>NC_056686.1:185239249-185841124 GCF_018350215.1 Panthera leo
GCTTTATTATTCTTATTTCCAGCCCTGGCTGCTAGTGTTGTGTCTAGCACTTGCTGCTTATTGTAGAAAATGAAACCCTCTCAAACTAGTGCAAGTAAAAGAAGTTATTATAAAGGTCTGGGGTAGGGTCTTATGGGACTTCAAGAAGAGCTAAAGAAGCAGGCAAGGCAGGAAGTGAGGCAGCTCCAGAACAGCCCCTCTTCATCCCTATTTTCTTCTCTCCCTTTGTATGAAAAAGTCCAGACTCCCAAGGCAGAGACTCTGATTAGCCCACTTGGCTTTTCTGCCAGGTTACTTCCTGACCTCAGTGATCTTTGTCACTACATTCTGATTGCTTCCTTCATATCACTCACTTAGTGTGAGTTGCAGTAATACACATTTTAAATTTATATATTCACTTCTCTTTTCCTCTATGGGTTTGTAATGACAGTATCTGTTTCGTTAGTGCTATATCCAGCCACTAGTATGGTACTCGATCACAGAAAACATTTGGTGAGTAAATAAAGAATGAGCAGGCCGGAAGAGGGGAAGCAGTGATGGGCTTCCTTATGGTACATCAGCTTGCAGGTGAGGGAGGGCTTCAGGAGAGCCTCGGGTCTGCTGACTGCTCAGTGAGGCTGTACAGGAAGGTTCTTAAGGAGAGAGGTATACAAATAAATTTTCACCAGCACCCTAGCCACATATTCTGTCCATTTCAAAGACGTGCCGATTTTTACACCTAGAGGGACCCTTCTCCTTCATGGCCCAGTGTAAATGTGCCAACCCTTTTCTTTTTAAAATTTATTGAGCAGCTAATATGTGCCAAATTCTATATCCAACACTTAACATCTCTTTTCATTTTTACTGAGACTCTAGCAGGTCATATCCTCATTTTACAGCTGCAAAACCAAGTTTTGACAGTTTAAACAGTTCATCCAGGGTCCTAGAGCTAGGATGGAGCAGGGCCAAGATTAGAATACAGGTTTGTTTCAATTCAAAGCTCCTAAGACATTTAGCTGTCTCCTCTGTAATCTGCCTTCTCCAGGCAAACTTTACTGGTTCTTTCTCTGGAGTACCACAGTACCTTGTTCATAAAGACAGCACGGGGTTACTATACACTTTCAGGTGTAAACGGTTCTGGCTCCACTGCTACACTGTCCCCTTCAGGGCAGGAACTGTATCTGTTCCCCCCTGTGTTCTCTGTGCCTGTCACTTAGTGGGGGCTCAACCAACATCTGTCTGCTGGGCTGACCTTTGGAATGATAGGCACTTACTATGTTATTTTATATTTTTAAAATTTCACAAAATACGGTACCTAAAATGATCAGATCTCATAAATATTCCTCCCATCTCTGTTATTGAAATTTAGAGGACATATACACATTCTCCTACCCATATAATGTTTAGGTCACATCACAGTCACCTGACCTCCACCCCCATATTATTGTGGATGGCAAACGCAGAGTGATAGGATGGCCCAAACCTGCTCACAGAATAGGCCTTTGACCCAAAACAGCAGCTAGATACAGCTACAAGTTGGCATTGTCTCACTCAGCAAATAGTTGTTAAATACCTACACATGCACATGATCAGTCAGGCGGGGTGGGCATGTTGACTATGCAGAGGTGTCTGAGCGGAGGACTCTTGCCCTCATGCCACTTACCATCTAGTAAGCACGGCATGTACACACTCAGCATGTAGGGTAGAAGGCGCTAAGTGTAAAGAGACACCTGCTGATAAGAGCCGTGGGAATTGTAAGGAGGCAGGGTGACTTCTGGCAGGGCTAGTGGAGAAGGACCCCACGGAATACGTGGCACTTCAGCTGGACTCTAAGATTCGGACAAGCAGACACCTCTCCTGTCAAGGACAAAGCTCACAGGGGTGGGGGGGAGGGGAGCCAACACTGGGCAGAGCGAGAGGGGCGTTGGGAAGGGCAGGCTGGAGCTGCTGATGGCCATGAATGCTCAAATGTAGAGATTTAGCTTTCTTCTCAAGAAAGGGAGTAGAATGGCCATGATTATACTTTAGGAAGTGCAGTCTGGCAGGAACCTCGGAATGAATTTGCAGAGGAGACGCCGGAAGCAGAGAGAGTAGTTATTTTATGTTTATTTGATAATACTGGGTCTCTACTGATCACACAGCTGTGTAGGTGGATTGGAAACTTTGGTCAGAGAACCGTTTTTGAAACTCAGACACAGTCTAAGTGACTCATCAGTAAGCCAAGAAGAATTTCTAAGAGTCATCACAGACAGGTTCAAAAAATGCACAGTGTGAATGAGGAAATCTGCTAACAGCTCTTAAAGCAGACAGCGCAAGTCCAGGGGAGGGAGGTTAATGTGGGAAACTGAAACTGAGCAGCGTCTGTGAAAGCCACTCTGCCTGGCTGCTCAGCGCAAGCGAAATGCCAGCAGGGCGGGCCTGAGGCAGAACGGGGCAAAGCCTGCCCGGCCAGATAGAAAGCCCCAGAGAGAGGAAGGCAGGAGAGATTAAACCGCTGAAGGTAAAATCAAAACAACTTCTGAGATGCAAAAGGCGGATTTCTCAATTGCAAACTGAATTTGCCAAACCGGATTTAAATTAGTAGAAGCCAAACAAGGGAACGATTTGAGAAAGGTAAAGCTGTTGCTAAATGAACCGCTACCTAGCGGTCCCGACGGTCGCCCAGCAGCCTGCACTGCCGCCTGCTCCACCCCTCCTGGACCGCTCTGTTCGTGGCGTGAGAACCCTGGAGGGATGCAGTCAAGTGCAGCTTCAAACAGTGGGCTTCGACGTGAAGCTGCAGCAGCAGGCACACCAGCTTGGGCTGTGGCAGTGGAGTAAAGGCTGTATGTCTGAAGCAGTCCCAAAAACAGCCTCTGCGAAACAGTCACTGCAGGCGTGAATTTTATGAGTTCCCCGTATGCAAACTACCATTAGTCACGCATTGATTGATCCATTCCTCCAGGAGCTTCATTTCCAAATGCAAAGGCAGCCTTTCAATACAACCTCACTATAACACTGCCTTTGTCATCCACTCCTTATTTTTAAAGCTACTTCATAATGAGATCTTTTTTTAGATTTAAATGCTTAGACCCTTTATAACTCTGCTGCGTCATGAATAGGGACCCTGTGAGGTTCCTGTATTTTTATGCGCACGTATAAGCATGCAGAATTTCTCCATCTTTCTCAAAGACATTTTCATTGGAAAGTAGACGTAGTGAATTTATAAATAAGAGGGTGGAAAAACAATACTCCCTTCACATTAGCCAAGCCCTGGGATTAAAGCAAACACAGAGCTTGGCCCAGAAATACAACTAGAATTCAACATTACTATGGAATACCTAAGAATAGGCAGAAATTCTTTTTTCCCATTTCTTTAAAACTTGACATTCCTATCTTAAGTATCTTCCTCTGAGAATTGTGTGCAATATTCATAGTTAGATTTAGTATCAGAACTCAGTTATTGACAATTTTCTTAGGATATGTTCGGAGCTAGAATATATAAAATGACAAGAATAGATGTTTTCTGTATCTGACCGTGGTTTTATTTTTTTTTCCTTTTAAAGAGGAATAGGCAAGTGTTGTATAAACGTCTAAAAAGAAACTGTCCCTATATGCTGTGGTTTATATATTATGTTTTACCTTAATATAATAAAATATGTTTTGCAGAGGAGAGACTGGAAGCAGGGAGAACAGTTATTTTATGTTTGTTCCATAATTCTGGGTCTTTACTGATCACACAACTGTGCAGGTGGATCGAAAGCTTTGGTCTACATGGGGGGGAAAAAGTTACAGAGAGGGAGGGAGGCAAACCATAAGAGACTCCTAAGGACTGAGAACAAACTACATGGAGGGTGAGGAAGAGAGGAAAGTGGGTGATGGGCAAGGAGGAGGACACTTGTTGGGATGAGCACTGGGTGTTGTATGGAAACCAATTTGACAATAAACTATATTTTTAAAAAAGAAATCTTTGGTCTAATGTAATTATAATGCAGTTAATGTAATTAATAACTAATCATTGCATTATTTAGAAGGGTATGGCTGATAAAATAATAATGTAATTTTTAAGGTTTTGTTAATGTTTATTTTTGAGAGAGAGAGAGAGAGAGAGAAAGAGAGAGACAAGAGTGGGGGGAAGAGAGAGAGGGAGACACAGAATCTGAAGCAGGCTCCAGGCTCTGAGTTGTCAGCACAGAGCCTGCTGCGGGGCTCAAACCTACAAACTGTGAAATCATGATCTGAGCCGATGTCGGATGCTTAACCAACTGAGCCACCCAGGCACCTCAGAAATTTTATTTATTTTTATTTTTATTTTTTAAAGTTTATTTATTTTCAGAGAGAGAGAGAGGGAGGGGCAGAGAGAGAGAGAGAGAGAGAGAAAGAGAGAGCATCTCAAGCATGCTCCAAGCTGTAAGCGCAGAGCCTGACTGGGGAGGGGGGACCTTGGTCCCACAAACCGTGAAATCATGACCTGAGGTGAAATCAAGAGTCAGGCTCTTAACCAACTGAGCCACCCAGGCACCTCAAGATTTTTGTATAACACTAACCAACCATAGTAGCTTGAAATGTTAGAATTTTATTTGAAAGAACTACATTAGAAGGGTAACATGTAATGTTTATATGTAACTCCAATGCACTGGTAACTATTAAGCCAATTGTATCTGTTGTTGGACACACATTGTTAGTGATTTTCCTGGCTAAATGCAGGTGTTTTTGTTCTTGTTTTTCTCTCAGCTTCTCTTTAAAAAAAAAAAAAGGGAAATGGGGATGTATTGGTCAAAGAGTACAAACTTCCAGTTATGAGAATAACAAGTTCTGGGGATCTAACATACAATATGGTGATTATAGCTAAAAATGCTATATGCTGTACTTGAAGGTTGTTGAGGGTAGATCCTAAACGTCCTCACCACAAAAAAGAAATGGTAATTATGTAATGGAATGGAGGTATTAGCTAATGGTATGGTGGTTGGTAATCATTTCTCAGTATATAAATGTACCAAATCAACACCTTGTACATCTTAACTTAACACAATAATAGAGATAGAGATAGAGAGAAAGCTATCTTTCTAACATGATGAATGAATAAGAAAGTACAACTTAACAAAAGAAAGGATAGTTGAGAAATCCTCACATGGCCTTTGCATGGCCTCGTAGGCCGTGCATGATTTAGTCCCTGCCCACCACTGGTCCCTGCTTATATTCTAAAAGCCTCAGTTCTGCCTCCCTCTGTGCCTTACTCCACATTCATACTGTTCCCTCTACCTAAAATGTCTTTCCTCTTACCTCCTACCCATCTCTTCTCACTTGTCCTTCAGATGTTAACATACCTATATAAGGTCAAGTCTCCTTGTCATATGATTGAATGGCATTAATCACGATGTATACATATATATTTATTTATGTGATCATTTGATCAACACGTACATGCCCCTCTAGTCTGTAAGTTCCAGGAAGTTTGGTGCCTTTGTCACACAATAGGCATTCAAAAAATGTTCACTGAGTGGATTTTTACAGAGGGGAAAGAGAAAAGATGAGAAGGAACCTATATCTGAAGAAGTAAATTTTTTAATATAGAATCTAAAAAAGTAAGAACTATAAAAGGTGAGAATAGAAAAAAAAAAGCAAAGGAATCCTGAGACACATACATACAAATACATATATTACATTAGAGTCCTTGGTTAAACCCACGTGTTTATGAACGTCAAGATTCAAAACCAGCTTTCTGATCAATAGTGTCAAACCTCTGTAAGTTATGTACTTCCAGCTTGTGCTGTTTTCTCATTATAATCTAAGTACTCTCATGTACAGATCTATATGAGATAGGCTGCCTATTTTCTGACATAATTAGGAACTAAGCTATATTTAACTATACTTAACTAAATGTTCTGGTTAGGAGAGTCACATTACACATATCGTACCCATATAATCTGTAGTCCACGAATCTGATTACAGTAAACTGCATGTAACTCTAAAACTCAATTAGCCATAATTTAACCATTGATAAAAACACACAAAGATTGTGCTGTGCTTTCATGATCATCATTATGGCTACCACTTACCTTTGCACCATGAGGACTCTAGAATCTATCAGTAGCAGCTACAATAATCCCCTTGATAGAAAGCTGGGTGAGCTAGGTTTTGCTCAGATAAGTAGAGCATACTGTAGTAATTCCAAGTTCTGTGAGATAGAGGTCAATGAATTCTATTAGTAAAGAATCCATGCTAAATTTAAGAAATACATATAGGTCATTAAAAATTTATTATCAGCTTAGCTTAACCTATTAAAATCCTTAGCTTTCATATATGTATTTACTTTTACGATGTTTTAAATGTTTGATTTTTAGAAATGTGTTTGGGAACATTCTGTATTATGGCTAAGATTGCCATTTCAAAAGTACAGTGCCCCACACTTTTATGTCTTTGTAAGCATTAATGGAGTTTTACAGCACACTTGTGTGAGCTTTGAGATGACTGCTTGCACTGTGCAGATAAGAGAAGCTGAGGCATGGGGCTATTTCTGTAAGTTTTCCAAAGATGCCCCCTGAGCCAGTGTAGAGGAGAGCTTGAGACAGAAAACGATCTGTGTCTTCACTGAAAACACCTCTTGTATGCATCCTTAGTCTTGGGGATAGGTTGAGGGTGAAAAACCAGAATTGGCTTTTCACACTTACTACCACAGTCCTAACAAGGAGCTCTTGGTGGACATGTATACATAAATAAAAAGGGTATCAAGGTGATTAGCAGGATGAACTTTTGCTGGTCTGAAATGCTTGAGTCTGCTTGATGGCAAGATAGATTAGTTGGCTTTTCAAGGCCTTCTAACAGTTATAGTCTATCCAGTATGGACAATATTTAAAGTGTTTACCTTTCTTTTTCTTTTCTTTTTCATCATAGATCTATGCAGTTCGCTCAGTTGTTCCCAACAAAAGCAATAATGAAATCGTGCTGGTGCTACAACAGTTTGACTTTAATGTAGATAAAGCAGTGCAAGCCTTCGTGGATGGTAAGCATACATGACCCCTGAACCTGTTAGAACTAAATAGTCTATATGTTCTGTGTTTTTCCTCAAATGCATTGAATGTCAATTAGCTACTGACAATGTAATTCTCATAAAAATATGCTAAGCTTTAAAAACACATCCATATACTCAATAAGAGCAGAATTTGGGATTTCTTTCTCCCTCGTGTAAAAAAAAAAGATTGTACCTAGTTTCTAAAAGATACCTATTATAATGATGCTAATTCCATTGTCCACCAGTCTTTCCAATTTGTTATTAAGCATGCCCTTTATTTGATGGTGTCCTTGTGAATGGAGGGTAATGCACTTCCTGATCTGGAAAGCCTCCTCAACTCTTCAGCATAGCTGTACTTAGCTGCAGTCCTTGAACTTGATGCTTACATAGTCTGAGAGGACTGGTTTATTCTTTTTTTTTTTAATGTTTATTTATTTTCGAGACAGCATGCTCACACCCTTGTGCCGGGGAGGGGCAGAAAAAGATGGGGGGGTGGGGGTGGAGACAGAGGATCAGAAACTAGCTCAGCGCTGACAGCAGAGCCCGATGTAGGGCTCAAACTCATGAACCATGAGATCATGACCTGAGCTGAAGTCAGATGCTTAACCAACTGAGCCACGTAGGTGCCCCAGTACTGGTTTATTCTTTAGTAGCCTTAGTCTATGATTTTGAGATTGCCTAATTAATCAGAATATCAATTCTGCTCATCTACCTCTAGATCCTTTTTGCTGTCTAAAACAGAATTTTCTTTAGACAAGCAATTGCCAGTGATATCATAGAATCCAAAGTCTTAGGAATATGTTTATCTTATAAATTTGTAACCTACGACCTTATTATTTCCTGTATATTATGGGGAAATTCTCCCCTCCTATTTGAACAATTTCCACTTATGGACAGAGGTCTCGTACTTGTCCTCAGTTACCATATGGGTTCTGTCCTGGTATTAGTTTCTGTGTTGTAAATATGGACTGGCTAAATATAATCTGATAAATCGGGTCAGGGAACACCTGTCAGCACATTTCTCAGTTATATCCTATTTATACTTTCTTTGTTAAGGATGGTTTGATTTACTTATTTTCCTAGGATTGGAATAATTTTCCTAAAGTTCTACAAGTATGGTTGCATTTCAGGCCAGGTCTTGAAACCAGGCCACACTCTAAATCTAAATTCTCTCAACTAATCTCAAGATTTAGGGTCCTAACTGATTTAAAAAATGATTGTCATTCAAAATAGACCTGCAAGCAGACCCATAATGAGCAACCTTTCTGTTTCTCTCTGTCTCATGGACTGGCAGATACAGAGTTTTTAGTCATAAGAAAAAAATAGTAGAAAATCTGATATTGATCTAATTCGCAGCATTTGGTGCAATTTGTCTCAAGAAAAAAATTTTGGAAATCTGCACATCCTGGCGCAGATAAACTCTCAAGATTCACTTGCCAACGTCATTCACATGGAAAAAAGCTTTAGGACAGGAAAAAGGTTATTATCCCCATTCTTCCCCACCCTCACTTGGATTGAAGCCCCCACATTCCCCATCATGAAAGTTTTCATTACAAAGTGACCCTGATGAAATGCACAGATGCTCAGTAACTGATAGACTGTCATCAAATCCGTTTGTATTTAAATAGAGCACCTTGCTTGTCCTTGAAATTGTCACCTCGTTGTCAGTGTTGAGATCTCATTGAAAAAACCCATTGATTGCTGAGAAATCTCATATCACTTTGGTTGGGGACCAGTTGGAAAACTTGTTTAAAAACCACTGAAGTTCGAAAATATTTGTTAGGAATCACTTATGAGGCATATTAAAAGCACTGTTTCTGAGTGGCTTCAAAAGCTTCAAGCCGTTTCAGTATAATTAAAATTTAATAAAACACTTTCTAAATTCTCTGTGAACATGAGTATTCCTTCTTAAGAATTGCTCTCGAAAAGCTCATTGTCCAAATTGCAAATAGAATTTATGTCAAAATGTGAAAATTAGAGGAATAATTGTAAAGCCATAAGCAACTCACCTCCTTTCTCTGATTAGAAAGAACATTATTTAACACTGCTTTTTAATTTTATTTTATTTAGAAAACTGAAGTTTAGCTGTAAGTAAAAACTACCCTAATGATTATTAGCCACTGGATCGGCTAAGAAAAAAGCCTAATAAAAGTGACTTTCTAAAGTTCTTCAAAAGGAGAATACTGTGAAACATTAATTCTCTGGGCAAATGAGAGAAAGACCAGCTCAGTTAATAAAAAGTCTGAATTATAACTTACTTTTAAGTGCGGTGTTATTATTTCAAGTACATGTGACTCAGAAAGCCTAAGAGGGGCATTGAATTGGAAACTTTGAATAGATAGGAATAATTAGCCTGTCTAAACATTTGTCAAAGCAATATGGCCTTCTGCTTATCTAACAGTGACAGTGGACTCAATAATTGGGGCCCTACTAATTTGAAATTTGTTATAAAGACCGGCCTGAAGTTTATCTCTATTTAGCCAACACACTCATTGTACAGAACTGTTAGTATAATGAGATTGTATGAAAAGGCTTAAAATTGTTAAAAGAATACATTTAAGAGCTACTCTTTTAGAATTACCTATTTATAGGAAAACAAATGACGTATTGTTGAAATTACCCCCAGCCCAGTTGGAATGAGGGAAGAACTTTGTTACACCACGTGGAAAACAGTTATCATAGCTGACTAACAGTATACATGTCTTTTAAAATATTTTACAGCTTAATCAGGTTAGACTTTTCCTCTGAGTCTGTGCAAGGCCACATATGTATGTGAATAGCATGGAGAAAACCTGAGATTAGTATGTCAGTCGATGAATTTCTTTTGTTTCAAAGTAGAAGCCTCGCAAAGAGCACATCCCATCCTTATGCACAGTGACGAGAGCAAAACCAACCTCAGATAATCTGCCCTCCTTATCACGCTGCTCAAGTTCAAGTTGCAAACATAATGAGTGGGGGCAGAAAAAGAGCAGGAGTGGCCAAGCAAAAAGCTTTGATGCACTTGGTTAATAATATTCAAAATCCCATGTTTGGTCTGGAAGATTATAGGTATTTTGATTCATATATCAAACAGAACAATTTTAATTCCACCTATGGCAATGAAGCTAACAGAACATTCTCAAGATATATTTCATTTTCTCTAAGACAACATAATGATAAAAAGGTAAGCTTCATGTAGTAGGGCTTAATACTTTGATAAAACCAAGATCATGCAGTGAATTAAATGAAAGTCTGGAAATAAAAAATGAAACTGGCATTTTTATTAAGGTAGGATGTATCAAAACAAATGAAAAAGCCACAAAAAAAAAATTGCTACCAGGATGGAAAGACAGAGATGAATTTTGTGTGGTGTTTTATTATGTGAATACGTGTTGAAGGTTCTTTGTCTTTGTCTAGGCAGTGCAGTTCAAGTTCTAAAAGAATGGAATATGACAGGAAAAAAGAAGGTAAGATTAATACTGATTGTAAATTAATCACATCTCCAATCAAAACATCCATGGTTGTTACCATTTAAACAAGGTTACCAATTTTATGCTTCTTTCAAATATGTTGGTATGTAGACCGAGAAAACTTGCAAATTCAAGACTCTCTTCAATTACCAGCCACCCTCACTACTAATGCCCTTGTTTTCTGTTGGAGTGTTTTTAACCACCAGGTGTGCTTTAGAAGTCCCAGAGTTTTTCTTTTTAAGTATTAAGGGGAACCCAGCCGGAGAATTCAAAGGATTCAAGACGTTAACTTGCCTGAACATATTCCTTAGCACAAAGGAAAAAATTAGGGAGTGTTTTAAAGATACTTGAAAAGCTCTGAATATATTTTCACATGTTTTTCCAACTGAAAGAATCTGTCCAAAGCTGCCCTGAGTTGCTTTGTTTTTTTTTTTTGTTTGTTTTGTTTTTTGTTTTTTTTTTGCGGAGTTCTAAACTAGATCTTTAACAAAGGAACAAGAAAATACCTTAAAGCCATAGTAAGAAAGGGACCAATTTTTTTCCTTCTTGATAACCCTGGCAAACCACTCTTTGAGAACAGAGGGAAGGAGATTTTACTCTGCCCTCTTCGAATTATTTTCCTTTCTTGGCTAGTCACAAAGGGTTTGACTTCTGGGCACACGTGAGGTGTGCCTGTGTCACATTGCACTCTGTCTCCAGAACATGCCTGCCTAATCTTGTGGACATATATGGAGCTCACTAGCTCCTACAAGGTGCACCAGTCTTGTTCTTGGCCTGCAACCTGTTTTAGTCTGATTCTGTTTTCAAAGGAACTGCCCCATCCGTACCCATAATTTCCCAGCCAGGCCTTGTGTTTTGGGTATCCCACAATATAATACTCCAGTCTACCCTCCCCCATGAGGGAAGATCACAGGCCCACAGAACAGGTTTTGAGAAAACAAAAGGGAGCATTACTTCCATAAAATCCTGAGATGACTGAGATTACTGAAATTACCCTTTGCCCTCTGTTCTCCCTTTAGTTTCTTGTGGAATAGGAGGAATTGGGAGTTTGTTTTTTTTTTAACCTTTGTGTGTCACCCTTTTTGACAATCTCTGCTTATCTCTACTCATGGTTTCCCTGACTTCTGTGTGAGCTGAAAATGGTTTGCAAGTGATTGAAAGGCAATATTGACATGTCCGTGGAAAAATCTCAGATGTGCGGTTTGGGTATCAGATTTCTCTGATGTGAAAAAAGGAGCAGAGGAACAACTGCAGACCCAGCTCACTGAGCCTCCATCTTAGAGGCTCAGTGGGAAAATGGTCTCCCCAGCCCAGCAGACATGCAGCTTGCATGGCAACCTGTGCTGCCAGCCCTTCCCTTCACCCAGGGAATGGCTTCTCTCAGCCAGAGGAGCACTACTGGGGGAATGATTGTGGTTTCCATGGGAAAGAAAGGGAATGAGGAGGAGAATTAAGAGGAAACAGTTTCTTTTTATTTTTTCTTTTCAAATGTGTTGAAGAACAAAGCCAGGCTGATGTTCCACTGGCACTCACTGCTGCAGCAGGCGGGTGGGACAGGGTCTGCTCTAATGGGTCAGGCATCTGTTCTGCTTGGCCAAGGTCTGCGCCGTCCTGAATGTTAAATACATTGAGTACCCCGAAGGTACAAAACCAAAGTCAAGTAAAGCGTGCAACATAATTGGGAACATCTTCTTAATTTCCTGTATATTATTATGTATCATCCATTAGGGCATCTTAGGAGAGGTACCGTAAAACCCTGCCATATTGTGATAATTGGGGTCCAAAAACATTTTAATGGTCTAAAATGCAGGGTGGTGTTATTTCAAAGTAAATAAATAAAGTGAAACCATGTAATGCTGTTTGCCTCATAGCCGAGAGGTCATCCAGGATTCCAGCTGCACAGTCCAAATCCAGGTGGACCCAGATCGGTTTGGCATGGCTTTATAGCAGTTGTCTGCGCCAGTTTAAATTCTCGTGGGGATGATTATGTGTTCTGTGGCTGCCTTGCACTCCGTGGACAGTGGCAGCCATGCCAGGAATCTCCTGGTTGATTAGTATCTATCTCGGCAGACCCACCCTGGACTTTGGGGACCTGCCTTCTACTTCTTCATCTTGCAAGGACTTGCCTGCCCTTTTATACTGATTCTCCTCCTCAACCTCCTAATCTCCCCGGAGGATCAGAACCCTTGTCTCCCACCACCACATCACCAACTTAAGAAATGTGAGCTCTTCTCCAGTGGCACAATATCTGAATTCAAGTTCTTTGAAAGCAGTTCTCACAGGATTTTACTATATTACCGTTCATATATATATGGCTTCAATTTGCTCCAATAATATTTCGACTTTTAGGCCATTCCCTGCTATTTTTTCCTTTTAAGGGAACTTTTATTTGCTCACTATGTTTATGAGGTAAAAGTTTACACAACTTACTGTGAGAAAGAAGATACTTACATTAATGTGGGCAGTTAATAAAAATGTAGGTGTTTTTGCCCATTCTAAAGGGCCAGAAAGCAAACAAGGTAACATACTTCATTTTGATGTCTAGGTTCACTTTGTATCTAAAGGGTCTGAGCTGAATAATATTTCATTTATAATATCTCATTTGTTTCTCATTCTAGAACAATAAAAGAAAAAGAAGCAAGTCTAAGCAGCATCAAGGCAACAAAGATGCTAAAGACAAGGCAGAGAGGCCGGAAGCAGGGCCCCTGCAGCCACCACCGCCCCAGATACAAAATGGCCACATAAATGGCTGTGAGAAGGACAACTCATCCACCGATTCTGCCAGTGAAAAACCAGTCCTTATCCCTCGTGAGAAAAAGATCTCGATACTCGAGGAACCTTCAAAGTCCCCTCGTGGGGTCACAGGTCAGTAATTCTCGTACAGAGTTGCTTAGGAAGGCACGGAAGAAAAGGATGCAGAGGGAACCCACTGAGTTGATTGTTTCTACTGTTGATATTGTTGAAAGAGAAGGGTTGTTCTGCATTGTGCAGGGATGCAGACATCTTCCCATAGGGAGGGGGTGGGGAGGATGTTGCAGGGCCAAAGAATAAAACTCAGTTTAGCCCCGCACTAAGTCAGAGGATTATTTTTTCCAAGGAACATAGTTCTAATCTGTGTTAGCATCATCGGGAAAACAGAAATTCCAGTTAAAAGAAATTTTCTTTCAAGACACCTTTTCCTGGGATAAGGGAGAAATAATTGATGACAAGAGCAAATGTTATTAAAGGGTAGATCAAATTATTTTAACTTTTGGTATTTTATATTATGTGACAGAACCTAACCTTCCAGGGTGTTAGAATCTGGAATATTAATTATTTGTGCTATAGCTATATCTTAATCAGTCCACCAAAGGCTACTTTTTAATCAAGTGTATGACGTTGGGTGCATCATTTCATCTCTAGTGTCCCATTTCCTTTCTGTAAAATAAGGAAACTATACGACAATGTACTAGATCAGTGGCCCTCAATACCATCTTACTGAATACTCCATTTTATAACAAATCCTAAAATAAAATTCATAGATAATATAATCTATATAATCTATCTAGAAACAGGATTTCAATAAAGCAAAAAATGTGAGAAATCAGGAACCACTAAAAAATAGAAAACCTGATAAAATGGTCTGATATACACACCCTCTTATAATGAATCGCTTTGCACTTAAAAGAGAACAGTGGTCAACAAGATATTGTAGACAGTGGTTTTTTTTGTATTTCACCTGTGATGTAAGAGCTGAATGAGAATGTTTGTATATAGACACAGCATCGCTAGGAAAGCAGCTACTACAAAGGCAGGCTGATGCAGGGGTGCTAGTTGTTAGATACCGTGACTACAGGTGTCGTTGGCCATGTGATTTTCCCAAATGGTGCAAAACTTTTGATTGGTTCCGAACACCATAAAAGACAATCTTTTCTTAATTTACCTAGTATTAAATCCCAGAAATCCAAGTAAATCCTGGAAATCTATAGGAAAATTATATTAAAAAATACTTGTGTTTATATGTAAAGCATCCAACGGGACATGAGAAAGTTCAGGACACAGGATGATTCTTTGTTGTACAGGATGCCTGTGATTGTAAGTCACCTGGCTATAGGTGTAGGCCCCTCCCCCACACACAAATTTTAAAAATGCCCCATCAGTTTTTCAAAGTGCCTTCGAAGCGGTGGTAGATTCTCCCAGTGAGAACCAGATAATTCCTGAAGTCCTTCTAGTTACAAAATCCTCCTTTTATTGACTCAGTGACTCTTTAAATTCTTCCTACATGCAAAGCACTGTGCTCTCAGGCCATAGTAAATTCAGAGAAGGGTATGGTATGGTTGAGAGCCTGAGGGGATCACATCCTGTTATTTATTCTTGAAGAGAAGGCTGGGTTTACAGTTTAGGGAAGAGAGGTGCTACATCCAACTGAGTGATCCGGGGAAGTTTTGTGGGAGTAGTAGTTATTGAAGGACCCATAAATTTGAATGAGGAGAGGGGATTTGGAAGGTTGAAAAGAAGTGGAGAAAACTTGACTCCATACTCTTGTATGTCTGCAGTCTCTGAGTAAGACAGGCCCTGCCTAGGAACAATTCAGTCCAGCAGAAGATGATGCAAACAGAACATCTCCTGGTGACATGTCCCAAATCAGGGCTCCAGTGAGGAAGCAATACATTAAATAACTGACATGCTACACAGCACACTAGTGAGTTTGCAACTTGCTCACGAAGCACTAATTTTCTTCCATAAACACATTACCTACCAACTCTCTTAATAGTGAGTGCCGTAATTCAGATCATCCTTACTGTGCAATGCTTCCTTAAAACCAACCCAACAGGGGCGCCTGGGTGGCTCAGTTGATAAAGTGTCCGACTCTTGATTTCGGCTCAGGTCATGATCTCACAGTTTCATGAGTTCGAGCCCCATGTCAGGCTCCATGCTGACGGTGTGGAGCCTGCTTGAGATTCTCTGTCTCCCTCTCTCTGTCCCTACCCTACTTGTGCTGACTCTCTCTTTCAAAATAAATAAACTTAAAAATTAAAAAAAAAAAAATAGCCTATTTCCCTTTAGAATCTAAATTTTCCAGGAATTTTTTAATTCAGTTTTTACTATGCCTACAGTTTTGAGAATGTTTTGATTTATAGTAAGGGCAGGGGAAAGAAATTAAATAATTGAGTGGCAGATTCCCAACTTTGCTTGTTATTGCTTTCACATGAATTACTTTCAAAATCTAATTACTCAAGTTGCTGTTTTGATATCAATCACAGACTAAAAGCCTAGCACGTATGTTTGTTCATTTACTTATAATTTATACCTTCTTTCTAAAACAATTTCGGTAACTCTATCAAGTATATGACATTAGAGCAAATTCAATATTGAAGCGCTTCACTTCACAGTGGATAGCTGCCTTGAAAATTAAGTACCCACTGGAGGAGTTCTCTGTACAAGGAGGTTTTTGTAAACTCTAACATGAAACTTTGTGTGAAGAATCCTTCATTGCACTAAGAGCCATCCCAATATCCTTTCAGTTTTGTAAGTTTAGCATGAAGGCATTGAAATATGTCAATATTATTTGTTAATGTTACTGGTTCACTTCAAATCTATACTTCATGTAAATTTTCCTGTTAAGGACTGAATGATGATCATGGAAGATTATTAGATGATTTTGCAAAAGGAGGGGAATCCTCCTGGTTGACCATTAACATCAGCAGCAGCTCACTCATAAATTTAAAAATGAGTTTGTCACTAGTTAGGTTTTCCTTCCCAAAGATAATGAAAGTTCATCAGGAAGGTGGTGCCAAAACTGTGAAATGGCCTTGAAATGCTCATCCAATCCATTGGAAACCCCGAGACCCCTAACAGGTATTTCACAGATGAGTGTTAGGTCTTGGACATTCTGTACCCCATTTTGAATGTAGAGCCTTGGCACCGGAAAGGATGGCAGTGATCCTTGAAGCCCATCTCCTCACTTTATTGCCGAGGAAGCTAGAGCCCCTCAGGTTGAGAAGATAACCCGCACCCCTGGGGTAACTCTTTTTAGTTTGCAAAAGCCTGTAATTTAATGCATGCATTCATAGAGTCTCTGCTGAAACCGTGGGCTCCATAACTCCTAAATGATGTATAATTGAAAAATTAGGAAAAGGTAATCCTAACAAAGCCATATAATGATATTCTGTACTTGAGTGGGTTCAAAGTATGAGTGTAAAAGAAATCTCCAGTCTGCTTGCAGTGGAGCATTTATCAATCTTTCCAATAATGAAACTGGCTCAAGAAAGCTTGCCCTGAATGCCCAGCTGGGCAGCAGGCTGTGAACATGTGGAACACACATTTTATCTTTTTATAACACCTTGACATTCAAGATTTCTCTTTTTCAAAAATTTTAAACAGAATCACTTTCTGGTAGGGGAGAAGTTAGCTTTAAGATATATGCAGGTGGTTCAGGGGTGTTAGTGTGACTTCCTACGTGAAAAATAACCACCAAACGCATCATCATTGCAGGCTGTAAATATAGCACTGTCGAGTGGGACAATGCTGCCTGTCAGCATGTAGCTTAGAAGTTTGGGAGTTTGATTTAAACTTAGTACAAAATTACTTCTTTAAGCCTTGGAGTAGTTTTTTTTTTTCTGTATTTCGGAATTTTTAATAACAGCTCAAATTAGATCTTTTACATAATCCAATCATGATCATTCTGTGTCCAAGTACAAAGTCAGACAAGGAATAGATTAAGATTTATTTTTACCAAAAGTAATGCCAAGGATCATTTTTTTTCCTAAAGTCCATCTAAATGTCTAAAGCACATTATGACTTTAGGGTTCAATTTTCCTAAATATTCTTCCTGCTCTACTTTTCTTAAGGCATGTATTACTGAAATGTTTAGGTGGTTATCACCGGATAGGTCAGAATAAGAATTCAAATTCCTGTGTGGCTTTCTCTCACTGGACACAATTCCCACTGAATAGGAAAGGAGCCGGATTATGGGCCACCAACTGACTCCATTGAGAGAAACTTTGAGGCGGGGCTTTTCTTGGCTTCAGCTCCCCTGACGGCCAGCAGGCTTCCTTTGTGTCCCCTGGTCTTGTGAAGCATCCTGGGAAGCCAGCTCTTGTGTTATTCGTTACCTGTCTCAAACAGAAAGCTCCATGCTGTGTTCACTGACCTGCACAAACCGGACTTCACAATCTGCTCTGTATCACAGAACAGGAGCAGCCCAGTCATTTTGCCTTGACAATACACATTGTCTATTTGGGCATGGCACTGGCACAGAACTGCTTTCTCATTCTCAAAGTGAGCGGAACCAAACATGAGAGAAAGGATCCCGTTATTTTAGAATGTTCGCTGCTTGTCCCTCATTCGTGCGTCTTGTTAACACCCCACACCACCACACACACACACCTCACCAGACTGTTTCACAGTATTTTTATGGTATGAGGTTTCCTATAGGATTTCCAAGCAGATTTTTTTAATGCTACTGTCAGTCCTAGCCTCAAGATTATCTCCCCTGCTTCTCTAAGCCCCTATATTGGACCAGAGGATTAGAAAAGATCAACAAGATGAAAGCAGCTTGCCTGGAACTTTAATAGTAAAGCCAAATGTGTATATTCCAGGATTTCGGCAGTGCCAGCCCTCCAAGCAATATAATATTGTAGCTAAGAACCAGGCTTTAGCATTAGAGGTGTTTGGATTCAAGTCTTGGCCTCATCGCTTGCTAGGTGACCTGGGACAAGTTAGCCACTCTGTGTCTCCGTGTCCTCACCTGCAAAATAGAAAATATGACTCCACTTTACAAGACTGTGGTATGCAGTGAGGTGTCTAAAGTGATTAGCACAGCATCCGGCATAGAGTCAACCCTCAGATCATTTATGTGTCTAGTAAACATTTTTAAGCATCCTGACATGAGCCAGGAATTCTAGACGAAGCAAACAAGACAGCAAAACTTCTGCCCTCATGAAGTTTGCATACGTTTTGGAAGGTGAGGTGAAGAGATGCATAATAAATCAGAATACAGCTAAGTTACCACGAGAATTCTAGATGATAGTAAACGTTGCGAAGGCAGTGAGTAGGAGAGAGATCAGGGCAGGGGTCAAGATCAGGTGTGTAGCAACCTGAAATAAGGCCGTCATGTCCCGTGAGTGATTGAAGAGGAGACATGGGAGCTGAGACCCAGAGGCCTCAGAGCAGGTTCTCCCACACCAGGTTACAGTGGTCCAAGCAGCCAATGTTTTATTTAAACCTTAATTAAGGACTTTAGCTGAAACCCTTGCAGAGCCATAACCATGGGCTTTTTACTCTTTTTTTAAATTAAAGATACAATACTTTCTTAATCTATGTAGCCGATACTAAGTAGTGTCCTATGAACTCGCATTTTGAAAGTTTACATTTGAAGCACAGTAATTGCTATTCTCACTCCTCGTTAATGATTATTTTAGCATCTAAATACTCAGTGTTAGCTCCTGTTCATGGTTGTGCGCTGTGCAGTCACACCCTCAGTTTCACACCCTCAGCAGCACCATGTCAGAACTGTTTGGGGAACGTTAGGGGAGGCCTTCAACTCCATTTTCCATGACCAAGACCTCTGCTTCCTTTCTCCGGGTGTGACAAAGCAGAAAGAGACAGACACAGACATGGGGTGTAGTGACAGGAGGGCATAGGAAACACACAACCCCTCGGGTATTTTTCTGTCACCCGGGTAGAGTGAAATCCACAGCCCTCTCCCTTCTCCTTCTCATTTGAAAACTACTTTTGCTGCAACCCTGCAGCAAACACACAAAACTACTCTCTCTGAAGAGCTGATATCTTCATAACTTCCCACCCATACTTTGTTATGGCGATTTCAGTAACAAAGAGACTTAATTAAATGGAATGCACTCCTTGCAAAGAACAAAAGGCCTTCCAAAAAAAATTGTTTTTTAAATTTTTGAACAAAGATTTAAATGGCTCTATCAAAATATAGTGAGAATTGACTCTGTTTTTCAGTGAAATAAGTCAGTGAAACAAATTAAGGGAAATTGTCCACCTTGTGTCATTGGGCAGCTTAATTCATTGACTTTCTTATCTATTATCTTTTAATATAAATAAACCTGTAAAGGTATTAGTAACAAATGAGACCTTGAAAGGTAATGTAAATAAAACTAAAAGGTCTGCTTCCAATCTGAAAGTTACCAGCTTTATGCCCACCGATCTGATCAAGTTTAATAGGACTTGAAATAATAAAGTCTATCTGTCTTTGATAAAGAACTTACAAAGAGGCAGAACCAACAGACATTATGTCTTTGAAATAAACCTGTCTGTTTGGGTCTCTGTTTCAAAGTTGTTGGTTCCTCTGACTCTATGTTAATTATCCTGTCATGCAGTGACAGAAGAATGACGGACCATGCAAATCCAGGTGCGTTGTCACTGTAATGTGAAGAGAGTTTTCTTGGGGCTTTATCACTAGACCGTTATTCTGTAACAGCTAAAAGAATTATCTTTACTCACCGTCATCTCTTCACCTCTGTCTCTCACTTATCATCTTATTCAGTATGGCTTACAGCCCCATCACTCCAAAGAAATTGCTCCCACGATGATTATCAATGGCCTCAGTGGATTAAATTTAGCACGCATTTTCCAATCTGTACTTTATCTTTTTCTGTCTGTAACATTCAGTGCTGTTGATCACACGATCCTTAAGGACTCTATTTTTTCTTTTCAGTTCCTCTGACATGACACCCTCCTGATTTCCCCTCCATCTTCATTGCTCCATTTTTTCCTTTGAGGGTCATTCTTCTCTACGTAGGCTGTTAATTGGTACAGCCTGTCAAGACTTGGTTTGTTCCAAGTCCTTTCTCCTATAAGACCCTGTACTGTCTTCTTAGATCATTTCAACCATGCCCAGGTTTTAATTATGTAAGCTGGCTCACAAATTCCTCTTCCCAGGCCAGGCTCCTCTCTGTGTTCCAGACTCTTACTTGACACTTTCACTTCAACAGTTCAAAGCACTTCGACAATATGCTTAAAGCAAACTCATGATCTCCCTTCCAGTCTTAGCTTTCTTTTAGTGTTCCTGATCTTAGTGAACTATCCATCCAATGTGCAAGCCAGGAATCTAGACATCAGTCCTGACATCTTCTCCTCATCCAATCCATCAACAAGTCCTCTCGATTTTCTTTTCCAAATGTTCCTAGAACCCATCTGTTTCTCACAGTCTCTACCTGTGCCTCCCCACCAAAGCCATCATCCTCTCTTGCCTATGTCGCTGTACGAGTCCACTGATTAATGTCCTAGCTTTTAGATTGTTCCCCTCTAAGTCATTCTATATCCTGAAACCTTTTCAAAACACAAATCTGAACTCTTAAGATAAAAACCGAAAGTCTTACCGTGGCCTACAGGCCCAGCGTGGTCTGGCCCCTAAGTGATGCTGCAACCTCACTGAATGGCCTGCTCCTTCTTGCTGTCTCTACTCCAACCCTCCTGGTCCCCTCTCAGTCCCTCATATAGACTGTGTGTGTGCATTCAGGTTCAAGTCCAGAGACCGGAACCACACAGTTTATTTGAATGGGAGGAATGTAATACAGGGAATTACTAACTAAAACACTAGAAACACGAAGAGGTGATTAACTACTAAAAGGAATAAATGAGGATTCTAAGGGTTCTAGACATGGCAGGAGAGTAGTTACTGTCTCTAGAAAGGCTGGACAATAAAGAGAGCCCTCCAATCCAAGATTGAGATTGTGACCTCATTGAAAGCATGTGGAACATGCAACCTTGTGGCAGCAAAACAACTACACTAACAACCAAACAAACAGACAAACAAAAACTGTCACAGGGCATGGACTAAGCTGTTCTGTAGAAGAACTTTACCATTGCCAGAGGGTGTAGATAGACTGGAACTGCTTGAAGCCACTGCCAGTGCGGGGGATGCAGGGACCATGGCATGACTGCAGCTGGAGCTCTTCTGCATGGCTCCCACCTCCTGTGATGGATAAGCATTAACAACAAAGAACCGGAACTAGAAGAGAAGTGTATTCCTGTCCTCTTAGCCCTGCGTGGTCACTTTATTGCCCTCCACTGATAAAGCTAACATTCTGTGAGCTGGCAAAAGAGAATCGTTTGCAGGGGCCAGCTCCTGTATCACAAAGTAAGGCAAAGAAGGGTGGATTTGAGCCAAGAGAAAATAACTTGATAACTGGCACACAGGGCTTTCTCCTGCCTTAAATGCTGTCTCTGCCTAGAGTGCACTTTCCTGCCTTCTTACCTGATGAGCTCACAGGATCTATCTCTTGGGGAGTTACTCCTTGCTGTCCCTACATCAAATATGCCAATTACAGATTGCAGAATGCTATGTACTTTTCTTTCATAACACTTACCATCATTGTAATTCTACATTTGTCTGTGTGCTGGTGTGATTTATATGTCTTCCTAATACACTGCAAGTTCTGGAAAGATGGGGGCCACATCTGTCTTTGATCACCATTCTTGTTCTGGTGCCTGAAACAGACACCGGACACAATAGGCACTCAGACAAACAAGCCTTTCTCATGGTCTTCACTGAATTATTAGTGATAGAATATGTAAAGTACAGGTGAAATTTAGTAAAGTGGCTATGCTGCTTTTTAAAGATAATTAGGGATTTTGTATTTCTGATTTTATTTTTTTTCAATATATGAAGTTTATTGTCAAATTGGTTTCCATACAACACCCAGTGCTCATCCCAAAAGGTGCCCTCCTCAATACCCATCACACACCCTCCCCTCCCTCCCACCCCCCACCAACCCTCAGTTTGTTCTCAGTTTTTAAGAGTCTCTTATGCTTTGGCTCTCTTCCACTCTAACCTCTTTTTTTTTTTCCCTTCCCCTCCCCCATGGGTTTCTGTTAGGTTTCTCAGGATCCACAGAAGAGTGAAACCATATGGTATCTGTCTTTCTCTGTATGGCGTATTTCACTTAGCATAACACTCTCCAGTTCCATCCATGTTGCTACAAAAGGCCATATTTCATTCTTTCTCATTGCCACATAGTACTCCATTGTATATATAAACCACAATTTCTTTATCCATTCATCAGTTGATGGACATTTAGGCTCTTTCCATAATTTGGCTATTGTTGAGAGTGCTGCTATAAACATTGGGGTACAAGTGCCCCTATGCATCAGTACTCCTGTATCCCTTGGGTAAATTCCTAGCAGTGCTATTGCTGGGTCATAGGGTAGGTCTATTTTTAATTTTCTGAGGAACCTCCACACTGTTTTCCAGAGTGGCTGCACCAGTTTGCATTCCCACCAACAGTGCAAGAGGCTTCCCATTTCTCCACATCCTCTCCAGCATCTATAGTCTCCTGATTTGTTCATTTTGGCCACTCTGACTGGCGTGAGGTGATATCTGAGTGTGGTTTTGATTTGTATTTCCCTGATGAGGAGTGACGTTGAGCATCTTTTCATGTGCCTGTTGGCCATCTGGATGTCTTCTTTAGAGAAGTGTCTATTCATGTTTTCTGCCCATTTCTTCACTGGGTTATTTGTTTTTCGGGTGTGGAGTTTGGTGAGCTCTTTATAGATTTTGGATACTAGCCCTTTGTCCGATATGTCATTTACAAATATCTTTTCCCATTCCGTTGGTTGCCTTTTAGTTTTGTTGGTTGTTTCCTTTGCTGTGCAGAAGGTTTTTATCTTCATAAGGTCCCAGTAGTTCATTTTTGCTTTTAATTCCCTTGCCTTTGGGGATGTGTATTTCTGATTTTAAAAGAAATTTATACTAATGAAGAAATTTTAAAAATGCAGTAAGGTTTAAGGAAAAAAAAACAGAAACAACCACTGTTAAATTTCATTTCAGAATTTCTTTTTTTTTTTTTTTTTTTTTTTTTTTTCATTTCAGAATTTCTTAACTGCACAGATATATAGGATTTTTTAAACCAAAGATCACATTATGTAGTATGTGAACTTTTGTATTCTTTTTCATTAACATGACATTACAGACATTACCTCATACCATTATATATTCTTTAAAGACATTATTTTAATGGCTACATTGTGTTCTTATGAATTTGACATATTTCTTTTTAATTCCCAAACTATTGTCCCTATGGATTGTTTCCATTTGTTTATTACTATTATAAATAATGCTATAGTGAATACTTCTTATATATAAATCTTTATAAACAACTATGATTATTTAATTGGCATATTTTCTTAGAAGTGGAATTATTGGGGTCAAAGAGTATGAATATTTTTGTAATTTTTAATATATTGCTGTCCACAAAGATTGGACTAATCTTATTGTTTTCATTTGTAAAACTGACAATAGGGCAATGGAACATTTTAAAATGTTTAATTTCCATTTGCATTGTTCTTTGTGAATATTTAAAAACACTAAGATTATGATCAAAGAGCTAATTTATTATTATTATTATTATTATTATTATTATCAGTTATCATAAAACACTAACATATTCACTTAACTACTTTTAAGTGAATGTAATATGCTTTAAGCAACACAGACATTAGAAATTTTAGGCATAATTTTATAACAACTAAATTATACTGTGTCTTTTTATCAGTTTTTTCTAAGTAGAACTACTTCACAATACTTTACAATGTTAATCATCATCAGACAATGTGTTTTACTGTGTATTAGGAAGATCTTAACTCAGTGGCTTAAAATAATTTCTTTAGACCTACTCTTATGGTTATACATTTCTTAAACTTAGACCTGAATTCTATGTGTACTTCTTTCAGCCTACTTATAAGTAAATAAAACTTTCACTGAAAAGTAAAGTCTAACAAGAAAAAAGAGTTTTCAGAAACTTCCAAGTCTGAACACATACATGTCTATACATAGATTATGAAAAATCTTTGAATCTAAGTCCTGTATTTCTCCCAAGAGGAAGATTTGTTTTCTTTGGTACTGTTAGCAAAAAAACAACCACCACAGTTTATGTTTTGTTGTGTAAAATAAATCCACACAAGAAGCAATCAAATGTGACCTATAACAAAGAAAAAGATTAGAAGCAGAACAATATTGCTCATGAATAAAGAAGCAAAATCTTCAACAAAGTATTAGCGAATTGAAGTAAGCAATACATAAAAAAGATAGTACACTATGACCAAGTGTGCTTTTTCCCAGGAATGCAACGTTGGCTTAACATTTAAAAACCAATTAATGTAATTTTCTGTGTTAACAAAACAAAAGAGAAAAGCAATATGGTCATCTCAATTAGTGAAACAAAATCACTTGGCAAAATAATAAAAACTCCCAGAAAACTAGGAATATAAGAGAATTTCCCAATAAGCATATGAAAAATCTGCTCTACAGTTAATGTCATATTTAATAATAAAATGTTGAATGCAGTTTCCCTAAGATCAGAGCAATGCAAGGACTGCAATTCTACATTGCACTAACCTAGGATTCCTAACCTTTGGAAAGAAAGAAGTTAAACTGCATTTAAGGATGTCATTATTGCCTATAAAGAAAATTTTAAGAAATCTACAAAAAAAAACTAATAAGGAAATTAACAAAGTATCTAGGTATAAAGTTCAATATATAAAAACTCAGTTGTATTTTTGCATTCTAGCAGCCAACAATTGGGAAATGAAATTTTTAAAAATACTATACAATAACCTAAGATACATAAAATACCTATGAATAAATTTAACTAAAGTTGTTCAAGACACTAAAAACTGAAAAACAATGCTGAGACCAGTTAAAGAAAAGCTAAATAAATGGTATGATGTATCATGCTAAAAGATCAAAAGATGCAATATTGTTAAGATACTGATTATCTACAAATTGATTTGTAGATTCCACTCAGGCCCAATCAAAATCCCATCCGATTTCTTGTAGAAAGATACTGATTGTTTTTGTAGAAGTAAGCTGATTCTTTTTTTTTAAGTTTATTTATTTTGAGAGAGAGAGAGAGAGAGAGAGCTCAAGCAGGGGAGGGGCAGAGAGAGAAAGAGAGAATCCCAAGCAGGTTCCACACTGTCAGCATGGAGACCAATGCAGGACTTGAGCCCACAAACTACGAGTTCATGACCTGAAATCAAGAGCCAGAAGCTTAACTGAGCCACCCACGTGCCCTGAAATAAGCTGATTCTTAAATCTACATTGAAAAGCAAAGGTCCTAAGATAGCCAAAACAATCTTGAAAAAGAAGAGCAAAGTTGGAGGGCATATATGACCTGATATTAAGACTCGTTATATAGCTACAGTAAACAGGAAATGTGGTGTTAGGGGTAAGGATAGACAACTACATCCATGGAATGGAATGTGGTCCAAAAATAGACTACACATATATAGTCAATTGATTTTCAGCGAAGGTACCAACATAATTCAGTGGGGAAAAGTGAACTCAGGTTTACTATGCTATGGTCTTAGGCTACATTTTCACATTTTACATATTAGTTGTTAAAGGCAGAGAGACTGTGTCTCATTTATCTCCTGTGAATAAGCCAGTGCTAGCACGTAGTGGGCCCTCCATATATGTCTGTTGAGTTAGATTGAATCAGAAACCAGAATGATACTCAGGAAGATATACACCATGTGTGTTAGGATTTGATAAATATTTTTAACAAAGGGAAGGCTCAGGTGATAGTTAAATTCAAAAACATTAAAGCTTCTAAGAGCCATTCTTAAGATTAAACTAAAATAAATAAAAATTAAATTGTATATAATATTTATTGAAATCTGGGCAGATTGGGTGTTTCCAGAGATAACGTTTCTTTCTAAGATGTAACTACTTGGGTTCAAGTATTTGATGAATATTGGATAAAGTCACAACCAGGGACACATATCAAACTAGGCTCCCTCTAACTAGAAGGGTCCCAGGCATGGGAAGTACCAAAGTAATGCTGATTCATTCATTCATTTTTTCAGTACTCATCATGGTACCTACTATGCACCAAGCATGTAGTGATGAACAAGACATATATCACTCTGTGACCACTTATCTCATGTAGAAATTTCAGAGGATATTTTAAGGTTTCACTAAAATCAATACTCTCTTAGCCTAGAATTAATAGTGATTGCAGATTTTAGACCAATAATCTCACGCTCCTTCTGATTTAGATTATGCTCCTCAGTAGAAATATAATGTGAGCTACAGATGTAATTTTTAAATTTCTAGCAGCCACATTAAAAAAGTAAAAAGAAACTGGTAAATTAGATTGGGTAATATATTTTATGTAATTTAATATACACAAAATGTTATTATCTTGACATGGTCAATATTTTTTAAATTATCCAAGAAATATTTTTAATTCAGCACATCTCAATTTAGGCAAGCCACATTTCAAGTGTTCAGTAACCACATATAGCTAGTGACTACCTTGTTGGACAGGGATAGGAATCAACTCTTGGTAAGCTACAGGCTGGTGAAGTTTACAAGTAGATTCCAGAAAGATAAAGAACCGATGGTACTTCTGGCCATAATGTTAGAGGGAAATCACTGTATCCAGGAAAGAACCCCCATTATTCTGTTGCTAGAAATGTCAGGATTCATGGTTAAGATGAACCTAATTCTGTTATAGCTGAGTAACACCACCAGCTTTTATGTGAAAGAGCCCCAGAGCTTTACTATATTTGGAGACAGATCTGTACAGCCAACGTGCAAATACATCCAAGTCATCTTTGAGAATTTCAGATCTTCCCAGTGTTCAGCGATTTCCACCAATAATGAGACAGCTTTTCAGGACCCAAAAAAAATCCTGCTACTCAGATTTCTCAATGGGTATTTGTTGGATGAATGATAAAACGAAGCAGTAGCCCACATACCAGTTCTCTGAGACACAAACAAAATATTTTCAGCTCTAGGTCACTGAACTCATGCTCATTTGCATGCTTGCCTTCCATTTAAAATTCTAAAGCATCCAACAGAATAATTTTTTCCCTTCATTCTAAGGTCATTATTTCCATTAGGCTATAATACAAATCCCCTTATTTTCAAGAATAAGACTAATTTACTACACTATGCACAATAAGCTATATTTTAGATTCTCAATTTATACTATTTCACCAAGGCTGAATCTTCTCTATGATTTAGAGAGGGAATGAGTTGGAGCCAGCCTGTCCTTAACCACAATTTTAACAAAACATTTACAGACTCATCAAAAAATTAGTTTTCCATCTTTTCCAGTAGAGTTTCTCCAGGTGGGTGGTGCCATCCACCTTCACCCCAACAGAATCGCCTGGCAAGTAGAATCATGGGCCCACTGCTGAATCAGAATCCCTGGATGCGTTGTCCAGGAATTTGCATTTGTAACAAGCACTGAGGGAGAACTCACACACACTAAATCTTGACAACCACTGCCCTATACTGAAGTTCTCCTTTAGTATACATAAAGATAAAGTTGTATACTACCATTTAAATCTGTTTACTACCATTAAATACCATTTAAATCTGTTTACCATTTAAATCATTGCTGGAGGAAATGGTGTTTTCAGTATTTAACTTGTTCACTGCCTTTGCTGAACATTTCATTGTGTAATGTAATTTACCTTTAAAGAGTATTCATCATTCAGACCATAAAATGTATGCTGTGCTTTCTTGATAGATGGATTCAAGTAAAGTCAAATTTACACTTGTCTTAAATGGGCTAATGTCTAATATCAAATTGACTAAGACCCAGATCATATTCTTGTGCACTTTCTGAGTACAGTCTCTATAATGTTTGTGACAAGTATTAGGAAAAATGTTGTTTGTTCTTTGTTTTTGTTTTCCTGTGAAATCATTTTAAGAGTACTTTAATTCAGTCACAATTTTACAGATAGCTATTGAGCCAGACACAGTACTAGGCTTCAGAAATGAATCCAATTTCAGTATTTGACTTCAAGGGAGTCCTAGCCTCCTCAAGGCAAGGATGAAGGGCAGACACATAAGCCTTGTGCTAAAATACAAGGCAGTAAGTTTTTAAGAGGCAACATGAGAGCAGAGAGAAGTGAGGCAGGGTGAAAGGGGCTGGGATTCATAGAGATGACGTTGTGCGCTGTTTGAAAGTGAGCCACAGTCAGCCAGAAAAGTGAAGTCATTCCTACAGGCTCATGCAGGACATAGGGAAGCTCAGAACATTGGTCTCCTGGGTCTAAACCTGCACTCTTTCTACTACACTCAGCTTTCTCTAAGAACCTAGCCTTCAAAACATGCTGGCTTCCCTTTTTTTACACCCATAGCTTTCTCTGGTTGTGAGTAAGATGTTAAGGGTGATACATTTCCTTCTCAGGCCACTAAGGTGCCATTTAATTCACTCCAGCAATAACTAATAGAAACCTACCTTTAAAAGATGCTGAAAGCAATGTGCTGCTAATTTATTGCTACATCTATTAAAGCTCCAGAGAGACTTTGACTCCCTAGATTTTAAATATAGTTGAGATATTATGATGTTTCCCAATTTAATCCCTCCATAAATTAAGTGAAATGATTATAGTACCTGTTGTCACTTCATTCTTGCCCTATCTCCAATCACTCTTCTGCCTTCATTAATTCAGAATAAAATACTACAAGACATTAATGTAGCGCTTGGAGATAGGAGGGCTGCATTTTTATAGCCTCCATATGAAATCATACTTAAAGATGCCTATACCTTTACTGAATGGGGAAAAAAAATCTTCTCATCTCCTAATAAATAACCTTTGTTATGAGTGAAGAAACCAAGGCTCAGAGATGTTAAGTGGCTTGGCCCAGGGTCACCGTGCAAGTAATTACCAGAGCCAAAACACCCACCCCAGGTCTACCAACTCCCAAGTGCAAGGCTCTATTTTCTAGTACATCCTCAAATCTTCTAGAGATTCTATTAAAACAGTTTCCTCACTGCTTGCAATGAAGGACATTGTTGCCAACATGTAAACAAAATGAAAATCTTGGCACCCCCCCCCCCCATCACTTTCTCATCAGTGTTTTTAGCTTATCACTTCACAGTCATTATTTGGTGTTTTCTTACAGAAGGCAACAGACCACTGCAACAGAAACTGTCCTTAGATGGGAACCCCAAACCTATACATGGAACACCAGAGGGGTCAGATGGCCTACAGTGGTCAGCTGAGCAGCCTTGTAACCCAAGCAAGCCTAAGGCAAAAACATCTCCTGTTAAGTCCAATACCCCTGCAGCTCATCTTGAAATAAAGCCAGATGAGTTGGCAAAGAAAAGAGGTAAAGTGATTTCTTTTGCACAAATGATTCAACCTATTTTACACACACAGAGAAGTGCCAGAATGATAGAACTTTCCAAAAGATGCTGCTTAGTGAAGAGAGATGCACATGAAATTGCCTTTCTTTCTGTGACCAACATAGATTGAAAAGTAGATGTGATTCCTCCCATATAAATCAAAGGTCTCGAGTGTTTAAGAGGAATTACATCCCCTTTCTCTGCCTCTCTGTGGTCATTCTTCTCTTTGTAGGCATGGATAAATTTGCACCACAAATACTTTCTACCCTAATGTCTTAGGAAGCAAATGTTAATGCAGGAGCTCTTTTAGTAACTTGAATGCTGAATGTTTCCCAGACACACATGTTCTTAACTTGCATTGAATGAAGATGAATCCAGAAGCTGATGATGTCTTCTTTAGATGATCTTCTTCATGTAAATTCAGTTCTGTGTTAGAACCTTCAGACAATGTAACACCGAAAGAGGGTTTTATATCTGACATGCTATATTTTTATTATTTTTTGAGCTTTGCTATACTTTATACATAACTGGTATTAAAAATGAAAGGGGATAAATCACTTCCTTTCTGATTCCCAGCAGATTAAATAATATCCTTCTCATTCAGCCTTAGTTGTATCTGATTTCCTTGGCTTTGGTTTGATATACTTCCTTACTTTTCTGGAGGGAGATTTCTTTCTTCTAAGAAACATGGCCTTGTTGGGATAAGTACAATCCGCCTATTTGCACTGTACTATCTGTACACCTTGGTGACGGTTTCAGGAAGTCAGGCAAGATTGGCGCCTGCAGAGCAGCTTTCAGTGCTGTTGCTCTAATTACAGGGCTGGCTCAGGACTGATGGGCCAGAGCCAGCGTACCTGGCACCAATGCTCCGTCCTCTCTCTAGCTCATTTGTACCTCTCCCAATCTCCATGTCATTTTCCTCATCCAAAAGCCCTGCTGGCTTCTAACCACACAGAGTGGTGAGAGCCAGCAGCACAAATGGTCTTTAGACATATCAGATTCTAAGAAACTGCAGTTCGTGATAGAACATGATGATCAGAACCTCTTTCCAAAGCACAGAGGAGACACGTATGCCCAGAATGGCCCACCCACAGAACCCACTGGTAAAATCACAGCAGTCTCAGGGGCCATACATATCCCCACTGTGGATTTTTAAAACTCTGGGTTATAAACATATAAACATCTTCTTGACAGAACTTTTTTTTTTCATTGAGAAACAAAAGATAAATCTCTTATTAGGGGGTGGGGTGAGTTAGCTGCTTTTGTCACTGTTGCTATTTAGCTCACAAGTAAAAAGATAAAGTGTTCAATTTAACATTTTTTTCATGACATTACTTGTAGGCCCAAACATTGAGAAATCGGTGAAGGATTTGCAACGCTGCACTGTGTCTCTAACTAGATATCGTGTCATGATCAAGGAAGAAGTGGATAGTTCAGTGAAGAAGATCAAAGCTGCCTTTGCTGAATTACACAACTGGTAAGTAATTCGACTTAGAAACTATAAACTTGTGGCACTTGAGCTGTTCCTACAGGTAAAAGCATCTGATGGAAAACATTGTTTATTTAATGCATAAACATCACAGAACAACTCCTCAGTGAATTTTTTTTAAGTCCTATAGGCAGAGGCATATATCTTGGGAATAAAAATGAAGGGAAAGTGTTTGAATAAAAAGAAACCTGATACACATAATTCATTGGAGTCTGAAGTTGGCCCCAAAGTATATGAATGATGTAGAACACAACCTCAACAAACGATATTTTTGACAAATCCCTGGGAGGCTAATATCATGAGTGATACTGAGAACAAATATTTTCCAGCTTTATCATTATAAAATAAGAAAGACTCCCTTAACAAAACTCAGAAACATCTTAGGCAAGCTGAGTGATAGAATCCCATTCTGAGGTATCTTGAAGGCTGGAATTAAGAAATGGTACTCTGGTGTGGCTTTGGTCCTGCCCTGCCCTGCTCTGCAACTGACGCTGAAAGAAGGCATCTCTTTGAGCCATGTATGTTTGCTCATGTCCACAGCTGCAATGAAATATCTCCTGGTAAAGGTTAAGTTATTATAAGTGGAAAAACTTCTTAGTGTATCAGTCAAGACTTTTTCAGTTTCAAGCGATGGAAACCCAAGTCACACTAGTTAATGACAAAGGAGAATTGTTTGGCTGATGTACATGAGAAATCCACAAGATTCTTTTAGGCGAATTTGGTTCTAAGCCCAAATTATGTTATGAGAATTCAGTTTCTCTCTACCTTTCTCCCTTTCCCCTTCTCACCCTCCTTTCCTCTCTCAGTGTCTCCTACAGTCTCCTGGTTCTGCTTATCCTTGGCTTGATTCTTAGGTATGATCTCTCCATGTGGTAGCAAAGATGACCCCCAAGCAGCTGCAACCTTACATAATCCTTAGTTCCTGTGACCTGAGAGAGAGCTTTGTCTCTAGTGTTCCAACAGAAATCCAAGGGCTAATTTACACTGGGTAGGTTGGGTCAATCTTCTGTCCCTAAACTAGTCACTGTGGCAAGAGGGACAGGGTCTTCCCACTAGCTAGGCTGGGTCCTGTGCCTACCACAGAGTTAGTGGTGGGGTGAGCCCCACCTGAACCCCATGAACTGAGAGTTGAAAATCACTGGAGAGTTCCCCAGAGGAAAATCAGGGTGCTAAAAACAGAAAAACATGTCCGCAGTGCCCAGGCTCACATGTGTTCTCTGTATCTCATTGGCCTCCCATGATTCTAGAATTTGGTCACATCTTCTGCATGGTTTTCCTTTCCAAGTCCTTTCTTTGACATAGATGTGCTTTTTAGCAGATTATAGTTGTGTAAAACCAAGGATTACGCTTAACACAATCTAAAATTCTTGAATTTTAAACCATCTGCTATGTATAAGATCCCCATGTGCATAAGATACCAGAAACTTGAAAGAAAACCATCTCCTTCGGTTATCATTCAGTGAGGAATCACTTACCCTCCACCCAGTCATGTCATCTCGACCTTAGTGGAACTCTTCTCTGTTTGATCAGACAATAAACCAAGTAATTGTTCAAAGTAAACTCCAAGATTATGTTTGAAAGTACTTAGAGAACATAAAGATGCTATACAAATGAAAGGTGTTATTATGATGGTTGGTTTTTTAAATTTTACAGTTCTGTGACTTTTTTAAATCTATCCTTAAATTACCCTAATATACATAAGCGCACTCAACTTCCAGGCCTGTTTTCTAGAGCCAGAGTCAGCAAACTTTATCTATAAAGGGCCAGCTAGTAAGCTTTACAGTCTGCAAAGTCTCTGTGCAACTACTCAGCTCTACTGTTACGGCACGAAAGGCAGTGGGCCAGATTTGGCTTGTGGGGGTCGTAGTTTGCTAGTCTCTGGAGGCATTAGTTAACTATTCAGAGAAGACCACTCTGTCTTACTCTTTTGTGTGGCATTTTAGAGTAAACTCTTCCTCTGAGGCCTCTGTATGATACCTTCCATCTGAGTGACTCACACTAATTGACAAAGTGTAGCAGTGACCTCAAATTACCTCTCTCCTCCAGCTGCTCTGAGTACTTTTTTTTATTTCCTTAGTAAAATGAATACCACATGGGTCACGAGACATCTCGAGATTTATAACAGACTCTTTGACTGTTTCACTCCTCGAGATCTGAAAGTGTGGGGCAGGAAAGTCAGCACCCAGAGAAGTTGTGTATCTTTTCTCTGCTTGTAATTCACATTTTGTTTTAAACTGATGGGTAAAGATCACTCCTGAATGAGCTCTACCAAGCCGTACTGCTGCTTAAAAGTCACCTCTTAACAAATGGCACATTTCCTCCAAACTGAAGACGAACAAATATAGATTAACCATTTTTTTACATGCTGTTGCTACAAAATTAGTAAACAGCAGCACTTGTTTTGTTATCTAACCTTTAATAAAATGATCCCAAAATAATTACATATATATTACCTTAAAAATAAAACAAAAGTAATTCTTTTTAATAGGCCATTAACATACATTTCGACCAAATGGAAAAACTTTACCTCTGTTCCAAGTTAGCCTGCAGCCCAGCCAACATGGTGATTTACTTGAATAACTCCCTTTTGTTTTCTGAGGGGGAAAAAGGGATGAATTTTAGGGATTTTGGCACTCTTAAAAAAAAAAAGCAGATCACAGAATTGAAGAAGGCAGCTTACATGTTTTAAAAAATGCAGCTTTCCAATTGGTGGTGAAATCATGGACCCCAGGCATTAGAGAGACTTGCGAATGCAGTGCTGTTCACATGTAAACCTCAGGATCACATTGTAAGGCACATCCAGATTTGGAAAATGTGGGACAAGTCTTGCAGAGAGTTCCAAAATGAATGCTAGTTCAGGGACAGATGTTAACTCACCTGGTACGCAGCGACATCGCACTTGTGGTCCTTCTGTCCTTACTCCGGGCCATCCGGTGCTCTCACCGAAGCATTCAGCAGGCATTGTGTGTAGTTTAGAAATAAAAAGAAACTCTCGGGTAAGAAATTCTGAACATTCGGTTTGCTGCCCAGCTTCAGGAGATGAATCCTGCCTGATCAGATTCCCCAAAGCCTGCCGGGATTCATGGGAATGGTGATTTTGGGGGGCTGGGAAAAAGTACCTGCTTGCACGTGCTCAGTACCCAGCGGGCACACATCAGAACGAGATGAACCAAATGCTTGTCCTTCCCAGTCTGGCTGTGAAGAATACTTTTTTCAGTGCAGTTATTGAAGAAAACCATTAAGTAGCTAAATTATAATATCAAAGTGGGCATTTGGCCAGGACACAGTTACATAGGGCTAAATGACCATTATGTGGATCATTCTCTTTTCCCAGAAAGAATCGGGGATTTGAGAGGGCAGCAAAGATGACACGGTGATCCCACACTGTCTTAACAGAAAATAAATTTTGCAACATGAGTGTCTATGAAAAGTCACATCAGGAACTAACATGAAACAGCTGGTTTCCTTTCTATATGATTGGCCCCCTACCACAACTGGAAAATATTCGTCCTTTGGAATCATAGCTGCCAGATTTAATTGGTTTGTGTGCAAACTAGTCTAGTTTCTCATCACAAATTTGTGTGTGTGCGTGTCCAAGTTGATGGTGAAGGCTTAAAATGAACAATAAACATTTACTTCAAAAAACATCAAGGCAGGAGAATAATACTTGATAGCTGTGCCATATGCCAGGGGAGAAAGTATTCCAGAATAGAGCTGTAAAAATTGCTAGGTGCTATTGTCAATTTAACATCTAATTAAAAGCACTCCTAAAAGGAAATGGAAGATGGTGATGAGCCAGAGGGTAGAACGTGTGCTGGGGATGGGGTAACAGGGCCATAGGGAATGGAGGCTGGAAGAGACAATATTTTTAGGCTGCTTTGCTTCCATACAGGAAAGGGAAATCAAAGCATGATTCCTGTACAGTGTTCTTACACCTCATGTTTATTTTTTCCTGAAGTGGCACCAAGTCGTACTTAAGCAGAATTTGGAGTAGGCCAGTTCCAGCCCTGGCCCCCCAGCCCTTGCCTTCCTCTTTCTTCGCCTGCTTTCTCTCCACTGTGAGTGTCCTCCCTCCCAGCAAAGACAGGTGGACCTCCTGCAGCTCCTCACAGGCCGGGGGTTCCTCCCCACACCACTGGCTACCAGATGAACTTGTAATGGGGTCCCCGTATCGCGTTCCTTTTTTCCATATTAACGGTTGAAACTCACTGTTGTGTCACTGATAAGCTCATCCTTTTGATGATCATGGGTCCTCCTTCCCACAGTGACATATTTTTATGCTCGCAAGTGTTAACCAGAGTCTCTTGAGACTCTTCTCCATCAGCCGAAAGAATAACCCTATAAAAGTGAGAATTTCAGGCTGAAGAAAAAGCCATTCTGAGATTAAGTGTGTCTGCTTCCAGCATCCCTCAAATTCCACTCCACAAAGGCGGCTTCTCATCTGCTGTGGAGGCTTCGCTGTTAGCCATGCAAGACCACACATAGACCAAAGGGTGGTCAGCTGGGCGGCCCCGCATGTGGACCAGATAGCATCACTGTGACATTTGAAACGTCATGTCCTTTTTCCAAGGGCTCCCGAAGGGGAAATTGCCAGTGGAGACTTTAAGAACAAGCAATGCAACAATGTGCCACATACCCCCAGTTTGCTGCTCCTTGGGTGCCCGAATAATGTAAAAATCTTGGCACATACCACCTTGGAACTGCTTCAGTTTGAGTTCAAATAAGACCAATTTTCTTCCCTTGAAGGTTTACACATAGCAGGATTCTTTCCTCCTGCTATTTCTCCAGCAGTCCTGGGCTGGTTCTCCCCACCATACCCCCGCCCACCACATTCCCCAAACTTTTAGCTGATTTTTGGTCAATACCTGGCTTCCCATTTAATTCTAAGAGCCTGGTTTCCCCAGGACGTTCTCTTTGTGAATAACCGAGCATTGACTGAAAGATCATGCTTGTAAATTAATATTTACTTCTCTCCATACCGAAGTATATGTGTGTACACTATAATTAAAAGCTCTGAGAGCACTGTGGTCACCCTTCGCCTAGGTGCCACCACCAGAGATGTGGATGCCACTGGTCTGACGGGGACTCCGGAAAAGGCTGTTGCTGTTTTTTTTAAAGAACTGCGGGTGATTCTTCTCTGCCTCTGTGGGTGAAAACCACTGGTTGAGAGTCATACAGAGGGAGTGGTACATCTGGGGCTAGTGCACTATTCTCAGCTGGATGCGTTTGCCCCCCAGGAGACCGTTGGCACGTCTGGAAATCATTTTGGCTGTCACAACTGCAGGAAGGGAGTGCTACTGGCATCTGGATACCCCTAAATATCCTACGATGCACAGAACAGCCCTCCCCTCCCAGCACCCATAACAAAGAATTATCTGTCCCAAGACATCAATAACACTGGGAAAGCCCAGGCAAGAAGAGAGTGAGAGGAAGAGTCCATCAGTCCTTCTACAGGCCCTGCTGTGGCTCCTTGAAGGAGGGACCGGGGTTCCTCCCCTTTGCTGCACTTCTGAGTATCTATCTGCCCCTCTCCCAGTTGCCCTCCTAACCCACTGCTGGAAACCTGAGAGAGGAAATTTCCTTTCCAGTCATTTCCATACCCAAAAAAACATAACCATAGTGTCCTCTTCTTTTCAAGGAAACTTTAAATGTAAGCTTTCTAACTATACATTTTACAGGTTAAATTACATTTTTGTTTCCTTAAGACCATAAAAAACAATTATGTTGAAGTGTAGAAAACTGAGGGCTTTGCTTTTTGTCTATTTTGCATTAGAGAATTCAACTCAGTCCTTAGGAGAGAATGGAAAAATTAAGAACCAAAGGTTGCAGCTAACAACAGGCAGTCCCTTTCATTAGCCATTCTGTCTCTACCTGAGTCTTTTTCTCATTTTGCAATAAAACCAATACCGCAGGGTGGGGGGTGGGGGAGTCGAGGATTAGGATGAAGATCTGAGGTACGTGAAGATAAATACAGTAGGGAATTGTTTCATTAAGTGTCTGTTTAAAGGATTATTATTTTTCTCTGGCTTCAGCCAGCCAGCAGTATTACTTGGTGCTCCTGGGCATACGTGGCCTGTGTCCAGCTACTGTAATGCCAGTGACATTCTCAAGTGTGCCAGCCCTTGAGCTATTTAAGCTGAATGAAAACAGGTCTCTTTGTGCCTTATGGTGCAGTTGTGGTTGAGCAAACACTTGGTGACTGTTTAATTAGGAGAATCATGGAAGTTGCGGCCGGCGCTACGTCTACCTCGATGGGTGAGGGGAGGAAAAATATGTATTAGGTGAGGCAGGTTCTAGAATCAGAACTGTACCACAGAACAGATGCTGTGACAACAAGCAGACTTGGTTTTTGAGTTCAGTCACATGGAAGATATTGACGTAAGCGTGGATAAGGGGTAGAGACTCCATTTTAAAACCATGGCTGAAGTGGTACGCATTCCTCTTGCACCGCGGAGCTCAAGAGTTCTGGAAGAGCGTGTTGTCCTTTTCTCCAGGCCATTCAACAGGGGATGTTTGTAATAGGATTCCCTGTAGGAGAGCTGACGTTGGGAACCTTTTCAGCCATTGTGATGTAATGATTTACAGACTTTGCTTCCCTGTTAAAATACCAGCAATGTGTTAAACGATTGCTAGATTTTGCCAACTCCTTAGACGTGTAATGAAGACAAAGTCAGGAGTCTGCGTTGTATTTTTTATGGTTTTTTAAAGAAATTTAATTAAAAAAAGTCTCTATGTCCTTTCTGCTTTGGAAATAAATATAATCTTCCCATTGATCAAAACCCATACCAACAAAGATTTTCTGACTAATCTCTTTCCTTCTCATCAGATGATTTTTCTAAGTGCCCACCTGCTTGCGACTTGTACAAAGAACTATACAACGGAAATTAAACAAGCCTGTTCCTCCTCCCCACACCCAATATTCGAGGTTATGCCAGCATATTAAAAGAACTCACAGTATGGAGATAAACATACACCTGCAAAGGATACCAAGAGGCAATGATGGAAGAGGCTAATAAATATATTTATGCCTCAGGAGAGCCATATGTATGGTTTTTGTTGCTGTCCTAGCTGACAAATTGCCCAGAATGACTCCTTTTCCTTACTCTGCACCAGTCCAATAAACAGAAATAAGCTCCGGCATCCATTCTGAAATTGTGAAAAGGGTAAATACCATAAACCACGGGGAAACTCAAGGTTCTTGTGACTTTGTGACTAAGGCAAGTCCCTGTGGTACACTGTATTTCAAATCTTGCCTCGTTTGTGAATATGTGTCATTCTAAATAGGTGTAGCTCACTCTTTGGAGGTGAAAGCTTTTTTCCTATTTTCTCTCCTCCCCGAGGTTTTCCTCTGCATTAGATGTTTCCCCAGGGCCACTGCAAGGACTGAGTGAATCAGTCGACATGAAGGAAGAGCAGGTTGATAAATTAAAAAAAAGTACCGGACTGGCCTTTTCAGTTGGGGATGGTCCCCAGGAAACCAGCATAAATAGCACCCTGTATTGATAGCCTTTCTGAGCTGCGTGTGTGATTACCTCCATTCGTTATGTTCGTCACACACTCGGCAGTGGAGGTCAGCTTCCCTTTCACTGCAGCCTTCTCTGTGAAATAACAGACCCACAATAAGAGCTGGAGGACAAGACGTTGATTGCGATTTCAGCTTGAAATCTGAAAAGATTTCTGAATCTTTTCAGCAAAGGAAGGCTACGAATCATACCCACCTGGAAACATGCTCCCGAATACGGGGTTAGTTTTCACCACAGAATAGAAATTGAAAAAGGAATTAAGCAAATTGTTCTCCCTGTACAGTCCCATATGGGAAGTATGTGCTGTGTGTGTGTGTGTGTGTGTGTGTGTGTGTGTGTGTGTGTGTGTGTGTTTCACTCTAAGTATCATCTATTTTCACTAGGAAAATAAGACAAATTTGTTCATATATATATTAGTATAAATATAAAATACAGTATAGTTTTCAAAGTGGGATATCCTAGATCACAACTTCAGAATGGATCTTAGAACTTATTTCTGTTTATTACACGGATATAGAGTAAGACTGTAATCTCTGAGGGTGAGACTAAGGAATCATTCTGGGCAATTTGTCACCTAGGACAGCAAGAAATCACAGAACAGCCTGTGCCTGAAGTCATGTAACAGAATTGCTTATATGTCAGTTACATTGTTCTTTCAGTGACTGTAAACTTTTGGTTCTTAGTAAGCCATATGATAACAAAAGTCACATTTTCCAAGGCTGATTAACCACGTAATTAGGAGGCATGGAGTATAGAGTTAAAATAGCGTTTTAATCTCATCTCCACATATTCTAACCCTGAAGATGATTGAGTTTCTTAACTTCTACTCAGCTACAAAATGGGGTACTACTGTCACTATCTAGAGGTTTTATGAAGATTCGTGTACAAGATTCATGTACAATGTATGCATTTCTCAGATTATTCTGGTAAATCTGTAGCCTGACCCGTATAGGTTGGTTCTCTTCCCTTCCAGATAAGCATTTAGTAAATTTATTTCTCTCTGTACCAAGACAATGGGAAGAAGTTGTCCTTCTCCACTTTTCTGTTTAGCATGCAGTGGATCCCAGCTATGAGATATGGATATCTCAACACAAGTTTTTACTGTTCATTGCTTGATGAAGACAGAAGTAAGGCAAAAGCCTTTTGACCCCTGATTCTGAATGGCCACCAGATCAACCCTCGTTCCCCCTTTCACACCTTGCCCTGCCTTCTCTCTGCTTTCTCTTCCCCTTTCTTCATTCACCCATCCAGTAGGGAGATGAATGTGTCGCGAGCTGGTGTTTCTCAAACTTTGGAATGCACAGGGGGCACCTGGGCCCCATTCCTAGCGGCTCTGCTTCTGTGGGTGCAGGTGGAGCCCAGGCATCTGCATCTAAGGAGTGCAGTGGGTGCCAGTGTACCTGGTCTCAGGACCACACTTGAAGAAACACTGCTGGTAATACTGAGGGATAGAAGATGATGTCTTTACAAAGAAGGTCCAAAGTCTAATGAGAGTGTACAGAAGCAAGCTGTGTGATGCAGTGTGGCGAAAACTGTTGGGAAGCATGCATGGGGTAGGGTTTCTGGCTGGCAGGGAAAGGGTCCACCACAGAGGTAATGCTGGAGCTGGCACTTGAAGTAAGGCTAGGAATTTGCCAGACTGAGAAGGGAGAGAGGATTCCATGCAGAAGAAACAACACAAGGAACCACAAGCATGAGAGACCCCAGTGCACTCTCTGGGAGGAGCACATTCCCTGGGTCTCATTCCATTAATAAATGAACTATGAGCATATCCCTCTCGAACCAGAAAACTTATTTGTAAGTCACATATGTATGCCACTGTTTAATCTGTATACTAGAAATGAGGAAAGTCTACTTTCTAAAATGAAGAGTAAAGTATATGAAGTTTAACATTTCATTTGTTACCCCCACTTGGGAAGCCAGAGAACCAGGGCAGGTGCTGGCATGTGAGGCTGGAGGTGCTGGGCGGTGAAGAGCATCAGGTGCCCAGGTCCCCTTCTCACGCAAGAGCCCATCGGGAGGCCAGGAGCCATCTCCGCCAGGCTGGGGCCTTGGGCTGGATGTGGGCCAGCATTGCTGTGACTCCTTGTGCCACATCAGTCTCTTCCAGTTTCTGTTCCTCTTAGTTGTGTTCAACAACACTGATGGCTTCTGCATAGATGCCTCCCCTCCCAACCCCCCAGATTGGAAAGAAATGCAACAGTGTTCTGAGTGGTTGACTCTATTTTGGGTATGAAACGAAGAGATATTTTGCCTCATTTTGTTTTATTTTGAAATGTGTTTTATTTTATCCTGCTTTCTATATTTTCCAGCTTTTTAAATGAGCATGTAAAATGAAATTAAAATGTGAAGAATGTTAACTCTGTTCCTTAAATGGCACCCTTGTGCTATAAGACAGTTAACATCCGCAGATAAAAGTTTGCTTTTTGTTCCAGAGTTAGTATAATTTTTTTTAATAAGGGGGTGGGATTAAATGATAATTTTTACAGCTATAGAAACTGAAATACAGTTAAGTTACTTTCCCTGAATGGTGATCCCCAGAGAAAGAAACAAAACTAAGAAATAATTAGCAAAGGTGAGCCTGGTAGCGTGCCTGGATGGCTCAGTCAGTTAAGCATCCGACTTCAGCTCAGGTCATGATCTCACGGTTCGTGAGTTCAAGCCACACAGTGGGCTCTGTGCTGACAGGTCAGAGCCTGGGGTCTGCTTCAGATTCTGTGTCTCCCTCTCTCTGTGCCCCTCCCCACCTGCACTCTATGTCTCTCTCAAAAATAAATAAACATTAAAAAATTATATTAAAGGGGTGCCTGGGTGGCTCAGTCGGTTAAGCATCCGACTTCGGCTCAGGTTGTGATCTCACGGTTTGTGAGTTTGAGCCCCGCATCAGGTTCTGTGCTGACAGCTCAGAGCCTTGAGCCTGCTTCGGATTCTGTGTCTCCTTCTTTCTCTGCCCCTCTCCCACTTGTGCTCTGTCTCTCTCTGTGTCTCAAAAATAAACAAATGTAAAAATAAAAAGGGGGCGCCTGGGTGGCTCAGTCAGTTAAGTGTCCAGCTGCAGCTTAGGTCATGATGTCACGGTTTGTAAGTTCAAGCCCCACGTCAGGCTCTGTGCTGACAGCTCTGTCTCCCTCTCTCTTCCCCTCCACCACTCACCTCTGTCTCTCTCTCTCTCTCTCTCTCTCATAAATAAACATTAAAAATTTTTAAGAAATAATTAGTAAAGATAAATTATATTATTAAATGAAATCATGTAAAATTCTAAATGGAGGTATATAAGGAGTGTAGATTTTTCAGCTGAACATGGGGTATTGCAGAATTTGTACAGTTTATAGGATTTTGCAACTCTGATATCATTTTTAAAATTCCGAGAAGAAAAAGAATCCCTGTGGTTTTTTTTTTTCAATTAGCTATTTGCTTTTTGAGGAACCCTGGATTTTATAAGTATTAGAAGTCATTCCTTATGCTAAAATCTGCACGTGTCTCATTCCACAGGTGCACCTCACACAGTGTGATGAAATATTCATTGACTGTGATTTAAATCATTGTAGGATCCCAATATAAAATACAAAACTAAGAGATATTAACATTAACAGATAATATTACCTCTGATAAAAGAAACAGAACTAAAACAAGTTCAGCCTGATTGGCAAACTGAGTGCAGTTACTGCATTCATTGACAGCCAGAGGGATTTTAACTGCTTTATATTTTAAGTGTGATTCATGCTCAGAGGCACCATGCGCTGCTTTATTTCCCTGATAGTCCCAATGACTAAGCAGCTTTCCAGAGGGCTGTCTCAGCTTACTCTACATGCTGTAGACATGTATGTTGGGTTTTGTTATATTTGCCAAATAAAAGGGTGGGATTCGGGAAGTCTTTAGAAAGATCAGTTTGTCACCATGGCTGCATTCAGAAAAGAAGAATCCCAGTCTTCAAAAAGAATGCCACTTGTTGTAAAATCTAAACGTAAAAAGGTACCGAGTAGAATGTGACAGACCCCAGGGTCCCTGTACAACTAAAGAATGCAACATAACCAGCTACTTAGTACTGAGCCTGGAGTGTAAGCGGCCACAGTGGGCGAGGAGTAGGGTGGGGGAGACATTTCTGGGGTAGACTTTAGAGGACGTGATCACGTGGGAAGAGAAGGAAAAGGAGTCACAGAAACTGGGTGAGTGACGATACCAGTGACCAGCTTCCAGGGCACAGGAGAGGGGACAAGATGGGGATATAGGGCAGGAAACATAATTTTCCCTCTACCCTTTTTGTTCTCGGCCAAGACCCCTGTAATAAAAGATTAATAAGAGAAAAACAAACAAGTTTGTTAACATGTGCACCTCATGTATACAGAGGAGATACCCAGGAGGAAGCAAGGAGCTCCCACGGTGGCTTAGAATTCAGAACTAAATACCATGTTAACAGGGAAAGGGGAGAGGGGGATATAGGCCTTTCAGGGGAGAGTAAGTGATTCTTAGAAAAGATGAGTGGGCCCTTAGAAGAATAGACGGAAGGTATGATCATTTGTGACAAAGTGTGTCTGAGTGTGGTGTTGACTTCTAGGCTCCTCTCCTGAGACAGGAGTCAGCAATCTTACCTGGTTGGCAAAACTCCCCAGGAGGGGATTTATGACAACTGAGTTCCTTTGGAGGCTCCGCCTTCAAGCAGATGAGGGGAGTTCAGAGACAACATCTCCCTACCCAGGCTGTTTTTCAAGTGCCTGCAGCTCACAATCATCAGTACATCAGAGTGCCATATTTGGGGGTGGGGGGCATACTCTGCTACCCTTCAGGAAGCAGAACAGAGGAGGAACAGGGAATTGGCAGCATACAAGGTCACGGGTGCTGTTTGCAGGCACCTGTTGTAAGTGGTAGAGGTGCCAGTCCTCTGACCCTAGGAAGCCACACATAGTCTCACGCATTTGTGGCTACCAAGCCAGGACAGAAGCTCTGTTGACAACAGCAATAGTTGAGAAATGGGTGAGCTGAAACCCTGGGTCCAAGAATTCCTGCTAGTACTTGTGGAGTTGGACTGGAAATGGTACCCATGGTAACAGTGTAGTGCACCTTAAATGTTTAATAAAGGTGGCACCTGGTGGGCACAGTCCTCTGACCCAGGAGAGGGGAAGGACAGGCAGCCTCTTCCATCAGCGCTAGCTCCGCAGCTGAAGGCCCACGTGGCAGCCACCAGGCACTACGAGGCAGCCGGGAGCTCAGCTGGCATTCCTCTGGGCATTCACAGTTCCTACTCCTGATGCAGTAGGAAGGGGCACAGCCCACAGTGGGGGCGGGGGGTGATTTTACATTACTCTTTCTCTTCAGTGAAAGAGAGAAATTCTTTATATACAAAGTCTGGCTTTCTGACTTTATCACTCATTTGCCCACTTTATGCTCTTTGGTACAAGCCAGAAAGGCTGAAACATCACCTTCTTTCCCCCCCAGCAGTTCCCACATTCCCGTTCTCTGTACTGGGTGCGGGGGGTGGGGGGGGGGGAGACAGGAGGCTCTTCTGCAGGATTCTCATCCTGCCCCTCTGCTCCGCCCGCTTTGTTCTGCTTGGCAGCTGAGGAGGTAAGCACTTCATCCACAAGAAGGTCCTGAAGCCAGATGGTCTGGGCAGTTTCTCTCACCACAGCCTCCCTGAGGCAAACTCATGGCGATGAGCTGTGGTCTAGTTTTAACTCTTTAACATGGAGTCTGGCTGCTGTTGCAGATTGGTGTCTTGAAATTCCCTTTGAGATCCTGCTTTCGTTCCCCCGTACCCACCAGCAGGTTCTGCTCTCCAGCTTATCAGCCACTGACAGTCCTGTGGCTGCCTCCCCATCACAGCATCTTTATTGACGAAGAGCACTGGACTCAACGTGGTGCACCCAGCTTCCAAAGGAAGCCGTTTCGTCACTCGGTGTCTTAGCCTCTGGATTTAGAGAAGAGCCTTTCACAGAGCAGAAAATAATAAATCTCTTCTTGCTGAAGTGCCTCTCTGATTCTTTTTATTATTGTTATTATAAGTCCTCTACAGAAAAGAATCAAGACAGTGGAGAAACATTTTTATAAAATGACACTTTATCTCTGTGATTAACTATATAATAAACCATAAAGGCTTTGCCATGGTAATCTCCTCCTTACACCTTATTGCTTTAATAATAAAAGCTTTTTTATGGCAACAGAATAAAATTTTACTATCCAGACAGTTTAGATAAAATGAGAAGATGTGTTTTTGGAAGGATAAAGGGCACATCTGAAACATGTGAGGTCAGCATAGGTTTTATGTGAGCACAGTTTATGTAAAACATGTTCAATGTGTCTTAAGTCTGGTGCCCTCCAGAGGACTTTATCCAACCGTTTAAAGAACTTTTAGTGGTCAGTGAAAGGCTGAAGAGTTCTGTATTTCTGTCAAGTACAGAGGATTACAGTTCCAAAGCAAAAATGTTCAAAACCAGATGATTAGTGGGGGAAAGCACAAATTTCAGTAATTTATTAACACCCTAATTTGCATACAGAATCATCAACTACCTGTTTTGATTCTGAGCCAAACCCTGTGTGGTTTGGTGATTATCATTGCACTTTTATTCATAAGCTTATGTCTCAAATGATTAGATTCCATCAGTGACAAAATTATATAATTTTTTGCTTAAACATGATTTATATGCAAGCACTACCGTATACCAATTAAAAAGTTTCATTATTGCTATCCCACGGGAAAAAAATGAATATGTTGTCTTCCTTCCCATTTATCACTATTGAGCAGTTTCTCTTTTTTTTATGTTTCAAGTTTTTATTTAAATTCTATTTAGTTAACATATACTGTAATACGACTTTCAGGAGTAGAATTTAGTGATTCATCGCTTACATACAATACCCAGTGCTCAGCACAACAAATGCCCTTCTTAATGCCCATCCCCCCACCCACCTTTCCTCCAGTAACTCTCGGTTTGTTCTCTATAGTTAAAAGTCTCTTATGGTTTGCTTCCCTCTTTTTTTTTCTTTCCCCCGTGTTCATCTGTTTTGTTTCTTAAATTCCACATATGAGTGAAAGCATATGGTATTTAGCTTTCTCTTATTTTGCTTAGCATAATCCTCTGTCTCCCTCCACATCACTGCAAATGGTAAGATTCTTTTAATGGCTGAGTAATATGCCAGTGTGTGTGTGTGTGTGTGTGTGTGTGTGTGTGCGCACGCATGCACCACATCCTCTTAATCCATTCATCAGTCGATGGACATCTGGGCTATTTCCATAATTTGGTTATTATTACTATTGAGTAGTTTCTTGTCAAGGAACCCACAGTTGTCTAAGACCATAAAGTAGAAGTTTTTTAAACCCAGAGCTTCCCTGAAAAAGTGATAATTTTAGTGGAGACCTGAAGGAAGACTCACAGTTAATGAGGTGAAGAAAGGCAGGGTTGGGGAGGAGGGTTGTCTTCCAAAAGAGGGAAGGGCATGTGCCAAGGCCCTGTGGTGAGAAGAGAACAGAGCTCATACGTTTTGGGATTTCATGAAGCTTAATCAAGGTCATTCCAGTAAAGTGTTAGTGCTCTACTTGTTGTGCCTGCCACACAGTAAGCACTAAGGATGTGTCAGTTATGATCAGCTCTCCTTTTAAGGCAACTCAGGGCTGACATCTTGTCTGCACAGGTATACCTAAAAAGCAAGCATGTGCCCTTTCTGTTCCTCAGTAGGAATGTGGTCTGTGACACTGCCTTTGATTTCTCTGTGACTCTTCAACTCTCTGATGTCATTTCTCTCAAGACCCTCCCTCCTGCCCTCCATATCTGGTACTCCAGATTACCTGCATATCTGGTACTACCCTGTGTCCTTACCTGCCTGCAGTGTTTCTCATCAAGTGCACCTAGTGTATGTATCTGTCCTAGGACCTCTAAGAAGATCTAGTAGGACTCATGCAGGGCACTGATGAAAGTGCTCATGAAGCTGGATGTGACCTCAGGTCCTGAGGGCATTTGGAATTTTTTAGACACAGTCTTTCATACCCTTCCTTCGATCTGGTTCTCAGCTTGATGTAATGCTGGCTCCTCACTGTCTGACAGCCTGCTAGGGAACAGACTGGCCTTTACTATGAAATCCTCTTCACCCTCTGTATCTACTTCCCTTCCGCAATCCTGCTGCCTTGGAAGTGAAAGCCAAAGAAACCCTCAGGTGTATCTTACTGAGATTCTTGAGGGAGGTTTGGAGGGAGCTGCTTCAGTCTGGCACCTAATCCTGGTTTGCATTCAGTTCATGGGTTCTGAGCAGGGTCCTGACTCAGCAGAGATTCCTGGCTTGCCTTTCTGCACATGAGGTTTGAAAGCAGTCATACGTAGCAATGCTTGAATTACTAAGACGCTTGAGGACAATCTTTTGTTGAAATACCCAGAGGAATGGAAGCATGGTTTGATGCCAACCTCACAGCTTTATCACACCCTCAAGTGGGCATTAAGCAGATTAACAATTTATTGTGAAAACCTTCATTCCTCCTGTTGGGCCCCAGAAGGCCCAAACTAACCACTGTATGAATATCCAGCTTTGTTATGCGTTAGACCTGGGGATATGTGTTATACCCAAAATGTCCATCTCGTAAACCCTCTGGGCACATAATTCTGTTAACAAATTTAATCAACAAGAATTTACCATGATCTTGTAGCTAGTAAAGAAATTAGCAAAGGCCCGTTCCTCCACCATTCTCTCCTCCCAACACGCACACACAGGCTGCAGGGTTCCCGGGGTCTCAGCCTTGTTCCGGGACTGAATGCGTGGGAGGACCGTGGGACCCTGCCCGGGCACTCCCCGCGCTGTGCTCCTCCCCCACCTATGGGAAGGCTAAGGACACCCACTCTTGTATTGGGTGCATGTATGTCCTTTAGTTATGTGTACCTTGTGTGCCCTCAAATCCCACAGACTCTAATTAGGACATTGGTTTCGGGTGGAGGAATTTCTTCTTGCCGTCATTTTCTTCCCTGACCGTCTGCTTTTTGCTTTTCCCCAGTAAATTTGGCAGGTCCTCTCCCCTTCGTCTCAGCTTTCCCCAAAAGACTGTAGGCTCCACAGGGATGGCAGGGGGCTTCATCCACAGCAGCATTCCCTGCCTCAACACCCTCGCTGGCACATGGCAGGCACTCAGCAAATACTTGTGCAGTGTGTGTGGTTTCTAGTGCTCTTTGTGGCACATTCCTGCACTGCCGTCCCAAACCTGTGCAATCCTGCTGCACTCCATTGCTTAAGAGAATGGAGCACAAGCTACCTGCAGGGCTCACATGACCTGTAGCCCATCCTTCAGCTGGAGTGTCCCTGCTCCTAAGTTCCTAAGAAGTGGTCCTGGACTCCTATTCGTGTCCAGTGGAAGTCAAAAGCCCTCTGTAAGATTTGTGCCAGTTCCGGGGTTGAGGGTGGGCTCCACATTCTCACCCTCAGTCTGCCTTCCCATCTGTTCAGCCTCAAATTGACCCAAACGTGGAACCCAGCCACCTCCTCAGCTGACCATGTGTGTGTTCACTTGCGCACATTCAGACCGGCTGCACCAAGCACAGTGAAGATGGGGCGGTCCCCAGCGAGGCTCATATCACAGTCCTCACAGTGCACACCTTAGACTTCTGGCTCCCGGCAGTTCTTTTGCCCATCCCACTACTGGTGATTTCTCCCAGGGCCTTCACTCTGTACAATTCCCAGCCTTCTTGATGACTCTTCTACCTCTCTCTTCTGCCTCTCTTTCTGTAGGGGATAGAAATTCAAAACATTTTCTTAGGCAGAGTAGCTTAATCATATTGTAATTGGGGCTCCTGAGTCCAGATTTCTAGGTTCTCCTCTTATCTCCCTAATAGCTCATCCATTAGCCTTCTTTTCCCTAAACTAATACAGAACAGCCCTCTCTGAGAGGGTTGTTAAAAACAAAAACAACAAATTGCTTGGCCTGTATTGGCTACATGTGAACTTGACAGAGAAGCTAAATATACCTTATAATCACAGGAGCATAAGCCTGTTGGCCTAACTCAGCATTTCATATGATTAATAAACATATGCTGGTTTATGAATAGATGGCCTTTGGAAAGAAATTCAAGAAGCTAGTGATGGTAATGGTGGAGACCTCCAAGGAAGGGAACTGAATAAGCTGGGACAGAGACAGGATAAAGACTTCCTTCTTTTGTATTCCCTGTATTTAAAGCACATTGACATCATACCTATTTAATGTCAATTAATAAGGTACAAGTATCCTGATGTGCTGGCTACACCAAAGTGATCATCTCCAGTGACCTTAAGCCATATGCTTCATGGGGATAGTTGATATCCATACTTGATGGATTAGGCTTAGAGCCCAGCTCTGGAGAATGTGCCATTCACTCTACACGTCAGTTCTTTCCATGAGGATTTCCTGGTTGGAAAGAGCTGAGCTTCTCGGCATACTGTCCTTGCTCTCCAGGTGTTCAGGTTACATCATCTGGATGAAGAGCCCCAGAACTCCTATAGATATATCCCTTCTTACCTTGACAGAGATTACAAAATATTACTCTTAAGAGGAAATAAATTTTCAAATCACTTTAAATTTTAAAAGTACACCCGATGGGGAAAAAAGTACATCTGTTGAAACAGATAATAATTATGGAGATAACTGCAGTGTATTAAAGCATGTTAATTATGAGTTCATAATCAAACTATACAAACAAGCAAAAAAAAAAAAACCTCCTTGGTTACTTTGGGGGGATGCTAAGGAACCAACTATCATTTTGAAAACTGATACACCAGCATTTACCCTGCCTTACCTACTTAAACGGCATGATAACCCAAATAGCTGATAAGAGAAAGTTTCTCTTTGTGAAAGTCTTCTAGTAAATAAATGAAGGAATGATAGAATTTGAATATCCCCTTTTTAAAACCCTATTGATCTAGGCAACGATCATCAATGGCTAATATAAAAATAGAGATGTCCTTTGTATTTCCTATCAACTTGTGAGATGGAGGAATCCAAATACATTCAGGTTTGGTTTTTTTTTTCAAGAGGAGTATTTATAACTGTGTTGTGTCATTATGTGTCTGCCGGTAGAAGCAGATAACATAAGGTATTCTTTAGAAGAAAAAACAAATCTGAATCTAATCAAATTTCTGTATCTCATCACAAATTCATAGGAAAATTAAAAGAATGGGTTAAATACCCATGGAGATGTAGTCAGCAAAATTCAGACTGTGGATAGTGTAGCAGGACAAACAACCTGGTATATTCAACAAATGAGTTGCAAAGAAGAAAAAAAAGAGATGGGAGGGAATTTATAGATTAAAACAGATTTAATAGACAATCAGCCGATTGCAATGCTTGGAACTTGTTTAGATCCTGGTCAAACTGATAAAAAATCTGTATAGGACAATTAGGGAGATTTGAACACTGAGTATATCTGATAACGTTAAATTATTGTTAATATTTTTAGATATTATGGTAATACTATGGTTATAGTCCCAAAAAGTCCTTATCTTTTTGAGATATGTATTGAAATATTTATGATGGAAATGAAAATTTAAGAACATCTCACATCTATGCTTATATATACATAAGGATATATCCTTATGGAAGGATATACTGTTGACTCTTGAACAATGCGGGGGGGTGGGGTTGGGGTGCTCCCCCCATGCATAATCAAAAGACTGCATGTAACTTTTGACTCCCTGAAAATTTAACTTACAGCCAACCATTGACCAGAGGCCTTACCAATAACATAAAGGGTCAATTAACACATTTTATATGTTGTATGTATCGTATACTGCGTTCTTACAATAAAGTAAGCTAGAGAAGAGAAAATGTTATTAAGAAAATCATAAGGAAAACACATTTATGGTAATGTACTGTATTCCCCCCCCCTCAAAAAATCCACATATAAGTGCACCTACATAGTTCAAACCCATGTTGTTCAAGAATCAACTGTATAAAGGAAGTCTCACATGTGTTGCTGTTGTGAGGGGAACTGGGAGTCAGGATGGAAGAGAAACAAACTTCTAGACAGATAATTATTTACTTTATGCAGGTAATACTTTTTTCAAAGAACTAACCAAAAAATAATACAGTGGGGTGGGAGGGTAAGTAATTTGAAGTTGAAATGCTTCTTTGGGGGAATGATAAGGCATAGACTCTTTGAACACATGGATGGGTGGACCCAGATGATATTTCCCAAAGTAGGTCCCAAGACCATCTGAATCAGAGATGGGCTCACCTCCCTGCCTCCCAGCCAGAATCTAGAGGAGCCATGCACAGAGACATTTGAGAACTACTGCCCTTGATAACCTGAATGGCAGCTTTTCAAATACTCATTACATTGTTGTGGAACTTTGGAATTCATAGGGCAAAAATACTCCCAAATTTAAATTCAAAGCAGCACAATTCTGAAAGTCTGAAAAGGCTTTTTTTTTTTTTTTTTAGATTTGCTGACAATGATTTAATCAGCAGATGTCACTATGAAATACTTGAGAGCATCCCTTCCGTGTTGCCTCATTTTTGGAAAAGGCAGAGTGTGCTGCTGGCATTGTAACATAGAAATATTTATGATAATTTTGTCTTTTGTTTAATGAAAATAATTTTTCTTCTGCTTCCAGTGCTTATTAAAAGTTTATCTTTGATTAAGCATTCTTTGCTTTTGTTTTTGTTTCCCTCCCCCTTCCCCCCCAGCATCATTGACAAAGAAGTTTCATTAATGGCAGAAATGGATAAAGTTAAAGAAGAAGCCAGTAAGTAGACACATGGTTGTTTGGCCAGGAGCCTCCCAGTCAGAAGCAATCCATAGGTCGACTGACACTGATATGGATTCTGAGTGGGGTCCTAAAACTCACACTGATTAATGAGCTCTGTAACCTTAGGCAAGTCACTTAGCCCCTGGAAACCTCAGGAACCTCATGTGGAACAAAGTCAGAGGAGTAGCACCACTGAGCACACAGCAGAATAAGGCACTTGGCAAATAATAGCTGTTAGCTATTTAAAATTTTGTGCGTATAAAGGACTACTGATAGTTTTAATCAGGCTTAACATGACATTGAATTTAAAATTAAATTTTAAAACATAAGTTTTTAAGCTTTCACAACTCACACATCTTTTTTTTTTTTTTTTAGTGTTTATTTTTGAGAGAGAGACAGACAGAGGGCAAGTGGGGGAGGGGCAGAGAGAGACGGAGACACAGAATCCAAAGCGGGGTCCAGGCTCTGAGCTGTCACAGGGTTCTGACTCTGGGCTGGAACCCACCAACCATGAGATCATCACCTGAGCCAGTCAGACGCTCAACCAACTGGGCCACCCAGACACCCCAGCAATTCACACATGTTGCTATGTTACTTATACAGTCCTTTTCACTTGTCCTTTCTTAGGTTCAACTAACACAAGTTTAACAAATTAAATTCCCCTAAAAAAAATTTAGTCCATTTGAAGTTTACTTAAATTCCCTCAAACATTTTGAAGTACATTTATAAATTTAATCCATCTGATTTTTTTCAAGCATTTCAGATGCCTGACAAGGCAAACTCATAAACCTAAGAGCAACATATTCCAAGCTTTTAAGCAGCTCTTATAAGATTAATAATTCAAACTTAGAATTATACTAAATGAAGTTTTCTTAAAACCCTCCCGCTTCTGTTTACAAACTTAGTCAAATCGGCTGACACCTGCCAGATTAACACCTCAAAAGAAAATCAATTATGTGTTTTAAATCAAAATCACAAATGGGGATGGTTTAATGTAATAATGTAACTGTTTAAACAATAAACAGATGATCTTGATCATTGCAAAACTCCTAAATATAACACAAAATATCAGTATACCTTCGGTTTGATTTGTTTTATCTTTATACTTGTTTCTAATTCTGAATTTTCCACTGTTGTAAGGTAACTCAACAGCTAGTAGGACAGGACTACCTCAAATAGGCTGAGGTTCATGGGCTGGAAATTTTAACTGAGACAAGATGGCTCAGTCAGATTCAACACCAAGCCACAAGTGGAGTTGCCGAGCCCTTTTTTATTATCGAATTCAGCCTGAAGTTGTTAATGGGAATGCTAAAACCGTATTTTTCAGCTGGGATTTAGTTTTATAGTTCTTATCTCCTGGGCATTTAAAGTTTTTCATCCTTACCCAAATTTTATCTTGTTAATTGAATGAATGGCAGTCTGTACCCCAACCTGGTTTCAGCTAAATTCCTTCCCCTTTGACTGCAATGCCTTTCTTTTTATCAGAATGAAGGATCAGAACAGATTCTTCATTCTTTTTGTATTTTTCTTGCCTGGCCCTTGGTCATAATTCAGTAGTCACTTTTTATGGAAAATAGCTATCAGTGTGTTTGTTACACAGTCTTTTAAAAATAATCTTAAGCAACATGTTAGAATCTAAAATGCAGCAAGTTTTATTAAATAAAACTAAATGTGATCCAGGGTTCAGCTGTGGAATATTTAGGTAGTTATGCAATCCCTTTGATTGTGAAATTATTTTACTCTTATGAAATCTGTTGATTTCTTCGGTAAAAGTTGATTACCACATGATTTGGGATTTTCCCTGTTTCTCAGGTATAGCTTATTTTTTCTTTTAAGTTTCATGTGCTATTGGTAAAAATATTCACAGCCAGCACAGACACAAATGTTTCTCTAGTACCAAAATGCATAGTTACTAGCACGTCACTTTCTAACAGGTTAACGAAAGACCACAGATTTCACATGTTCATTCTGTCTCCTTGAGACAATAATATTGGGTGCCAAGACCTGTGGGATTTAGAGTATCTCAGGAGAGCATCCTTGTTTTTCAAATTCATTCAATCAATAAACATGTACTATGTGCTTTGTATGTGTTATGTACTGTCAGAAACTGTGTTAAGCAGCAAACAGTAAACTTTGGGACCTGCACATAAAGAGCTTTCAGCCTAGCTGAAATGGCAAGACGGTTGGCAGTGTTTGCCTAACTTCAGTAATTGATGCCATAGCTCTGGTTTTAGAACTGCCCAGAACGTGGGGAAGCCATTTTGCATGCATTGGAGGCAAGCAGAACTGAGTTCAAATCCAGGTTCCACCTGTTTATTGGCTGTGTGACCTTGTACCATTTTGTTAACTTCTCAGAGTCCGAGGTTACTTATCAGAAAAGGGGGAATAAGAATAGTATCTATCTCAAATAGTTATTGTAAAGATAAAATGAGAAATATATGCCAGGCACTTAGCACAGTGCCTGACACAGTATGTGTACAAAAAGGGAAAAGCACTTACTGGTAAAGAAGTTTGTCCAGCCTTCTCATGTGACAGCCAGAAAATGGAAGCCAAAGGGGTTATACAGCATCTCTCAGGTGACATGCCTGTGTCAACTATATGTCTTCTCCACAGGCACAAGGAACCACTGAATTTCCCTCCACTAAGAACTGAACTGTCTTTACAACCACCATCTTGAGCTTGCTCATCTATGATCTCAAGTACTTCCCATACTTTCTATTTGCTGCACATGTTATAAACCTTATTTCCTCAATTATGACATAAGCCCCTCTATCTGTCATGGCATCTAACACAGTGCTGAAAAGACTGTAGGTACTTCATAATATTTGTTAAATGAATTACTGTAATTAGTTAGTGTAGGCTGTCGGATCCAATATTAGTAATTGCAAAAAGAGGACGTATATTCTAGATGACTATATCTCACTTTATTAATCACATTTGAGGTTAGCATCTTTTAGTGTATGATACTGAACATGTCACATCAGTGATGTCATTTAGCTCCACAACAGCCTTACAAGGTATATATGATCATGACATTTACAGATGAAGAAACAAAGCATGTTGCAGTGCTGTGGTCTCAGACTTTGAGTCAAATTTTTTTGAAATTTGTTTGAGGGTAATTTTGTTGAAGGCCAAAATAGGTGTGTTCTTGGGATATCAAATTGATTGCCGATCTGGGAAGAAAACATTACTTTATATTAACAGAAACACAGATATATTATGAGGTAAAAATGCAGGATTCCCAATAATAAAAAGGGTTTCAAAGAATCTTTGTGCTTGAAAGCTTTGTGCCTATTTCAAGTCCACCCTCTGCTAAGGAATATTATTTGAGAAGCCCTAAAATTTTCCATGGTTCAAGCAACAAGAGCAAGCTTCCAATGTGTTGCAAAAACTTGAAGGAATTTATAAATCCTATTGAGAAAATGGATTTCAGCATACCAGATACTGTTTATAAAAGCACCGAAATAATATTAATGAAGTCATGAATGCAGTGAAAATTAAAGCTTTATGAAACTGTCTCCCTCTACAGATTTCCAAAAGGATGGTGCTTGCAAAATATAACTTATTATTCTATTTTAAATTTGGGGATCAATGAATCTTAGGATCTGATCTGGCTTTGTTTTTGCTTTTTGTTTCTGTGGTTGATGTTTTTGAGGTGAAAATGTTGGTGTCCCCACAGAATTCTGGCTTTAGATCTCAAGTTTTAAGCCTTTTTCATAATGAAATGCTTTGAAATGTTAATGAGACTATATGTAAAACTCATCCCAACACTTGCTGATGCAAAATATTCATTTCCATGCACATTTGCATGAGGGTAAACTCAGAGTTTATTGGTGATCTTGCACCTGCATTCCTATTTTAGGGCCCATTTATATCTATTTCTACAAAATCTTTTGTGTGAAGGCCCAAGTTTTTCTCAAAAAATACAATTATCCCTAATTGTCACCGGTCCCACAAATGATCCATTAAGAAAAGTCAGATCTGTTTAATTGTGTAGTCATGGTCTGCTGACCCCTTCACTATCTGTTCATCAAGTCTAGGCCTTCAGAATTTTTTATCTTTGCAAGAGCAAAATACTTTGTTTCATCTTCCCGCTCGAGAATCGTCTTTTCACGCTCCAGACTTTAGTCCCATTCCTGTGGTGAATTATAATGGCAGACAAATAAATAATCAGCCAAAGGTATAAGTGCTGAATATAAGTGGCCCTTCTAGAAAAGGGACTTCTCTCCTTCTTTGCATATTCCTTTTGAATAATAGATTGATTCATTCATTCAGTCCTCCATTCAGCAAACATACATAGTGGGCACCCACTTTGTACCAGGTCCGAGTCGACATGGACACAACCATAAAGTGCAGCCTCTGCCATGATTGGAGACGGCTACAGGGGCCAGGCTGGTAACCTTAATGAGCAGGGCAGAGGGTGACCATGGCATGCTGGGCACCATGCTCCATCTATAATGGGCAACAACAACTCAGGGGTAGCCAATGGTTGCCACATGGCAATGCTGGCCAACTTTGGCCAGAAATGCCAATATTTTAAGGGAAGCCAGAAATCCAGGTTCCAAATGGAATCTCCTAATTTTCAAATGTGGACAATTAATTTGTAAAAGTAATGTGTGGACCAAATAAAACACAGGTACACTATGGCCCGAAGTGTTAGTAGGCCACCTTTTTGTGACCTCTGGTCTGACTGGGTAACTGGGACATCATTCAGTAATACATCATCTGTGTTCAGATGGAAATTCTTTTCACAGCCATCGTAGGGACACATTTTACACTAGCTCCTCTGTATTTTGAAAGACTACAGGCACAGATCAGCCTCTGCTCAGCTACATGGTATTGTAAATGGGAAGCAGGGGGAGTCCTGGTAAAAAATCAAAGCATGATTAGAGTAGTTTGGCAAACAATTAGGCTTTATGAGTTACAGATTACTTATTTTATTGACTTCTCAACATTGGTATCAGCATAGAAAGACAATGTTTCTCTGTGGAATAGTTTATAGTTTGCAGGAAATCTTAACTCTTGATTGCTTCTGAACTTTTTTGGGAGTTTTTAAAGTGACTTTTTGACATTTATAAATTAAGAACTCTTACAATCAGAAATCGTATTGTTTGGCTACACAGGTGTGCTACAAATCTGGTCTAATAAAGCAGTTGGCCTTTTTTCAACCAAGAAGTAATGTGAATCCAACATGGATATCATCTTAGTTGAATGGACTTCTTTTTTCTTGTAACTCAAAATGCTTGTCCAAAAGAAATGAAGGCAGTTCATATGTGACTTAAATTCAAGAACTACAAGTTATCTATTGGAAGACGAAATTTCATATTTAAATCTCACCCTATGTGTTTGTATGCATTGCTTTTGAGCTCTGTGATCTTTTGAGAAACACATACATGCACACACACACAAACACACGTTCACCTGTGGACTACTACGTTTACTTGAACCTTTAGGTCATCTGACAGATGTGTGAAATATGGCACCAGAAAACTCCCTGGTGTCTTCTCCACATGTGCAGATGCTAAAGAGTATACACAAATCCAGTTCAAGCAGGCTTTGACTTAACCTTGAAATTTTTCCATGGGGGACACTTAAAACAAAGACAAGACACTCTCTGGTCTGGAACTTCTCTCTGACTGCAAAAATGAAAACAGATCTGCAGAGTATCAAAAGCAGACACATTTTTTAGCTCACATAAAGCCAGTAAAGTAAAACTTCTATGTCGTATTCCAATAATAAACCTAGTTGCTCTAAAGGAGTAAGTGTTAAAGGTCTGATAATGTTAGAATTTAATAGTGGACACAAAGAATGGTTTTTGTTTAGTGGACTCCTTTTCTTTGCAATACCATTCAGATAGTATTTTACTAAGTGTCTTTTTCTTGGTGATAGTTGTTCTGAGTTCTGAGCAGTTGTTCTGCACAAATTTGAAAGTCCAAATTAAGTAAGTGAGATCAGACGCCAGTGAAGAAAACAAAGAAGACTGTGGGTGTACAGTGAATCAGAAGGGACCGTGTTTGATTTGGGGATTGGCAGATAAGGACGTACGGAAATGGGTGATTAGTCATGAGCACCAGGAGCAAACCCACCTCGGTGACCAACTCAGAAAACATAGTCATGGTCCAACAGAGTGATCAGTGTGTTGAGAGAGAACTGATACCAAGAAATTAGGTCATTTAATATGTTTAGGTCTCTGGCCCTAACGTAGTATTCTTTCTTATTTGGCAGTGGAAATCCTGACTGCTCGTCAGAAGAAAGCAGAGGAACTAAAGAGACTGACAGATCTAGCCAGTCAGATGGCAGAGATGCAGCTGGCTGAACTCAGGGCAGAAATTAAGGTCAGTTCTAAAATATCCCAGCCTGAACTCTGAGCCAGAGATCTGATCCCCATTATGTTTGTTTTGCATGCATAGAGTGCTGCTCTCTGAGGACCTAACATCATATACCCAGCTCTCTTTCACAGTGTTGAACTAGAGCATTCAGAAGGGCGAAGAACCAACTTAATCACTGTATTTAAGTATGCTATGGTTTGAAGGGATATATTATTACAGAGAAGTACGAGCTATTTTCTTAGGCAGTGGAGACTGACCCAAATAAAATCTATTCAACCATGAATTATAGCTGGAATGGGGGGTATTATTTTCACCATATGTAATTTAGGTGTATGTATATAAACACACGTGTGAGTACACAGTGAGTATGAACTGAGTGTAACAGTAAGGATTCTAAATCACACACAATATACAGAGACTTCTTTTCTGTATCCTTTTCTAGCTCACTTGCCCTTTTATTGAGAATACCACCACAAATATGTATTTATTGGATTTCTACAGTTGCAAGCAATAGAAGCTGACCCTGGCTAACCTCAAGAACAAGTGGAATTTGAAAGAATATGAGTGCAGCTCACCAAAGTGTGATCTGAAGACTCCAGGCTACACTTAGGCAGAAACCCAGGCAGCCACCTGGGTAATACAGGCAGCAGTAATTACCAGACACTCTTCAGGGCACCATTAGAGTGCGTGACCTTCAGATGTCATCACCCTTTGTGCCACCCCACCCAATTCGCATCCCAAAGAAAGAGATTCTGATTGGCCTCCACTTGGATCACATACACCATTTGGCCAAGGGATGCCTTGATTGACAGACCTGCCAACACTGCGGATCTCTGAAACTGCACTGGGGTACAGTAACCAGAAAAAAATGGTTACCAGAAAGGCGAAAACAAGTATCTATAACAAACCAGGACATTACAATTTATACATCTTCCCTTCTCCTCTTCTCTTTCCCCAGTATACTAAACATACACACATGTATACATGCACTTGGCTTCTAACCACCTTCTAGAGTCTAGAGTACCTTGAGGACTCAGCCGCTACTAGGTTTTACATAGGATTGTCTGCTTATCCAGGCAAAACCTGGTCGGGCATGGTGGAAAGTGGCAAGTGACTTTTGACTCCCTTCTGCCCTGGTGAAGCATGAAAGGGAGCCCTGTGAGGATAAGGACTTCCTCCGAGGGTCCTGTGAAGTCCTAGTGGCCTTTCCTTCCTCATCTGCTCTTCTGGTCGTTGTTGCTTGCAACCAGTCAATTGCAACTTCCTCCTAACTAGTCTCTCTCCCTCTGCTGTCTCCCTTCAGCCTGGTCATCCACCCTAAGACCAGAGTTACACCCCAGAGCAGATCTGGTCTCCCCCAGTTTGGTCCACCCTTCCCATCAGAATAAAATCCACAACTGGACTCCAGTATATATATTCCAACTTCGAGCTCTCATCCCTTGTTAGAACATCAGGTGAAGAATATGAAGTTGCCAGTTTCCTAGTCTATTGAAATTTACTTATTTTCCAAGTTTCATTTCTGCCTACCAAAATCCCATTCATCATGAAATGGTTAATGGCACAGGCTTTGGAGTCAAACAGTCCAGCTCCTGTGACCTTGGGTAAACTACTTTTCTCTTAGATTCCTAGAACCTTGATTCCCCTTATATAAAATAGAGATAATAATAGTACTGACTTTGTAATAATGTGATCAGATGAAAATGAGATTATCTGTTAAGAATTTGGCCCATGTCTGGTAAGTGATCGATAATTTTTTTTGGTGTTCCAGCACAAATGCTCCCCCTTACATAACTCTTTCTCTGTTCCCCTCTGTAGGAAATAATTCTTCCTCTTTTATATTCTTAAAGCACCTTCCACATTCTACCTTATATTATGTTTAGTGGTATCTGTTTCCCTTGCCATGTGGTAAACTCCCTGGCAAATTCAGGAGGGACTGAATCATAGTTATTTCTATATTTCTCACTCTGACATCTACACACAGATCTAAATTTTAAATGAATTGAAAAATAATCTCTTTCCCACTTCCTTTAACAGGAAGTGGGAAATTCTACCATTGAAGACATTGAAATCTTGAAATTCTACCATTCAAGATAATGTTTTCTAGTTACTAAAGGCTTTTTGCGCTTCCTGGTTCCTGGCTCCCTATCACAACAGGGAAGGATGACGTGTTTTCTCTCCAGGGATAATACCTGAGCAAGCCATTGGCCAAATTAGGAAGACTGACAGAATGCAGCCCCAAAATTTATAACAGGACAAAACATGCCAGAAGGAGCGCAAGGGGTGCTAAAGGTTAAATACATGAGTCCAGACACACATTTTGCCTGATCACGGTTTTCTCCAAGTCTAGGCAGGGGAAAGACAGGATCCTCACCTATTCCCAGAACAAGAAGGTGATCATGCTCCAGACCGGTCAAACCAAGCCTGATTTAATGGAGCCACACGGTGACAGAACCGGCATGACTGCCTTCCTGGTTAACACCATCAGTGGTAGCCGAAGAGCAGAGTGAATGAATCTGCAGTGTGCCTCAGTCATTTCTCTAACTGTGGGGCTCCTGTTTTACTTCTCTTTCCTCCAGCACTTTGTCAGCGAGCGTAAATATGATGAAGAGCTCGGGAAAGCTGCCCGATTCTCCTGCGACATTGAACAGCTAAAGGCCCAAATCATGCTCTGCGGAGAAAGTGAGTTTTGCATACTTGCTAAATAATTCTGTGTGAGTAAGCTTGGTGCTATTTGGAGTTGATATTGGAAATGTCAGGTGTGCGGTCCCCCAGTGGGGTTAAAGCAAGGTCTAAAGAGATTTAATGATCTAAGGTCATGACACAAGTCACTAGAAATGTCAAGATTTGAACGTAGAGTCTTCAAATGCCACTGCCCATCAGTAAATCCCCAGGATTTATTAAGCAGTACAGAACAGGTCAACTAGTCTATATCTTTTGCAAACTTTTCTTAAGCACTGCCAGATAAACTGCCTCTCTGATTTCAAATAGTCTAGTTCCACAGAGACCTGTTACACTGAGAGCCAGTCTCCCTAACAAGTCTGGGAACAAGCGGCTCTTGTCGTAAAGGGCCCAGCTGTCGTATGTGCTCTGCTCAGCAGTGCTGGGAGCCTGTCCCCTGGTCGGCTCTCTGTGCTGAGTGAAGTCTGAAGATAATGAAAGACTTCACTTCAGCCATTAGCTTTAGTCTTGTTCGCTATTAAGCCTTAATTAGAGCAGTTAATGTGCAACAAAATTGGCTGATCTTTTTTTTTCTCCTACTCCAGCCCACCCACCAGGGGAGGTGGGAATGAACAGTGAAATGGCTTTAAGGACAGGCACAAGGGGGAAAGAAGGACTAGTGAGGGACATGGAATACCCACAACCTCAGAGTCAGCTGAAAATTTGAGATTTGGCTGCATTTTTTTTTTCAGAGTCGAAAGTGCTTTTTTTCTTGATCTAAAATTAGAGAACTATGTTAAAGAGAACTTGACATTACTTCTATGTAGCTTTTGCACTTTTTATGGGCATGTTTAATTTGTGTAAGTTATATATTACATCTATAATTATACTACATGTTACAATTTATACTATACTACATAATATATAGTAATATGAGATGCTTTTACCATTTTATAACATATGGCTGAGACTTTTCCATGTCAATATATTTAACTCATAATTTATATAAATATAATTGATGTGAACAGTCCCCTGATTGTGGACATTTAGGTTGCTCCCAAATTTTCACCATTAAAGTAACACTGCTGTAACCATCCTTGTTCACATATCTTTGGCAGTTATCTGATTTTCTGACTGCATTTCTTTTTTTTTTTTTAAAGATTTTATTTTTAAGTAATCTCTACACCCAACATGGGGCTCAAACTCACAACCCCAAGATCAAGAGTCATATGCTGTACGAACTGAGCCAGCCAAGTGCCCCCTTATTGCATTTCCTTTAAATTATTTTCCTTTTTTTAATACATGTTCTCTCCCATATATAAAAATCTACCCATTTATCATTCTCTACCCCCAGCTTTTGCCCCATCTCTAAAAACACAGACAGTCTGCTCCACAGTTGGCAATTTAACTGCCCAAGCTACTTTCCATTTCAGCCTGATGATGAGCAAGACCCTGATGCCAAGTGACTGAAGAGGGGTGGGCAGCTCAGCTTGCCTGCTTTCCTCCAGAGCACGTCCAGTGCCATCTAGTGGGAGGAGCCATCCCTTACCAAATTCCAAAGGTCCACATGAAAGTCAACCTCCCCTGTTGCAGACAATAGTCTTCAAAAGGCTCTTTCCAGATCAGCTTTGTTGACAGCATATTGGAAACCCACAGCTAATGAACCAGATATAGTTGTCCCTGAGCTGTAGGAAAGAATGACCCCCGTGAAACTGATCTAGTGAGCACAAGAGCCACTGAAACCCCCTGGTCATGTTCGGACAGCCCCCAACGTGCTGTCACACCTTACCTATAAATAAGGGGACTATTTATCCCTTATTTGGGGGATAAATGATGCATCCCTGTCCTTTCCATTTCTAATGTTCTATGATCCCTACTAGTCACTGCTAATCCTCTGGAAGAACCCTAGGATTAAATCTGATCCAACAAGGGTAGCAGAGAAAATTACTTTTAAAAATTGGTGACAATTTTAAGATTCAAAGGTCTTACTGTCCAGCATGGCAGTCAAATTCTGGTGAACTGTGAGAGGGAGGTCATAACTTTATCCTTGAGTGATTCCCTCCAGCACTGATTCAGCATAATCACATAGAAATCATCCCATCAAAAACCACCTCTTTCAAAACCAGCGGGAATGGTGATAATAAACATTGAGCAGACCTGCCTGAGCCTGCTGGGAATCTGTCTGATTAGTCTGCATTGACTTTAGCATTGGAATTGGTGCAGATTTGCAGTGGAGCTGTAGCAAATGAGGTTGAGAAAAGGCCAGATAATGTGGCTCTCATGGAATATGCAAGATGCTTTAGGGCATGTTTGGGGCTGGTAGGTCTGGCCCTGTTGTCGCAAAATATGCATGAGCCAGGCTGACAAAATTCCTGACACCCAACAGAACATCATGGCTCTGATGAGCCAGGTGTCCACGTGCCTCCTGGTTTTTCTGCGTCTCTGCAGCACCCACTGGTCTAGGGGTCTGACATGGAGGGCAAAGAATGGGTTTGGTAATGGGGCAGTCAAGAGGCAAAATACACTTGTGGACAGGCATGAGAGGATACTTCCAAGATTTCATTGTCTCTCTTCCTTTTGTGGTGCTTAACCTAAAGAATAATATTAACGTTGCTCAGATATGTCTTATTTCCTACAAATGTTTCCCAACTTGGATAATTATGCTGTAATGACAGTTCAATGATTCTCACTGAAGAGCTTCACTGGCCTCACAAACACAAAAGTGCCCTTTCAAATAACAGCTTTAAAAAAAAAAAAAAAAAAAGAATGTTTTTATGAAGCTTCTGCCACTTTCTCCCATCTTTTCATCAGTTACTAAGGCAGGAGTGTTTGTGGCATAGCCCATAACACCACGCGCTTTCTTGTTGCAGTTACACACCCAAAGAACAACTATTCCTCAAGAACTCCCTGCAGCTCCCTGCTGCCGCTGCTGAACACCCATGCAGCAACCTCTGGAAAACAGAGCAACTTTACCCGAAAATCATCCAATCACAACAAGGCCTCAGAGGGTAAAGCAGCAAACCCAAAAATGGTGAGCAGTCTTCCCAGTGCTGCCGACAGCTCTCACCAGGCCGTGCCAACTAATAAGCAGGTAAGCCGCTCTGGGGAGGCAGACCCTGGTGCAAGGTGCCGGGCAGAAACCACCTTCCTGACCTCGGAGGCCTCCATCAGCCACTGGCCTCGCAGAACTCCCCTGGTCCATCCAGCCACATTTCACAGGCACTTTCCCAGGTGGAGGAAGTGTCCTTCGTACACTGTGGCATTAGGAGAGTCCACCTGAATGAGCCAGCTCTTCCTGTGCCTTTGGGGCCACCACCCCCAAGCCCTGGTCACTGGCCCGTGTGCAGAGGGGACTCACACAGACGTGGGAACAAGACTACCTGGCCACTGACGCTACTGGAGGGAGGGAATCTGACATTTGGTTTTGAAGATTCTTTAATTCCCATTGATGTGTAGTTTATCAGTAAGAGGCCAAAGTTAGCTCAGATTTTTCTCTCTTGGGCTTTTGGTATAGAGAATATATTTCAAAATGACATTATTAATTCTCATCTGCCGTAACACCTAAAAATGTAAGTGTCCAAAGGTCAGTCTTCCTTCATTCCTTTGCTCCTCCACTATATGCTTGAGAAGTGATTTCCCTCTTATCATAGGAGAATGAACAGGAAATGGAATTTGATGATAACAGACGTTGGGCATGCTATAAAGACACCTTTCATGAATTCTAAGAAAGAGAGCTCAAATAAAGAGACTTTTTTAAAGCATTCCCAAATGCTGGTTTTCTAACAAGTGCCCTGTTGGATTTTGTGGTCTAGGTCTTTTAGAATTCTCATTAATTACACTGACAGACATTTCTCTGGCCCCAGGTATCTTCACCAACTCTAAAACAGCACTTTGACAAGGAGCATTTCATATTTCACATCTTCATAGCTTTTGTTCACAGCTTTTGTTCTTTGGTCATTATTAAACCCCATACTAAAATTAAGTCTAAAATTTAGTCTGGGCTTCCCTTTCACTTCTTTAAAAACAAAAGCAGCCAGATTAAATGCTAGCCGCATAGATACTTTTTCAGCTCACTGTTATCATTTTCAGCAAAGCATTTCAGGCAAAGGCTCATTTAAATGGAAATATATACACAAGCCAGAGCCCTGTAGACCCAGGGAAGAAAGGCCCTTGTACCAGGCCCTGTGCTTTCTCCCAGCCACGGCCATCCCTATGGAGCAAGACCAGAGATGTCACTACTCAGAATCTGTATTCTCCCAAGTACTCAAGATCCTGGAATTCTATTCCCAAATGGCACCAAGCCTGCTCTCAGGATTTTTTTGGACCACTTCCCTGGATATATCACCTTAAGGGCAGACCATACTACCAGTATGTACACTCCTAGGTCCGAAGGATGATCATTCATGGGTGTGAGGACAAATCTTAAGTGTGCAGGCTGAAGTGTCCACATTTGTGTGTGCAAGGCCCACTCACAATGTTGGAAGGAGTCAGAGGGAGGAAGAGACAATATTCACTCATGTGGTACATGGGCTTGCCTTTGTGCTCTTGGCCTGGGCCTTGAATTATTAGAGGTGGATCTGCCATAAACCTATACCATCCCATCACAAAGCACAAATGTAGAACTTTATAAATTTGTAAGTCATAAAATTACACATTTTAATAGTAGAGATTTGATTTTCAACCAAGGCCCGTATTCATGGAACAACCTATTTATGAATCTTGTCAGGAGACAGTATGTGAAATGGGAATAGCTCCACCACTTTCTAACTGTAGACCTTGGGCAAGTCCTTCAAATTCATTATCCTCATCCATAAAATGAAGCAAATAATAGCAACTGTCTTAAAGGGTGAGTGTGATGATAAATGAGATGGTACCTTGCTTGATGCCTGGAACACTTTAAGCCCTCAATAAATGTTGGCTGTAACTGACCTCATAGAGTTCAGAAATCTTTCCCTTGTACAGACACAGACAAGCTAACCATTGCTTCCTTTCTACTCTTCCATTTATATTCTTGGTTGCTGATTTGTTGAAGGCTGTCAATTTTCCAGTATGATGTTTCAAAACTCGTTGGCTAAGAACTACATAAGGTTTAGAAGAACTAATTATCTCCATGAAAATACATGTTACTTCTATATCCTGCCAGGATCTATCAGATACACCTTACCCTTATACTTACCCAAGATAATATTTCTAAACTATGATATTTGTTTCAAGATGATAAAATAGAAAAACTGCTTTAGAGAAGAAAAATTACAAACCGAATTTTAAACAGAATTTTACATTTCTCCTCATACATTGTAATGAGAATTCATATTTCTAGTCTATTTAGAAGGTCCAAGAAATTTTCACGGTAGAGAATCATCATTATCCTGCCTCTGTGTTACATTCATTACATTATATTTTAAGCATATTTTATGGGATTTCTTTATCCTGGTTCTTGATTTGTCTGTCTTATACTCTGAAACCTCTCTTCCAACATCAGTAATTGGAGTTCCACTTGCAAGACTGTCCACTGTTCTTTTAAGCTCTTATCAGCTTGACCTCATTTTCATCTTGTCATTGTCTTCTAGGATGTAAAAAAAGCTTACCTGTGGCTTAGAAATTTGGTTTCCCTGATGGCATCTGCGGTTTGTTGGCACCTAATACCTATCTCTTTTCTTCTTTTGGTAGAATGGATCTTCTAGCCAAAGACGAAGATTTAATCCACAGTACCATAATAACCGGCTAAATGGGTCTGCCAAGCCCCAGGGCAGTGGTAATGAAGCTGATTTGATGATGAAGGGCAACAACCGCCATGAACACAGAAGACAGCCGCACAATGGCTTCCGTCCCAAAAACAAAGGTGGCGCCAAAAACCAAGAAGCCCCCTTGGGAACAAAGACCCCTGAGGCCCCAGCCCATTCAGAGAAGCCCCGGCGAAGGCAGCACGCTGTAGACAACTCTGAGGCCAGGCCTTTCCGGGGTAATGTCACTAGGGTTTCACAGTGCAATCTCTGCCCTACAAGAATAGAAGTTTCCACAGATGCCGCGGTCCTCTCAGTCCCAGCTGTAACGTTGGTGGCCTGAGCTAGGAGAGAAAAAAGCAGTTTTCACTCAGTTTTGGTTCCCTGCCCGAGGTGCTGACCCAATTCGCTGCCAAAAGAGAGTCAATCAGAATATACAAACCCTATATGGTTGTGTCATCCTCTCTTAATCATTTTTACTAATTCTAATAATCAGCTCTAGCTTGCTTTCATAACATTTCATGGCTTTGCTTGATCTGTTGATGCTTTTTCTCACCAAGACATTGCAGCATTTTAGCCAGGCAGTATTTACTCATTTGTTAGGAAAATCAAGATGTGGCTAAAGATCAGAGGCTCAGTAGCAACCTGTGTTGTAGCAGTGATGTCAGTCCATTGATTGTCTTTAGAGAGTTAATGTTGGAAAAAAAAAATCCTTACTGATCAGACAAACATGATCTGCTGAAGACACATGCGCTTTTGTAGAATTTAACATCTGGTGTTTTTCTGAAAAAAATATATATATACATATATTGCTTTATTTGAAACAAATTAAAATATGCTGCATTTGACACCTGGCTTGCTTTTTTTTTATTGATGCCTACTTTATTATTAAATGTAGTACTTTCAGGAAAACTTTAGAGGTTGTGGCACAGATCTCTCCACAATACTCTTTCTCTTCGGACAAGTCTTTTTTCAGAAAAAAAAATAATGCCTCACAATGGCCCCTGCCAGTACATTGCCCGCATATGAGTGGATATGCACCCCAGTCATCTTAGACACAATGTGGTAGTTTGGAAACCTTGGTTGCAAGTGACATAAACCTCAGCTCAGCCTAGCTTAAACAATAAAGACAATTTATTGGTTCAGTGACTGAAAAGTCCAGCAACAAAGTATGCCTTGGGTCCAATTTGATCAGGGCTCCAGCTCATTTCTCTTGATTACCTCCGCTCTCCTTCCTCCATAGGCTGACAGTGTGTTCAGAGTGGTGGCAAATAGCTGCCTTGCTTCTAAGATTCAAGTCCATGCCCTACACTGTCTAGAAGAAAAGAGATGCTCTGCAGATAGCATGCATGGGGAGCAAATATCCTTATCAGAAGTCCCTGCAAGGGTCTTGAAAATCATTGGCCCAGATTGCAGGTAGGCTTGTCGCTACAGCAATCACCAGACTGGGGGAGAGGGCAGCAAATAAGATATACTTATTAGCATAGACTAATGGGAGTCCAGCCCCGCAGAAACACAGGGGCTGTGTGGGAAGGGCTACTGTTTCCTCAGGAAGAGAGAATGGACACTGGAGGGCCCAAGCCCCACAGAACCCCACGTCCCCTATCTTTGCAGGGCACTTCAATGAGGGCACTTTTTCCGTCCAACTTCTTTGTGTCCTACAGATTGGTTGGCTTCTTTCAAGTGCAAATGCTTATTTTGAGCTCAGCGTTAACATTTTTTCTGGCGGCCCAGGTTCAGTGGCTCCCCTCCACAGAGCGGCCCTGAGCAGTGGCCCTGAGCCACACAACCAAGTACAGGAGGATGTTTGCCTTCTCCGCAGAGAGCTTTCTGAAGTCTCTGAATGTACCTAGAGATTTAATAGGAATTTTAAATGTTAAGTCACATTCCAGGAAGGAAGGAAGGAAGAGGTGTTCGTTCAAATAAGAAAGATAAATGTTCAGGACTGCAATCCCTGTTTACTCCATCTGAGGCCCTGAATTTATATTTTACAAGACAGAAGGACTTTGCACAAATTTTGTGTAGCAAGATTTGGCCTGCCACTGAAAAAATGTCAGTTTAATATGTGACCGCTTTAAAGATGAGTCAAATAATTCTTGCAGCAGGAAACACTACATTTTCCAGGTCAGGAGTGTACCTGCCTTTGTAAGCCTTGGCCCTACCACTCTCAGCCTTGACTGACTGCTCTCAGGGTTAAGACAGCTCAAACACATTCCTAAGCACATTGCAAATGCTCCCAGCTCACAGAAAAGAAATAAAACAGAATGCTAAAACGTGTTCAGACCTAATTATGGTTTTTTTCCTAGATTTTGCCTTTCTTATGAGACCCTGGGCATGTGAGCATTTACTAATTTGTATGTTTGAAATGGTAATTTCAATATTGTAGTGCCACTGTCAGGCCATTTAAATACTATATTATGTCTGCTCAGGTGGAACCATTGTGATCCTGTCTGGGTCGCATTCTGCCATTCTTTTAAAATGTTTTAAACTCCTTTAAAAAAAAATCCACAGGCAGAAGCACTCTCCTGTCTCTGCTTAATGCACAATAGCCAGAAAAATAGATTCTTCACTCTTAAACATTTCTTTAGTAGAGGTTAAAACATTTTAATACCCATGAAGATTGAATAACTTCAAAACTCACCTACATTGTACCAAGACCCCATCTGTGAAATTCAAACCTCCCTGTTGGGTTCCCATTACATTCCAAATTTCCATTCCATTTGAGAATCTCTGCAGACTCCAGCTCTGTCCTGTTGAGCCTACCCTAAGGGTGCTGAATGCAGCAACACTTAGAAAGTTCAACAGAAGTCGTACAAAATTCATCCTCAATAACAGACATTATGACAGTTTGAGGGAAGAAACTAGAAACACAACATATCCAAATTAAGGCTCAGTTCACAAGTAGTTCAATACTGCTGGCATCAGAAAAAGAGATTCTAATTAAATATTCCTAGGGAAGCAACATCAAATGAGGTTAATGGGAAAAGTTGCCAGACCAAAAGCGACCTGCAGATTTTTGCCAAAGTAAGAGATTTGGGACTTGCGATTCTGAAAGCCTAGATTTGAGCCTCAATTTCAATTTAATCATGAGAAGAGGGAATCTAGGACCTGATCAGTTCTTTTCCTAGGGCAACTGGGGTAGGGGAAGGGTCAGTGGAGTTCGGAGAACTGATTAAAGACTAGAGGTAGGGGTGCCTAAATTCAAAACCTAAATTCAATTGCCTGAGAGTTTTCCCTCTCTCCCTTTCTACCTTGTATCCTACCCTGCCTGTTTAGAGTGCCCTCTTGTGTCTAGAGATGGTAAGATTTTCACTTCTCTACAGACACGCTAACAAGAGCATCCAAGAACTCTGTAATGGCTGGCACCTTTGTTACTACACTGGCTTCAGAGGCCATACCTAAAATGCAGGCACAGGTGGGCTAGGACTCCAGAGTTACCCCAGGCACCAAAAAAGTGAAACAAAAGAGAAATAACCAGTTACCTGCTCCCACATTTCTTCAGCAAACTCATCATCACCATCTAAATCATTCATCTGGCTAATATGCTGCTCCCTGAAAGTACTGAGCCATCCTAACTGCTCTAATTTGGTGAGAAAAAATATGAAGAGTTGCTAAGTGCCAGGGATTCTCTTGTTACCTCAGAATTTGAAGCACGATTTTCATACTATTCGTTGCAAGCTATTAGAAGGAACTTTTTTTCATCCTTTTGCTTTTTCTAACAAGGCTTTATAAATCCTAAGGAAGTTTTCTGTCTATTCTTAGTTTCAAAGAACTCCCTGGTCCTTGGAGGAAATCAGCCCAAACCAGTGTTTAATCCCATTACGGCAGCCCCCTAGGCAAAGGGCACTCTGGTCTGGACCCAGTAGTGCTGTCCAAGAAGCACACAAGGTTGCTTTCATCATGCAGGTTCTTATAAATTATTTTTGGTGATTGATTTTCACAGGACCCCTTGCTTGTGAACTCTGCTTCTTCTCACAGCTTTTGGTGCTACCAGTAAGTTCAAATCTCACAGGTGACATTGCCGTACACAGTTTTTAGGGAATAAATAGATTCTAAGCAAATTTGTTTCTTTGCTTGAGAAAATATGTAGATTTCTCACACATAAAAATAATTATTTCAGAGCTGTAAGTGCAACAATGACCAAAGAATTTCTACAGAAAATGAGTGTAAAAGGTGCCTCCCATCAAAAACAGAAAATACCTATTTTTAACTTCAGGTGCTTAAGTTTGAATTAGATTTACCAGTTCCTAGTCTCTTGTGAGAACATACACTTTCTATAAATTAGTATCACTGTGTAACAACCTGGCCAATAATTTTATTACCCCTCTGCCAATGCCTAACACACAGTAGGAACTCAATAAATACAAGAGAACAGATAGGAAAGAGTGGTCAACTCCAATATGCCTAGAACATTGTGGAGTCTAAATGCAAAATAATCCAATAAGTCAATTCTAAAGAAGATGGGAAGAGAACAGAGCTACTAAAGTTTTGACCCTTGTGGCAGACTAGCTGGACTCACATCCAGGCCTCACCACTTCCCAGCTGTGTAAACTTGGGTGTGTTTCTGAACATCTCATTGCCTCAGTTTCTCCATGGGCTGATAACCATACATACCTTGAAGGTTTTTTGTAAAGACTGAACGAGTTAATCTTTGCAAACCACCTGGAATAATTCCTGGCACTTTGTATGGGTCAGGTAACCACCAAGTAATTACAATGGGAAAGCTTTATAAATTTATATGGGGAAACTTTATATATATGTTCTTTTTTATGTGTGTTTATGTGTGTGTAGGTGTTTATGAATGAGAGAAGAAATAATTAGTAACGAGGGATTAGCTACTAAAGAGTACAGGAATAGCAGACACAGGGACAGTTACCACTGGAGTTGAGGCAGACTGTCCAAGGAAAAAACAAGTTTGGGAGAGCCACCCACCCCTACTCACCCTGGCCCCATAGGCTGAGATTCTGATCCTCTAGAGGAGGGTGTACCTGTGGTCCACTGAGGGTCAAGAAGTTCACTGAGATGCTGGCAGCAAGAAGCCACCTATGGGGCACTGGAGAGCCAGAGAGGAGCTCCAGAGGAGGTGCTGGCCACTCTGCCAGGGGTCCCCCTGCAGGGGTGCCACTGAACTCACTAAGAATCTGGCTGGGGTACCAGCAGGGATACTGTTGAATTATCTGGGGAGCCAGAGGGGGTAGGCTGGACTGGAAGCTACTGCCAAAACTTACTGAGGGTGAGGGCTTCTGGGGGCCCCACACCCCAACTAAGCACCACAGGAGCAAGAACACAGGGATGCTCAATGAAAGAAGAAAAAGCCCCTTCCTCCCTCCTGTGGTGTCCCTCCAGTGACAAAGCCAGATGGCTAAAGAGAACTGCTTATAGGGTCCAGCTCCTGGATCACAAGCAAGGCAATAAGGAGTGGATTTAGAACTGTAGGGCCCAAGGGCAGGCCACCCCCACAGAACCAAGAGGCAAAAGAGTTGATAACTGGCATAATCTTAGAAAGCACTAGCCGAGGATTTGATAAATAATAGCTATGCAACATACAGAAGACTAAACAGCATGCAGAAGTCCTGTCCCGCTCCTCTTCAGAAATGGAGCAGCAAGCTTCCATAGGAGGCCCACCATAGTGCTTAAGAGCCTGTACTCCAGGAAGATAGCATTCATGTGAATCCTGCCTTAGCCTCCTACTAGCCGCTAGGTGGCTTACCAAACCTCTTGGTGCTTCAGTTTCCTCCTCTATAAACTGGGGATGATAATAATAATATACCTACATTCTAGAGTGGTATACTAAATATGTCAGTATATAGGGCTTAGGGGAGTACATCTTTGTTTTCCTTAGGTAGTTGCTTGCTCAGAACAGCAAACAAGTGTTTTTAGTATTATACATCAGGGAAAAAGAATTTCCCTGCCCTTCAAAGTCCTTCTAGCTAGTCTAAGAATCAAACTGACATGAGGCAGATTAACAGGAGAAAATAAATCTTACTTTCATACATATGGGGAATCCACACAGACATGAAATTCCCCAGTCAGGCAAAATGAGGTATACATGTATCCTGAACTAAGGAGAAGTGGGCAGGGGTCTGGAACTTCAAAGGGAAGGAATGCAATTCACAGAAAGATGAAAAAAAGTAAATGTTTGGTAAATAAATGTTTGCTGGGCCACTCAGAAATAATGGGACATAGGGGACTTTGATCAGAGTCCTTGCTAGGTTCCTCTCTGTCTAGGATATCTAGTTCATATTATTCTATAGTTATCTCTGGTGAGTGCTCTCTTCTTGGAACAAGTCCTCTATCTAAATTCTGTTTAGGTCCTTGATGGGGGAAAAAAGGAGCTTTTCCTGAATCTGCTGGGTTTTGATTGCTTTCAGCTCAAAATAATCTTCACGCCAAGTGGTCCATCTTGGGGCAGGCTGCCCTTGGCTCCTACAATACCAAAATCAAAATTGTAACTGGGGGCTAATAGGATACATTTTTAATTGGCGGGCCTGAGACATCCTTTAATTCTCACGGCTCCATTCCTGCTTGGGATGGACAGCTGTGATGTTTCCTCAATATACCATGGGCCCCAGTTAGGAGAAGTGATTATTTTGCTCAGGTTAAGCCACCAAACTGAAGCAATGGTTCTCAACTAGGGGTAGTCAATCTTGTGCCCATCCCCAACCCCTAGGAGACACTTGGAAAAGTCTAGAGACATTTTGGTTATAACAACTAGGGCAGGGATCCCTGGCCAGGGATGCTGCTTGACATCTTACAGTGCACAGTACAGTCACCCACAAGAAATAATTATCCAAAATGTCAAATAGTGTCAATGTAGAAAAGCCCTCATCTGAAAAAAAGAAAGAAAGAAAGAAAGAAAGAAAGAAAGAAAGAAAGAAAGAAAGAAAGAAAAAGAAAGAAAGACAAACCCTCATCTGGAGGGTACAAGGGATTTGGAGGAAGGAAAGAGAAACAGAGCTGATGAGCAGGCACATGTTGCCTTGTTCCCCCAGCTATGCTGGGTTCTTGATTGGTTCAGCCTAGCTTACCAAGTCCAGACTGTATAACCTACAGCTGAAGTCTAAATATATAGCTTCTGAAGCCCTTGGCCTATTCCCGTCATCTACATAGAAGTTGAGTTCCCACATCTTCCAAACCAAGAAGTTAAGGGCTGAGTTCTTGAAAGAGCTGCTATTGAAGCAGAATGTCCAAAGTTTTAAGAAATCTTGGCAGACAGAAGCAATAGTTGCCTTTTCCCACCTAGCAAATATACTCCCTTTTTCTTTCCGTAACATGCTTCTGTCTAAAACAAGTTTCTCTTCAAGGCTTCAGGCCCCCAGTTCACTTCCGTAGCTGGGAAAAATTTTTACTAAGGTAATGAGGGCTTTGGGGTAAAGGAAGGAAACAAAAAGTATGAGAAGCAACAATACAGCATGAAAAGTTGTTAAATAAACAAGTAGGGAAGAATACTGACTGACAGTTACTATAAAGTTCTATTTGTCTTAGCCAGAGCCTACATCAGGAACCGTCTAGCTATCAAATATGAAATGTATACAGGCTGTCCAAGACAACACATGTGAACAAAGAAAAATTAGCTTTTCTGTAACAATGTGTAAGAATGTGTAAGCCATGTGTATCTCATGAGGTTGACAGAACTGTAAGTGAAAATGGCCCCTTAGAGGCTGCACCACCAACCAAATTCCATGAATAGGAAATTCTGAAAACAGCTGGAAACCAATTTTTTTCTGTTAGCTATTCATGATGTTTCCTTTTTTGGCTTGAAATCATGCATACTAACTGCAGCCCTCAACAAAGAATCACTCATCCACTCTTCACTGAGGAATCAGCAACTTGTTGACAGTTTTCAAGGCTGTTTCCACATATGGGAAAATGACAGTATTTTCCATCATTAGAAAGTTCCTAGTTAACTTAGGAATACACATATGTAAATAATTTGAATACTTTCCATTTGCTATAGAAGTTCTTTCCCTTCATTTTATCCAATTCATACTTTCCACTTAGTATCTAACCAACATCCTACCAAATATAAATTAAAGCTATCCAAAGGGATTGCAGGTATAAGACAATTCTTTTTTTTTTTTCTTAAGTAGGCTTCACACACAGAATGAGGTCAAACAGGGGGCTGAACATGGTTCCCAGCGTGGGGCCTCGAACTCACCACCCTGAGATCAAGACCTGAGCTGAGATGAATTGTCAAAAGCCTAACCAACTGGGCCACCTGTGTGCCCTTAAGGGGCAATCTCTTTTAAGTTACCCTTATATTCATACAAATGTTAGCATTCTCCCCTTTACAGTACAATTTATTACCACAAGTCTTTGTGCACGTTCAAAATGCTATTTAAATAAAAAAACCTTCTATGCACAATTTCTCAGGTAAAGTCAAATATACTGGCATGTTAATTCCTTCTTTAAAAATCAAGGAATAGCTGGATAATAATTATACTGTATTTAACCACAGACTGGGAAGTGAGTCAACAATTTTTTCAGCGTTAGCACTGGAATAGGACTCAGTCTGTGAATGAAAAAGAAATTGCATCAGCAATTCTAGCAGAAGCAATAAAGCAGGAGGGGAGAGGCCAGACTGCTTTTTTCCTTTCTCAGAAGTCAGGCAGTGTTGGCACCAACCTCTCTGAGATCTCGTGATCCTTCGCTCTGGATTACTTTAAACAACTTGACAAGTTATCTAACTGTTATGGTCATTACTAATGGTAATTTTGGTCATTAGCAATAATCACCCTACTAAGGAACCTCCACTACCACCTCTTTTGTTCTGACTGTATCAACTCTGCAAGGCTGGAAATCAGTTTCCACACCCCCTGAAGATTGCCACCAGGCACATTTAAAAAAAAATAACTGGGGCGTGGGGGAGGAAGCTGGGAATTGCCTTAACTGTTTAGAAATTTACTGAAGGACTACCACATACCAGGCATTACACATATAGAGGCAATGGAGTCCCCTCTCTAGTAGGAAAGATATGTTATCCAATAGTTTAATACCTGACTGTTCAACAACTTTAAATATTAAACAAATTCACAATTTTAGTCTACTTCCTCCCTCTAGCTTTTCCTTTGTTCAGTGATGTTGTGTCATTCAGGGGCCAATATGGGGGGATGTTATGGGGGGTGTCATTATTGTACAGCTCTTATTTTGTTCAACCTCATTTTCTTGATCTTTAAAGAACTGGGAAAGACTACCTTCATTATATTGTTGTGCTGAAACTAAAAAGCAAAATGAACACAATAAAACAAAGTATATGAAAATACTTTATAAAATATTACAATGTATTGCCTTATAAGGCAACATTGAAGCAAAAAATTATTATTTAAAAATATAAAATATAAAATGCCAGACTTAGGGCTTTCCATGATATAACTAACCAGTTTTAATCAGGACAAACCAGTTTTCAACACAGATTGCCTAGAAGGGCATAATCATATATCTTTTTGATACGAGCAGTACTAAAGGTCCTACTCATCATAAGAATTTGTCTCCTCTGACCCAACAACTGCACAAACCTACATTTCCAAAGTAATGACACTGAACTATTATTTATAAAGCATACTTTCTCTTTTCTTATTTTTTATTTTCCTGGAAGACCAGAGGGTTATGATAAGTTACTCCTTTGTGTCTACAGAATCTGGAGAAATGTGATTTCATGCAAAAGTACCTAGTCCCCAGGGAACCACCCCAACTAAAGTAATTTTCAAATTACTTCAGCATTCTGAATTTGACTTTGACTCTTGCTACCCATGGTCCATCAGGGACCACTTGTCTCTTTCCACCTTGGCTACACCATGGCCTAGTAGCTGTTCCAAAAACTCCCTTCTTACAAAGACTAGATGCGCTAAATAGGCTTCCTTTAAACTGTTAGAGGCAAAGAAAAGAAGGCTATTTGCAGAAACACCCATGAGTACAGGTAAACCTCTTTTAATTGCACTTTGCTTTATTGTGCTTCCTAGATACTGCATTTTTTTTTTTTTTTTTTTTTTTTTTTTTTTTTTTTTTACAGATTGAAGGTTTGTGGCAACCCTCCATCAAGCAAATCTATTGGTACCTTGGTATAAAATATTCTTATATGAATCAGTAATTCAAGATATCCGAGATCAAGCAATACTAGTAATGTCCTAAATGGAAGTTCTCAAAATTCACTATGATCTTTGATTTTCAGAATGCTTAGAGTCTTTATAATAGTATTTTTCAAGGTGACTAAGTATTTTTTATATTCTACAGGGAAATGTAGTTCATGAACCATCAGTTATATATTCATTTTTTTTCTAGCCAGATAAAACACCTATTTTAAAAGGCTGCTGGTATTTGAATAGATATACAAAATTTGTTTAATTATTTCATACATTATCTAGGGAATAAAGAAATTTGGAAACCAGAAATAGATAACCTACATAAACAAACAAGCTCTCATGCTACCAATGGGCTCTAGGACTTAAAAAAAAGTATAGTCACAGAAAATGTTACTTTTTATGGAAAAGTTTTACTTTATTTTGTAAAAAGTAATGTTTTGAGTATATTCACTCTTTCAAAGTAATGCAAGTACAATGATAAGCATTGAGTAAAAAGTACCCTGCTTTATGGACTTATTTTTAATACACTGTAGGCATACTGCTTACTGAAGGCAGAAATATGGGATCCAATTATAAAACTTAACATGTAAGAGTAAACACATACAACTGAATAGTTGTGAAAAAATAGAGGATTAATTAAAAGATTGTTTAAAAATATTAAGTTCAAGTTAAATGGGAATTTTATGCATAAAAATCATATTACATGGTCAGAATGACTCTTCAGTGGTCATTCCTGAGAAACAAATAGTAACTTTAGTTAAAAGTTAATGTTTAACTTCTTTTTCAAAGTACTTTCAAAACTTCACTTATTCAAATTAAAACATTTTAACAATTCATTCTGAAGACATGTTATATGGTTCTCATTCCAAGATATCTTGTGATGTATAAATAAATCTGCTACCAGAAAAGACAAAAAAAAAAAAAAACAATCTAGGAAAGAAAATACTTTGAGTCAAAGTGTGATCTTCAATTACTCTTTTTTTCCTCCTCATATCTTTTCATGACGGCTTTTGAGACTGAAAGTAACCTGTGGGGGGGTTCACCTTGGTGCACATTTTCTCTCAAATCTCTCTTGGCTGGGACACAGCGCAGGGAAGCATTAACGCCACCCTCTCTTATTCTGTTTCAGCAGACGGGAATACTAATCCCACTCTTGGCCCTGGGCAGCAATGAGTAACATTACAAAAGAGCCTAAAGTCTATAATTACTCAGCAACAAAGTAGACTTCTCTAGTGATGGTTCTGCTGTACTGTTTTATTGTACTGTGCTGTTTTGTTGCCTTAATACGGATTAACCATCAAAAAAAAAAAAACAAAAAAACAAAAAAACAAAAAAACCCAAAACCCAACAAAACCACCCTGAAATTCAAACTATCAGTAGACCAACCATGTCAAAGTAAGGAAAATGAAAAGTAAAGATAGGCTCAACCACTTAAAGCTTCCTTCCTCCATTCCTACTTGACTCACTTCATTTTTCCCATAACTATCCTAAAGACCAGCATAAGCTTTCACCTCTACTGCACCAAGAACAGCGCCACTTATTTGCACCACACGGGTCGGGCGCTCCGAGAGGCGAGCTGGAGGTCAGGAACCCACTTTTCTGTCAATCAGCCTGGCCCCGCCCGTTTTCAGTCTGCGCGTGCGCGTTAGGGACTTCCGGGGGCGGCACTAGGGGTTCCGCGGGTCGCGGTGCTGCCCCGGCTGGCGGGGAAGGCCCGGCGGCGCACAGTGGAGTTCGCTTCAGTTTTATCACTCGCGGCGGGGTGGCTTTCTTGTCTGAGAGCAGGACCTTGGCCGGGGGTGGGTGTGCGGCTCCGTTTTCAGCAGCGCTCCTGGCCCCGCGGGAAGCCTGGGGCTGGCCTGGCAGCACGGTGCCCACCGACGACGGGGCCTTTGGCGACGCAGAACGCTGCGCTGCCTTTCCGCCTGAAGAGTGGAGGGCGCTGGCCGGAGACACTCGGACCGACGCCGAGTTCTTGACTTTAATTTGGGTGCTGGTGGAAGGGCCCAGAAATCGGACTGGTTTAGGACCAGTCTTACAGTTCACTTCTTCTTCTTCTTCATTGAAAGCTATCAGTCGCCTGTGGATACAGAAGCATGTCAATGTCAGCATTTACAGGTTTGGTAACTCATGGAAACGTCCGCAAAGTTTATCTTCAGGGTGAGGAAAATCGTTTTCATCGAATTTGAGTCAAGAGGTTTAGAGGGATCAGGTACTTCATCTCGTCTCCCACCAAGGTCAACAAGTAAATTACCAAGTTTACAAAAGATTGTTTCTACTTGAATATGAACTCTTAAAATCACCATAATGTTTTCTAAAATAAAATAAAATCACCATGTTAATACCGACAAATTAAGATTTGGAATGTTACATTAGAATTATATAGTATATCACTTGGTTCCTAAGAATCCTCACAGTGATCCAGATGATAACCAGGATGATCTCTAGTTAAGGGTTTCTCCCCCCCCCGCCCCCAGAACAACAGTTGATTTACTGAGAAAATTTACTGTTTCATAAACTCTTTGAGAAATGCTGTTGCATATTTTACTCTCCTCTTGAAAGTTAATAAAGGTTCTGAGGTCTAAAGTAAAGACACCTATTTAATTTTGTTGCATCCGTATTTCCCAATATGAATCTGTAATGCAGCCTTTGGCACCCAGTAAAATTAGCATTCTGTGAAATGCATTTTGGGAACTGCTAGAATGGTCAAACCCATGGTATAGTTAGATGCTTTTTCAATTTAAGAAGTATTAGACAAAACTTAAAAGATTCCTGAATTGAGTTTGCCATTCATTATAAAAAAATCTAAATGGAAGACAATGGTTGTTTTTAATTAAAAAAAATTCGACTTATTGAAATTAAAAAAAAAAACCAAAAAACTAGTTTACCCATTTCTCCCCCTCCCCCACTCCTGCCTCTGGCAATCGCCAATCAGTTCTCTGTATCTACCAGCTTGAATTTTTTTTTACTTCATTTATTTACTTCATTTTACTTTCATTTATGAAAAAACAAAGATCACATGATATTTGTCTTCCTTTGACTTATTTCACTTAACATAATGCCATGGAGGTCCATCCATGTTGTCACAAATGGCAAGATTTCATGCTTTATAGCTGAGTAATACTCCTTTATATATATATACCACATCTTCTTTATCCATTCATCCATCAATTGACACTTAGGTTTTTCCATATTGTAAACAATACTGCAATGAAGTATTCAAGTTACTCTCTGCATTTTCTTTGGATAAATGCCCAGAAGTGAAATTGCTGGATCATAGGGTAGTTCTACCTTTAAATTTTTGAAGAACCTCCAACTATTTTCCATAGTGGCTGCACCAGTTTACATTCCCACCATAAGAGCTGAAGGGTTCCCTTTTCTCCACATCCTTGCCAACATTTGTTATTTCCTGTCTTTTTTATAATAGCCATTCTAACAGGTCTAAGGTGATATTTCATTGTGGGTTTGATTCACATTTCCTTGATGATTATTGACATTGAGCATCTTTTCATGTACCTGTTGGTCATCCGTATGTCTTCTTCAGAATGATGGCTATTCAGATTTTCTGCCCTTTTTTAAAATTTTATTTTATTTTATTTTTTGCTTTTGAGTTGTATGAGTTCTATATATATTTTGGACATTAGTTCCTTATCAGATAATATTACTTGCAAATATTTTCTCCCACTCAATAGATAGTCTTTTGATTTTGATGGTTTCCTTTGCTGTGCAGAAGTCTTAGTTTGATGTAGTCCCACTTATTTTTGCCTTTGTTGCTTTTGCTTTTTGTGTCAGATACAAAAAATCATTGCCAAGACCTATGTCAAGGAACTTACTGCCTCTGTTTTCGTCTATTTTGAGTTAATTTTTGTGTATGGTGCAAGATAGGGATCCACGCAAAAGTTTCATTCTTTTGCATGTGGATATCCAGTTTTCCCAACACCAAAAGAGACTGTCCCTTCCCCACTATATATTCTTGGCTGCTTTTGTGTACATTACTTGACCATATATGTGTGGGTTTATTTCTGGGCTTTCTATTCTGTTCCATTGGACTATGTGTCTGTTTTTATGCCAGAACCATACTGTTTTAATTATTACAGTTTTGTAATATACAGTAGTCCCCCCTCCCCCACAGTTTCACTTTCTGCAGTTTAAGTTACCCACAGATGACCATCGCCTGGAAGCAGATGATCCTTCTTCTATCATCAGAAGGTCAGTAGTAGCCTAATGCTATGTCACAATGTCTGTATCATTCACGTCACTTCATCTCATCACAGGCATTTTATCATCTTACATCATCTCAAGAAGAAGGGTGAGTATAGTACAATATTTTGAAAGACCACATTCACATATATTTATTATGTATATTGTTACAATTGTTCTATTTTATTGAGTTACTGTTATTACTGTCTTACTGTGCCTAATTGAAAAAAATAAATTTTACCACAGGTATGTATGTGTTGGAAAAAACATAGTACATACAAAGTTCAGTACTGTACAGTTTCAGGCATCCACTGGAAGTCTTGGAATGTATCCCCTGTGGATAAGGGGGGGACTATGCTAGTTTGAAATCATGGACCAAGAGTTTTCCAGCTTTGTTCTTCTTTTTCAAGATTGCTTTGGTTATTCAGGATCTTTTCTGGTTCCATACAAATTTGAGGATTGTTTGTTCTATTTCTATAAAAAATGCCATTCGAATTTTGATAGGGATTGCATTGAATCTATAGAATTCTTTGGGTAGTATGGATATTTTTATAATGTTAATTTTTCCAGTCCATGAAGACAAAATATTTTTCCATTTATTTATGTTCTCTTCAATTTCTTTCATTAATGTCTTATAGTTTTCAATACATAGGTTTTTCACCTCCTTGGTTAAATTTATTCCTAGATATTTTATTCTTTTTGGTGCAGTTGTAAATGGGATTGTTTTCTTAATTTCTCTTTCTGATAGTTCATCATTAGTGTATATAAATGATTTTTGTATATTAATTTTGTATCCTGCAAATTTACTGAATTTCTTTATTAATTCTAGCAGTTTTGATGTAATTTTTTCTATATATATCATGCTACCTGCAAATAGTGACAGTTCTACTTCCTTTTTTTTTTAAATGTTTATTTATTTATTTTTGAGAAAAAGAGCATGAGCAAGGGAAGGGCAGAGAGAGAATCTCAAGTGGAGCCAATCAGAGCTCAATGCGGGACTCAAGCTCACGAAACATAAGATCATGACCTGAGCCAAAATCAAGAGTTGGATGCTTAACCAACTGTGCCACCCAGGTGCCTGTTACTTCCTTTCTAATTTGGATTCCCTTTATTTCTTTTTCTTGCCTAAATGCTCTAGCTAGGGCTTCCAATACTATGTTGAATATAAGTGATGAAAGTGGGTATCCTTGTCTTGTTCCTGACCTTAGAGGAAAAGCTATCAGCTTTTCACCATACAGTATGATGCTAGGTGTGGGCTTGTCATATATGGACTTTATTATGTTGAAGTGCAGTCCCTCTATACCCACTTTGTTGAGAGTTTTTATCGTAAATTGTTGAATTTTGTCAAATGCTTTTTCTGCATCTATTGAGATGATCATATGATTTTCAATACGATATCAAAAACATATGATAGGTTTCTGTTCATGATGGTGATGTAGGAAAATCTTGAATTTATCTCCTCCCACAAATACACTGAGTCTACAGCTACATATGGAACAATTTCCTCATAAAAAAAAAACCCTAAAGAATAGCTGAGTGACAACTACACATCATTAGTAGAAGGAAAGAAATAAAGATTGGAGCAGGCTGGCGCCTTGGTGGCTCAGTCAGTTAAGTGTGCAACTTCAGCTCATGTCATGATCTCATGGTTTGTGGGTTCGAGCCCCACATCGGGCTTTTTGCTAACAGCTCAGAGTCTGGAGCCTGCTTTGGATTCTGTGTCTCCCTCTCTCTCTGCCTCTCCCCCATTCGTGCTCTGTCTCTCTCTGTCTCTCAAAGATAAATAAATGTTAAAAAATAAATAAATAAAAGATTAGAACAGAAGTAAATGAAATAGAGACTATAAAGACAATAGAAAAGATCAATGAAACTAAGAGCCAGTTCTAAAAAGATAAACAAAATTGACAAACCTTTAAGAAAACTCACTAAGAAAACTCACTAAGAAAAAGGAGAGAGGACTCAAATAAAATCAGAAATGAAGAGGTGTTACAACTAATACCACGGAAATACAAAGGATCATAAGATAAGAGCTTGCTGTGATTAATTACACACCAACAAACTAGACCAGATGGATAAATTCCTAAGGGATTAAGAGTTACGAACTTCTAGTTATAAAATAAGTCATGGGGATGAAGCACAGCATAGGGAATATAATCAATAACATTATAGTAACACTGTATGATGTTACTACACTTATCATAGTGAGCACTGCATAATATATAATATCGTCAATTCATTATGTTGTACATGTGAAACTAATATAACATTGTATGTCAACTATACTTCAATTAAAAAAAAAGGACAAATAAATTTTTTTTAATTCCTAGAAATATACAACCTATCAAGACTGACTCATGATGAAATCGACAATCTGAACAGACCAATTATTAGTAAGGAGATTGAATCAGTAATCAGAAAGCTCCTGGGGCACCTGGCTGGCTCAGTCAGTAGAGCATGCAACTCCTGATCTTGGGATTGTGAGTTCAAGCTCCATGTAGGGCCTAGAACTTACTTAAAACAAAACAAAACAAAACAAAACAAAAAACAGGGACTCCTGGGTGACTCAGTCAGTTAAGCATCCAACTCTTGATTTTAGCTCAGGTCATGATCTCACAGTTCATGGGTTTGAGCCCCATGTTGGGCTCTGTGTTGACAAGCATGGAGCCTGCTTGAGAATCTCTCTCTCTTTCTTTCTCTCTCTCTCTCTCTCTCTCTCCCCCCCCCCCCACTCTCTCTTTTCCTCCCCCACTCATGCTCTCTCTCTCAAAATAAATAAATAAACTTAAAAAACAATAAAACAAAGCAAAACACCTCCCAATAAACAAAAGTCCAGGACCAGAAGGTTTCACTGGTAAATTCTACCAAACATTTGAAGAAGAGTTGATACCAATCCTTCTCAAACTCTTCCACACAACAGAAGAGGAGGGAATGCGTCCAAATTATTTTTATGAGACCAGGATAACCCTGATACTAAAACCAGACAAGAATGCCACAAGAAAAGAAAATTATAGGCCAATATCGCTGGTGAACATAAATGCAATAATACTCAACAAAATATTAGTAAACCATATTCAACAATACATTAAAAGGATCATATACCATGATCAAGTGGGATTTATTCCAGGGATGCAAGGATGGTTCAATATCTGTAAAGAGCCAGTATGATATTAAGGTTTAAGGAAATGACCTTAAAACTGTCAAACAACCACTGTCGAAATCCTGCCTGCTCCTGCCACTGTTTGCATCAGTTTCACCTCCTGAACAGGAAGTATAATGGCAATCCTCCAAGTTTTCTCCCTTTTATCAGTGTGGGTATATTTTCACAGGCAAATAAATATAACATAATGAATTTTGATCTTGGAAATAGGATCATAATGGCATGGCGATTTGAAAACTGACATGTGGGGCGCCTGGGTGGCGCAGTCGGTTAAGCGTCCGACTTCAGCCAGGTCACGATCTCACGGTCCGTGAGTTCGAGCCCCGCGTCAGGCTCTGGGCTGATGGCTCGGAGCCTGGAGCCTGTTTCCGATTCTGTGTCTCCCTCTCTCTCTGCCCCTCCCCCGTTCATGCTCTGTCTCTCTCTGTCTCAAAAATAAATAAAAAACGTTGAAAAAAAAATTAAAAAAAAAAAAAAAAAAGAAAACTGACATGTAATAAAGAATGCAAATATAATATATTCAACCCTAAAACTCTACTGAACATAACTAAATTTTCTCAGGTGAAGCAAATGATTCTTCAGGACCTCACAATTGTTTCTAAGTTATCATTATCATTATCCTATCCATGAATCAAAAATAATGCTTAATAAACCCCAGAGGAAAGAAAAATTAACGCAGAGGAGAATCTCCATAAAACCATCCCTGCTTGCTTTGTTTTCTGCCCAAATCTTCTACTAGAGTCTTGACCAAGATTTCTCCACCTTAGCTCTATTGCCATTTTTGGTTGGATAAATCTTTGTTGTAGAGGCTGCTCAATGCATTCTAGGATGTTTATCAGCATCCCTGGCCTCTACTTACTAGATGCTAGTAGCATCCCCCACCCCACAGTGTCTCTAAACATTGTCAAATATCCCCTGTGGGACAAAACTGCCCTCAGTTGAGAACCACTGCTCTGGACCCAAACAGTATTTGCTAACTGTAAGTTCAAAAAGCAAAATAAATATTGATAATAAAATGAGGGCCTTTAAGAAAAAAAAGATGTTTTAACCAGAGATAATTAACTATTAAAAACTGAAGAAAATTCTCTGCATTTCTATGAAAGATCCAAAAGGAAAAAAAAAAAAAAAGCAATCACAGATTCTATAGGGGCACTGAATCAAATTCACAACAGATGATCAAGAAATCAGAACATCTAAAAACCATGAATGATACCCAGATAATGAAAAATAAGTATGATTTTAAATGTATTTAAAGTACAGTCAAAAGCACAGATGTGGACTGAATTTGATAATAATTTCAGAAAATACAAGAAAATACCATTAAATAAAAATACTATTGGTGGTAATAGGAAGGAGAAAGGAATTCAGAATAAGTCACAGGAAATTTCAAATATTAAGTCTAACAAATAATTTTTTTGGCTACTGCCAATAAAGCCTAGGATTTTACTTCTGTAGGGAAAAATACTTACCACAGCATTCTTACTATGTCCACTAGTATTCTTAAAATCACATTCTCCCAAAAAGAACATACTGTAACTCAGTTTTAGAGAATTATTTCCAGTTTTTACATAGTTTTGGAAACTTTGAATTTATCAAGATTTATATTTTGATGGTAATGCAGAATACTCACCTAGGTGACTAATAAACTTAGTAAGATCAAGAACCATTATTCATTTCTCCAGTAAAGGCAGTAAAAATACAGGTCACAGATTTAAACAAAAAACAATATCAACAGAACACAACCTCTTTCGAATTGGGGCCATGTGACGCAGGCTTCCAAGTAAAGGCCGCTCTTCCAGAGTCCAACATTCTATCAGCTCATGAGGTACCCGCCAGTAGCTAACACCTGGAAGATCAAAAGGCATAATTAAGAGAGCCACTGTCCACTGCAAAAGGTTCAGCAACACTTTTGTGTAAAACTAAGCAGAAAGAGTTTGAGATTCATGCCTCCCATTTGAAGAAAGCAGGTGTATGCAGGAAGTGTTCCCATGAAGAAACAAGGCAATAGTGGGATAACTCATAACGCAGGTCTAGGGAATTTCTGGCTACCAGCCCCAGATCTACTACTGATAATTAGTAGATCATTATATGGGTTCTGGGCAGATGAGTTAAAGGCACAGGCTCTGGAGCCAAGACTGCCTGGGTCTGAATCCCCCCACTTCTATCACTTACTAATCATGTGACCTTGCGAAAGTTACTTAACTTTCTGTGTCTAAATTTTCTCATCTGTAAAATTACAATAACAGTATATACTTCATAGGTTTGTTGTGATGATTAAATGAGTAAATAAGTGCAAAATGCTTAGTATAGGGCCTATAACAGACAGCGCTTAACAGATGTTTGGTGCCTTTATTTTATAAATTCTAGTGTTGACAGCAGTGCAAGGATTGGACAATGACGGTCTTAACACTTGCCATGTCAACATCATTGGATTGCAGCACTCATCAAATCAGGTAAATTTTGTGAACCACTGTAAATTTCCTTTGACCACTATATGAATATGAACTATCACTGTTAGGGTAGTGTGTGTGTTAGGCCAAGATTGTGGTCAAACTCATTTTAACTTTTAAATCTGAGAAGTTTCTGAATGAAAGTTTGAAATGTATTTTTATGAACCTCAAAAATGTTATCCTGAGTTAAAAAACCAGACACAATAGGTCATATATTGTATGATTCCAGTTACATGAAATATCCAGAACAGGCTAATGCAATGAAACAGAAAGCAGACTGGTGGTTGCCAGGGCTGAGGAGAGAAGGGAATGGGGAGTAACTGCTTAACAGGTACTGGGTTTCCTTGTGGGATGATGAAAATGTTTTGGAACTAGACAGAGATGGTGGTTATACAACATTGTTAATGTAGTAAATGCCACTGAAGTCTATACTTTAATTCTATATTATATGAATTTCACCCCAATTTTTAAAGAATCATAAAAAATTATATGTAGATGCATTAAAAAAGGCTTAAAAATGTTGAATAAAAATTGGTTCACATTGTTTTAAAAGTAACTTTGAAGTCCCAAGAATGGATATGGTGTCGTATGTATGTGGTTTTTTGTTTTTGTTTTGTTTTGAGAGAAAGAGAGTGAGAGCACGAGCAGGGGAAAGGGGCAGAGGGAGAGAGAGAGAATCTTAAGCAGGCTTCATGCTCAGGACAGAATCTGATTTGGGGCTTGATCCCATGATCCTGGGACTGAAAGCAAGTCAGATGCTCAGCTGACTGAGCCATCCAGGCACCCCTGGTGTCTTGTTTTTTAATCATTAAAGGTTTAGTAATAAATATTAACCAACTTAGCAAGCTGGGCATATAAATTAGTATATGTAACATATATATCCAATACTCACAGAGCCTATGGACCTAATTTTAAGACAATAATTATCTGGAACTGCTTGATCATGCTCCCAAACATACTGCTGCTACAAAAACATTCCCAAATCCCATCCATTAAGGTTTGTTTGTTTATTTTTAACTCAGGTTTATTGAGATAATTTACATAAAATAAAATTCACCCTTTTAAAGTACTCACTTCACTGAGTTTTGATAAATGTATACAGTCATATAATTATAGCCACAATCAAGACATAGAACATTTCTATCACCCCCAAATTTCCCATGTACCCCTTTGCTATTGATGCCTTCCCCTCCATTCCATAGTTTTACCATTTCAGGGGTGTCATACAAATGGGATCATAACAGTATGTACCCTTCTGTGTCTGGTTTCTCTAGCATTGATATTTTGAAGATTCATCCATGTTGATATATGCATTAATGATCATTTCTTTTTACTGCTGTGTAGTATTCCATTATATAGATATGCCTTCCTATAAAATAATTCACTTTCATTGTATAAAACTTGGATAATATAGAAAAGTATATATTAAAAAAAAATCAAGATCACTTCTAATCCTAAAACTAGGAATCATGATTCATGACACTTCAATGAATCTGATTCCAGTCTTTTTCTCATTCATATGATATGCACATTACTGAATACACTTTACATTTAATTTTTTTTCCTGCTTTTGATAATTTCTTATTGTATCATGGGCATTCATGTATGTAAAAAATTATTCAAAATAATTTTAATAGCTATTGCTCATCAGTTTCCCATAGATGTGCCAATATGTATTTAACCTTCTATCATAGACATTTATATTGTTTTTATTTTTTCTCTATTATAAATAATGCTTAATTGAATACTTTGTTCATAAACCTTTATCTGCATTTGGTTATATCTAGAAGTAGAATTATCAGGTCAAAGAATATGAACAGTTCTGATGCTATCAATATGTAATGATAAATTACTTCCCAACACAGTAGTACTAATTGTTACTCCTGCCAAAAATGCATGAGATCTTTACTAATCTGGTATGTAAAAAATAGTTCTCATTTAATACATATTTCACTGATAAATAATGAGTTTGAACCTCCTGCCACGTGCTGATTTCCTTTCCTGAAAATTTTGTGGTCATGAACCTTGCACATTTATTTATAATAGGCATTGAGTTGATTTTCTAATCAACTTAAATAAATCCTCTCTATTTTAAGGATATTCTTTGTCCAGTTAATGTAATATTTTTATCCAAGTTTTTATTAGCCTTTTAATTTTTTTATACTTTTTTGTTTTAAAGTTATATTAAATATTATGTAATCAAATTTATTCATCTTTGTCTTTTATGATTTATTTCCCTTTTAAGAAATCAGTTATTTGTTTAACTTTCATTATAGTTTATTATAGCTTCATTTTTCATCCATAAATTCACCTGGGATTATTTTGATAAGTGACATGAGGTTAAAATTCTGTTTTCTCCTAAGCATATTTCTCAATTTCATATTAAATCATCCATCTTTTTTCATTGATATTTAATACTCCTTATCACATAGCATTTTTATTCTTATAATTTCATTGGGGTTTACTCCTGATCTTTGCATATGGTTCTTACTATCACAAATCTATATATAGTATTTTTACTATCACATAGTTAGATTCATTCCTCTGATGACTTCTGCTCTCCAAAATGTTCTTGGCTATTTCACTGCTTTTTTCTTTCAAGGAATATTAGAATCATTTCCTCAAGATGGCCAAAGGGTTCCACTGATGTGTTGGTAGGGATTGTGTTAAACCTATAATTTGATCTGAGAAAAACTGATATCTTTATAATGAATATTATAAAATCTATCTGAATAGATTTCCTATTTGGGAGCATGGTCGGTCTTACCATACTCTTCATGTCTTCTTTTTTTATAGATGGATGGATGAATTGATGAATGGATGAATATATTTTAGTAGTTTTCCTCATAAAAGACTCAAGTATTTCTTGATAGGTCATCCTAGTTATTTTGTTGTTTATTGCCATTGTAAATGGGATTTTCCCCTGTGATTTCTAACTAATCTATCATAAGTAAGCTGATCTTTGTGTTTACTTACATTGTATCCAGCTGGTTTGGTCTACTAAACTCATCACTTATAAGATACCTTTAGTTGATTCCTTTGGGTTTTCTAAAAAGACATACTCTCCACAAATAACTATCTCCTTCCTTCCAATATTTCTTTCTCTCACTTCTGTTTCTTGTCTAATGGCTTTCCGTAGGCCTTCCAGAACTGTGTTAAATACCCATGATACTTCATTACCTGCTTATTAAAAAGTTAAAATCAGTCTCACACTCTGTAAGTCAGTGATCCCAGCTCTTCACTTCAGCTTCCCGAGTCAGTGGAGAAAGAAGACCAGCCAGGGCTCTCCCAAAGCCTTCTGGGCAGTCTGCCAGTCCAGAGGCACAATAGGAGACACAGAGAACACCAGGGGGTTTGTTCCTCAACTTAAGCCTAAGTGTCTCAAAGTCAATTAAATCTAAGATAAAAAGCTTAAAGAGAATAGCACTTTCTTCTATCTGCCTGAGGGGTGTAATCTGGTGGGGGGGGGGGGGGAGGAAAAGTGAGAGGAGCAAAGTTGAGGAAAGAAAGGTTGGTACTAGCACCCTACCTGAAGAGAAGCAGGTGATGAAGAGCTTTTTAAACCCCCCTCCTGTCCTTGTATGCAATCTTTTGTGACTTGCAATGTCTGTCTCTACCAGCTTTTAGGACTATTTGAGGACCAACATGTGTCTTATTTATTTGCGGACCCAATTTTAGAACTTCTTATAGTGTTTGCACCTAATAGACACTCAATACATACTTGTTAAATAAGGAAAAAAACTTAGGCATATAACAGCTAATGCTCTGTGATCCATAAGCAAGTGGCATGGCCTAAGACTCAGTTTTCTCATCAATAAAATGGTAAACAACATCCAGAATTGTTTTAAGACTAAGAGTTACTGAATGTAAACTACTTATCACACTGAATATTAAACAGCATTATTATTATCAAATGTAAACTACTTATCACACTGAATATTAAATAGCATTATTATTATCAAATGATATAAGAAGCTTGGTAAAAATGGTCAAATTTCAAAGTAGGCATTTAAAGATTATTAATTCTTCCTAAGGGTTCTTCAGACATCTTCTCTGGCATTATTTTCATTTTCTCTTCTTTCATTTTTTTTTTTAAGATTTTAAGTAATCTCTACACCCAACATGGGACTCAATCTCACAACGCCAAGATCAAGAGTCACAAGCTCCACTGACTGAGCCAGCCGGGCTCCCTTCCTTTTTTCTTTTGATTATACATTGTATGCTTAATTTAAAGGTATACTTCTTAAGGACAATGCTAGGTACAAAGTGGATGCTAAATAAATTCCTGTTGAATTGAACTAAATAAGCATAACTAACAGATGCTGAAATTATAAACTATTTTTTAGGTTACTGGATTATAAACTATTAGTAATATCTAGCAACTCATGGGGTCTAAAGATTTTTAAGTAAATTGTCTCAATCAACATACTTTGAAGTGACAAATGTCTTGACCTTACAAAGAAATACTTTCTCAAAAAAGAAAAATGCAGCAATTGAACTCACTTTGTCTTATTATGGGAAAGTCTACCTTCTGCCATGAAATAAAATAATTGTACTATACCTTTTCCTTCCCAGGCATCAAAGGCATCCATCATTTTCTTCAATTCAGCTACTGAATAATAGCTCCAAATGTACTGAACATTATTCCCCGCCTCTCTAGAAATATTGCAAAAGGTGATGAAAACATACTAAGTATGAATGTATGTGTGTGTGTATGTATATACAGCTAATACTCGATATACTACCAAATACTTGTTAATTAAGGGAAAAAATATGTTGGCATTGAATAGTTGTTCTTCTGCAACTCTTAAGGACATATATAGATAATAATATACTATAGATTATATCTATGACCTATATTCAATCTCTTTTTAATGTGGTAAAGTACTTGTTAATTCTACAATATAGACTGTACAGACAAATCAACAAATCTTTAGAAATAGGTTTTCTAAAAAAAATTACCTAACTCCAGGAAAATTTTAAAAGATTCAACTTTGACTAAAACTTTCATAGCATTGTTCCAGGCACTCATATATCTTATATAAACATCCTGTAAAGAATTCATAAAATGATGACATATTTAGTCACCTAAAAAAGCAAGTTCATGTGATCATTCATTAGTCACTAATATGTGACCCAATCCAACCACCCAGAGAATTAGAAAAAAACAAAACACCAACTGTAATGTGAATTGACCGCTGTGTTAAGTCAGTTTACAAAAAAAATATTAAGAGAATAACGCTTAAGAATTTTACATTCAAGTCATCGGATTTTAAGGCTGATAGGGACCAGGGAAGTCCTTCATTTCTCAGAACAGGACACCGAGGCACATGCCAGTCCTGTGCCACTCAGCAGGGCTGCTGACTTCTAGGCAGTGCTTCTGTTCCTGGACTATGGTCTAGGGGAGGACAGCCAGACATGGCCTGTTAGGGGACTTTGATGCCCACTCCCAGGTGAGAGGCAATGTAGTAGACCACTGTGGATGTCCCATAGTTTACATATATGTGAAGTGGTCTTAATTACAATCTCCTTGAAGCAGGCTTGTCTCAACAGCTATAAGAGCTCACTCTGTGTGTTGCCAAGTGTTGAATGAAGATCTTTTCTAGTCAACCACATATTCCATTCAGTAACACCTCTTACAAGAGACCAAAACTTTATTCTGTTCCCTTTCATATTTAAATATGGGCATACCTTTTAAAAATGCTTTTACTGTGAATTCTTCCTCCCAGCTGCTTATCAATAGCATCTGTTCCATCAGTTTTTGTGGAATATACACCAATAATTCTACTCTCACAGCTTGCACCAGATGTGTTAAGATAGTGGAGAACCCAAACTGTTGGCTTATTGCAAACTAAACCATATGAATCACAGAAGTCTGTTAAAGCCTGGAGCAAAAAAAAATATACAAAATTTGAATTTAATTCTGGAGTAAAGTAGAAATGAATTTGTTCTATTACTTTCATGTAAAGCTGCAATTTCAGTTGGTCATAAGGGAAATAAAAAGATGATAAATTTCAGCCTAGTCTTTACACCTTGAAAAACCAAACATGCTTTTGTTGAATTTGGCATGGGGGTGGGGTAAATCACAAAAAGCACCACCCAAAAATCCAACACCTTTTCATCTAGAGAATCCTCTTCCACATGGAAGCTGTATTTTCTTTCCTCCTCCTTTAGCCTCACTATCAACATTACTTTTAATTTTAAAATCTTCATATGATTAAGAGTTAGACCTTTTTCTTTTCCTTTTATTTTCCCCCCAGTTTCCCATTTGACTCAATATTCCTTTCACCTTCTACTGACTAAGCCCCATAGTTGATTTTTTTTTTTTTACTCCAAATGCAATCATGAATTAACCAGATTAACTTGTTCTTTTCCACTGCAAGATATACAAAATCAGTGCAAACTCTAAGAACTCCTTGGCATTTATCTACCTATTCATTCATTCTCTTGAATATTAAGAAGTTACTAACGTGGTTGAGCACTAAGGTCCTACAGATATAATGATGAGCAAAAGACAGGGTCCCAGCCCTTCTAGAGTTTTATAGCTAATGTAAAAGACAGACAGCTGGGGCACCTGGGTGGCTTAATCAGTTGGGCATCCAACTCTTGATTTTAGCTTGGGTCATGACTCATCGTTTGTGAGATTGAGCCCCATGTCAGGATTTGCGCTGGTAGTGCAGAGCCTGCTTGGGGTTCTCTCTCTCCCTCTCTCTCTGCCCCTCCTCAGAGTGTGCGCTCTCTCTCTCTCTCTCTCTCTCTCTCTCTCTGTATCTCTCTCAAAATAAATAAATAAACTTCTAGGAAATTTAAAGACCGTCAATAAGCCATCAGCACATAGGATAACTGTAACGAGGTGAGCCTAGGAGGTGCTAAGGGAAACAGAGCTGGAGCGCTTCACCCAGCCGAGTGCCCAAGGGCCTTCCCTGAGAGAAACAGCATTATTCCTCTGAGGGCCCTGAGGACAGGCACTTTTGTCTGTTTTGTGTTGTATCCCAAGTGCCTGGAATAGTGCCTGACACAAAGGAGATGCCTAATATTTACTGACTCAGTGAATGAAAATAGGACTCTAACATGTCTTACATTTTCATTTAATATTGCTGTCTAACTGTATGTCATATTTCTTTGTGTCCCACACAGTCCAAGAGCAGTGCTCTATATACCAAAAACATTTGAGATAAATATGTGTTGGCTGACACAGTCAATGTACACATGCTATGTCCTCTTTGTGTACAAATCAGAAATCAAAAGACTACAGTTGAGACTTCAGAAGATGAATGTCAACCCACTCCAGCTTTCCAGTCAGGATTTCTTAGCCCCATTCTGAGATGTGGCAAACAGCACCCTAGAACTGTTTGACAACTCAATTTCTATATAACTTCAGTAGCAGAACCCATACAACCATGCAAATTCCTGAAGACGATCTGGAACCAAATCAACTGTCTCTTCATGTTACACTCCTAATAACCATACTGTCAGCTTGCTCTCCTAAACTGATACCCAAATCAAACCCAATTCAGGTCAGTTTTCACTACTATTAATCATCTAGGGAAAAAAATTTTCTTAGATGCCCAAAGGTACTAAAAGCAAATATAATACTTATCAGTAAGACAAAAATAGGTAATGAAGTTTTTCAAGATCTTTCATGTAAAGATCTCTAAAATGTGATTTAAAGGAGAAATATCTTTTAAAAAGATTTACTGATCTCAAAGTGAATTAATCAAACCAATGTTTTAATTTAGTAACAAACTGCTACACTTATTGAATCAGGTAGATTTTCTACAATCTTTTATTTTTGTGACCATTCTTTTTTTTTTTTTTTAACCTTTATTTACTTTTGAGACAGAGAGAGAGCATGAACGGGGGAGGGTCAGAGAGAGAGAGGGAGACACAGAATCTGAAACAGGCTCCAGGCTATTTTTGTGACCATTCTTTAAAAAGTCATTTCAGTAAATAAAATACCACTATACTCTTACATACTACAATATTGCTCTTTATTTACAAAGAACCTAAAGAGCAGAATATTTCTATTAAAAAAGCCATCAAAAGGTATTAAATCTCCAATGAGAAATAAAAAAACTATAAACCTTTGAGTGGCAATGTAATACACTTTCCTAGAACATAGAATTTGGGCCTTCAAAAGATTAGTAATTAAGAAACGTGTCTTCAAAATTAGAAAAAGTACCTTTCTCATGTTTGGTTTTCATGGCAACACAGGCTATGCAAAATAACACACATTGCTTTGTGTATAAAAACATATATATATGTATACGTATGTACTTTTTAAAACTTAAGAAAATGCCAAGACCTTTTTAAGTTCTATATTTGACCTTAAAGAATATGTCTCCATTTCATTGGCCAAGTGGTCAGACAGGCTGTATGGATACGGGATGCCAAAATAATCAGCCTCTTCCTGCAGAGCAACACGGGTTTGCTCATCTGTGGGAATGTGAACTTCTCCATGAAGATAATCCAAGAGGTATTTAAATAGATGTCCATCACGGTCAATAACACAAGCCCCTAGAAAACATCCAGTTCAAAAATCACTGCATAGATACATATGATCATAAAGTTTCAACATGTCAAACTAAAATCAGACTGCAGACCTCTACAATTAGAAATGTTTCTTTCTCACAAGAAAGTTAATAACTAGTGTTCAAATGGGTTTAGCCATATTTGGTGATCCTCTGTATTCTCACCTACGATATAGGAAAATGTATTCTGAGCTCCATGGGGGAATTTTAGATGCAATGACCATATTCCTGCTATGGCCACTCAAAAGCCATGGAGATCCGACTGCTGCTGAAATGTAACTTTACCCCTAAGCTCAGTTCTCCCCGGCCAGGAAAGATGTATGGAGTTCCTCCCTAATGAGGACATGCTCATTTATGTCATATTTGTATGTTAGTCAACTTGTAGTGTCAATGACATGTAAACCCAGGGTTCCTAGCTCCAGGCACACTGTATGTTTAGCCTTAATAGGTTAGTCCCTTTGTACTGTGAGAACCGAAACTTTAAAAAAGAAATGTTATGCTGGTACTACTTTATGACAAAAGGCTTTCTTAGACAATTTAGCAGAATTTTTAAAAACACTTCTGTGTGAGGCTACTCAATAATTCCTTTTCTCCCTTGGTTAGCTTAGAAAAGAAGGGATTAAGGAGGTGAAACTTGGGGCAGAGGAAAAACTCAATCCCTGCTTGCTATCTTTTTGCCAACAACCTTCCTGCCCACATGGGCACCAGCCATCAGTGTTTTCCATTCTTTCAACTGCCATCCAGCCGGCAAAGCAATCTCTAAAGACCCAGGGTTACTAACAGTGACTCTTGCTCAAGATCCCCTGAACCCCCTCTTCTGACACAGAAGCAATAGTGGGTTCTCTGAGCTCCAGAACACCAAAGATGTGCAAAAAAGACTTATTTGCACTGTTGAGATTTCTTTACAAACGGGAGTAGGTTAAGCAAATACCAGAGCACTCCAAACAAGAAGAGCAGCAGCCCCAGATCCCTACCCTTGTGTTTTACAGTTTCTTCTGGAAGACCAATTTTCAGTCCTCTACCACTAGGTGACTGCTGATACACTGCACTGACGTTTTTGCAGGAGTCCACATCAGCCCACACAAGGCTACGCAACTAGACTGGGTGGCCAGTTTAACACTAATTCTACACTACAGTGACTGCCCTGTGAACTATGAGGGCAGCTGCTTTCTCCAGAGAATAAATGTTTTAACTGAAGAACACAGAGAGAAGCCGCAATATCGTTACCCATGGAGTTGCACGAACGTAACAACTTTCAAAGTATAATCAATCCCCATATTTAGGTGATGGTAGGCCTTAACACACATTGATTTTTTTGTCAACTTTTAGTGACAGCATCACAGATTCTGGAAACTGGTATTTAACTTCTTCATGTGTTTAATAAATCTCCATACAACTCTAATGATCTCAATAATTACTACACTAGTCTAATACATTCCATTGTAATTAGGAAAACCAAAGGGAATTTAAACTATTTTAATGAATATTCATGATCATGCTTTATGGACTTTAGTTATTTACCTGATTCGTCTGTTTTTAGAGGAAAACGACCACTGAACATGGATGCCAGCATCGAGTCTTTAAAGCGGCACAAGGACTCACGTCTGGCTGTGTAAATACAGCCACCCACATTCAGTCGAAGAATATCTACCACCTTTTCTTCTGCCTTGTGACCTTCCATTGCTCCCATCAACACCTAAATTTTTGCTTTGAAACGCTTTCAGAAACTGCAAAATAATGGTGGTCCTGGTCCACCTCTGTAAAAACAAAGGACAATCACATTTCCAATAATATACCAAATAGATAATAAAATAAATACATCTTAATGTGATTTAAAATAAGGTGCTCAGCACTAACAATATTGGAGGACTTTATATAACATGAAAGAAGTTTGAGATATGCCGAGAAGCTGGAAAACTTTGGTTCAGAGTATTTTTAAATGATGAACTATTACCAACCAAATCATAGCTATTGAAATGACTGTTTAAAGAATTTAACAAGAAAATGCATTGTCTGTCCCATATAAAGCAAAGGTGAGGTTTGCTCATGTTCTTTGATATTCACATATCTTTTTAAACTATAATAAGTCTGAGGGAGCTATCTAGACTGCAGAGGGGGTCAGCATGTAGCATGGAATTAGGCTACTAGGCTCTACCACTAACTAGGGACCTTGGGCAAATACTTATCTTCTTCTGCCTATTTCCTCATCTATAAAATGGAGCCAGGGATGGGGCCTACCTCAAAGGACTATCAGAGGAGTAACAGGACATATAAAAAGCACATAGAACAGTCTCTGGCTCAGAGTAAGTACTCAATAACAATATAAATTTTATCTATATAAATTTATATCTATAACGATATAAATTTTACCATAAGGCATATACTGAAGGATTGATATTGGCTCTGTAGATTTAAGGAAACCTAAGCAGAAATTATTAACAATGCTAATTGTAGTTCCTAGATTAGGTAACTAAGGAATATATAATTTATCAACTGAGATCAGAATTCTATGTATACCAGTAGCCAGACTGGTCCAAAAGAGCAACAAATAACAGCTCTAAATCATCTGGCTTCTTCATTCCAAAATGGCTGAATGAAGCTTTAGGGAAGTTTTAAGGACTTGATTTCTTAATCTATTCTGGAGATGGACTAACCACAAGTGACTGTGGTGTTTCTCTGGAACCTAAAACAATACTGTGATAAAAAGGTACTCCTGATGTGACTGCGCATTTCACTGCAAATGCAAAATGGCCGCCAAGAGACAACTATATTCATGGCAACTCACTTTTACTATGCGATCAACTAGGATCCTTTTGTAGATGCTCTAATTTAGCCAGTCTCCAATGAGATGGGAAAAGGAGACCATCGGTGTCTGACAAAAACAATATGTGTCAAACGTGGTCAGTAAACAGAAACTCTTATGGATCAACAGTTTAGCCTTCAGAAAGCACTTATCAACATGACTTCTTTTGCTGCCTCAAAGTCCCAGGAGCAGCCCTGCAATGATCCATGTGAGAGAACCACCTCTGAAGCACGGGATTGAACTGGCTCATGCTGCCCCAGTTACCAGCTCCCTGGAATCCAGCTATTCTTCAAAGCCACAGGCAAATCTCACAGGTTGCATGACCTTCCCGAGCATCCCCCAGTTAGAATCTGTGCACAGTCCACCAAATATACTGTGTACCTCTCTCCACGTTTTTCTCACCTATTTAATCCCTAGTTTGGGAGACTATAGCTCTAGGAAGACAGAATCTATATCACTATCAATTATTCCCATTTGCTCAATGCTTATTATGTGACAGTTACTGCAGGAGACACTTGGTAGACACTACCTAATTCACACAAAAGCCCTATTGGATAGGAATTACTGTCTCTATTGACAGATGAGGACACTGGAGAAAGAAATAGTGATGTGAGCAGGGTCCACACTAGGACTGCCCTGCTGGTAAGTGGCGGAGTCGGCCCCAGGTCCGCAGGACTGGCTCCAAGTTTTCTGCTGCACCCTACACTGTCTATTTCAGCACTGTTTCATCCCTAAGGCTGCTGACCGGGGCACTTTACTCACTAAGCATCTGTCCATCTGAAGACTCCAGTGGTGGCAACAGGAACATAGCAGCACCCTAGTGCAAGGATTTAAGAGATACCCCTGCCTCAGTCAGTTTCTCCTAAGGCAGAGGACCATCCAACACCATTTCAAGGCCAGTCAATGGCCCCATCCTCAATGCACCCACTTAGACTCCCTGCTGTGTCGGAAATGCCCTGCCCTCTGAGGAAGTGCCCCCAAAGTGCGGTTCTGGGACCACCTGCATCAAAACCATCAGAGACGCTTGATGTATATTCAGATTCCCAGGCCACAACACAAGAGTCTGGTTCAGAAAGTCAGATGGGGTCGGGGATCCGCCCACGGACCCCACTTTAATAAACTCTGCTCAAAGGACTCGCTCTCCTCCCACGACGCGGGACGAAAGGAGAGGGGCTGGGACACCCGAAAGCCCCGCCGGTGTCCCCGCGGCCCGGGGTCCCCGAATCGGCCCGAAGCCTGAGCCTGCAGCCCGGGGCGCCCGTGTTATCGGCGCGATCCGGCCCTTCCTTGGGGCGCCCCGCCGCCTCCCGGGCCCGCGGCCCACCCGGCGCCCCGGTCCTCTGCACGGGCGGGGCCGGGTTGGCGGCCTCCCCGACTGACCTGCGGCCAGCCCGGCCCTCGGCGCGGCCGCCGGACGCCGCGGGGACCGACGCGGAAGTGAGGGCCTCTTCGGCTGCTCAGCAACTCTTGGAGCAGCGCGGCCCCAGCGGCGCCCCCTTGCGGCCCGGCTGGGCGGCGGCTGCAGCCGGAACGAGGGAGGCCCCGCCCCGGAGACTCCAGGCCCCGCCCCCAGTCTGGTCCCGTCCCTCTGGCCTCCAGCCTGTGGGCGCGCAGAGCCGATTGGAAGGGTCTTAGTACCTGCAGGGAAGGGCAAGACCTGGAAGAGACACGCCGGCTGGACCCCTGAGGAACATGGTGTCCGTTTGGAGGCTGCTTTTACACATGAAGAAAAGAAACGACACTGAAGTTGCGATTGTTCAGGGTCAGTTAAATGGTAAGAGTTAGGAAGAATTATGTCTTCCGACTCCCAGGTGAAGGCCCTTCGCTCCAAACTGGGCTGCTCACTGCCAAGATTTAGTAGAATTCTGTCTGCACTTGGGTAAGTCCATTCGGGTTGTGTTTGTAGTTTACAAAGCTGCCTCACACGGGGGCGCCTGGGTGACTCAGTCGGTTAAGCATCTGACTTCGGCTCAGGTCAGGATCTCATGGTTCATGGGTTCCAGCCCCAGGTCGGGCTCTGTGCTGACAACTCAGAACCTGGAGCCTGCTTCTGATTCTGTGCCTCTCTCTCTGCCCCTCCATGCTCACGCTCTGCCTCCCTCTGTCCATCGAGAATAAATAAATGAAAAAAAAACAAAGCCGTCTCACACAAGAACATTCTTGTTTGAGTCTGTGTACTACCCCACACTTTTATTCCCATCACAGCAAGGAAAATTGAGGCAGGAGCAAACATTTAGTGAACACTTACGTACACCTGACATTATGCTAAGCCCTTTACTTAGCTTTACTTTTATCTTAACAACAACCCCAAAAGAGTTCTTCCAGATTGCAGTAGCACCCTACCTTGTACAAAAGACTTTACTAGGTATTTCAAGATGAATAAAACATAGTCCTGTTTTCAAGGTACTTTTCTAGAGCCAATAATAATTGGTTCCCAGTTCCTCTGGGTCTTAGAAGGGCATAAGCCAGTAAGCCCACCTACTCCCTCAGATAGTAATAGTCCCTGGAGAGTGGTAAGGTTGATTCATCCTATAAATTGAGCATTAGCCTGGACCACACGCTAGGAGTGATGGACTGAACAAGACAATCAATGCCCAATGGCACTTGTATTTTAGTGTCAGGGTCAGAACATTGCTTCTGGGAGCACCTGGCTAGCTCCCTCCTAAAGCATGTGACTAATGATCTCAGGGTTGGGAGTTCCAGCCCCATGTTAAGGGTAGAGATTACTTAAATAAAGAAAACTTTTTCTGTAAATTAGGCTCTGTGAGCCATACACACCTACTCAACTTTGCTGTTGCAGTGTTAAAGCAGTTATAGATAGTATATAAATGAGGGTGGCTGTATTCCAACTTTAGTTGTGGACACAGAAATTTGAATTTCACATAATTTTCATGTGTTGTGAAATATTCTTTAAAAAATTTTTTTCAGGGGTGCCTGAGTGGCTCAGTTGGTTTAGCGTTTGACTCTTGATTTCACCTCAGGTCACGATTTCACCGTTTGTGAGTTAGAGTTTGAGCCTCATGTCAGGTTCTACGCGGTTGGTGCAGAACCTGTTTGGGATTCTCTTTCTCTCCCTCTCTGCCCCTCCTCAGCTTGTGTGCATGCACACCCCCCCCCCCCAAATAAATTTAAAAACTTAAAAAATGTTTTTTCAAACACTTAAATATGTAAAAACCATTCTTAGATCATGGGCCATGCCGAAACAATTGGCTGCCTATGGGCCATACTTTGCCTACTCCTGTTCAAGTGGGAGAAACAGACACTAAGCTAAATAGTTACAGATAGTGGTAACTACTTAAGAGGAAATAGGATAATGTTTGGTGGAGATGATGGCTGGGGTGGAGAAGGCCCTGGATGCTGATGAGGGTACATTCAAGTTGAGCACTAAGGATGAGAATGAGCCTGCCCTCTGAAGAGATGGGGGGAAAAGTAATTTATAAAAAAGAGAGAGCAAGCAAAAAAGGCCCAAGGCAGGAAAGAATTGACAATTTGTAAGAAGAGAAAGGATACTAGTGTGGCTGGAGCTTGGTGAGCATGAGGACAAGGAGGAAGGTGATATGAGATGAAGCTAAAAAGATAGGCAGGAGCCAGGTTTTAAAGTACTTATGGTGGTTGTGGGAGTTTAAATTTTACCCTAAGCATAATGGAAAGCCGTTGAAAGGTTTTAAGCAGGGAAATGGCATGTTTGATTTACTGTTAAAAAAAAAAAATCACTCTTGTTACTGTGATGAGAATGGATTGGAGAGGCATAAGATGAGACTAGGCGACCGTTGCAATAATCCAGGGGAGAAATGGCATAGCTTCTACTCAGTGATGATGGCAATAGAGGAAAGTAGATGGCTGCAAGATATATATTTAGGAAACAGAAATAACATAAAATTGCTGATAGTTCAACTATAGTGTGTTCAGGTTCTTTGAGGAACAGACTGTAAGGTCAGATTAGACATGCAGAAGACTTACTGGGGAAGACACCTGTGAGGGAAAAACAGGGAGGGCTCTGAAGGGGACTGGGAAAACCTTTAGACTGGATGCTGATTCAACTCTCATGGAAGACAGGGAAAAATGGGTAGGAAAAGTTGTAGATATGATGCATTCTAAGAATCTTTCAAGAAAGCCAATGGGGAGTCCTCAAGCCAATGTCCCCCATCAGAGGAGTCCTATGTCTCCTGGGAAGGGGACTGTCTTAGTGACCCTGTCTCACTCAGTCACTGGCTAGAGCAGTCGGTAGGATGTGCAGCCTGGATCATGGTGATAGATTTCAGAGCACGGCAACTGAGGCCATCAGTCAGTAATGCTCCCTGTAATCAGAGATCTGAGAGATGTGTTTTCATGGCTGCCCCATATGGGAAAGGGAAAATATAGGATCACTTCTAAATTGTTGGCTTGACCAACTGAATGATGGTACCATTTACTAAAATGGCGATTTATGGGAGCAATCAGAAACTGTAATTAGGACTTTAATGATTGAGATGTTTACTAGACATCCAAGTAAATAGATTACATAGCAACTGGATAAATCTGGAGCTCAGGAGTGAAGTTCTGTGCTAAAGGTGTAAATTTGGAAGGCATCGGCATTTAAAGCCATGGGACTGGATAAAATCGCCTATTCAAAGAACAGGTAAATGAGATATAGGATGGAGCACTGTCTCCAATACTTAGAGTTCAGGTTTAGAAGGAAAATCCAGAGGGGAGAAGAATATGGAGCGGCAGAGAAGAAAATGTCATTTCTGTCAAATGCTGTTACGAGGTCAAGAGTCCATTAGATTTGGTAGTATACACATTCTTGGTGACCTTGACAAAAGCAGTTTCAATGCTGTGATGAAGATGCAAGCCCAGATAAAAGTGGGTTGAAGGGTGAATGTGAGATGGGAAATTGGCTATAGAGAAGACGTATGGTGGAGAGAATGAGAGAAGTGGGGCTGTAGTTAAGGTGGGATGCGGGGTCAGGGAAAGAAGCTAGGATGAGAGTTACTATAGCAAGTCATGCTGGTGGGAGTGATGCAATGGATAGGTAGAGATTGGTGGTGCAGGGGAAAGAGGGGACCACTGAAGGAATATGATACTTGAGAAGACAAAAGGGTACTTGGAGCGGCACAAGTGGAGTAATTTCCTTTTAAAAAAATTATTTTAATTCCAGTTAGTTAACATACAGTGTTATATTTGTTTCAGGTATATAATATAGTGATTCAACAGTTCCATACAACACCTGTGCTCTTCATAACAGGTGCACTCCTTAATTCCCATCACCTATTTCACCCATCACCCACCCACCTCCCCTCTGATGACCATCAGTTCGTCACAGTTAAGAGTCTATTTCTTGCTCACTCTGTCTTTCCCCTTTGCTCATTTGTTTTGTTTCTTAAATTCCACACATGAGTGAAGTCCTATGATATTTGTCTTTCTCTGACTGACTTACTGAGCTTAGCATAATATTCTCTAGCTCCATCCATGTCATTGCAAATGGTAAGATTTCATTCTTTTTCGTGGCTGAATAATATTCCACAGGTGGAAGACTTTTTGTTAGACAAGAGCAGAGAGGAGATAAAACAGAGAAGATAAAGTTCCTATGAACTGGTAAATCTCACAGTGGTTAAATGAGGAAATTCTGATTGAATGGTTTCTACTTTCTCTATTAACTCTAAAGCAAGGTCAGAGGCTGACAGTAAAGAAGATGAGGTATGGATGAGGTTTGAGAAAGAATAAAGTATGAATTATTTATTTTGAGAAATTTAAAAATCAGACTTTCTATGGAAATATGATAATGATTTCCAAGAAGGAATGAGAGCCTATTTGAAGATTATAATCATTCTAACATGGATGATCATTCCAGTTATGTGACTTTTATCCAGCAACATTCAACAGCTTCATTTTAGAGAATGATAATGGGACTCAGCTAGGGTTGAAATATAATACAAGGAGAGAGGGGCAAAAGAGTTGAGGATGTTTGCAAGTGATTGATTCCCCTGATGGACAATGGACTCTAAACTGGGTAAGGAGAGAAATAACTATCTAGAGTTGGTGATGGATAGTGAAAAAAGTAGTGAGGTTAATGGATTGGAGAGCTCCATGAAGTTAAGGAATTATTTAAATAGGAGTACTAGAGTAAGTGAGCTGGAAGAATTGGGGGCAGTGGTCAGAGAATATCATATTATACTTATTTTATTTTACTTAGGTTTACATACTAAACTTTATTTAATTGACATATGTATAATTGACATACAGTGTTACATTTCAGATGTACAGCATATTGATTAGATAATTCTATATATTATTGATGCTTACCAAGATCAGTATAGTCACCATCTGTCATCATACAATGTTACTACAGTATTATTTACTATATTCCCTATGCTGTACTTTCCATTTCTTCAACTTATTTGTTTTATACTGGAAGTTTGTACTTCTTAGTGTCCTTCCTCTACTTTGCCCATCCCTCCACCCTCCTTCCCTCTGGCAGCCACCAGTTTGTTCTCTGAATTTAAGAGTATGTTTTGTTCATTTGTTTTTGTTTTTGCTTTTAGATTCCACCACATATAAGTGAAATCATATGGTATTTTTCCTTCTCTGTCTGACTTATTTCACCTAGCATAATAATACCCTCTAGATCCATCCATGTTGTCACAACTGGCAAGATTTCATTTTTATGGCTGAGTAATGTTCCATTATATGTGTGTATGTATGTGTGTTTATATATATATGTATATATAATTACATATATGTGTGTATATATATATGAGTGTGTACATATATATATATACATATATGCACACGTATACATACAAAGATGTTGAGCATCTTTTCATTTATCTGTTGGCCATCTGTATGTCTTCTTTGGAAAAATGTTTATTTAATCCTTTGACCGTCTTTTAATTGTAGTGTTTTTTGGTTTTGAGTAGTGTCAGTTCTTTATATATTTTGGATATCAGATGTATCATTTGCAAATACCTTCTCCCATTAACTAGGTTGCCCTTTTACTTTGTTAATGGTTTCCTTTGCAGCACAAAACTTTGATTTTGGTATAGTCCCAATAGTTTATTTTTACCTTTGTTTCCCTTCCTTGCGGAGACATATCCATAAATATATTTTTAAGGCAGATGTCCAAGAGATTACTGCCTATGTTTTCTTTTAGGAGTTTTATGATTTCAGGTCTCCCATTTAGGTTTTTAATCCATTTTGAGTTTATTTTTGTGTATGGTGTAAGAAAGTGGTTCTGTTTCATTCCTTGCATGTAGCTGTACAGTTTTCCCATTTTCCCATTTACTGAAGAGACTGTCTTTTTACCATTGTAAACATATGTAAAAACATATTCTTGTCTCCTTTGTTGAAGATTAATTGACCATATAGACATGGGTTTATTTTTAGGTTCCCTATTCCTTCTATTGATCTATATGTCTATTTTTGTGCCAGTACCATACTGTTTTGGTTACTAAAGCTTTGTAGTATATCTTGAAATCTGGGATTGCGATACCTCCAGCTTTGTTCTTTCTCAAGAAGCCTGAGAAATAGCTTTGGATTTTCATGGCCTTTTGTGGTTCCATACAAATTTTAGGGTTATTCTAGTTCTGTGAAAAATGCTATTGGTATTTTTATAGGAATTGCATTGAATTTGTAGATTGTTTTGGGTAGTATGGACACTGTAATGATACTCTTTGAATCCATGAACATGGCATATCTTTCCATTTATTTGTTTTGTCTTCAATTTCTTTCACAAGTGTCTTATAGTTTTCAGAGCATGGGCCTTTTACTTCCTTGGTTAAATTTATTTCTAAGTATTTTGTTCTTGTTGATACAATTATAAATGGTATTGTTTTCTTAATTTCTCTTTCTTCTACTTTATTGTGTATAGAAACACAATAAATTTCTGTATATTAACTTTGTATCTTACAACTTTTCTGACTTCATTTATCAATTCTAATAATTTTTTGGTGAGGTCTTTAGGGTTTTCTATATATATGGTGTCATGTCACCTGTGAGTAGTGACAGTTTTACTTCTTCCTCACCAATTTGGAAGTCTTTTGAATGTCTGATTGCTGTAGCTAGGACTTCCAGTACTGTGTTGAATGAAAGTAGTGAGAGTGGACACCCCTGTTTTGCCAGAAAGGATCATACTTGATTTCAGTATTTCAGAGGTATTATTATTACAATGACTGTAATGCCATGTTTCCACGTGAGTGAGGTAAAAGAACAGCTAATGGAAGTAAGGAGTTTAAAATATTATTATTATTATTAGATGAGTTATCCCCATAAGTAGTAAAGTCAACAAGAGTAGAAAGAAAGAAGATTAAACAGAAGCTAATATCATCAATAATGGATGATTAGAAGAACCTTAGAAGACTACATTGAGGAGACAAGGACAGATACTATATCCAGGTGGCACAGAGTTCAGATTAGCTAGAACTTAGAGAAAGGATGGAGGAAAAAAATGTTTTTTAACAGTAATGGGAGAAAAAAAGACACCAACCCCACCTCCTAGCCTTGACGTATGCAGGGATTGGAAGGAAAAGGAGTCACTACTTGAGAGGCTGCAGAGGAAGCAGTCTCTAGAAACAGACAAGTTTCAGTTAAAAAAAAAAAAAGAAAAAGAAAACAGGATGAGAGAAATGAAGGGAGCATTTAAAAAGGGAACTCTAAGAAGCTCAGTGGAAATGTTTAAGAGGAATGAGAAGAGTCGGGAATTGGTTCAGACTAGTGGACACACTAGCAGTATGGGCATGGGAACCCAATTGGCAGTGGACAACTTGAGAGGCTGAGACTCCTGGAGTGTTAAGGTAAACAGGGATCTGAGCCAGGATGAGAACAGTCCTCATGGTCTATTAGTACAAGGTTCAAGCCAAAGCCCAGATATTTAGCTCAACAGCATTGGGGTGACCCCACCCTCTGGCTCTTCCCCACTGTATGGTATAATGAATGGAGGGGAAGATCTTATAAGGAAGCCAAGCATCAGGAAAGCCCTTAGCTGACTATTCTCTCTACCACCTCTCCAAGAAGTAAGGATAATCCCAGCTCTGATGCAACAAAGCTTGAGGGGAAGGAAAAGAGAAAGCACCATATAAATCAAAGCCTGAGTCACAGGCCTGATCAAAGTCAAGACTACTCTTCTCTTCCAGCTCTCCCTGGTATGGGAAAGATAGGGACTTTTCATGGTTGAGGAGGAGCAAATAACTTCACGTATATTCTTTGGAAAAAGATTCCCAAACCATAAACAATTTCCTCCTTCCAACCTTGGACAAGGTTATAGGAAGGAGAATGAGGGGGTCTGGTTGCTCCTTTATTTATTTAACCTCAATGGATTGCAGTGTTTTTCTTTTTATGTGATTTGCTTTTTATTTGCTTAATGTTTGTTTATTTTTGAGAGAGAGAGAGACAGAGCGAAAGCAGGGGAGGGGCAAAGAGAGACAGAGACACAGAATCCGAAGCAGGCTCCAGGCTATGAGATCATGACCTGAGCCAAAGTCGAACACTTAAACTTAACCGACTGAACCACCCAGGTGCCCCTGCAGTGTTTTTCTTTTTAAAATGCCTCGTGGAAGAGTGCATTTCCATCAAAATAATAGTAATGTAGAATTTTTGAGTAGCCAAGATAATAGCAGCCATAGCTGCATAAATCTGAATTTCCCAATTCCTTCTCCAAAAACATAATACAGTACAATAAAAAGAACAAATAAAACTACATGAAACTCATGCTATCTGTAAAACTAAAAGAGAACACCCAAACTTCAAATTATCCATAAATAGAAAAATAAACACCAAACTTTAGCAAATTGTGTCCCTTGGTCCTACTGCAAACTTGCACAAAGATAAAGCACAGTCTGGAAAGAATACATGGGAGAAAAGGAGAGCTTTTGACAAGCCTATAACTGATCTAAGATAACCATGACCAAGAAAAGTCTACTCTTTTGCTAAAATAGTGATGAAGAATTCTGGTAGATCAAAACACTATATAATAAAAAAAAAATGCACATGATTCAAGGTGACACTGTGTGAAAATCATTGCTTCTAGAGGGAATGGAGACACACCCTTAAGAAAAGAAGTAAAAGGAAAATTTAGGGTCAAGTAAGGAAAAAGATATCCCAAACTGTGAAAATATGCAATTGTTAGCCCATACCGCACCTGCATGCACGCACATACATACATACACACACACACACACACACACACACACACACACACACACCATCAAGAATCTGTATTTCACTACAGAAGAGGGCACCCTTGAACTTGAAATCTTACCAATCATCCAAAATATTTGAAGTGAATAGGTGAAAATAGAGTAAATATATACAAAGCTATTATAAGAAGAAAACAGAAAACAAGGTTTTATCAAGTCTGATAAAAAAGTATCCCTCTAACAAAGAACAACCCAAAGTAGAAGAAAACTGCACCACACACCCCAAAGTGAATTAAGTATCCACATAGAAATTTGGGGGGATATGAAACACCACCTTGAACCCCAAATTCAGTAATTAAAAAATAAAAATTGATTTTTTAAGAAAGGAAGAAATAAAAAGATTGAACCCAGGAAGGAAACAGAAGAAAAAGACCAAAATTATCACAGAAATGAAGTATAAATTGCAAAATTTCTGAGGAAAATAAAGTCAAGTGAAAATTTAATAAGGGGCATTGAAAAAATTCAGGAAAATAACCAAGATAATGAAAATGAGATACAAAATTAAAAGTAGTTAGAGTCAGAGAAAAATAAAGATGAAGAAGAAACAACATACAAATAATGGCAGTACCTGAAGAAGATAAACAGAACAACACTGGAACAGAACTATAAAAGAAGATGTAAATCTATGTACTGAAAGGACCCATCAGTGCATGGGAAAATTAACCAGAATTATCAATTTCAAGACATAAGCAAGTGGGTTGCCTCAGTGGCTCAGTTGGTTGAGCGTCCAACTCTCTTGGTTTTGGCTCAGGTCATGATCCCAGAGTCGTGGGGTTGTGTTGGGCTCCACACTGAGCATGGAGCCTGCTTAAGATTCTGTCTCTCTCTCTCTCTCTGTCTCTCTCTCTCTCTCTCTGTCTCTCTCTGTCTTTCTCTCTCTCTCCCCCCCCTCCCTCCCTCCTACCCCTCTCTCCCACCTCTGTGCTCTCTCTCTCTCTCAAATAAAAAGAAATTAAATATATATATATGTATGTGTATATATATATGTATGTGTGTATATATATATGTATGTGTGTATATATATATATATTACATATATATATATTTTATATGGGTGGCTCAGTCGGTTAAGCGTCCAACTTCAGCTCAGGTCATGATCTCGTGGTTTGTGAGTTTGAGCCCCACGTCAGGCTCTGTGCCTGACAGGCTCTGTGCCTGACAGCTCGAGGCCTGGAGCCTGCTTCGGATTCTGTGTCTCCCTCTCTCTCTGCCCCCCCCACCCCCACTCACACTCTGTCTCTCTCTCCTTCAAAAATAAATAAACATTAAAAAAATTAAAAAAAAAATATATATATATATATGTAAGTAAAACTATTGGATTTCAAAGATAAGTACCCAAGCCTTCAAGCAACAAAAGATCAAGAAATTACAAGAATGAGAGAATTAAACTGGCTCAAAAACAACGAAGGCAACAACAGAACAGCACTTTTTTAAAACTCAAGGAAAAGAAGTGTGAATAAAAAATATTCAGTCAACTTGTTTTTCAAGTAGTAAAGCAAGAGGAAATGAATTTTCAACTGGAAAAATTCAGGGAATTTTGTATACATGAGCCCCTCTTGAAGAATCTGGGAAAAGATGTTTTCCATCCAACCAAGTGGCAAAATTTCATCAAAAGGGTTGATGATGATCATTTACCATATTTAATTGTAAATCTAAAATTACACAAAGGTGAGAACAAAACTCAAAGAATAATGTGTAATAGGGTCTAACAAAATAGAAATAGTGTAAATAAAATGGGAGACACTAGAGAGATAAAAGAAAGTAGAATAAGTTCATCGATTGTGAATAAGCAGTAAATAGGGGTCAAGGGTAATATTAAAATTGGTGAGTCAGGTGATAAATGATTAAACAAGAAAGAACTAAGGGCTTTAGAAAAGTTATGAATACAAAGATAACCACCAGAATAATACTATAAACATTCCTAAATACAAAAGGAAATTTTAAAAATTAAAAGCAAAGAGGGGCTCCTGGGTGGCTCAGTCGGTTAAGCATCCAACTTCGGATCAGGTCATGATCTCACAGTCCATGAGTTCAAGCCCCACGTCAGGCTCTGTGCTGACAGCTCAGAGCCTGGAGCCTGTTTCAGATTCTGTGTCTCCCTCTCTCTCTGACCCTCCCCCATTCATGCTCTGTCTCTCTCTGTCTCAAAAATAAATAAACATTAAAAAAAATTTTTTTAATAAAAATTAAATTAAATTAAAAGCAAAGAAAAATGCATCATATACGGAAAGAAACCTAACAATTACAACAATGTTAATATCATTACTTTATATAAAATAATTTTAACATAAAATGATAGTAGAACTAAGCATATGTCATATCAATCAATATGAATAAGTTTATGTATTAAAAAACAAAGATTTTCCAGGAGACTATAGATGCTGGAGAGGATGCGGAGAAACGGGAACCCTCTTGCACTGTTGGTGGGAATGCAAATTGGTGCAGCCACTCTGGAAAACAGTGTGGAGGTTCCTCATAAAATTAAAGATAGACCTACCCTATGACCCAGCAATAGCACTGCTAGGAATTTACCCAAGGGATACAGGAGTACTGATGCATAGGGGCACTTGTACCCCAATGTTTATAGCAGCACTCTCAACAATAGCCAAATTATGGAAAGAGCCTAAATGTCCATCAACTGATGAATGGATAAAGAAATTGTGGTTTATATACACAATGGAGTACTACGTGGCAATGAGAAAGAATGAAATATGGCCCTCTGTAGCAACGTGGATGGAACTGGAGAGTGTTTTGCTAAGTGAAATAAGCCATACAGAGAAAGACAGATACCATATGGTTTCACTCTTATGTGGGTCCTGAGAAACTTAACAGAAACCCATGGGGGAGGGGAAGGAAAAAAAAAAAAAAAAAGAGGTTAGAGTGGGAGAGAGCCAAAGCATAAGAGACTCTTAAAAACTGAGAATAAACTGAGGGTTGACGGGGGGTGGGAGGGAGGGGAGGGTGGGTGATGGGTATTGAGGAGGGCACCTTTTGGGATGAGCACTGGGTGTTGTATGGAAACCAATTTGACAATAAATTTCATATATTGAAAAAAAATAAAAATAAAAAACAAAGATTTTCTATTTGATTCACAAAGAAAGCAGATGAAAATAAGAAACATGTCTAAATCAAAATGATTCAGAAAGTATAAAACTAAAGGAATAGGTAGAGGTTTACTAGGTAAGTGGAAACAATAAGAAAGTGGAAGTTGTGATCCTGATATCAAAGTAGAATTTAAGTCAAAATACATTAAATAAGACAAAGAAGGACATGTTTTAATGTCACATTCACAATGAATATATAACAGTTATGCATCCTATTCACCAAACAACTCAGCAATACATTTATAAAGCAAAAATCATGGAGCACGCAAGAAACATTGACAGAAATACACTAATTGTAGAAAACTTAAATACACCACTTCTAGTACATATGAAGTAAACAAAAAATAAGTAAGGAAAATAGATATGTAAATAGCATAAGCAATAAAGTAGATCTTATGGATATATTTATTCTATACCCTGAAAATAGAGAATACAATAGTAACAAAGAAGATAAAATATTTCAGAATAAAGTTATCAAGAAGTGTGCAAACTTCATACAAGAAAAACTTTAAAACACCCCTGAAAGATACAAAAATGGGCTTGAAAAAACTGAAAGACATTCCGTAATGTCATAAAGATAACTAGTTTTCTCTAAGTTAATTTATAAATTTAACAAATACCAGCAAAATTACCAACAGGATTTGTATGGAGCTAGTTAAGTTGATCTTAAAATTCACTTGGAAAAATAAACATGCAAAAATAGCCTGGAAAACACTGAAAAAGAAAAGTTTATGAGAGGAGAGTGGCGTATATTAAAATATACTATAAGTCTGGTTTTTTTATCTTTTCATGGTACTAGTGCATGAATTGACAAATAGACCAGTAGAATAAAATAGAAATTACAGAAATAGATCCAAATACATATGGAAATTTAATGTGATAAATGTGTTATCTCAAATCACTTGGGAAAAGTTGGACATTTTAACAAATACTGGTGGGATAATTGGTTTGCTATTTGGAGAAAGATAAAATTAAAAGCCAGTCTCATGGGGCACCTGGGTGGCTCAGTCGGTTAAACATCCGGCTCAGGTCATGATTGAGCCCTGGAGCCCTGCATCCGGCTCTGTGCAGACAGCTCAGAGCATGGAGCCTGCTTCAGATTCTGTGTCTCCCCTCTCTTTGCCCCTCCCGTGCTCATGCTCTGTCTCTCTCTGTCTCTCAATAATAAAGAAACGTTAAAAAAAAAAAAAAAAAAAAAAGCAAGTCTCACACTATAAGAATAAACTCCAAAAGCACCAGGGATATAAATGTCAAAGATGAAGTCATATAAGTACTAGAAGAAATAATGTATGGTTTTCTCTACAACCTGTATGTAGGAAAAGACTTTCTAATTACAACTAAAAATTCAGATGCAATAAAAAATAAAATTGATAGATTTGACTGTGTTTAAACATTTTTTTGAACAAAAAATAGAGAAATTCCTAACTGTGAGATGATTTACATGCACACACCATTTTTCACATATTTCTCAAAAATATGAAAAGATACCCAAACTCACTCATACGTGAAATGAAAGTTAAATCTACCCTGATGGTATACCACCAACAGTGTGAACATTCTAAGCACAAAGTTAGTGATTGCAGTATTGTACTTGCAAAATATCAGAAAAAAAATTAAATGTCTATACATAGGAGAGTGTGTGGATGGATCCATAGGATGGAGTACTATGAAGTTATAGAAAAGAATGAGGTCATTTTCTATGAACTAATGTAGAGTGATTTCTAGAAAATTTTGTTAAGCAAAGAAGATGAAATGTAAGATTTTTTACAGTATGTCACTTTTTGTGTAAAAATAGGAAATGAGAAAACCTACATGTATCTAATCATTTGTACAAATAAAAGCATAGGAATCATAAACAAACAAAAAACTATTAAGATTAGTTATCTATAATCGGCTTAATAATAGCCACCAAAATTATCCAAGTGCTAATCCCTGGAAACTGTGAATGTTACCTTATGTGGAAAAACTGTCTTTGTAGATGTTATTAAATTAAATACCTTCAGATGGAGAGATTATCTGGGATTTTCAGGGTGGGTCCTACACGTAATCATAAGTATCTTTGTAAGAGGCAGGCAGAAGGAGATTGGACTACAGGTAGAACAGAAGGCTGTGTGATGGAAACAGAGGAAAGCAGAGTCACAAGAGGTGATGCTACTGGGTTTTGAACAAAGGAAAAAGGTCCCCAGAGTGGAGGAATGTAAGGAATGCAGCTCTGGAGGATGAAAAAGGCAAGGAAAAATTCTCCCTGGAGCTTCAGAGGGAGCACACCCTTGCTGACATACTCAGGTTAGCCCCATAAGGCTTGACTCAGAATTCTGGCCTCTGGAACTATCAGAAAATCAATTTCTGTTGTTTTAAACTACGAAATTTCTGGTGATTTGTTACAGCAGCCATAAGAAACTAATGCAGGCTGCAAGGAAGTAGGAGTGAGAAAGGGATAGAAGAAAGGAAGAGTGATACTTTTGAATACATGTATTCATAAAGTTCTGACTTCTAAAACTAGTTAATGTTTCACCTACTAAAATGCGTATATGAGTATAAACATGCACGCATCTAAAGATAGGGGAAAAAACTAAAACTATATACAAATAGACATAAGTAAACCTAACCATAATTCAAATGAATAACGTAGTCACCTTGAATAGAGGGGAGAAAATTAATGAATCCAAGAAACTTTAGGTCACAGTATTTGACTGCATAACCTTAAGGAAGAGATTTAAAAAAAAAAAAAGAATGGTAAACAGTCAACTCTAGTTAGTCAAATTTTCACAGAATTATGGGTCAGAAAGTTACTTTCTGTGTATTCTAAGACTGACAAAAAAGTAAATATATTGTAGGTAATAGGAACCAGATTTCTCACTGTCTCAGTATTTACTGTCTCAGATTTTCCATTGAAAAGGAAAATAGTAGAAGGAACCCCATTATTTTTATTGGAATTGGAAGTATCAGTGTGAATGCATGGTTTTTAAGACAGATAAGATGATGGATACAAACAAATGGTAAATATAGAAATATGGATGTTTGTATACATGTATGTATGGATATATAAAGATACATAGATTTTCAAGCTCTGTCCCCTAAGAGAGCCTGGAACTAATGACACCCCAGTAGCAATGGTCCCACCAAGTGCCCAAGTTTTGGTTTCTAAACCCATTCTGCCATTCTTTAGTAAAAGGAACCAAAACTTCTTGGTGAAATTGCTGATTGAGTAATTCCCAGGGCTGGGACTGAGAAACTACAAAATGAGCCGGAAATATCCTGCTATTCCAGAAAGTTGTTCAATGAGTGATGGGGACTACCAAAGGGACACAGGAATCATCTTTAAGGGGCTGTTACTTGCCAAATGTGGGACAATTTGCTCATCAAAATTTATTATGACAATAATAGATTATAATCTATTGAATAAAATAAGAATTCATGAGTCGATACTGATAGATACTGACAGATGGTGAGAGATACTGATAGATGAGTCCATACTGATAGATAGGGGTGAGAAGAAAGCTCTTGCCAACCAATAAATGTAAAAAAAAAAAAATGATAAAATTAGAAAAAAATCACCATTTGACAACTATCATAGAAATAATTGATTTAGGAAAGATACATCAATAGATGTTAAAAACTAATGACTGGAAATTTTGATTAGAAGAATAATTACACACAACATATCTCCTCACAAGATTCTTATTAATCATAAAAAGAAATTATAATCATAAGTTATAATTCTTATTAATTATAAAGGGATTTTACAGTGGAGAAACCTGGCAGACATCACCTTAATCACGTGATCAAAGTTGAAATCACCAGTTAACAGTACAAACCAACATTATGTGCTCCTGATGGGTATATACTGAGAAGACTTCAACATTACTTCTACCCAAAATGAAAATCTGAATTTAATCCTGAGGAAATTTCAGACAATCCAAATAGAGGGACATTGTAATTTAGTGTGCCTCTACTCTTTAAAAAATGTCAAGATCATGAAAAACCAAAAAAAAAAGCTTTGTAACTTTTCCAGATTAAAGGAGTCTGTAGAGTCTGTCAAAATAAAAAGTATTATAATTAATATATAAATAAATTTATTTCAAAATAAAAAGTAAAAAAATATAAATACAATTCCATGTTGGGGGCTAAGTAGAGTTTATATGAGCTGTCTATAAATTATTCTAGCAAGACCAGAAGTCTTTCTGCAAGCTGCTCTCTCCCTCTCTCTCTCTTTCTCTCTCTCTCTCTCTCTCTATATATATATATATATATATGATAGATAGATATAGATATAGATATATAGATATAGATAGATATGGCTATATATATAATGCATAGCCTTGATTATGTCCCTTTTCTGCTCAAAAACTCACCTGTGTCCTCATTGCCAAATAATTACACCATCCCTCCATTTCTACCTAGTCCTTTATATTTACATTGTATTTGAACTGAACTATTTATCAGATAATTTACTCACTTTTACATTTTATTCCCTTTATCTTGCCCTTCTCTCAACATAAAATGCCCCTTTCCATACATTGAAATTCTCATCTGGTAAAACCCTACACATTCTTAACAGCCCCTTTATTGGTTTCCTGAGGCTATTGCAATAGTTTACCATGAACTGGGTGGCTTAGAACAGAAATTTATTCTCTGACAATTCTGGTGGCCAGAAACCCGCAATGCAAGTGTTAGCATGGCTGCTCTCCCTCTGAAGTCTCTAGGAGGAATTTGATCCTCACCTTTTCCAGCTTCTGGTGACTGTTGATGTTCCTGAATGTGTGACTGCATCCCTCTCTTTTTGTTTTTTTAAATTTTTTAAATGTTTATTTATTTTTGAGAGACAGGGCATGAGCGGGGGAGGGGCGGAGAGAGAGGGAGACACAGAATCCAAAGCAGGCTCCAGGCTCTCAGCTGTCAGCACAGAGCTGGACGCAGGGCACGAACCCACTAACGGTGAGATCATGACCTGAGCTGAAGTCAGACACCCAACCGACTGAGCCACTCAGGCACCCCTCCAACCTTCTCTTGTGAGTCTATATGTCAAATTTCTCTCAGCCTCTCTCTCATGAGAACACTTGTGATGACATTTAGAGCCCACCTGGATAATCCAGGATAATTTCCTCATCTCAAAAGCTTTAGCATAATTAAACCTTCAAAGACTCTTTTTTCAAATTAAGGTAATATCCATGATTTTGCCATATGAAGTAATTTTCACAAGTTCCAGGGATTAGGAAGTCAATATCCCTTTTCAGCCTACCACAACACCTAGGTCACATGAACTGTCCTCTATGCTGGCCTCCTGAACCTACAACCAAACAGGAATCACTCTCTCTGCTACTGTTGTGGCAATCAGCATGGACCACCTTGTATTGCTACAATGATAAGTCAGATGTACTGGTCTCTAAAATTCTCTGACAGCATGAACCTTCCATCAGTGTAACCTCATAGAACCCATTAGCTGTTTTTCCTTTTTTCTAAATAATTTCTACCACTTTCCGTATAATTCATTACTTACAAAAATGGCAAATATGATCTTAAGAAAACCATGTATGTGATCTAAATAAAATTAAGATGATGGAGAAGATACATGATATTTTGTGAGTGAAAAAAATTACTAGTCCGTTTACTGAGAAAAGTACTTCATATTTGCATTTAGGGTGAACATAGCAAAGTTTTCTACAACCAACTATTATGATAAATATTTAGCTACTTACTGATGCCTGCCTTGGCTGAAAAAAATTTGATTTGCTGAGCATATTTTGGGGGGGCTTATTTATGTTAATTGTCTAAATTTTCACTCTGGGAGGAATCTGCAATTGTATTTATCTTTTCCCTCTTAAATTCTGTAGTGCTTCAGTCAGTTTGAAACCAGTACTTTTTATTTTTCTTTTTATGACTAACTGTATCTTAAGAGGCCCTACCTTTGTGTGTGGGTTGATATAACAGTGGGGAGTTTTAGGTACAAACTATTTCCTTTCATTCTGTTAGAGAAACTATAGGAGAAAAAATTTTTTAAATGTTGAGATGGTTTTTTTCCAAAAGAAGCAAATGTGTTTTTTTTTTTAATGTTTATTTATTTTGAGAGAGAGAGAGCTGGAGAGGGGCAGAGAGAGGGAAAAAGAGAATCCCCAGCAGGTTCTGCCCTCTCAGCATGGAGTCCAATGTGAGGCTCAATCCCACGACCATGAGATCATGACCTAAGCTGAAATCAAGAGTCGGATCCTTAACTGACTAAGCCACCCAGGCACCCCAAGGAAGCAAATGTTTTAAATAAAATGAAAGCTCATAGTCCTACATTTGTATGAATTTGAAAGTTTACCGAGCACTTTTGTGTTCAAACTCACCTATGTCTACAACATCTGGGATTTAACCTCTTCTTCCTGCCTCAGAGGAAGAGGTAACCCTTCAGCCTATGGCTTAGCTCTTCTTCCAACCTCTGGATCCACATAAGTCTGCTCCACCCCTAGCCACCTAAGTCATTCACTCTCCCTCTCTACCAGCTCCCCCCTCCAGCCTATAAAAAAACTACAGATCCTCCTTCCACCCTGGATTCCCCTTCTGCTTTTGTCACTTCTGTTTTTACCCACAAAGAATTGTCTGCCCTCATCTTCACTGGGAAATGAATGACTTCTTGACTGTTAACCCCCAGGGTCGTTCTTGCTCACATCTTCCTGTGGTATAAGGCAAGGTTGCCTGTCCCCTCTTTGAAATGAGCTCTTCCCTTGGCCTGCATGAAGCTTTTGTCTCCTCCTGCCCTTCACTGCTTCCCTGGATACCCTTTCATCTTTCCTCCATGTTGATGGTCACCAGGGTTCTGCCTTCCACCCTCCTTGTGCTTCTACATACCCTCCGCCCATAATTTAATCACCTCCAGCAATTCCTATTACTGTCCATTGCTGACTCCCAAATCCAGATATCTCTTTTGAGTTCCATATTTTATATCTGTGTGCCTGCTGGACATTTCTACCTTAGATATCCTGAAGGGACTTCAAACAGCTGAATTCATTATTGTCCATGACTGCTATTCTTTTGCATTTGTAGTGAGGAGTAGAACAAAAAATGGGTATGTTGAGGAAGGGTACAGATGGAGGTCTCTTGGGACCCACTCCAGCAGCCAGGGGAATGTCCATGTGGAGAGAACTCTGGAGTTTTGGGCTTCAGGGCCCTGCACTGTTGGATGGTGCATGTTAATGTAAATCTGTTAGTGAAGCTAGTGATTATGACAGCTGACTTTTCAAGCCCTCCCCAGGCCTCCAGTGTGTATGGTTTGGATTTTATCACAGGAAATCTTGAGTAAAGAAATGCTTGAACCTCTTTGGAAAATCCTGTGGAGGCACAGGCTAGAGATTGGGAAGTAGACTCAACCCCTGTCTCAGTACAGCCCAGCATGTGGATTAGGGTAGAGGTGATGAAAGAGTCCTCTGGCTGGAGGTCATCCAGCCAGACAGCCAGTTAGACCAAGACCCCTGATTATTTTATCCCTCCCCCAGAGAAGCCTCCCTGCCACACATACATAAACTTAGGTCAGAGATAAGATTGCTTAGTTCCCCTGTTACATATTCCCTGCCCTTGCCGAAACCAGAGAGACCATGTTGAATCATCTTAAATCTCTACTTATAATGTATGGGAATGGATTGTTTGCTTGTCTGCCTTATCCCTTAAGGAAACAGGATTTGCCTCATCCATTTTCACCTCTAGCATAATGCCAAATGCAAAAAGGACTAAAAATAAATAAATAAACTGAAGAAAAAGAGAAAGCTGGCAAGCAGGTAACATAAGTAAATTTACATGATGAATGTCATGCCTTGAAACTGAAATGACAGTGACCAGCCATTTCTTCCACTATCTCAAAATGGCCCCGGCCAGACTGCCTGTGTTCAAATTCTAGCTGTATCACATACTAAACTTTGCAGAATTTACTTACATTTTTTTGTGCCTCAGTTTTCTCAACCATAAAAAGGAAATAATAGTACCTACCACATAGGATCACTGTGAGAATTGAAAAGGCATATAAAGGGCTTGACACAGTGCCTAGGACATGGAAAATGCTAGATACATGTTATCTGCTGCTGTTATGATTATTACCTATTCCTAACCTGGCACAGCAGGAAGTCTTTTCATTGAAGAAAATAGAAATAATTATTATAATACAGTAGCATAAAATGCTGAAAAGAACCTTTATCATTCTTTTGGCTGCCCAGCTCAAAAGCCCTTCCTGAGACTAAATGGGAGGTAGAGGTGGCCTCTTACTAAGAAGCTAAAAAAGCCAGACCCCGGCTGAATGTTCAGGACTCCCTTCCAGCTAGACTTTGTAGCTTATGATCCAGGTTTTACCAGTGAGACACACTCAATGCAGGCCTACCAACAGGAGCTAGTGGCACCAGGCAGCAGGGATGGGGGACCTATATTAGGGTCATGCCCACTTTCTCTAAAGGTGGCAGTGGTGGAGGTCCCAGTGGTAGCATGTAGGGCCGCTGCTGGCTATGTAAGATCAACAGTATCCTCACAAGCTGTGCTGGTAGCATGACCGTGCTGGGTCTTTGTTGCCAAGACCCTCTTGTTCCTGTTTTCAAGTCCACTTCTCTATCCTCTCGAGAAGTGCTTTAAACCACCCAATGCCCTTTTCTCCTTCTGTCAGCCTGGGTTAGTTTTTCTTGGTGCAATTCAACCTGCCAGATTGATATACATTATGCATTCAGATGGTTTAATAAAATGTAAGTACACCATTTCTATTTTGTTTTATTGGTTTATTGATTTGCAATATGTGTCTTCTACTCAGCTCCTAGACAGGGACTGTTTTTCTTAGGTGATTGGTGAGGGGGGGTGGGTCAGGGCAATCAAATTTTAATTGACTGGAATCTACCCTTAGGTAAAAAAAAATCAGGCAATTAATGGGTGTAGGAATAAAGGAAAATGGAGGGAGAGGAGCAAAACCAGTACCTTGTGCAGGTATGATAAGAGTATCATAATAGGACCAAGAGCTCATTTAATTTAACTGGTTTATTTTACAGATAAGGAGCCTACAACAAAGAACACATAGCTAATGTGTGTTCAAGGTACAACTAACTGTCTCTTCACACTCCTAGTTCAGGGTTTCTGCCTCTATCCATTCTACCAAGAGGCAAATGACCTAAAAGCAGGCTGAAATCAAGGTAAATTCAGTTCAATTAATTATACCTTTTAAGTTTATGATTGTGAATGAAAAGAATTTACATTTTCAAGAGATTTTTACAATTTACAAAGCATTGGTTTGTTAAATTCTTTCAACTGCCCAAAATAAGTTAATTATCACTTTTTTTAAAAAATAGGTTTTGGTATTCACGTCTTGAAAAAGTTTTGAACATCTCTTTTACCTCTGACTACTCTCCCTTTTCTATTTGTTTTGGTTTTGAAGTAGTAGCTACAAAATAAGACAAGAAAAAAGCAATGTAAGTGTATTTAGTTTTTTAAAATATTAATGTATTTGAACAAAATGATCTGCTGATTGGAACCATCATAAAAATATATTGGATGTTGTTATTAACCTCCATATTACAAATGAAGAAACAGAAGCTTAAAGAGATTATGTGGCTTGGCCAAGATTAAATAGGCACTAAATGGCAGAGCCATGTCATGGTTCATTTAAAAATCATGTAACATATATTGAGCATTTAATGTGTCAGGCTGGGTAAACAAGATACTGTGCTAGTTAATCCGTAGATAAACCAGAAATTTCTAAAACCAGTATATTACATACTGAACCACTTATATTGAAGTTTTTACTGAACTATAAACTGTAATTTTAGCAGCTGGCCAATCAATAAATACTCTTCTACTTATACAAGATTCATGTAGCCAGATCTCTTTGGACACCAATCTTTAAAGATATTAAACTAAAAGATCTAACTCAGAATCATGTTTGACATAATTCTTCTAGATTTTCTAAGGTAAAGTGGAAATCTGTGATTCTCAAATGTCCCCAAATGGACAAAAAAATGACAGGAATATGAAGTTGACTGCATCACTCTATAACCAATTATTAAAATCTAGATTTAGTAAGCTATTTTCAGTTTCTGTCTAATGACATACAAAGAGGATATTTTATTCTCTGTATAGTTTTCCCAGGTTTTTCTATAGATTATAAAGTCACTCGTGAAAGGAAAACTAACTGACTTGGAACACAAAGTGAATAATATATGTTTTAATGTAGTTGGGTGTAACGGAAAATGCCATTCTTGTATATTTAGTTGAATCAAACCATTTGTTTAAGACCTAAATGTTCAAAGAAATTTCATTGCCACTTTTCCTTCGGCAAGTTGAAAGAAAAATAGGGAGTGCTTTTAAGTGAAAAACTAAATAAAGGTCCTGGCATCATAATGCAAAGATGACTGTTACGCCTTTTAGACCTCTAATAAAGGCATTTTTGTTAAAGGAACGTTTCCTTTTCGGTCAATGCATCAAAAGACAGAACAACAGCCACCCGCCACCACCACCCCCAGCCCCGCCCATGGTCCAAGCTGCCACTTTCACCTTCGTTCAATAGCCCCTGCCTTGCCTGGAAACGCCCCCTCTGGCCCTCAGCTCGAGGTACCGCCCCTTCGCCTCCCACTTCCTGGTAACCGCGCTCCTTTGCGCGGCCTCCTGGGGATCTGATTGGCTGATGTGGCAACCGCTAACGGCTGCGGAGTTTAAACCAGATCTGTAGCCGCTGGCGCTGAGCTTCTCAGGCTGGGTGGTCGTCGCCCCCATGGTGAAAGGGCGGTAAGTCAGGGACCTCGGCGCGGCCGCCCTTTGCTTGGGGAGATCCGTGCCTTTCCCAGCCGAAACTCTCAGCGCTGCTCTCTTGAGTCTTCCGTCAAGGGAGCCGTGCGCGGCCCGTGGTCCCGCCCACCCTCCGCCCTCTGGTATCGCGAACTGAGGCCGCGCTCTCAGGGGCTCGTTGGGGAACTCTCCGGTTTGGATCTGAGTGGCTACATCTTGTCTCTTTGATTTTGTGCCCGGCTGGGTGAGAGGTACGAGCGGCCAGTTAGAAGGTCAGCTCCTTGAAGGAAGAGATTTCAGTCTTTGTGACTGCACTACTCCTGCTTTTTAGAGCATTATCTAGGTCATTGTGAACCTTCGGTAAATACCTGCTGGGTGAGCGTTGGAGACTGCTTACCCAGGTTCTTAAATGATCCCTCTCCTTTGGAGTGATCATTTGGAAGGAGGGCTGGCTGAAGGCGAAGGGGTGATGGAAGACTGGGAAAAACTTAGAACTTGAACTGCGTCTTGATTTACAGGTAGGACTTCGGTAAGGAATAGGGACTATGATTTTTCTAGATGAAGAATCCAATTCAGAACTGGATGTGGAATTTAATATTTCTGATATAGAGTTAGCCGAGATGATGGCCAGACAGGAGCTACAGAATAATAATAAATAGGTCGTATTAGTGAGTGCTATGTGCCAAGTCCTGTACTAGGCACTGTACATACATCGGCTCATTTAGTCCCTACAATTAGATTCACTTACTATTACTTTATAAGCCTGAAAGTTGAAACTTAGAGACATTAAAATAACATAGCTATGAAATGTTAGAACTGAGACTCCCAACACAGTCCCAACCGGTATTTAAAATACCTCAATCTCTGTACCATAAGTCATCCTTGAATGGTACTCCAGTGGCCTGGCCTTGGTTCCTAAAGTGTTACCTGGTGAGGTTGTTAATGTGGAGGGTGACAGGGCAGTGTTAAAAGGAAGACTCTGATTTCTGGCATGAGCATTTGGGTGGGTGATTGATAGTGCCACTTATTAAGTTAGGGAACCAAGGACCAACTTATTGGGGAGGACAATTCAGCGATGGTTTCCTAATTAGTAAAATGAGATTTAGTCTTCCTGACTGGATTTTTCTGGAGATGGACTAGATACCTATGCCAGTGTCTCTTCACAGGTGTAAGATGCAACCATTTATCTGTGGAATTTCTGTATGTGCCTGTGTTCTATCTATGCAATAGATAGTGATCTTTGATTTTACCTTTTTTCTTTTTTGACAAAATTTTTAGAATACTTTAAACTTCTTTCCCATTGCAGAAAATTCTTCTAAAACCATATTCCCATTATTAACTTGACATCACCCAACATCTGCCCAACACTTTCAAAGGAGACTCATTCCAGCATTGGTCAGTTTTAGTATTTGACACTTCTTCCATTTATCCATAGTTGCTTCTTCAACAAATGTTTAACCAGTAGCTGCTATGTGCCAGGCACTCTTTTGGCTCTAAGGGTACAGCAGCAAACAAACTTGACAAAAATCCGTGCCCTCATGGAACAGATTTTAGTAGAAGACAGTAAATTAAATAAGGAAATTATGTGGTCTTATATTAGACACTGATAAGTTAATGGAGAAAATATATAATAGGATAGTGAAATGGGGTCAGGTGAGTAATTTTAAATATTTGGTCTGGAAAGGCTAAGAAAGTGACATATTAGTAAAGACTTGAAGAAAGTGAGTAAACCCCATGATTATTTGGAGGAAGAGTTGACACAAAGAAGAAAAAAAAAACCGGGAATATAAAGATTCTGCAGTGGGAGTATGCCACGGTAGCCAATGGCTGGAGCTTAGTGAGTGAAGGAAGAGTGATGAAGAGGTCAGAGAGGTACTGGATGGGGAATTGGGTGGGGGGGGGAGTGTTAAACTGTGTAGTACTTTACAGGCCATTGCAAGGATTATGACTCTACTCCAGTGATATGGGAACCACTGGAGGGTTTTTAACGGAGGAGTGACATGAATTAAGTGTAAAGGGATGATTTTGGTTACTAGGTTGAGAATAGATAGTAGGAAGGAAGGTGGAAACAAGAACACCATTTAGGTAGTTACAGCAATAATGTACATGAGAGAGAATGGCCACTTGGATCAGAGTGATAGCAATAGGTGGCCCATGTGAACATGTTGTGAAGGTCAGGCCAGCATGACTGATGATCGAGTGGATGTGGGATGTGAGAGAAAGATGTTTCTGAGCTGAGCAGGTGGAGATGGAGTTTCCATTAAATGAGATGGAGGAGACACAGTGGAGCAGGTTTGGGTGTGTTGAGTTTAGGACATGTTAAATTTGAGCTGCAGACGTGCTTGGGTGGCTCAGCCAGCTAAGCTTCTGACTCTTAGTTTCTGCTTAGGTCATGATCTCACAGTTGGTGAGTTCAAGCCCTGCATCACTCTGGACTGATGGTGCAGAGCCTGCTTGAGATTCTCTCTCTCTCTCTCTCTCTCTCTCTCTCTCCCTCTCTCCCTCTCTCCCTCTCTCCCTCTCTCTCCCTCTCTCTCTCTGTCCTTCCTGCATCTTTCTCTCTCTCTCTCTCTCTCTCTCTCTCTCAGAATAAATAAACTTAAGATTTTTTTTTTTTTTTTTGAGATACATATTAGACATCCAAGTTGGAGATGAGGAGTAGGCAGTTGGATAAATAAGTCTGGAGTTGATCAGGGATATAAATTTGTAAGCCGCCCCACATCACTCTGGACTGATGGTGCAGAGCCTGCTTGAGATTCTCTCTCCCTCTCTCTCTCTCTCTCTCTCTCTCTCTCTCCCTCTCTCTCTGTCCTTCCTGCATCTTTCTCTCTCTCTCTCTCTCTCTCTCTCTCTCTCTCTCTCTCAGAATAAATAAACTTAAGATTTTGTTTTTTGAGATACATATTAGACATCCAAGTTGGAGATGAGGAGTAGGCAGTTGGATAAATAAGTCTGGAGTTGATCAGGGATATAAATTTGTAAGCCGCCCCACATCACTCTGGACTGATGGTGCAGAGCCTGCTTGAGATTCTCTCTCTCTCTCTCTCTCTCTCTCTCTCTCTCCCTCTCTCTCTCTCTCTCTCCCTCTCTCTCCCTCTCTCTCCCTCTCTCTCCCTCTCTCTCCCTCTCTCTCCCTCTCTCTCCCTCTCTCTCTCTGTCCTTCCTGCATCTTTCTCTCTCTCTCTCTCTCTCTCTCAGAATAAATAAACTTAAGATTTTTTTTTTTTTTTGAGATACATATTAGACATCCAAGTTGGAGATGAGGAGTAGGCAGTTGGATAAATAAGTCTGGAGTTGATCAGGGATATAAATTTGTAAGCCGCCCCACATCACTCTGTACTGATGGTGCAGAGCCTGCTTGAGATTCTCTCTCTCTCTCTGTCTCTGTCTCTGTCTCTCTCTCCCTCTCTCTCTGTCCTTCCTGCATCTCTCTCTCTCTCTCTCTCTCTCTCTCTCTCAGAATAAATAAACTTAAGATTTTGTTTTTTGAGATACATATTAGACATCCAAGTTGGAGATGAGGAGTAGGCAGTTGGATAAATAAGTCTGGAATTGATCAGGGATATAAATTTGTAAGCCATTGGCATTTAGATTTAAAAGCCAGAACACTAGATGATACTCTCACAGTAGTTTATGTACATAGAAAAGAGATGTGACCCAAGGATTGAGATTTGGGGCACTCCAATGGTAAGAGGTTAGGGAGATGAAGAATAACAGAAGAGACTTAGAAGAAGTGGTCAGTGAGAAGGGAAAAACCAAGGAGAATGTTTTTTAGAAGATTGCTAAAGAAAGTATTGCAGAGAGAATGACCTGATATTAAATACTCTGATTAAAAAAAAAAAATACTGTGATTAAAATTAGATCAATTGAGAACTGTATCTTGACTACTATATCTGATTTAGCAATGCTGCAATTTAGTGACTTCAATTATCAATTTCCATACGGTAGTGACGAGAGCAACAACTTGAGTGGAGTAGATCAAGAGGGAATGGCAGGGGATGAACTGAAGACTGCAAGTATAGACAACTCTTTTAAAGGAACTTGCGATAGGGGCGCCTGGGTGGCTCAGTCAGTTGAGCGTCCGACTTCGGCTCAGGTCATGATCTCGCGGTCTGTGAGTTCGTGCCTTGCATCAGGCTCTGTGCTGACAGCTCAGAGCCTGGAGCCTGTTTCAGATTCTGTGTCTCCCTCTCTCTCTGCCCCTCCCCCACTCATGCTCTGTCTCTCTCTCACTCTGTCAGAAATAAACATAAAAAAAAGAAATTAAGGGAACTTGCGATAAAGAGAAACAGAACTAGGGTAATAACATTCCAGCATCAAGAGATCACTTGTATCTTTTTAAATGTTCCATGTTTATGCATTTACACTTGCCATCCCTTCTTCTGGAATACCCTTTCTAATCTTGATACCTAACAAATTCTTTGTTTTTAAGACTTATTTGTTCATTGAACAAATATTTGTTGTGTTCATGTTATTTTCCAGGCCCTGTTACACGGGCCACGGAATATATCAGTGAATAAAACAGAAAAATCTATGACCTTCTGGAACTTAAATTCTAGTTGGGGAAAACAGGAAGTAAGTAAATTCTGTAGAATATTAGATAGTGCTTTAAATGCTATGGAAAAAAATAGAAAAGGGTAAGAATGATCAGACATGCCAAGAGAAGGAGCTACAGTTTTGAATGGCCTCAGTGAGAAGGTGACACGAGCAAAGACTTGGAGGAGAGTGAATGAGCCTTTTATATATCTGGAGGAAGAGCTTTCTGAGTAGAAAGAATGACCAGTACAATGGACTTGAGGCTGAAGGATGCCTACCATCTGCCAGGAGCAATTAGAGCTTGGTAGCCAGTGTGGCCTGGAAGGAATGGACTAGTGAACAGAAGAAAGTTCAAATTGGAGAAATGGAAAGAAGAGCAGATGTTGAAGGGACTTCTTGACCACTGAAGGACTTCAGCTTTTATTCTGAGAGAAATGGGACCATCAGGGAGTTTTTTAGATTGTCTAGACTAAAAAATGCGCTGTAGTGAGGGCAGCAGTGGGAATAGGGGGATAAGAGCCTGTTGCAATAATTCAAGTAAGATGAGTCCGTGCCTTGATCTGGGCTGATAGTAGTGAAAGTGCTGAGAAGTGGTCAGGTTCCTAATGTACTGTGAAGGTTGATTGGGATAGGAGAGAGAATTTTGGCCAGAGCAACTAGAAGGATGGTGTTGCTATTAACTGAAATAGAGAAGGCTCTGACTGAAGCAGGTATGAGCAGGTTAAGTTTGATATGCCCTGTTATAATTGTTTAAGCAGAATTGTGAATCCAGGGAGGTTCAGGAAAGAGATCCAAACTGAGATCATAAAGTTTAGAGTTCTTGGCATTTTCTAGGTGGTATTTTAGCCATGACTATCAAATCACCAAAGGAGTGAGTATAGATACCCAGAGGAGATCCAAGGAGAAAATCTGTTACAAGTTTGGAACATTTGTAAAAGAGAAAAGAAACAGCTAATTAAGTAGAGGAAAAAACCCAGAAGTTTGGTGTGCTGGCAGCCAAGGAAAGATAATTTTCGAGGAGGAAAGAGAAATAACCATATCAAATGCTGCTGCTGGATCAAGTTAGATGAGGACTGAAAATTGACCATTAGATTTAGCAGTGTGATGGTACTTCAAGATTAGCACTTTTGGTGTAGTCATAGTGAAAGTCTGAGTGACATTGGTTTAGGAAAGAATTGGAAACTGAGTACAGACAGTTCTTTCAAGGAGTTTTGCTATAAAGAGCTTCAGAGAAATGGAGGAGTAGTCTGAGGACGAAGTGGGAACAAGGGAAGGTTTTTTAAGATGAAGGAAATAGCAGTGTGTTTGTATGTTGATGAGAATGATCCAGTGGGAAAAAATGACAATGAAGAGGAGAGAATTATGGAGTTATGTCTTTGAGGAGGCAGGATAGCATGAAGTCCAGTGCATGGATCCTTATCTAAGCAAAGCAGGACTGACATTAGAAGATAGATGGTTCATCCATCATAGTGGAGAGAAGACAAGGGCACAGATACAGATGATAATGGGTAGGTAATTGTAATGAGAGCTTTGACAGAGTTCTCTACAGGTTGCTTCAGTGTTCTCAGAGTAATAGTGAGCCAGGATATGAAATTAGCAGCCAATAAAGAGTGACCCAGAGGTTGGCTATACCATCAGGATGTAAAGGGTTATAGAGTCTGATGACATTATATTCAAGGCTGGGGATTTTTAGGGAGGAGAGAGAACAAATGGTCTGCAAGCATGAATGTAGTGCATCCTTTAGGAGGTGAAAGGGAGAAAATGGCCACCTCCTGACAGGGAGGGGAATCTGCATCTTCCTGGGAGCAGCTGGTTCAAGAAGATGAAGGGACCATTTAGAGGAGGGACTGAAGTTAGAGGTTTTGATAGTGATGGATTGTGAGTTCCAGAGACCTTCACAAGGTAGGGCAGGGGTGAGATATGAAGACTCTTCATTTTCTGTGGCTGTTGTAACAAATGACCACAAACCAGGTGACTTTAAACAGCAGAAATTTGTTTTCTCACAGTTCTGGAGGCCAAAAGTCCAAACTCAGTGTTGCTGAGCTGAAATTCTGGTGTTTGCAGGGCTGTAGTCCCCCGGAGGCTCCAGGGGAGAATCTGTTCCTTGCCTGTTTCAGCTTCTGGTGGCTGCCAGCAATCCTTGGCTTCTGGCCGGATCACTCAATCTCTTCCTCTCTCCTGTATGGACACCAATGAGGCCATTTGGAGGCCTAACTAGGTATAATCCAGAATAACCTCTCTATCACAAGATCCTCAACTTAATCACGTCTATAAAAACCCTTTTTCCACATAAGGCTTAGAATGTAAGGATTAAGACCCGATATCTTTGGGAGACCATTTTTTAGCCTACCACAGAGCTACAGGAGGATTAGGATGAGGGAGATAGGGAGATGACAGTGACCTGGGAGTCCAAAGATTCTGTGATTGACATAAAGAGCATAGTGAGATTAGTCCTGTGGATTTAAGTCAGGTAGTGGTGGAAAGGTTGAGTATTGGAAGTTAGGCAAGTGCAGGTAATGGGGTTTCTTCTTGATCTCTGAAGATAGAGACAAAGAAGCTTGGGGAGGGAATGGGAGCTTTGAAAGGTTAGTCTTGTCTAAGTACATAGCTCAACGTCAACTGTCCCTTCTCAGTAAAACCTTTTCTGATCATTTTCCTCTGCCCAGGCAGAGTTAATTACTTTTATGCATTGTATATTATATCATTTATTCTTGTCATAGTATAATGTGATTATCTTCTTCTTTCTACTTTTAGACTTTAAGGTCTAATAGGCCATAACTGTAATGGACAAATAGACACACTCAAGATATCCTGCCTAGTCCTCCAAACTAGCTAGCATGCCTCCTCTCGCATAAGATTAGGTATATCTGTTCTGTGCATTCTCTAAGGTTACACTTCTTACATTGTCAAAATAGGATCTGTACCTACGGTGAACTCTACATTCCATGACTGACATGCCTATACAACCGTATCCTGTTTTCTGTCTGCTGTGCCTAACCTAGCTCCTGGTATGTAGACATAATAATATAGATTTGAATGAAAAAATTGTCATTTACCTTTTTTGGATACCACTTTAAACCACTCCTGGCTACTTGCATACTTTCAGATTTTATACAAAGCGTTTTGTAAATTCTTTTTTTTTTTTAATGTTTATTTATTTTTGAGAGAGAGACACACAGAGTGGGAGTGGGAGAAGGTCAGAGAGAGAGGGAGACACAGAATCCAAAGCAGGCTCCAGGCTCTGAGCTGTTAGCACAGAGCCCGATACGGGGCTCAAAGTCACAAAGAGTGAGATCAGACCTGAAACAAAGTTGGATGCTTAACTGATTGAGCCACCCAGGCACCCCTGTAAATACTTACACACAAACAAATTATACCATATAAGTCATGATTATTACCTTCTGGAATGTATCAGATACCCTTTTTTCTTTTATTAATCATTGCTCTGATTTCTTTCTTTCTTGTTTTTACTTCAGTGATGGAGAACCCAGTGATGGAAACTAGCTCACTTTTTACCTCAGGAATTAAGAGACATGTGAAAGACAGAATTTCAAAGACTGGGAAGTTGAATGTTTCTCTTGCTTCAAAAATCAAAACAAAAATACTAAGTAAGTGCTATTGGTTTTAAAGTATGCTCACATTTTTACTTTCCCTTGGAGAATTGATACAGTATTTGGCACTTCATTTTATCAAGTATAGAAAATGACTAAAATGACAATTTTTGTTAAGCGATACTTTTTGTGCATTCAATCCTTTCTGTCTCCTTCAACTCTTATTAGTTTAACGGATATGATGATTTACCCTCAGTGGTGACAGCAGAATTTTCAGCAGTGAGGCCGGGGTAGCCTAAGGCAGCTACCTCCTACACTGCAAAGAAAATACCAATGTGACATTTCAGGAAAAGAGCTAAAAAACAAGTGACAGATTGTTCTAGTATGCTGTAGCAATTGGATGATGGGTAATCTAGAATGATTGGCCCAGGTAGAGTGTCGTCATGGGTGATTTTATATAGCCAAAGCTCATGATGGTATTGAACATTTTGGAGATAGGTTTCATGGATTCTGGAACTAAGAGGTCAGAAGGGAAAAAAAAAAAAAAAAAAAAAGTGGGAAAAACTGCCAATATAAATTTCCATTACTTCTGAAACTTATCTCAGTGTTTCCTATCCATCTCAGCAGGAGTAGAGAAGGTTTCCTGTAGATATAACATGCTTGAAGGGTAATTGTGTGTGCCCTCTGAAATAGCTGAACCTCCTGAGTATCTTTAAATCTTATGTTGCTCCTACCCAGGTCTCTAGAATCATGTGGTATATTAGACCACCTTGTGTAGTGGCTGTTTGCTATTCTCTTTGGCAGGACCATTGCACACTCACTATTATGAAGGAACATCCGGAGTTTGAGGAGTGCGACAGGAAAATATTATCCTTTAGCTCTGGAAGTCTTAAACTGGTTCTAGTCTGTTTTCGTTCTAGTCTGTTTTCTGTGTCAAGGGTGGCTGTGTGAAACTACTTTCTTTATGCAAAAGATAAAGTACTTTTTTGGACCCTTTTTTTGATGCCCAAACAATGCTTGAATATTTAAAATATGTTATTACTTTTATAAACTTATTTTATAGATACTAAACTTCCATTCAGTGGGATATGTTGTTGAATAGTAACATTTAAATCTAAATTATGAAAATGTAAGTATGGTTTATGTGTACTAAGGGAACACACTATATTTAAGGTGAGCTTTACCAAGGAATTCACGATTAAATTTCTCTAACAACACAGAAGCATTTCTGATTTAAATTATATTTACATAGTGCTTGTAAAGAGAAGGCATCGAGTTTAGATTGCAGTAAATGCCAAGAAATAAGAATTGGATATTTAGGGTAGCAATAGAAAATCCCACAGGGTTTAGATGGTCTGTCCAACTTTACACTCATTATGGTCCCTTTCACTCAAAATTTTGAAAAATGGGCTTTGGAAGCATTAACTGATGTGTTCCATTCTGGAGCCACAGAAACTGACTTTAAGATTTTAATGGCTACCCTAATACCTATGGGATATCTCCAGTTAGAGCTTTGGAATCAGCTTCTCCATTCTACCTCCTAGTCAAAGTAGGAGGGAAGGTAGGGCAGCAAGTATCAAGATTTAGTTTTTATGACTGGTCTAATTATCTAGGATCCTGCATCTGTCCTAGACATCCTTTATCCCTAACTCTATTTACAACATTCTGCATTCCTTACAGTTCGTTTGTTCTTCATCTTCTGTCTGGCTTTTATTTCTGGTCTGTATACATTTTTTTTTTAATATTGTCATTCTGTTGTTTTCCAGCCTTTAGTTAAGACTTATAAGTGAAATATATGTTGCCTAAAATAGTTTTATAAGGATATGAAAACAAGGTATAAGTTCAATATTAACTTAAAAATTTTTTTTACAGATAATTCTTCCATTTTCAAAATTTCTTTAAAGCACAACAACAGGGCATTAGCTCAAGCTCTTAGTAGAGAAAAAGAAAATTCTCGAAGGGTTACAACTGAAAAAACGCTATTGCAAAAAGAAGTGGAGAAACTGAATTTTGAGAATGCATTTCTTCGCCTAAAACTAAATAATTTGGTATGAATACTATATTGTGTTTGAATTCTAAATTATAACTAAAATCTTAACTGTGTTATTAAAGAAGCTCTAAAAGTGTTTTTCAAATATCTAATTATTGTAAAAAATTATTGAAAGAATATGCCATGTTAGTGGACAAACTTAATGGGTAATAAAATAGGTGTCTTTAACTCTACATTCTAAATGTCACTTACAGCCCTGCAAACCAGTATAATACCTTGATCATTATTTGGTTGTTTATCATTAGCAAAACTTGGTGCATTACAACAATGGGCATAATTCCTCCAATGAAAAGAGGGGAGTTCCCAGAGTGTTTGTATTCTCTTTAATCCCAGCATTTCACTGGCTACACACCAAATAGAATGAAGATTGTAGTCGTTGTTTTCCCTTCCAATTTCCAACTCTGTCCACAGACAGGTCAGTAAGAGCCAATGGTTAGCTAGGCTGCAATTTATAGATCTAACACCAAAATGAGCAGAAGTTAATTTAAAATGGAAAAATTGATCTACTATTCATGAGTGTTCAATTCCTTGATAAACTATGTTAACTTGCTGTAGGATGTATTATTACTGTGAGAAGAAAGAGAAATGTTCGTAGGAAAATTTATTATTGAGAACTCAGAAGCATTCAAGGGGTGTGTGTGTGTGTGTGTGTGTGTGTGTGTGTGTGTGTGTGTGTGTGTGTTTGAACTATAGCATGTAGTACCTTTTTATTTCAGTGTGATCTCAGTTATTTTCTAAGTCTTCTCAACTGATGACATCCATACATGTATGGTATAATAAACTCCAAATCTTAATTGATTAAAAGTGTCTTTATTTTAACACAGAATAAGAAACTTATAGAAATAGAAGCACTCATGAACAATAACTTGATAACTGCAATTGAAATGAGCACTCTTTCTGAGGTAAGTAGAGTTTATATGTAAGTAGTGTAATTTTTTAAGCATTACTAAGGATAATTAAGATTAAGTAGCATTAAACTAACTTAAACTTTGTGCAAAGAAATGATAACACCAGTTTTAACTGGCTAACAGCACATTATCATATGGCATAATTGGTTTATTGAAATTTTTACATAAAAATTAGGTTTTGATTAGAAGTAACACGGGATTAGACAGCTCAGTGGAACATAATGGCCCCTGAACAACTAAAACACAGCTAAAAAAGACATTGATAGAAAAGTAGTATTTCAAATTAGAAAAGGATTTGTGTTATTAAAAAAAAAAGATGGGTACAATTGAACAACTATTTTGGGGGAAAAAATAGAGGCAGATCCTACTATATAACATTCTCTAAAATAAATTCTAGATGGATTTAAATGTAAAAAAAGAAATCATATAAAATAAGAAATACAAATATATTCATTTTAAATAGGAGAGGCCTTTCTATACCTAGAAACAAAGCAAGTAGAAGGCATAAAGGAAACTATTGGTGGATTTTCTCAAAGAACATTCTTAGAAGGCTAAAAATCATAAAAATAAAAAGCCAATGGCAGACTGGGAAAATTAAACATATAGCAGATAAAGCATTAATATCGATAGTTAAATACCTCTTGTAATCTATCACGAAAATATAATCAGTAGTAAAATTAGGAAGGGAGGAAAGCCAAATATTAGTGAAGTTAACTCAATTATCTAAATAGGAAACATAATTGTTGTAAAGTAGTATCTAATGAGAAGGCAAAATATACATAATAAATAAACTGAAGAAAGGTTAGTGAAGTCCCAATTGTAGGTAAATTTCTTGATAGTAATGGAGTTTAGTGCTTTATAGGGCAGCTTTTAAATGGAATTGCCGGGGCGCCTGGGTGGCTCAGTCGGTTGAGTGTCTGACTTCGGCTCAGGTCACGATCTCGCAGCTCTGTGGGTTCGGGCCCCACATTGGGCTCTGTGCTGATGGCTTGGAGCCTGCTTCGGATTCTGTGTCTCCCTCTCTCTCTGTCCCTAACCCACTTGCATTCTGTCTCTGTCTCTCTCAAAAATAAATAAACGTTAAAATTAAATAAATAAAATAAATAAAATAAATGGAATTGCCTATATTTAGCTCCCAGCTCTGTTAACTTCCTGGTCCTGTGACTTTGGCATTTAATTCTGAATCTTAGTTGTCCTCTTGTGCCTAGTGTGGCTAATGGTAGTACATCTATGAAGAATTAGTGTGAGAGTTAAATGTGGCTAGCATGTGTCCTCACAATAGGAAGAATGCAATAAATGTTAGCTGTCATTACTTTTTTATTATTGTGTGTGCATCTTCCTGTGTTTTCTAATTTTCTGCAAATCTCTCCTTTTAAAAACTTATTTTTAGTCATTTATAAGGCTTTTAAATACATAGTCTTTCTGGTAAGAAAATAGGAACTCTTTCAACTTTTGTGATCAGTGGTTAGCTCCTTTGTCAGAAGCTTTATAAAAGCTAGCCAAAGAATGTGTACTTTTATCTCCTAACTTCATCCACATTTGGATACAGAAAAGATTTGCGTACATGTCCCAGTGAAATAATGTTCACAGGAGATGTAGCTCTTAGCATTATAAATTTGATACCTAGTACAACCAGTGAACAGAGGTATACCTTATACATTTAGTATCCTCTAAGGAGAAGAGATGCTTGCTTTTCACTGGGTGGGTGGGTGGGTAGGCAGAGTCAGGGAGGGGGCTCTGTTTTGCTGATCAGCTTGCAGGGCTGAATCAAGTTGCCTTGAATAAATTACTAAGATCAGAATCAGATATAGCAGTGGGGAGTCTAAAGTTAGTACAGGAATTGACTTAGAGAGTAAGGGAAAGAAGCTAATTAATTAGCAAGATCTGGAGGAACTTTGGAGAACAGATAGCCCTAAAAGCATTGCTCAACTACTTGTGAATTATGTGATACAAAGCTCCTTCCTTCCACTAGTTCTTTAAAAAATATTTAGTAAAGTCAACTTTATTCCCGATGCTTTTTGTGTGGCTCTCTTTGGAGAACTCAAGGCTGAGATCAGCATCTGGATTTAGAAGAAGGTAAAAACAGTAAATGGAGGAGCTGGATGATGAAGGGACAGCATATAACTTTGGGATCTACTTTCTTAGACTTGCTATTTAACAGACTAACTTTTGCATATCAAGTTTTGAGTTTTGTAGTTCCTTTTTATTTGGGGAAGAGAATGATGGGGACTATAGATGTTCTAATATCAGAACAATATAATGAAGTATATAGAATGAAATCTCATATAAGCTTCTGTTCTGCTTTCAGCCACTTTATTCTTCCTCCTTTCATCTCCCCACACTACCTACATGTAACTGCTTTGTTTCTTTATATTAAAACAAAACATATAAATATTTTCTTAATTTTCTTTCTTACACAAAAGATAATATACTATCCCTAATGCCTTGTCCTATGCCTTACTTTTTTTTAATGTGACCTGTCTTGAAGATCTTGCCATATGATTACAAGAAATGCTTCCTCATTCTTTTCCAGTGCTATTTAGGATAGATCCAGAGTGGACCTCTAATCTATTTAACACTATCCAACACTATGTTGGATACTTGGGTTGTCTTTTGCTTGGCTTCACATTAGTGTAGAATGCCCTTTCCTCTTGCATTATTAATTTTTTCCCTCTCTCCTGGATTATTCCTATCAGGAAGCAAAAATGTTATCTCCCGTCTTTAAAAAATAAAACAAAACAAAATGAAACCTCTTACTCCAAATAACTCCCCACCCCCAGCTACTTTCTCATTTTTCTCCTTTATAGCAAAACTCTGAGAGAATTGTTCACACTGTCTCCAGTTTCTCTTGAACCCACAACAATTGGAGTTTCATCACCACTCCACTAAAAGTGCTTTTCTGGAAATTGACCTCCATGTTACCAAAACCTCTTGATAGTTCTTGGTCCTTACGTTGACCTTCATGTGACTTTTACAACACTATATTCTCCTATGTTTCTTCCTACCTTTCTGATTATTCATTTTTAGTCTGTTTGCTGTTTCCTCTTTATTTTCCTGACTGCTAAATTTTGGGTGCCCCAGAACTCAGTTCTTGGACTTCTTTCTTCTATCTACATTTGTTCCCTAAATGATTCATCCATTCTCATGGATCTGATTATTGTTAAATGCTGATGACTCCCAAATTTGCATCTGCAGCCTCCCCGTCTCCTCTGAACTCCAGACAATACCTAGTCCACTACTTATTTCGCATTTCTATTTGGATGTCTAAGAGGTATCTTAAATTTTGCACTTGCCACCAAACCAGTTCCTTTTGGGGGTCTTCATTTCAGGTAACTGCAATTCTGTTTTCCTGTTTTTTCCTCACATCCTGTACCTGATCCCTTAGCAAATGGTTTTAGTGCTGCTTAAAGCTCAGTCCAGAGTCTTAACCACTTCTCACAACCCTCACTTTCACCACCCATCCAAGCCCCCATTTTCTCTTACCCAAGTTCTTGGAGTGGCATCCCAACGTGGGCTTCTTGCTTCTGCCTTGCCTCTATATTCTCTTCCCAGCGTAGCAGCCAGATTAATACTGTTAAAACAGAAGTCTCTGCTGAAAGCTCTCCAGTGGCTTCCCATGTGATCTATTGCCTATTATTGTCTGAATACTGAAACTTGTGTTCTTTCTCTCACCTCATTGACTACTCTCCTCCTTCCGCTCTTTAACATCTTCAATCTGCAGGCCTCCTCCCACTCTTCAAACACAGGCAAGCTGCCACCTCTGGGCCCTTGGTCTTGCTCTTCTTTCATATGGCCTACTCCCTACTTCCTGCAAATCTTGACTCAAGAGTGACTTCAGTCAAGCCTTCCCTGGCAACCTTATATAAATTTGAATCCTTCCCCATCCCTGCCCCTACATTTTATACTCTGCTTCTCTGCTTTAATTTTTCTCTTTAGAACTTAACACTATATGACATAATTTTACTCATTAATTTTATTACTCATCTTACCAGAACATAAGATTCTTGAGTATAGAATTTCTGTCTATATAACAACAATGTCTAGAACATAATAGAAAGCAATAAATTTTAATAAAATGTTGGATAGTGTTTCCTCATTGAGAATGATCCTGTTTTTGTGGCTCTGGGTGGCTCAGTCAGTTAAGCTGCTGACACTTAATTTCAGCTCAGGTCACGATCTCTTGGTTTTTGGGATTGAGCCCATGACAGGCTCTGTGCTGACAGCACATGGATCCTCTCTCTCCCTCTCTCTCTGCCCTTCCCCCAATCATGCTGTCTCTCTCAAAATAAATAAACATTTAAAAAAATTAAAATAAAATATATTTTTTTTAAAAACGATCCCTTTTTTTAAGGGTAATGTACATATTTATCTTATATTTTATTTAGCTTTTTATTTTAAGTTTATTTATTTTGAGAGAGAGTGCATGCATGCAAGCAGAGAAGAGAGAGAGAGAAAGAGAGGGAGAGAGGGAGAGACGGAGAGAGAGAATACCAAGCAGGCTCTGTGCTGTCCGTGTGGAGCCTGAGGCAGCTCTCGATTTCACGAACTGTTGAGATCATGACCTGAGCTGAAATCAGGAGTCGGTTGCTTAATTGACTGAGCCATCCTGGTGCCCCCATTTAGCTTTTTAAATAAAAAAATGATAAACAATGTAAAATACTTTTTTTAGCATCTATGATGATAATCATATGGTCTCTCTTTTTAGGTATATTATGATAATTTATTTTAGTAGCTTTCCTAATTTTGTAATTCTAGAATAAATTTCAGAAATGATTTATTATTCTTACAATGTGCTGCTAAATTCTTTTTGCCAGTGCTTTGTTTAGGAATTTTTTTTATTGTTAATTCACAAGTGAGATTTTCTTTTTATACAGTCTTCAGGCATTGATAAAAATATATATGAACTGGAATTTGGATGTTTTCCTTTTCCTATGATCTGGAAAGATGGTACAGTATTAGAATTATTTTTTCTTTAAATGCTTCATAGAATTCTGTGGAACCATCTAGACCTGGGTCTTTCTTGGTAGGAATGGTCACACTTTGTTAACTTTATTTCTTCTATGGATATTAGTTTGCTTGGGAAAATTTCTTTCTTTTGTGGTTGGTTTTATTCAGTTATATTTCCTTAGAATTATTATCTCAGACATGTTTTCAAATTGATTTGCACAGAGTTGACCAAAGTAGTCTGTTATTTTTTAATTTTGTCTGTGTTATATTTTCCCAGTTGACTAATTTTGTGTATTTTGGGCTTTTCCTTTTTTTTTTCCCCTACTAGTTTAGGTGCTTGTGGTTTTTTTCATTTATTTATTTATTTTTTTCTTTTTTAAAATAGTAATCTTTGGGGTTTAATTTTCAACCTTTAATTTTATTTTGTTGTTTCAAACTTACTAATTTTTGCTTTTATCTTGAGTAGTAAGTCCTTTCTTCCCCTTTCCTGTGGTTTATTTTATTGTTACTTCTTTACCTGAGTCAGATGCTTATTTTTTTTTTTTTTCATTCTTTAATAACTGTAGGAAGGTGCCATTTTTTCACAGTGCTCTGAAGATTTTTATCTTTAGTTTTGAGAAATATGACTATGATGTATCCTTGCATGGATTTCTTAAAGTTGTAGCATTTTGAGGATTCACTCGGCTTAAATATGTGGTTTGATTACTTTTGCCAAGTTTGGGACATTTTCAGCCGTTATCTCTCTCAAACTTTTTCACGTCTGCCGTCTTTATCTCCTTTTGGGACTTCAGTGACATGAGTGTTATATCTTTTGTTATAGTCCCATAAATCCCTGAACCTCTTAATTATTTTCAGTTGCTTCTCTCTTGCTCACATTGGATGCTTTCTGTTGCTTTCTGTTCAAGTTCGCAGATTTTTCCCCCTCTGTTTTTGAGTCCATTGAGTTTTTAACTTATTTTATTTTGGTTATTGTATTTTTGTTTCTTTTTTATATCTTCTTTTTATTTGCTGAGATTTTCTGTTTCTTTGCAAGATTTTCTATTTTTTTCATTTGATTTAAGCATGTTTGTCATTGTTTATTGAAACATTTTTATGATGGTTGCTTTAAAATCCTTGTTAGGTAATTCCAGCATCTTAATGTTGGTGCTGTATTATTATCTTGTTGTTGCTGTCTGTTGATTGTCTTTTCATTTTCAAATTTATAATTTTCAAATTTAGGCCTTTTCCTAATTCTTGGTGCAATGAGTTATTTTATATTAAATTATCTTGGGAGGTGCCTAGATGGCTCAGTCGGGTAAGCATCTGACTCTTGGTTTTGGCTCAGGTCATGGTCTCACAGGATCATGGGTTCCAGCTCTTTATCAGGCTCCACGCTGACAGTGTAGGACCTGCTTAGGATTCTCTCTCTCTCCTTCTTTGCCCCTCCTCTGCTCATACTCTCTCAAGAAAAAAAAAAAAAACATCTTGGCCATTTGGGTATTGTATTAAGAAACTCCAGATCTTATTTAAACATTCTGTTTTGACAGGCACCATTTGATAGTATCATAATGCCAGTGATAAAGGGATGTGCCACCTACTGCCAAGTTGGAGGGGTCAAAGTTTAGGTTCCCCACTCAGTTTCTGTTGTCACCCTGGTGGAGAGGGTGTCTCCTCACTGATGGATGGAGCTAGGACTTCAGGCTAACACCACCCTGGCTGGGACAGAGTAGGGTGCCTCATGACTTCATGGCCTCCACTGACAGCAGGATTGGGGGAATCATAAAGGGGGAGGTTGTTATTATTGAAGAGTGGTGAAAAGAATGGTTCTATAGACCTCTTCTATCCCCACCCTAGAGTAGAGGAAAAGGGCTCCTTGTTATTAGCAAGTAAGAATGGAAGTCCAGAGTCCCCATGTGTTCTCCACTGACATTGCTGGTACAGGGGGTATCCTCATTACCCCTGGGATGTCCCACCTCTCTTCTTGGCCTTTTCTGACAGTACAGTTCGGAGGACAGTTGCCTTGTGATAGCCTGGTGAGTATGGAAGTCTAGGCTCCTCATTTGGCTTTTGTACCTTTTTCAAAAATTAATTGACCAAATATGTGTGGGTCTATTTCTGGACTCTTATATTTCACTGATCTTTTTGTCTGTCTTTATGCTAATACTATACTATGTCAATTATAGCCCTCCAACTGCTTCTTTTTCAAAGTTGTTTTAGCTATTCCGGGTTCTTTGCATTTCCATGTGAATATCAAAGTTAGTTTGTTGATTTGGTTATACCCTTGTTTCTATTACAGGTTAGCACCATAATAAAACATAGTTGTGTGTTGCTTAATTTTATGATATTTATTAAATAAATAAAACATGTTCAAAAAATGTCTGAGAAAATTTAGAAAATACTATAGATAAGCAAAAATTTAAAAGATATATTAAAATCACCCAGACTTTAAATGTAAAAGACCATTAAGAAATATGGATTATAAAGTGCAATCATATGTTACACAATGCATATGTGGCATGAGCATATTGCATATTTATGTCAAGATATTATATAGGTATACACAGGTATATTTATTCATATGCACAGAAGACAATTTATTTGGGAGTTTATGTACCAAAATCGTAGTAATGATTATCTTTGGATGGCATGATAAAGGATGAACTATGTTTAATCTTATCACATTATTCTCATTCAGCTATCAAAGGCTAATGCAAGAATTGTTCTATTGCTATTGGTATACTTGTATAATTTGGTGCTTCAATAACAAACATTTAATGAGATTAGAAATTTTTTTCCTTTTCCTTTTCTTTATTCTTTATTTCAAAAATAGTTTCACCAGAGTCCCTTTCTACTGCCAAGTAGCAAGAAGAAACGGACTAGTAAACAGTACAAGTTGATGCGACTTCCATTTGCAAGGTAATTGCTTCAAACTTGGTTAAATACTTGCACACCTCTACCTAGATAAAACTTTGAACAGTTTTTATTTGGGTCTTCTTCCTTGAAACATAGAAAAACATTTAAAAATAAGTAATGAAATACTTGTTAACATTGTACCAGTGAAAGAAATTGGAAGCATAATCTAATAGAGTTCAGTTTTAAACTTTGAAATAATATTCAGCTTTCCCATAGACTGTAGAGAAGAAAGAGCCAAAGGTGAACCTTTAGTTACATGGGTTTGAATTATACTGGTTCAGAGTGTTTAGATTTTTTTTTTTAATTTTTTTTAATGTTTATCATTTTTTTACGTATTTATCATTGAGAGACAGAGAGAGACAGAGCATGAGCATGGGAGGGGCAGAGAGAGGAGAAGACACAAGGTCAGAAGCAGACTCCAGGCTCTGAGCTGTCAGCACAGAGCCTGACACGGGGCTCAAACTCACAAACCGGGAGATCATGACCTGAGCTAAAGTCGGACGTTTAACCAACAGAGCCACCCAGGCACCCCCAGAGTGTTTAGATTTTTATGTAGCACATTGTGTTTGTGTATGTTGTACAATATTTTGAGTTTCATCAACCTGTAGTTGCCTAGTAAGGTAGGAATGAGATGATCTGTAGTTTCTTGGTACAGGTTTTATCTCCAGGGCTCCAAGGAAGCTTACCCATAAATTCAGTAACTATGTGCATCTGTAGTATCTGCTACTCGTTAGTTCTTTTCTTTCTTTTTCCTTAAGTCCCCACTGGCCTCGTTTTATGCTGGGTAAATCTGGTAACTATTTCTATCTTTATTATCTTGAATACTGCTCCAAGCTTTAAAATTAACTTTCATCATTGCTATTTCCTAACCAAAATTTACCACTTCTTGATTAATTTGATTATAAATCATAGTAAACAGCTTATTTCAAACCTGTCATTTTAAAGACAATTTCTGAAGTCCAGAGAGATAAAATGACTTAATGAATTGATGGCATTGATTAAAATTCTCTTGTCTGTTAGAGACAGAATTCTTTGTTATGTCATTTACAGGTTTAATGCTTTTATTTAAATGCACAAGTAAATGCACTTACATATTGAAATGCTATCTGTAACATAGTAAAAAATAGTAAAAAAATTCTGTATCTACTGTGTCACTCTCTATTCTTTATGTTTATTTTTTGAGGGTGGGGGAGGGGCAATGGAAGGGAAGAGAGAGAGAGAGAGAGAGAGAGAGAATATGAATCCCAAGCAGGCTTCACACTGATAGCAGAGGAGCCCAACATGGGGCTCAAACTCATGAACCACAAGATCATGACCTGGACTAAAATCAGGAGTCGGTCCCATAACCAGCTGAGCCACTCAGGCACCCCTAATTGCTGTAGTTTTAAAATAGATACATTTTGGGGCGCCTGGGTGGCTCAGTCGGTTAAGCGTCCGACTTCGGCTCAGGTCATGATCTCGCGGTCCGTGAGTTCGAGCCCCGTGTCGGGCTCTGGGCTGATGGCTCAGAGCCTGGAGCCTGCTTCCGATTCTGTGTCTCCCTCTCTCTCTGCCCCTTCCCCGTTCATGCTCTGTCTCTCTCTGTCTCAAAAATAAATAAACGTTAAAAAAAAAAATTAAAAAAAATAAATAGATACATTTTACTGTCCTGTAGTTCCTTTACTTAGTTTTTTGTTTTTTAAGAATATCTTGGCTGTCATTATGCACACATTTTCCAATTAAGTGTCCTCTTGCGCTATAAAAAATTTCATTTTTTAGTAGAAATTGGAGTATAATATAGATATTAGAAATATTAGAAAAGTTGTAAAATCTTAGAGCCGTGGTGAATTTTCATAAGTAAACACTGTTGTATAATTAGTATCCAGACCAAGAAACAGAACATAGCCAGTACTTCAGACGCCTGCTCTGTGATCCTTTCTAGTCACTACTCACCACCCACCCAAGTATGAACATTATCCTGACTTCTAACATCACAGATTGAACAATTTTGGCTCATTTGAAACTTCTTATAGTGAAATCATAAAACATGTATTTTTTTTTTTTTTTAATTTTTTTTTTCAACGTTTTTTATTTATTTTTGGGACAGAGAGAGACAGAGCATGAACGGGGGAGGGGCAGAGAGAGAGGGAGACACAGAATCGGAAACAGGCTCCAAGCTCCGAGCCATCAGCCCAGAGCCTGACGCGGGGCTCGAACTCACGGACCGCGAGATCGTGACCTGGCTGAAGTCGGACGCTTAACCGACTGCGCCACCCAGGCGCCCCTTATAAAACATGTATTTTTATCTCTGGCTTATTTTGTTGAGCATTATGTTTGTGAGATTCATCTGTATTGTTCTATGTACTTGTAGATCAGGCATTCTCACTGCTGTGTAATGTTGGATGATTATCCCATCATTTATTCATCCTTAAGATGATGAGCATTTACTTTGTTTTTGTTTTGGCCTGTTTGTTACAAACAGCGCTGTCATATATAAGCCTTTTGATGGATGCACATACAGATTTCTGTTGGGTATATACCTAGGAGTAGAATTACTGGGTTTTACATATATTTGGCTTTAGGAGAACCTGCCAAACAGTTTTCTAAAGGGGTTATACCAATTTACATTCCTAATAATGTATAAGAATTCCTGTTCTGTATCTCCATCAACACTTGTTACCGTCTTTTTCAGTTTAGCCATACTGAGCCATAATAATTAATCATTCATTACCTTGATAAACAATGAAGTTAAGCACCTGTTTATATGTTTATTTTCTGTTAGATTGTCTTTTTCTTTCTTTCTTTCTTTCTTTCTTTCTTTCTTTCTTTCTTTCTTTTCTTTTTTAAGATTTGCAGTTTCTATACATTGTGTGTAAATTACAAATATCTTTTACTCTGGCTTGCCTTGTCATTCTCTTAATGGTGTCTTTAGATGAACAGAAGTTATTTATAAGAATCTGCTTTATATGTCTCTGTTTTGCCCCTCATGGTTACTACTTTCTGTGGCCTTTCAAGAAAATCGTTACCAATTGGAAGGTCATGAGACATTCCCTTATGTTTTCTTTTAAAAGCTTAATTATAATGGGAAGAAAATAAACAAATAAGTAAATAGCAAGCTTTATTAACTTCCCTTTAATTTTTCTTTTTAAATTTTTTGAGAGAGAGCAGACACAAGGGAGCAAGGGCAAAGAGAGAAGGAGAGAGAGAGAATCCTTCAAGGAGCAGAGAGAGAAAAAGAGAAAGAAGCAGACCTCGCACTCACCCGAGGCAGGGCTTCAGCTCACCCAATGCGGGACTCGAACTCACGATCTGTGAGATCATGACCTGAGCTTAATGAAGTTAGATGCTTAACCAACTGAGCCACCCAGGCGCCCTTCCTTTCATGTTTAGATCTTCAGTCTACTTAGAATTTTGGGTATGATGTGAGGGAAGGGTCATTTTTTCCATGTGTAAATCCTGTTGACCTTGTATCATTTAATGAAAAGACCACCCTTTCCCCACTTCACTGCAGTATTATCTGTATCATAAGTCAGATGACTGGATGTGTATGGGCCCGTTTCTGAACTCAATATTCTATTATATGAGTTTTGTCAATATCACATCATCTTAATTACTAGCTTTGTAATAAGTCTTGATGTTTGATAGTGTCAGTATCCATTTTCTTTATTTAGGTTTTTGTTCTTGAACATTATCTTAGCTCTTTTGACCCCTTTGCATTTCCAAGTGAATTTTAGAATCAGCTTATCAGTTTATACACACACACGCTCTCTCTTTCAGTTTTGGAATTTTGATTGGGATTATATAGAATATAGTTCAGTTTGGGGAAAATTGACATTTTATAAAATTGAATGTTCCATCAATGAACATGGTATATCATTGTTTATTTAGATATTATGTATATTCTCTCATAGTTTTATACTTTTTTGAGTAGTTATTGCATGTCTTAGATTTTTTCCTACTTATCTGATCTTTAGTGCTATTCTGAATGTTATTGGTTTTATTTATTTATTTATAAATGTTTATTTGTTTTTGGGAAAGAGAGTGTGAACGGGGGAAGGGCAGAGGTAGGGGGGACAGAGGATCCGAAGTGGGCTCTACCCTGATAGCAGTGAGCCTGATGCAGGGCTCACACTCACAAACTGTGAGATCATGATCTGAACCAAAGTTGGGCGGTCAACCAACTGAGCCACCCAGGCACCCCTGAATGTTCTTGTTTTTAACTTTAATATTCTTCTTGATGCTAGTATATAGAAGTACAATTAATTTTTGAATATCAACCTTGTTTCCAGTGACCTTGCTATTAATTTTAATAGTTTATCTGTAGGTTTTTTTTTCCATTTTCTATGAATATAACTTTATTATATATTATATATATTGTAATAGGGACAGTTTCCCCTTCTCTGCTTTAGTTTGTACACCTTTAATTTTTTTCTTATCTTATCGTAGTGACTACTTTTTGTTCATTAATGAATAAAAGTAATAATAATGGAGATTCTTACTGTGTTCCCATTATTTAATATGTTTGCTTTTGGGTTTTTGTAGGTTCTCCTTAACAGAATAAATAGTTCCTTTGTGCTCCTGGTTTTCATGAATGGCTTTTTAATTTTATCAAATGCTTTTTATGTCACTATCAAGAATATGTTATTTTTTTCTTTTTTTTCTATTAATGTAATGATTTTTAATATTTTTTCTATTAATGTAATGAATTTTAAGCATTGATATTTGAATGTTAAATCATGATTACAATTGTGGAATGAACTGCTCCTGATGATACATCCTTTTGATATGTCAGTAAATTTTACTTGGTAACTTTTTAAAGGATTTTTCCTCATACGTTAATAATAAAGATAATTTATAATATTTCTTTATTGTAATAACTTGAGGTCCTAGTATTCATACTATGCTGGTCACAGTAAATGAGCTGATAAGTACATTTATTTTTTATTTTCTAAAAGTATTTGTGTAAATTTTTTTTCTTTAAATGTTTATGAGAAGTTATCTGGGCCTTTCATAGATAAAGGAATATTCAGGTTTTCTATTTTTTCTTGTGTCGGGTTTGTGTTTTCCAAAGTTTGTCCCTTTAATCTAAAATATCAAATTATTGGCGTATAGTTGTTGATAACAGCTCTAGTTACATGTTTAATGTTTGTAGGATATGTACTGATGTTCTCCTTTTCTTTAATATTGACTTTTCTCAATTTTTTTCTTGATTTGTTTTGCTTTAGGGATTTATCAGTTTTATTCATCTTTACAAAATGAATTGTCTTTTGGGCTATGTTGATGTTTCTTTTTAGTATATTTGTTTCCTGTTGAATTTAGTCTGCTCCTTATCATGTCTTGCCTTTCTGTTTTGCTTCTTTTCAAATTAAAACTGTGATTATTACTATTCTTAGTTATTTCTTGAGCTAGTTTACATTATTAATTTTCAGACTTTCTTTTAAAAAATATGCATTTAAGGTTGTTTTTCTGTAAGTATAGCTTTAGCTGCACTGCACAGTTTTTGATATGCCATATCCTTATTATCACTCAATTCACAATATTTTTTTTTTCTGTTCTGATATATACTTTTATCCATGGGTCATTAACAAGCATACCAAATTTCCAATCAGCTGGATGTTTTTTCAAATTACTTTTTATTGTTGATTTCTAGCCAGTTTCCATTGTAGTTACAGAACATAGATAAATGATTTTAGTCTTTTGAAATTTATTAAGACTTGCATTAAGACACAACTTGGTCTAATTTGGTAAATATTTTGGGTGCACATAAAAAGAATGTATTTTGTGGTTGTTGGATGCAGTATTTTATATATGTCAGTTTTATCAGTTTACTGATTATATTGTTCAGAAATTCCATGTCTTTCTTGCTTCTGTTACCTATTCTATCAGCTACTGAGAGAAGTGCATTAAAGTCTACATCTATGATTATGAATTCATCTGTTTCTCCTTTTAGCTTAGTCAGTTTTTGCTTTATGTACTTTAAAGCTGTTAGTAGATGCATGTAAGTTTAGAATTGATTTGTTTTCCTGATGACTTGTTTTGTCAATATGAATTATTTCCAGAAATGACTCTTGCTTTAAAATCTACTTGTCTCAGAGACACCTGGGTGACTTGGTTAAGCATCCAACTTCGGCTCAGGTCATGATCTCTTGGTTCAAGGGTTTAAGCCCCACATTGGGCTCTGTGCTGACAGCTCAGAGTCTGGAGCCTGATTCAGATTCTTCCTCTCTTTCTGCCCCTTCTCCACTCACACTCTGTCTCTCTCTCTCACTCAAAAATAAATAAACATTTTTTTTTTTTAAGTGTACTTAGCCGATAGAACATTTCTCTGTACAGTAGAACTTTGGATTGCAAGTAACTTGTTCTGTGAGTGTTCCTCAAGATGAACAAACATTTCCAGTAAATTTTAACTTATAAATAAGTGATGTCTTGCAATATGAGTAGTATGTGACACCAAATGTCACATAATCACAACTGAACCAATGGCTCTTGAAATTTGCTTTGATATTCAAGTGCTTTGGATTATACAAGCATGTTTCTGGAACAGATTATGCTCTCAAACCAAAGTTTTACTGTATATCTTTTTCTATAACTTTACTTTCAAATTCTGTTATATTTAAAATGCATATAATTACAGGGCGCCTGGGTGGCACAGTCGGTTGAGCGTCCGACTTCAGCTCAGGTCATGATCTCACAGTTTGTGAGTTTGAGCCCTGCATCAGGCTCTGTGTTGACAGCTCAGAGCCTGGAGCCTACTTCGGATTCTGTGTCTCCCTCTCTACCCCTCCCCTGCTCATACTCTGTCTCTCTCTCTCAAAAATGAATAAACTTAAAAAAAAAAATGCATATAATTTCATTTTTTTAAAAAATGAATTCAGTTTAACATCTCTTTTAATTAGAATGTTTAATATGTTTACATTTAATATAATTGCTGATATAATTGGATTTATATCTGTCATCTAGTTATTTTATTTTTTAATTTTTTAAACATTTATTTTTGAGAGACAGAGAATGAGCATGGGAGGAGCAGAGAGAGGGGGAGACACAGTACCTGAAGCAGGCTCCAGTCTCTGAGCTGTCAGCACAGAGCCCAATGTGGGGCTTGAACTCACGAGTAGTGAGATCATGACCTGAGCCGAAGTCAGATGCTTAACCGACTGAGCCACCCAGGCACCCCTATTTTATTTTTTTTAAGTTTGTTTATTTCTTTTGAGAGAGACCAAGAGAGTGTGAGTGGGGCAGGAGCAGAGAGAGAATCCCAAGCAGGCTCTGTGCTGTCAGTGCAAAGCCAGACGTGGGGCTGGATCCCACAAACCGTGAGATTACGATCTGAGCTAAAATCAAGAGTTGGACACTTAACCCACTGAGCCACCCAGGCAGCCCTAGTTATTTTCTACTTGAGCAACCTGTTTTATGTTCCCTTTTCTCTCCTTTCTTGATTTCTTTTGAAATAAAATATTTTTTCTTATTTACATTTGTTAACTATTAATTTGTTATCATCTACTCTTCCTTTATGATTACTCTAGTGATAGCAGCATTCATCCTTAGATTGTTTTAACTCTCTAATACAAATTATTACTTTACCACTTTCTCAATAATGTTAGCACGTTAGAATGCTTAAGCTCCACATTTCTGTGTCCTACCTTTATGTAAATCTTATGTATTTTCATTTTCTATATATTTTAATCCCACAAATTGCTACTTTCATTTTTTTGTGTAGTTAAGATTCATTTAAATGATCTACATATTTAACTGTTCAATTTTTTCATATTGCTTCCTGCATTTTTTTAATTGCCCACTCACAACTTTTTCCTCCAGCTTTACTGAGATAAAATTTACAAATAAGCTTCTTTCATTTTGATATTTCCTTTTAAGATAATATTCCTTCTGCTGAAAGAAATTCTTTATTCTTTCTTTTAATGCAGTTCCTGGCAGTGCATTCATTCTGCTTTTGTTTTTCTGGAAACTTTTTATTTCATCTTCATTTTTGAAGAGTATGTTTGCAATTTAAAAATATTAGGTTGGGAATCATTTTTAGTGATTTAAAGATGTTATTTTATTGTCTGTGGCTTCTGGCTTTTCTTTTGAAAAGGTAGCACCTTTTTTGCAAGTTGAAGAAAGACATTCCTTTTTTTTTCTTTCTGAATTAACAGGGCTATTTTTTAAATTTATTTTTAATTTAAATCCAAGTTGGTTAATATATAGTGTAATAATGATTTCAGAAATAGAATTTAGTGATTCATCACTTACATATAACACCCACTGCTCATCCCAACAAGTGTCTTCCTTAAAGCCCCTCACCCATTTAGCTCGTCCCCTAACCCAACACCCGCCAGTAACCCTCAGTTTGTTCTCTGTATTTAAGAGTCTCTTATGGTTTGTCTCCCTCTCTTTTTATACTATTTTTCTTCCCTTCCCTTATGTTCATCTGTTTTGTATTTAAAATTCCACATATAAGTGAAATCATATGATACTTGTCTCTCTCTGACTGGCTTATTTTGCTTAGCATAATACATTCTAGTTCCATCTGTGTTGTTGCAAATGGCAAGATTTCATTTTTTGAACCCCAAGTAATATTCCATTGTATATAAATATCACATCTTCTTTATCCATTCATCAGTAATGGACATTTGGGCTCTTTCCATACTTTGGTTGTTGTCAATAGTGCTGCTATAAACATTGGGATGCATGTGCCCCTCCAAATCAACACTCCTGTATCCTTTGGATAAATACCTAGTAGTGCAATTGCTGGGCCATAGGGTCTATTTTTAATTTTTTGAGGAAGCTCCATGCTGTTTTCCAGAGTGGCTGCACCAGTTTGCATTCCCACCAGCAGTGTTGTTGCCCAAGTTGTTAATTTTAGCCATTCCAACAGGTATGAGATGGTATCTCATTGTGGTTTTGATTTGTATTTCCCTGATGATGAATGATGTTAAGCATTTTTTCATGTGTCTATTAGCCGTCTGGATGGAAAGACATTCCTTTTTATTCTGGTTTGCTCATTGTTTTTATAATGAATTTGTATTTTGTCAAAAAAAATTTTTTTCTGTCTGGAGAGAATCATGACTTTTCTCCTTTATATCTGGTTTCATCAATGTTTTTTCTCAGTTTTTCTTCCATTTCATATTTCATTGGTGTCTGCTCTTTATTATTTCCTTTATTTTACTTTTTAAAAATTGAGATATATTTTTCCTTTCTGTTAATGTGGTGACTTCAGTTTATTTGCGTTAAACCAAATTTTTATGTCACAAATTCCACTTGGTCATGGTGTATTATTCTTCCTATATATTGATGGATATGATTTGCTAACATTTTCTTTAATTTTTTTATCTGTATTTATAAGGGATATTGGTCTATAAACTTCTTACTGTAATTTTGATGGGTTTTGATAAGAGTTGTCCTGGCTTTGTAAAATGAAGAAATATTCCCTCTTCATTTTTTGAGTTTGTAAAACTGGTATCTCTCCATTACGTGTTTGAAAGAATTAATAAGATAGGTAATTTGGATGTGAGTTTTTAATTTATTAATTTGATTTCTTAAATAAATATGGAGCTTTTCAGATTTTCTAGTTCTTTTTCAGTCAATTTAGAAAATGTTTGTCTTTCCAGAAAATCATCCATTTTATCTAGGCAGTCAAGTTTTTTGTTATAAAGTTGTTTATAAAATGCCCTTATTATACTTTTTTTAAAATGTTTTTAATGTTTATTCATTTTGAGAGACAGAGCGTGAGCGGGGGAGGGGCAGAGAGAGAGGGAGACACAGAATCTGAAGCAGGCTCCAGGCTCTGAGCTGTCAGCACAGAGCCTGACACGGGGCTCGAATTCACAAACCACGACATCGAGACCTGAGCCGAAGTCAGGTGCTTAACCAACTGAGCCACCCAGGCGCCCCGCCCTTATTAAACTTTTAATTGTCTGTGACGTCTGTAGTGAGGTTCTTTCTCTCATCCCCGATATTGGTAATTTGTATCTCTTTTTTTTTTTTTTTTTTTTTTTTAATTTATCAAGCTAGCTATAGTGTTGTCAGTTTTATTGATCCCTTAAAGACCCAGCTTCTGGTTTTTTAAATATTTCTTTTTAGTTTTTCTTCCATTTCATACTTCACTGGTGTCTGCCCCTTTATTTATTTATTTATTTATTTATTTATTTATTTAAATGTATATTTATTTTTGGAGAGACAGAATCTGAGTGGGGGAGGGGCAGAGAGAGAGAGAGGGAGACACAGAATCCAAAGCAGGCTCCAGTCTCTGAGCTGTCAGCACAGAGCCCCAATGCAGGGCTCCAACTCACAGACCACAAGATCACGACCTGAGCTGAAGTTGGCTGCTTAACTGACTGAGCCACCCTGGTGCCCCATGTATCTGCTCTTTATTATTTCCTTTCTTCTACTTATTTTTTAAAATTGAGATATAATTCACATAACAAAGTTTTCCATAACTGGAAATACACCCTTTTAAAGTGTATAGTACAGTGGATTTGATTGATTGATTGATTGATTGATTGATTTAGAGAGCAAGCACAGGGGTGAGACAGAATCTTAAGCAAGCTCCACACTCCTCACAAAGCCTAACGTGGGGCTTGATCTCATGACTGGGAGATCGTAACCTGAGCCAAAATCAAGAGTTGGATGCTTAACCAACTGAGCCCCCAGGCGCCCCACAGGAGATTTTAATATATTCACAAAATTTGCAATCCTCACCACTGTGTAATTCCAGAATATTTTCATTACATCAGAAAGAAAGCCTGTATCCATCAACAGTCACTTCCCATTCTGCTCTTCTCCAGCCCCTGGCAACCGCTAATCTGTTTTCTGTCTGTCTCTATGGATTTGCCTGTTTTGGACATTTCATATCAATGGAATCACACAATATGTGGCCTTTTGTGTCTGGCCTCCTTCACTTAGCATACTATTTTCAAGTTTCATCCATGTTGTAGCATGTATTAGTACTTCATTCATTTTTATGACAGAATAATTTTCAGTTGTTTGCATCTACCATATTTTGTTTCCCCATTCATCAGTTAATGAACAATTGTGCTGTTGTTACTTTTTGGCTATTATGAGCAATGGTACTATGACTATTCACACAAAAGTTTTTGTGTGGACATAGTTTTCAGCTTATGCCTACAAGTAGAATTGCTGAGTCCTGTAATAACTGTATGTTTAACTTTTGGAGGAACCACCAAACTGTTTGCCAAAGCTGCTGCATTGTTTTACGTTTCTATCAGCAAAGTATTAGGAACCCAATTTCTTTACATCCTCACCAACACTTGTTATTACCAGTCCTTTTGATTACAGCCATTGTAGTGGGTATGAAGTGGTATTTCATTGTGGTTTTGATTTGGATTTCCCTGATGGTTAATGATACTGAGAATATTTGCATAATGAGCATATTTCATGATCATTTTATATTAGGATCATTCTGTCGGTTATCTTTTTCTCTTGAATTTGAATACTTTTTCCTGTTGCTTTATATTTTGAATAATATTGGATTGTATCCTGGATATTGTAAATCCTGTGTTGTAGAAAGTCTGGATTCAGGTGTTTTCCTCCAACAAGTTTGATGTTTTTATTTTAGGCAGTTACCTTGTCTGAACTCAAATTTATTATTTCCCTGTGAGGGGCAACATATGAAATCTCATTTCAGTTCGTTTATCCTTAGCGGGGTTGGTTGGAATCTTCTTCACATATTTGTGATTTATGGGTCAGCCAGAGATTGGGGGGGGGGGGGCAGTTTACACACAAAATTTGGCCTTCCCCTCTCTATCTCATCTGTTATTTCCCCCATCACACACATTTTGCAGCTGTCATAATTATCCCTAATTTTGACCTTGAATCAATAAGAATGTAGACTTCTAACTTTTTAAAAATGTGGCACTGGCTGAGGATGTAAACTCATCTTTTTTTAAGTGCTTTTTGTTTACTTTCCAGTTACTTCAGGTTGTTTTTAAAAATGTACATATTTTTTAAATGTTTATTTTTGAGAGAGAGAAAGAGAGGGAGGGGCAAAGAGTGGAAGACAGAGAATCCCAAGCAGGATCTGAGCTGACAAGCCCAAATCACGGCTTAAACTCACCAACTGTGAGATCATGACCTGAGCCAAGATGAAGAGTCAGACACTTAACTGACTGAGTCACCCAGGCACCCCATTTTTTAAAAATATTTTATCCAGAATTTATAGTCATTATGTTTGATAGAGTTGATTTAAAAATAGCTATTCAGCCATTACCAGAAGCAGAACCTCTCTCCTCTGTTTATTTTTGTTGACTTGTTTTTTTCAAGTGGCATAGAAATTTCTTCCCAATGGCTATTCTATTTGTTGCATTTAAATTTTTAACAAATATTTGTCAATATTTATTCTTATTATTGTCAATAATTTTTAAATATCTGATTTATTTGGCATTCAAGGCAAAGTCTTTATTGTTGGAGGATATTAATCCTCATTCTTTGAACTCAAGGTCAGTTTATCAAATTATTTCTGTAGGTTACTGTCTTCCCTCCACCCCCAACTACATTTAACTAACTACTCTAGGAATATGGCTCTAGTTTACATGGATGCCTTTTGGAAACATAGCTAACTTTAGTTCACACATAACTTTACATATAATTGTACTTCTTTGAAACTAGAGAAAGAGTTTTGGGTATTCCATAAAATTAATTGTAAGAAAACAATAAATATTACATATGAGTGAGTATTTGTAAGTATGTCTGAACTTTATTCATTTCATTAGTATTATCCTAAATGGTCAACCAGTGATTATATCAATTATTTCTTTTTGAGGCCGCTGGGGCTCTGGGAGTAAGAAGCATTCCTGTTCTATACTATTAGAAACTATCTCTTTCCTGCCTATAGTTGTCTTCATTGAACACAGAGAGATACCAGAGTGGGTTTATGGTTGGATCTTAAATAAATAGAATATAAAAAGAACTATCCATGTAATTTTCTAAATAATGTTTATAAAATACAAAATTCTTCATTCATTTCCACTTGCCTTTAGGGTTCCATTAACTTCAAATGATGATGATGATGATGATGATGATAAAGAGAAAATACAATATGATGACAATATTATAGCAAAGACATCACCTGATATTCCCTTTTCAGTATCAACGAGACAATCTTTATCAAGTCAGTATAATTTGGAATTGTTATTTCTTAAAGAAAATAATCATCATATGTGTGGTTTAGATGATTCAGACATATTTCTTCTATTGCTATGCTTCCCAAAGATGAATATCAGTATTAATTTTGAATATCAGTATTAAAAAGTTACATTCATCGGATTTTTTTTCTTGAGGCCCAAGGTGTATATGCAGTTAATAAGTTGGACCCTCTTATGTTATAGATATGCTAACTTCTACCATTTAAAACTGCTGGTGAAAAATTTAATTTTTAAGGAAACATGCTGACAAATGTCAGAACCACAGTGGCCTAACACTGTTATTCTGCAAGCAATATTTAGAAATGAATAATCCTGAAGAGCTTTTCTTGGTATCTTATTAGCTTATGAATTGAAAGATACCATATATTTATTTAGTTTCATCTCTCCTTTTCATAGACAATAAAACTGGAGGTCTAGATAGATTTAGTGACTTTTTCAAGATCATAGTCAAAACAAAAACTTGAGCCTGGAAAATGGTTGAGCCAGAGAAAATGATGACACTTATGTTTTATTTATGTGGTTATTTCTAAAATAATAATCCTTCAGTGGAGTCTGGCTTATGTATTTGTCATAGATTTACAGATTGGATTATAGAACCATAGGTATATTTCATTTAGAACTTAGAATTGTTTTTCCTTTATAAAAATTGATGTGTGTGTGTGTGTGTGTGTGTATATATATATATATATATATATATATATATATACATAAATTTTCACATAAATATTTATATAAATATTAGCTGCCTGCTTATAGCCTTTTGATAGTAATCCTTATCAGAGTTATCACTTTTATTTGGGTTCATTTGCTGGCCTCCTCCCATTTTAGAAATATATGTTAATGGCTCTGTTATCAGCTATATTCCCCAGTACTGTTGGGGCCAAGCTAGAGTGAATTCTAAGTATATATTTTCCATAGATACAAATGTAATGACTTATGAATACTCTGATCATTTCTACTTTATTTTCATTAGTGTAGATTCTTTATAGTATCTGAACAGAACATATTGTTAGAAATCCTCTCTGTGAAACAGTTTGATATTTAATCTAATTTGTTTAAAATAACAAATTCCTTGCCATTACTTATTTCTGAATTTTCTTTCCTCTTATTTTATAGAAAATCATTTCCACTCAGACCAAAGTTCCAAGAATTCTCTAATGAGTGAGATTAGAAATGCCCAGTCAATCAGCCACAGAAAGGAGAAATCATCTCCTAGTAATATAACTGAAAGGAAAAAACGTGTATCATCTTGGGAATCAAATAATCCTTCTACTGACAGTCTTCATGTGATGGATTTAGATCAACAACAGATTTCAAGTCAAGAATTTAATTGGCATGAGATAAATGATTGTACTAATGAAACAAATATCAAAATGCAGAGAAACATACAGTGCCTTCCTGACTCATCTGAGTCTACAAGTGAACCAGCTGCAGAGTACATGAATCCATTTCAGGGTAGTGATGACTATCAATTGCAGAAAACTGTATATGATGCTGACATGGATTTAACTGCTGGTGAAGTAAGCAAAATTGTTACAGTTTCAACAGGTGCTAAAAATAGAAGTGATAAAAAATCAAATGATTGTGAAATAAAAACTTTCAGAAAAGTGAAAGATTCAAGTTCTGAAAAAAAGAGAGAAAGATCTAAGAGACAATTTAAAAATAGTTCAGATATTGATATTGAGGAAAAGATTGAAAATGGACCAGCAAAAAAATCAGTTGTTGTGGATGGCAAAGGGAATTCAGAAGATCCAAATTTTATTTTCAGTGCTGAGCAGCTGACTCAGTTGAACATACTGAAGGAAGTAACCCTTCATAATGGCTTTGATCAAGACGACAGAGAAAGTATACAGCATAATAAAAAAAAGAAGAGAATACATGTAACAAATGAACAAGAGGAAACCAACTCTTTCTCCCAAAGTTCAGATAAATTCCAGCAGGAGAGTAAATTTGATATGGGTCAGAGTTCTGTAGCTTATCATAAAAGTAAAGCTTCTAGACAGACATTTGTGATTCATAAGTTAGAAAAAGGTAACTTATTCCCAAACCAAAAAAATAATGAAACCACTTCTGAAAACCTAGAAGTCACAAGTGAATTTCAAACAGCCGATCTTTCCACCAAAGATAATGGAAGTTTATGTGATTATAAGACCCAGAATATGTCATATTTGAAAAAGCATGTCACTGATAAGCAACCTACTCAGCAACATCAATCAAAAATAAATGAGAAGCTTAAGCAGAAAGTAAATCGGAGGACAGAAATAATTTCTGAATCAAACCAAGTATATGGGGATAGTGGTAAAGATGTGTATGGCCCAGAAAAAGGTAACTTTTCCTTCCAAACCCAAGAGGATAAAGAAACCATCTCTGGAAACCTAGAAGTTTCAGATGAGTTTCAAAAACCTGCTGTTTCCACCATTGGTAATGGAAACCTGTATGATTGTGAGATCCAAAATGTGTTGGATATGCAAAAGCAGATCACTAATGTGTACCCTGTTCAGCAAAATGAATCAAAAGTTAATAAGAATCTCAGGCAGAAAGTAAATCGGAAGACAGAAATAATTTCTGAAATGAATCATTTAGATAATGGCAAAAATGTGTATTGCCCAGAAAAGGGTAATTCTTTCTTCCTAACCCAGAAAGATAAAGAAATCATCCCTGAAAATCTAAAAGACCCAAGTGAGTTCCAAACACCTGCCCTTTCTACCAAAGATAGTAGAAAACTATACGATTATGAGACTCAAAATGTTCTAGGAGTGAAAAAGCATATCCATGATATGCAACCTACTTGTCAAAATGAATCAAAAATAGATAAGAAGCTTAGGCAAAAGGTGTGTCGGAAGACAGAAATAATTTCTGAAATCAACCAAGTATATGAGAATAATGACAAAGACATACATGACCCAGAAAAAGATAACTTACTTTCTCTAACCCAAAAGGAAAAAGAAACCATCCCTGAAAACCCAGAAGGCTTAAATGAATTTCAGATAGCTGATCCTTCCACTGAAGGTAATAGGAACCTATGTCATGAGACTCAAAACATTTTGGGGGTGAAAAAACATGTTACCGATATGCCACTTGCAAAGCAAAATGAATCAAAAATAAGTAAGAGGCTCAAACAGAAAGTAAATCGGAAGACAGAAATAATTTTAGAAATGAACCGAGTAAATGAGTTAAAAAAAAAAGGCGTGCATGACCCAGAAGAAGGTAACTTCTTTTCCCTATCCCAAACAGATAAAGAAACTATTTATGAAAACCTAGAAGTCACAAGTGAATTACAAACAGCTTATCTTTCCACACAAAATAATGGAAATTTGTATGATTATGAGACACAGAATGTGTTGGATTTGAAAAAGCATGTCACTGATATGCGACCTGCTCAACAGAATGAATCAAAAATAAATAAGAAACTTAGGCAGAAAGTAAATCAGAAGACAGAAATAATTTCTGAAAGGTGCCCCATATATGGGGATAATGATAAAGATGTGCATGATCAAGAAAGCTATATAAATGGTCTGGATTTTCAAGTAAATAAATCTAAACAAATACTTGAATGCCAAGGTATTATCAGTGGGTGTGCTATGGAAATTGATAGCCATGAAAAGGAAAACTGTGATCAAATTTCAAATCTTTACAAACTAGTTAAAAAGCATGGGAAAGAATCATCAGGAAAGACCACGATTTTGGCCAAAGGTAAAAAATCTATTTTGCAGTTAGCAGATTCTTTACAGACATCTGTCTCAGAATCAGGTTTAAAATCTATTACTAATGAAGCAGATTCTGATCCTGGTAAGCAGCAGAATCCAAAGGAAAGAACTACAACTCTGAATGAAAAAAAGAAAAACATTCCCTTTGTGGAAGTGATAAAAGAAGGAGAGTGCCAGGTTAGAAAAGTTAACAAAATGGCATCTAAATCAAAGAAAAGGAAGATCTTCATCTATCCTTCTTCAGATAACCATGAAGTAATGCAGGTAATATCTGACACTGATCAGGGAATATCAGTTGAATCTGAACAGGCTAATGAGGAAAAAATTTTGGAAAATGAGAAAGTTATCAAAATGAAGCCAGACTTTTACACAAAGGCATTTGAATCTTTGTCTCAGGTATATTCACCTAACATACAAGATTCTTCCTTTAACAGTGTTCCTGGGGATTCAGTACCTCTAAGTATTTCTTCTAGTAAAAATCTGATAATAAAAGAAAGTTTTGCCCTGGAGAGCTCACCAATCTTTCAAGTAACTGATGATGTACATGAGAAGATGAAAGGCATGAAATTCAAAGTCAACCAGAGAACACAAAAATCAGAAATAGGTAGGTCAAAAGCTGAAGTGATCAAGTTTTAAAAGTGTATTTTCTTTTTTCATTTAATCAGTAAAGTATGTCCTGATATTTTTATGGAGTTTAATATTTAACTGTGTAGCTGATCTATAGAAACAATATACAGTATTTGTTTTTGTGTGTGTGACTTATTTCACCTAGTATAATGCCTTCAAGATCCTTCTGTATTTTTTTTTTTTTTGGTATTGTTTCAAATGGTAGGATTTCCTCATTTTTTATGGGTGAAAAATATTCATAGCATGTATATATATGTTCTATGCAAATAGAATATATATGTTCTATATATTTGTGTGTGTGTGCGTGTGTGCGTATACACACACATACATGCACACACCCAACTTCTTTATCCATTCATCCATCAATGGACATATCTTGGCTATTGTAAATAATGCCTATGAACATGGGGGTGCAGATATCTTCTCAAGTTTGAGAACACCAGGATTTTGGTGTATAAAGCTATTCCAGATAGAAGGAATATTGAAGCAGATGAAGTGCAAAAGTTTGAGTTGCAGGCCATTATAGAGGACTGGTGAGTCATCTTTCATCTCTATATTCCTCGTGGTGCCTTTCACAGAGTAAACAATCGATAACAAATGTTGAATGAATGTGTAGTAATTTGTGTGATTCTGTGAATCAAGACTTGTGACTTGTGAAAAATTTTTATCAGCCTGCATGTGGTTTATATAGTTTGATACTTTGCTTAAAATATTAAATCTCATTTCCTCTCATTGCTGGAAAAAACACCTGATTTATAAATAATTTTAGTGCTACTATTACAATATTTAAAATTACAACTTGATGATTGTTAAGTTTAAAAATTTGCTGTCAGCTATTTGCAAACCACAAATATCCCATATCTATTTCTATATGGGAGATATCCTGTATCTCTCTCTATATGCTTATAGTGAAAATAATATTCTTTTCAGGTGGTAGAACACTGCAGGACTTGACAAATACCAGTTTTATTTCAAATAACACTGCTAACGCTGAAAATAAGTCAGAAAATCCATCTTTAGAGCTACCAAGCCGAAGAAGAAGGTGTACTCCTCTCTATTTAAAAGAGCCAAATCTCAAAAGGTAAGTATTTCAGTGATATTAAAGTGATTTCAGTATGATAATATAAAATATATGCTTTAAAAGAAATTCCTGCCTGAATTGTATTTGAACACTTCTGAATATCAGTAGATTTTTGATATATAACAACCACAGTAATGATCTAGATGAGATTTGAAGAAATATCTTCTTTTATTCTTTGAACAGGCTTTGTAAAAAACTGCTGTCTATGATTTGCATAGCACTATTTCCATGTCTGTTATCTTCATTAGTTTTCTACCTTGTTCCCTAGAAAAATTGAAAATGGCTTTGTTTGTTCTTTGGCCTTAAAGACTAATAGTCTTCTTTCTTTTTAAAAATATCAAATTTCCCCAACAAAGAGAACATAGTACTCCTCGTATTTATACATCACTCAGCTTCAATTGTTATCAGTATTTTGCCTTACTTATTTCGTCTGTCCTTTTTTGTTGTAGTATTTTTTTTTAATGTTTTTATTTATTTTTCAGAGAGAGGGAGAATGAGTGAGCACAAGTTGGGGCAGAGAGAGAGGGAGACACAGAATCCAAAGTAGGCTCCAGGCTCTGAGCTGTCAGCACAGAGCCCAATGTAGGGCACGAGCCATGAGATCATGACCTGAGCTGAAGTTGGATGCTTAACCAACTGAGACACCCAGGCACCCCTGTTGTAGTATTTTTAAAGCAAATCCCTAATATTGGGTCATTTATTCCAAAAGCACTTCTATATATATCTCTCTTAAAAAAAAGGAACTTCTTAACAAACTTCTTAACAAAACTAGAAAACCATGATCACATCAATTATCAATATGAATTGTCAACACTCTCTTACTGTCATCTAATTACCAATTCCTATTCAAATTCCCTTAATTATCTCAAAAAATGTCCAAATGCCTTTTAACATGTATTTTATTGAAAATCTCACTTAAATTTTTTTTTCAAATGTTTGTTTATTTTGGAGAGAGAGAGAGAATGAACAGGGGAGGGGCAGAGAGAGAGGGAGAGAGAATCCCAAGCAGACTCTGCGCTCTCAGCACAGAGCCCGATGTGGGGCTCAAACTCAACAAACTGTGAGATCATGACCTGAGCCAAAATCAAGTCTGACGCTTAACCAACTGAACCATCCAGGCGCCCCTCATTTTTTTTAAAAGGGTAAATGAAGTAGCTTGTTTTGCAGATCCTGATCATATTTGGGATCATATTTTCAAAAAGAGAAAAGTATTCTTAAATGTTCTTGTCCTTTGCATTGTTTCAATGTTTGCTTCTTTTATAAATGAAAACTGTTGATGGTTCTGACAGGTAGTTTAAGACAACCAGCACATGGTAGCAATACAAAGGAGTTACGGTAGAAGAGAAACAAAAGTGAAATAAAGGATCAAAGCATTTTTTAAATAAAACGACTTTATCGAGTTATATTTCACACACCATCCATATCAACGTTCAAAGTGTATACTTCAGGGCTACCTGGGTGGCTCAGTTGGTTAAGCGTCTGCCTCTTGATCTCACAGTTTGTGGGATCCAGCCCCATGTCTGGCTTTGTGTTGATAGCACAGAGCCTGCTTGGTATTCTCTCTCTCCCTCTCTCTCTGCCCCTCCCCAACGCTCATGTGCGCTCTCCCTCTCTTTCTCGAAATAAATAAACTTTAAAAAAAGTATACACTTAAGTGTTTTTTTTAGTATATTCACAGATATGCATACCATTACCACAATTTTAAAACATTTCTTCATCTCAAAAAGAAACCCCATGCCATTACCCAATATTCCCATACCCCCCAGCCCTAGGTGACCATTCACCTACTTCCTATCTCAGTAGATTTCCCTCTTATGAATATTTCATATGAATGGAATCATAATATGTGGTCTTTGTGACTGGCTTCTTACATTTGGCATAATGTTTTCAGGTTTTATCCATTGTCATAGCATGTATCAGTATTTCATTTCTTTTTAGGACTGAATAATAATCTATCATATAGATAATAACACATTTTATTTATTCACTTGTCTCTTGATGGACATTTGTTTCCATCTTTTGGTTATTATGAATAATCCTGCTATAAAGATCATTTGCAAGTTTTTGTGTCTACATATGTTTTGGTTTCTCTTGGGTATATGCCTAGTTATGGAATTCCTGGGTCATATGATAACTCTGTTTAATCATTTGAGGACTGCTGACTGTTTTGCAAAGCTGCTGCACCATTTTATTCACATTATCACCAGCGATGTATGAGGATTCTGATTTCTCAATTTCCTTGCCTGCACACTTGTTATTTGTTTTTTGATGATTCTAACCATAATAATGAGCGTAAAGTAGTGGCATGTAATAGTTTTGATTTGTATTTCTCTGATGAATAATGATGTTGAGCATCTTTTCATGTGTTTATTGGCCATTTGTATATCTTCAAAGAAAAATGTATTCAGATCTTTCTCCCTTTTTTCAATTGGGTTATCTTTTTTGTTACTGAGTTGCAAGTTACACTTTTTTATTTTGAACTAATTTTAGGTTTATCAAAGAGTTATAAAAATAGCATAGAGGTTCCTCACCCAGCTTTGCTTAATTTTAACACAGTACAATGATCTAAATTAGAAAATTAGCATTGGTACATTATTGTCAACTGTAAATGATAGCTGTCCATTATCATCCTTTGCTGTTTTAGAATCCAGGATCTTACCTTGCATATAGTTGTTGTTTTTCCTTAGCCTCCTTCAGGCTATGACAGTTCCTTACTCCTTCCTTTTCCTTTTATGACTTTGACAATTTGAAAACTAGTGGTCAGTTATTTTGTAGAATATCCCTTAGTTTGGTTTGTCTTTTGTTTTCTCATGATTACAATGCAGTTTTGCATTTTGGGCAAGAATTCTGCAGAAATGGTGTGTCCTCATTGCATCATATGAAGGGGGTTCATCGTGTCAGTTTGTCTCCGTAATGTTAACCTTGATCACTTGATTGAGGAGGTGTCTGCTGGGTTGTTGGTTTTTTTTTTTTTCCACTATAAAGTTACTATCTTTTCCTTTGTAGGTGATGAACATTGGAGAAGTTGCTTTGAATCTGCATCCTGTTTTTCCTCAAACTTTCACCCACTAATTTTAGCATCCATTGATGGATCTTGCCTACAACAGTTCTATTTCTTCCTAATAGTGGTTTTCTGTCTCCCTCTTTCCTTCTACATTTATTGGAATTCTGTAAGGAAAAGCTGTTCTTTCTCCCTCATTTATTTATATCACTGTTGACTCATGGATGCTTATTCTGTAAGTTAAAATCTAATACTATCAATAGTTATTTTATTGCTCAGATAATTCCAGCTTGGCTATTAGGATTTCCTTTATGGTGGCTTCCTTCTGTGTTCTTTTAACAAGACCATACTATATTTTGAGCGCTTCCTTACTTTCTGACACAAGATGTTCGAGGGTCATCTTAGTGTTTTTCCTACCCCAACTCCCAAATCAGACACGTTTTCAAAGATCCTGTTTCCTTTGATTGAAGAATTTTATTTAGAAACCATGATCTGGGCACTAGGTACTTTTAATATTTATATTGTGTTGCATTAGTTGGCTATATTACTGCATAACAGTGTTACCATAAACCTAGTAGCCTAAAACAACATACATTTATTACTCTCAGTTTCTGTGGACCAGGAAGCTGGACTGGCTTAATTGGGTGCTCTACTTAATGTCTTACAAAGCTGTAATTAAGATGTTTTCCAAGATGGTTCTCATCTGGAAGCTCCACTGTGGGAGAATCTGCTTTCAAGATCACACAGATTGTTGGCAAAATTTATTTCCTTGTAGTTATGGGACAGAGGGCCCCAGCTTCATGCTGTTGGCTGGAGGCTGTCCTCAACTCCTAGAGGCCACTCTCAGCTCCTTGCCAAATGGCCTCCCAAAATGGTTCCTTATTTCAAAGCTAACTAGAGTCTGTAGAGCAAATCCTTTAGCAAACAGAGTATTATATGGTGAAATGTCATCTTAGAAGTGAGACATCCCATCACCTTTGCCATATTGGTTAAATGAGAGTCACAGTTCCTTAAAGAGAAGGAGTTAACCCAAGGGCATGAACATCATTATGAGTGTGTTGGGAGGGATCTTCTTAGAGGCTGGTTACCACAGGGGTCATTGCTGTTAGGCCCTCTCAGCAGACAGAGCTAGGAAATGTATGTATGTATGCTAATCCCTACGTATACACACTTTCATATTTTTCTTTTTGTATATGTAGTAAAAACAATGAGTTTATATTGATATCTCTGATTCCAGTTCAACACCACAGGGTTCATTTTAGCTTTGCTTATTCATGATTTCTTCATCAGCAAGAAGCATGGCTTTCATTATCTATAATACATTTCCTTATTTGTTCATTTGTAGCATACACATAAAGTAGTTTCAGAATTGCTGACTCCTATCCCTGTGAGAAACATATTTACTAACTAGATTATAACACTTAGATTTGGTTCTTTTTTGTCATGGTTTAGTTATTTTCCTTACCATAACCCCTTTCCAAAGTAGTTATGTTATTCACTTGTAATTTATTTAGGTACATTTGTTATTGTTGGTATTCCATTTTCTTCTGTTTCTTGGTAGGTTTTGTTGTTTACTTTGAGGTATGTGAAATATTTGGTTTATACAAATCAAAGCTATTCAAAATGTGTATGCAGAAGTGTGCCTTGGTGGCTCAGGTGGTTGAGTATAAACCAGAATAAATGAATGGATATAAAAAAAGAGAGAAAAAAATGGTATATGCAGAGAATGTCAACTACTTTATCTCATCTACCCTATTCCCATTACCCTCTCTTTCTATCCTATTTTTTCTATACGCCTCCTCCTAGGGGTAACCAGTTTCTTTAGTTTCTGGCTTATCCTTCCTAAAGAAATATAGATCCATTTATATTCCCCTTTTTCTTACATAAAGGCAGCATACTATAGCTACTCTGTTGGGCTTTGCTGTTTTTCATTTAACAGTGTATTCTGAAAATCATTCCCTGTCAATTTGTAGAGATTTTCCTTATCCTTTTTTTACAACTGTATAATACTTAATTGTGTATAGATATACTATAGTCATGCAATAACATTCCTTTATAGCACATTTAGGTTGTTTTCAATATTTTGCCATTATAAGTAATACTACATTGAATAATCTGTGCATATATCTTTTCATATTGTTGGAAGTGTATCTTCAAGGTAAATTCCTAAAAGTGGGATTGCAGGGGTGAAAAATGAACACATGTAGTTTTGTTAGGTCTTGCCACACTTCCTTCCAGAAGCTAGTACCAATTTGCATTACCAGCTGCAGCCTATGGCACTGTTGCCCCACATTGTAATCATATGTAATATATTGTCATATGTAAAAATTTTTGCCACTCTGATAAGCAAGAAATGGTATCATGGTGTTGTTTTATTTGCCTTTCTCTATAAGTGAGTTTAAATGCTTTTCTCATGCTTGGGGGTCATTATATAATCTTTTAGTCTGTTCATAACTTTTTTGTTTTTCATTGTGTTTCTGGTCTTTTGTCCCTCAGTTATTAAGAATTCTTTATGTATTAGGGATATTAGCCCTTGTAGTATGTATAGCCAGTATTTTTTTTAGTTTATCATTTATTTTTTTACTTTATATTTTTAATCATGTAAACATTTTAAATTTTTATATAGTCATTTTTGTCAATCTTTTCTTTCATTCTTTTTGAATTTTAAGTCATAGTTAGAAAGTCTTTCCCTCTACGATGATTAAAGGGGAATTCATCCATATTTTCTTCTAGTATTTATATTGTTTCATTTCTTACATAAAACCCTAATCCATTTAGAATTTGTTTTCTAGCATGAGATGTAAGATATGGATCTAATTTTGTCTTTTTTCTGAAGGCTACCCATCTGTACTGGCACCATTCATTTATTAAAAAATACATCCTTATCCCTAAAGATTTGAGATGTCAAACATGTCACATTTTAAATTTCTATATGTATTTGATGGGGTCTAATGCTGGACTTTTTATTCTACTGCAGTGATCTACCTGTCTACTATAGAGGCTTTATATGATGTTTTAATGTCTGGTAAGGCTACTGCCTTCTCATAGTTTTTCATTGTTTCCTTGGGTGTTATTACATGCTTATTTTTACATAGAACTTTAGACTTTAGTATTTGCTTGGCAAGCTCAGCACTATTGACATTTTGAGCTAGATATTTCTTTGTTGTGGGAGGCTGTTCTGTGTACTGTAAGATATTTAGCAGTATCCCTGCCTTCCACCCAGTAAATATCAGTAGTACCCGTCCATTTAAATTAATCAAAAATATTTCTACATGTTGCAAAATGTCACCTAGGGATTAAAATTGTCCTGAGTTAAAAACGATTGGTCTGGCTTGCTGGTATTTTTATTGGGATTGCATTGAATTTCTACCTTAATTTAGGAAGAACTCAATCTTTGTATTGAGTTGTGCTGTGTAAGAACAGATGTCTTTTCTATTTATTCAAGTCTTCTTGTATAACCTTTAGAAGTGTTTAAAAATGTTCCTCATACAGGTTTTACACATTTCTTGTTAAGTTGATTTGTAGGTAGTCTTTGTTGCTATTATAAATGGACATATAACTTAGACATATATAATCATGCTCAGTATTTATTGTTTGTGAGTATGAAAGGTGTTGAATTCTGTGTAAGTTTATAACTGGCTACTTAACTAAATTTCCTTTATTCTCTATCCCATTGATTCTCTCAAGTAAAACTCAGTGGAAGAGGAATACTTGAGGAGTACTATGAAATCATCTGAGAATAGAGTTAATTTTACTTCTTTACCCATTCATATGCCTCTGATTGATTTCTCTTGTTTAATGGCATTGGCTAATACCTCAAGTATAGTTTGACATAGTAACAGGAATAGTGGGCATTCTGGCTTGTTCCTGACTTGAGTGGAAATACCTCTGTTGTCTCTCCATTAAATGAGATAATGGCTTTAGGATGAAGGTATATATATATATATATATATATATATATATATATATATATATATAAAATTTATGACATTAAGAAAATGTCCCTCAATGTCTACTGAATGTTTTAGTCATGGGTGAGTGTTGAGTGTTGCATTGTGTCAAGGACTTTTTCAGTATCTATGAAAAAATAGTATGCTTTATTTCCTTAGATTTATTAACATGGTGTATGATAATAGGTTTTCTAATATTGAACCAAACTTGCATTCCTGGAATAAATCTCACTTGGTCATGGTATATGTTTTTCATAATGTGGTATTGGATTTGCTTTTGTAACTGTGCTGTGAGTACTTGAAAAAGAATATGTATTCTCTATTATCAGAGTATAGAGTTTGATGTATATTCGTTTGATGTATATTCGTTAAGATTTACCCCTACATTGCTTAGATTTTCTATCTCCTCACTTATTCAATGCTTTGGGACTTAAAAGATAAAGACTTTAAAAATGTATTTGTATTACCTTCCTGATAACTTCTGCCTCGCCTGTCCTCAATGCTTATGATGATCACTCCATAATACATTGAAGCAGTTTCATTCAGGATCTGTTCTCACTGGGAGCCTATCAGAAGCTGTGATATATACCTGCTGGATGCCATGCCCAATCCAAAAAGAAAATAAAAGGCAGCTGGGTTGTCATCATTCTTAGTATTTATACTAAATGTTTATTGTGATATTTGCTTTTAAAACACTTACCAGCTAAACCATTAACCAAATAATCTGTATGCCCAGTACATCTAAATTAAAATAGAATACTATTTCATTACAGCATTTTGCTATATTTAGAATAGGTAACTCTTTTGAAAGAATTATTAAATTCTATCTAATTACCCAAGGCAGTGGTATCATTGGCTCTGGAGAGGAGTACAAAGGAGAGAAAGAGACCTACTTTATATCTACCATTTATACTTTGTAATTTGGCCCCGTGCGTGTACATCTTATCTAAAAAATATATATACTGTAAAGAATAAATACAACTCTACTTCTTATAATATGACCAACCAGGTGCATGGTCAACCTAAAAATAAAATTACTAGGTAAAATATTAAAAAAACAAAACAAACAAAACCCTTGAACAAATCTATTAGCTAGAAGAAAAGAAAGTTCATATCAGAAACTAAATGAGAGCAGGAACCCAGAGAGGTAGGTGGACTCTGAAACTGGCTTTTGCCCAAAGGCATTTCTCTAATTAAGTGAACCTAAGTGTTGGATTCACATAGCCTTATGGGGCTGAGGACAGAAGGCATATCCTCAGGTTTAGTTAAAATGAAGAGTCTAATAGTAGATCACCTTCAATAAAGTTAAGCTACTCTCAGTAGGAGAGCAAACTAAAAACAACCTTACCACCAGCTTTTTTAAGCCCCAGGAAATAACTCTGGTACTGAACTGAGGAGAAAAAAAATCTTCTGAGAATTTGTAACCAAAATCAAACTCTCCTGCATTGCAGCTGGAATTCACAGTATCTGGAAGTCACAGAAAACCTCAAGCTGAGGATTTAGTATTAGTCAATGACTTGTAGTGCCCCCTTTGTCTGTCAGAAGCAAATATAAATATTTTCTAGGGCTCTCCTTCATCTCAGTCATCAACAAATTTTCCACAGATAAAGTTCTGAGGGAAATGAGCAGTTACCTCATAGTAAACACTACACATGCAAGGGAACAAGGTGCCAGCAGAAGCAACTGATAGCAGGATTAGATACAGAATATAAAATAAGACTGTTTAATGTTTCAGTGAAGGAGAGACTTGGAAATGAATAAAGGTGTTGAAAAAAAACAAGTTAACTAAAGAAGAACAAGCAGGAGATAAACACAGTTCAGGGTAGTGGTTACTTCTTGGGGGACGACGGGGATGTGATCAGAAAGGGGCACACTGGAAGCTTCTGAGGTGTGGTAACATTTCAGTTCTTAACCTGGGTGGTAGGTACATCAACATTTATTTGATTGTTTTTAAGTTATACATTTTCATATTCTCTTTTATGTATGCCAAAGTTAATAATAAAAAAGAAATATATAGTAAAGTATGTAATGTGTAAAATCTAAGCTAGTCAATTTTTCTTAACCCCTATTTTATAATTCCCACAATCGTAGAGTATTCCAAATTATATGATGCAGCCATTTTTTTCTCCATGCTTCACAGCAAAAGTATTAGCTTTATGTTGTTAGTATTGTTTATCTTCCTTTTTTTCTACTTTGCAGGAAGATGAGAAGATGACATGAATTTATGGAATCTGGGGTTTTTTTGAATTCTCAAACCATAACAAGTCAAAACAAGGATCAAGAAGATGAAATGCATGATGAAAGCTTTTTTTACCCCCACCTTTTCATGAGTGTTAATTTATTCATTCTTATGTTTAGATGTATGTGCATAAAGTATCTATTTTGTAATGTTCAACTTCTGTTATCATTTTGGTCAGCCTATAACTTATCTTCCTGTTGGTGTAAGCCTCTTTCAACCAAACAGCCATTAACTAAGCAAAAGCTGTTAACCTTTTAGCCAAATAAAATGTGTTGTGAAATATTTTTTCATTGGTTATCTTGTTGCTTACCAAGCTATCTTGTTTTGTTTTTAAACCATACAATATATGTGAACACACAGAAGATTTTAAAAGTTGCCTTCTGCCCTGGCCAGTTTTCTGTCACGCTTCATTCTTATACTTTCAGAATTACCTGTTAGGTGTTGATTTCTGAATTCTTTCCATTATATGTAATCTGATGACTTGGCTGAGGGGCTTAACCTTTCAGGTTCTTTTAAATTTGGTTTTTATAACTTTCATTTCATTTTATTTTATTTTATTTTATTTTATTTTATTTTATTTTATTTTACTTTTTAGAGAGACAGCACGAGCTGGGGAGAGGGACAGAAGGGGAGAGAGAGAAAGAGAAAAAAATCTTAAGCAGACTCCACACTCAGCATAGAGCCCAACATGGGGCTCAATCCCACAACCCTGGCTGGGATCATGACCTGAGCTGAAATCAAAAGTCAGATGCTCAACTTACTGAGCCACCCAGGTGCCCCTTGTAACTTTATTTTAAAGATTGCTTACTACACCAGTAGTACAAAGTAATAAATCCTATTCATATCCGAGATCAGTGAACATAGCTTAGTGTATTCAAATGACTAGTCAAATTCTATTCTGCCTAGATAGAAAATCTTGCTTACATAATATCTGACAACTAAAAGGGTGGACTTAGAAACCTACATTTTTAACAAACATTTCAGATAATTCTAGAGCAGACTGTCCTAGGATCAAACTTTGAGGAATTGCTGTAGGAGTATAAAATCTCACAGAACTTACTCATAACATCGACAATGTGGTTTGAATGGAGGCCTTATTAAAGGAACGGTTTACACAGTGTTTAAGAGCTTGGCACCCGGCAGTCTTTGTTCTCTTTCATGTACTCCTATTACTTGAAGACTTTGGACCTCCTAGAGTTAGTCTCCAGTCTTCTATTTTTGTTCCTATTGTTTCTTTCTATTTTTTCTCCCTTCTATGAGACTTTTATTGCTGGTGGAATTTGGTCACAGTAAGAAACAATTCTCCTACTTCCAGATTATAAAGACATGTACCCACGGTTTCATTTTGATTTTACAGTCAAATTTCTGATCCATGTGGATTTTTTCCTGTTATATGAGATATGAATGCAGTTTCCACCTTTTTCCAAATGACTCCCCCATTAATTAGAAGGTCCATGTTTTCAGGGCACCTGGGTGGCTCGGTCGGTTCGGCATCCGACTTCGGCTCAGGTTGTGATCTCGCTGCTCGTGGGTTCGAGCCCCGCGTCGGGTTCTGTGCTGACAGCTCGGAGCCTGAAGCCTGCTTGGGATTCTGTGTCTCCCCCTCTCTCTGCCCCTCCCATGCTTGTGCTCTGTCTCTGTCTCTCAATAATAATAAATGTTAAAAAAAAAAAATTAGAAAGTCCATGTTTTCCACTACTGGTTTGAAATGCCATTCTTTTTTATGTTGTATTTTCATGTGCACTTAAATTTATTTCTCAATTTTCTGTTCTTATAGTCTGTTCTTTTGTGTCTGTTTATTCCCTGCTACCGTGGTCTGTAGACTTTAGGGGGAGTTTTGAGATTTCCCTCCTAGAGCTTTTACATATTTCTTAATAAATTTCTGTCTAGTTATTTTGTCTTTCTTTTGGTAATATAAATGGGACCTTCCCTTTGATTCTCTCTCTTCTAATTATTATTTGCATATACCTTGATTATTGATTTCTGCATGTTAATTACTAAACTCTCACTGTTTATAGTATTTTCCAGACTGAAAACTAAGCGCTTTACCTCTTTTTTTTCTCCTTCCAAATCTTATGCCTTTCCTTGGTTTAATTGCATGGCTGCTACCTTAAGTAAAATGTTAAATGGTAGTGAGAATAATTATCCTTGTCTTCTTCCTGATTTTTATGGGAATGCCTCTGATATTACCCTATTAAGTAAGATGCTGGGTTTTGAGCTTGTTATATATAATTTATAATCACATTAAAGTATTTATCAATTATTTTGTTGAGTTCTTTCTTTAAAAATCACAAATGAGTGTTGAGTCTTTTGTCAAGTGACTTTTGGAATTGATAGAAATTGTGAGTTTAGGTCCAGCCAAGAGATAGAAACCACAATCATTTTATAAATTGTTAGCCCTATACTAGAGAACTAAACAAGAACTGAAAAGGCAAAAGGGACCACTGAAGTGTCAGAGGAAGTAACTAGGGGGGAGGTACCTTTTGGGGCTGGGGGAACAAAGAGAAAAGGATAGAATTATTGAAACTTAAAGGCTTAAAGGAAGAGTTTCAGGACTCTAGGGAAGGTATGCAACAAGTTGGTGCTGTTTCCCTGAATGACTATGACAACACTGGTCTGATAGTGTGGAAAAGTTGCAGACTGAGGCCATCTGTTGCTTCTGAAGTCAATTGTTCCCCAGCCATTTCTGTGATGATGCTGATGGGAACAAGAAGCAAACAGGAAGCAGCAAACTTTTTCCTCCTCCATACTTAACAGTTTGCTTCTATCTCCTATTGCCAGAGGCTGAAAGGGAGCCTGGCAAAGGAAAAATGTGGTTTGCAAAGACCTGACCTTAACAAACTAGAGTGAGATGTGGATTTAAAGCTAAAACATAGTAGGTTAATAATTAGCACAAAAATGGGTATATGATTATTCTTCTTAGGTATATTAATATGACAAACTATATTCACTAATTTGTTGATCCTGAAACATTCTTGTTTTCATGGAATAAAACTCAATTTTTAGTATGTTCCAGCTGTCGTCTCTTACCTCCAAGCCCACCTCCTTATAACTTGCTAAGTGATGCTGGAACTGTACAAATTACGTTTTTTCTTTGCTAGCTGACTTATTTTAGCTTCTGTCAAAAAGGGGTGATAGAAACAAAATCAGAAAGAAGGAAAAAGGACTTGTTTCTTCCTCCTTATTTGCTTGTTTTTCCTCTCAGCATTACCTCAGCAATGGTGATTCATTCAGGGGCAGCAGTTTGTTTGACACCAGTTGGTTTAGCATACCAACCTCACTATACCACCTTGGAGGTACCGACACTACTTGGGCTGTGACTCTTCACAGGCCTCAGGCCTAGCTCCTCAGGGAGACTCCCTCAGGCTCGAGGTGTTCTAGCCACCTGTGCCATGAGCCATCTTTGAGATCTGAGTTCCTACTCCTAGAAGACCTTTCCTAGCTCCTGAGGTATTAAACAGTGGCTGAGCAGTACCCTCTCAGTCTCCTAGGTTCTAGATTCTAATAATTCCAGCCTCTTCCTTTTATTATTCAGCTAGTTCCTGTGGTACATTGAGGGAGGGAATGCAAAATGACACGAACTTTATAGAAAAGATTTTGACAATATCCAGCAAAATTATGTAGTTATATACAATTATACAACCAAGTAGTCTCATTTTTAGGAAACTATAGTAAAATTCTCTTGAAAAAATACAAAAATTTCACTATGGTATGGTTTGTAACAACAAAAATGGAAAAAAGAAACAACCTAAGTAACATCACTCAAAAACCAACTGAAATGAATGAAAATAACTAAAAGGTTGGTGACAGAGATACCCAATCTTACAAAAGGCATTTTGAATTTGTATCTTTATTCAGGGTACACTCTAAGAATAAAAAGAACTATAATGAAATCAAACTTTCATTTACTAGTCTCACTGCTGCTAAAATATCAATGTGGCTATTATGAAATAGATCTAAGGACAGATTAAAACAATTAGATTTCAGAATCTTTCAGAAGTTTAGAATCTTTGGTTCCAGAATCAAACTCTGCAATCTTAAATTTTAAAATTTTAAAAATTATATATTTTCTAGCTCTGTCCACTAAAAACATCTAGAAACTGATAACTGACTAACAATGAGTACTTCTAGCATCTAGATTGTGGTTTCTAAATACTATTTCCCATCAGAGAAACTAGGGGTCTTTGGAGAAATGGCTGATTCCAAGTCTGGGACAGAATATAAACAAGGTGAGCCTGGGATGTCTTGTTCCAAAAAACAAGGACATTATTAAAAATGAATGTGACCATATCAAAATGACACGAGTTCGAATTTGAAGGTGTTTCCATTGCCCTAAGATGGGACAAACTGAACATTAGTAAAAGACTATTACTGATTAAAACACATTCTACAAAAAGTCACAAATTCATAATGATAACTCAAAAAAAAAAAAAAACCATTGGATGCTCTGAAAATTTGTAAGAGAAAGTAATAAAGGTATATTTTGTGTGTGCATAGTCAATAGCCATAGTGGAGAGTGATAGTTCTTCTCTTCAAAAGAATTGCAGCTGAAGAATGTGGAAGAATGTTAGAATTAGGATGATTACTATTTTGCAACCTCCTAATAAAATAACTGCTTCAGACAGTGATCAGCAATGGATGGTGAAACCATGAGGTGAGATGTTGATGGAGAAATTCACAAAGAGAGAACACACTGAACCCACTGATCAATTTTAGCATCATTAAGAATGAGACAACCAAACATCCTAAGCCTCCTGATATGTTGCAATGTAAAGTGGATGGCACCACCTATGAAGTATTCTTATTCCCCCTCACCACCACCCCATAACTGAACTAGAATTTAATCAAGGTTCTAGATCCATAGGCACAGTATAGGTAATAAGTAGGATGGAAGAACAAATAACACCAAAAGAAGCAATCAGCCATTATAAAGTGTGGTTCATTCTATAGGACAATTGACTGGATGGACATGTTAATAACATTAAAAAGGGGGAGTGGGGCAGGGCACCTGGGTGGCTCAGTAGGTTAAGCTTCTGACATCCGCTCAGGTCATGATCTTGCAGTTAGTTTGAGCCCTGCATCAGGCTCTGCACTGACAGTGTGGAGCCTACTTTGGATTCTCTGTCTCCCTCTCTCTCTGCCCCTCCCCTGTGTTCTGTCTCTCTCTCTCTCTCTCTCTCTTTCTCAAATAAATTAACATTTTAAAAGTGGGGGAGTGGGTGAGGAGTCTGTTCTAGATTAAAACAAACTGAAGAGACAACAAATACACTGAATGGCCCTTGTTTGATTCAGAGAAAGCAAGTGTAAGAAGACACTGGGAAATTTGAGGATATTAAGGAAATAATTTGTTAGGTATAAAAATGGCAATTGGAGTAAGAAAATGTCTTTTTAAAAAATGTATACTAAAGCACATAGGGATAAAATAATGGCTTTAAAATACTCCACAAAAAGTGAATATTGCAAAATGTTGAACCCTTCTTCTATTGTTAGAGCTCAGTGAGTTATATGGGGATGCTAGTTGTACTCTTCACTTTTATGTACAAACTTTGGAAGTGTTCAGAAAATTTTGTGTTCACATAAATAAAATGACATGGGAAAGTGTTCCAGGTATATGAAATGAAAACAAGTCTGGAAAATACCTAGTTTGGTTCTGAGTTTTTAAAAGGAGTTATAGGCAGATTTCAAAACTGTAAAAATTATACTGGTAAATTCTAAATTATAGGCTTACAGGTGATTTTATGTTGACGCTTTTAGGTATTTTCCAAGTTGCATTTTTAAAAAAAGCTCCCAAGATGTTCATATTTACCAGATACACTTTGTGGTTATTTACTAGATAAACTATGAAGAGTGATAGAGCTTAAAAAAAAAAAAAAAAGCCTACCCCCAAATCAAGGGAGCTCTTAATTTTAAAAATAAACTTGAATAATTATTTCCGAAACTGAGATAAAGTTACAAAACCTTCGTTTTGTCCTTAAGTTCCTTTCCTGCAAAGCTGCATTGATATTGTTTTTTTAGAACTGCACCAGGGGCGCTGGGAGCGTGGCGGGAGCAGTGGCACAAGAAAACCGACTGTTGCGGACTTCACTTCCGGCTGGAACGCCACTTAAAATGTGTTAACAGCGAAGGACTAGCAAAGAGACGCCGCAGGAGCTGCAGCACCTGCTGAGAAGCGGAGGGCGGGCGTGGTCGCGCAGCGCCCGGGCGTGGAGGGGAGGGGCCCGCCACCGATTTCGCCCCGGGCGGAGCGCTCGCGTGGCGTCCTGGTATCCGGGCTAGTTTTCCTCGCGAGGCGCACGGAACTTTCGGTCTTCCCCGGGTCTTTCTCCCTTGGGTTCGACTGCCCCGTGGGCTCCGGCAGCCGGGCCGGCGGCCCCTCCGCGGGCCCCACCAGGCCAAATCCCGCCAGCATGGACCCCGCGGCGGAGCTGGTCGGCTACGTGAACGGCCGCGAGGTGAGCGCGCCGGACGCCGGCTTCTGGCCTGGAAGCGGCTTTGCCCGCCTCCGCCGCCACGCGCGGCAGGCCCGCGGCGTGCTTTCCAGACTGCCCTGGAGCTTCGGGCCCCACTTCCTCGTGTTCCTTTTCTCCCTCCTTGCAAGACGCCCGGGCTGACGACCGACCCCACCCCGTAAACGATAACGGAACGCCTTACGTAGACTAGGAGCGGTGTGTAGATGGCTGAGCCTCGGCTCCCCCGGGTGCGTTTGGATGGGTGAAGAGCAGGGCGGACAGATGTGGAATTGTGATATGCTCAAGTCACAGCTAGTTCCTGGCAGAGCTGAACCAAAGCCGGGCTCTGGGAACTCGAAGGTCTTCACTGCGTCCGCTGCTGGCGCGGTGTGTGTCCTCTCAGAAAGCGGACTGGCCCTCTGAGTCTCTGGGAGAGATCCAGGCTGTGCCTGACGTTTGAGGTCAGCAAAGCCCCTAGGCATCCTTTAAAACACCCCCCACCCAGACGTGGCCATGGACTCTATTCACCTTTAATGTTGTCCCAGCGTATTGACACCACTTTCTAAGGGAGAAACTGAGGCAGGAAACCAACCCAGGGTGGTGCTGCCTGCCTTTCCACAGTGCCAGCACCCTTCAACCACCTGTGATCCCTGCTTCGGGGTCCGGGATAACCCCAACGCTTTTACCTGTGCACGAGGGACACACCCAGAAGCTAGGGTCAAACATCAGGGCCTCTTGCTGGTGAGGCCTGTCTTAAGGCCCTGAGCTTATTTTTTTGCATCTGTGGTCTTGTATTATTTTTCTTAAATAGGACCCCTCCCCAAATTGTAATTTCTAGGTTCCAGAAAACCTTCCTCTGAGTTCCACACTGGATAACACGAGCTTGTTATTCCTGATATGTAATGGGAGCTGTTAGGCTCTCAGAGGACTACTATGAGAGTAAAAACTGCCAGTCGGGTTTGTTAGCATTATGCCATTTTTTTCTTTGCATAACTTAATGGCATAGCAAACAAAACTCTGGCGTGATTATTTAAACAAACAAGGATTCAGTTTCATCTCTCTTACTGAGATGCCCTGAACTCTTAGAGCCCCAGTTCCTCTGTTAAAAGGGGATAATACTACTTAGGTCACAGAGTGATAATGAGTATTTAATTTGCTTATTTGTTAAGGTCTACTCACTGAGTTCCAGTGTTCTCAGGGGATGCAGCAGAGCACAGAAATGACAAAGTCCCTGCTTGCATAGAGTTTACGTTGTGATAGGGTGGCACACAGTAAGCATATGAGTAAATGGAAATGTATAATGTCAGGCAGTGGTAAGTGCTAGGATAGAACATAAAACAAAGTGAAGGGACAGGAGCTGATATTTTAAGTGAGATGGATGTTTAGGTCTCTCTGAAAGGATGACATTTATTTGAGCAGTGACAAGTATGAAGTTAGGAGCAAACATCTGGGGGAAGAGTATCCCAGATGGAAGGAATAGGGGTGCAAAGATCCTCAGATATGGGGATTTCTGCATGCCAAGGGATAGCAAGGAGGGTGGTGGGGCTGGAGATGTGGCCAGGGGCCAGATTGCTAGGGCTTTGTAGGTGATGGTAAGTAAGAGTTTTGGTTAAATGAGGAAATAGGTTTTTGAGTCTAGCTTCTTCCCCATCCTCTCTCCCCTGCCCCTAAACAAACTAGTGGGATTTTTAACATAATGGCTAACAACAGTTTGTGTGCTATTAATTTTTAAAAATAGATAAGCTGGTTCTTATATATGGGCTCATTTTTATCTATCAAAACTCCTGTGATCATTTGGAAAGTACACTCTAAAGATGTCGATTCAATTTTTAAAAGATACCCTTTTAAAAGAAATTATGCCATTCTTTCCCTTTCTTTCTCCTCCCTTCCAAATTCTGTTAAGTGTATGTGTGTCAGTCCTGGCAGGCAAGCCTGATTGCCACGTAGATAGAAGAAAGTTTCTGGTTCAGAGGATGAGAGGCTGTTGAGAAAAGTGAGAGAAACCACTGAGGAAGAGGAGTCTTAAAGTCAAACATGACCTCTGGGATTAAAAACTTGCCTCTGAGGTCCTGTGCCTATCTTTCTTTATTTTTATTTTTTGAGAGAGAGAGAAAGAGAGGGTGGGGGAGAGGGGCAGAGGGGGAGAGAGAGAATCTTAAGCAGGCTCCACACTCAGCATGGAGTATGATGTGGGGCTTGATCCCACAATCCTGGGATCATGACTTGAGCTGAAATCAAGAGTCCGATACTGAACCAACTGAGCCACCCATGCATCCCACCGGCCCCCTTTTTTTAGTTGAATTTTTTGGGTTCTTTTGATGTTGAGTTGTATTAACTTCTTTATATATTTTGGATATCAACCCCTTATCAGATGTATCATTTGCAGATGTCTTCTCTCATTTACTCAGCTGCCTTTTTGTTTTGCTGATGGTTTCCTTTGCTGTGCAAAAGCTTTTTTTATTATGTTATAGTCTCAATAGTGTGTTTTTGCTTTTGTTTTCCTTACCTAAGGACATTCTAGAATAATGCTGCTGAGACAGATGTCCAAAAAATCACAGCCTATGTTTTCTTCTCGGAGTTTTATAGTTTCAGGTTTTGCATTTAGGTCTTTACTCCATTTTGAGTTTATTTTTGTGTATGTTATAAGAAAGTGGTCCAGTTTCATTCTTTTGCATGTAGCTGTCCAGTTTTCCCAACACCATTTGTTGAAGAGACTGTCTTTTCCCCATTGTATATTCCTGTCCACTTTCTCCTAGTTTCATTGACCATATAAGCATGAGTTTATTTCCGGGCTCTCTATCCTGTTCTGTTGATTTATGTGTCTGTTTAGTGCCAGTACCTTCCTGTTTTGATTGCTATACCTTTGTGGTATATCTTGAAATCTTGGATTATTATGCGTCCAGCTTTGTTCTTTTTTCTCAAGATTGCTTTGGTTATTTTGAAATAAGTCAGAGAAAGACAAATGCCATGTGGCATTTTTAAAAAAAAGCAAACAGGGGCGCCTGGGTGGCTCAGTCAGTTGAGCGTCCGACTTCGGCTCAGGTCACGATCTCGCGGTCCGTGAGTTCGAGCCCCGCGTCGGGCTCTGTGCTGAGTGCTCCGAGCCTGGAGCCTGTTTCACATTCTGTGTCTCCCTCTCTCTCTGACCCTCCCCCGTTCATGCTCTGTCTCTCTCTGTCTCAAAAATAAATAAACGTTAAAAAAAAAAAATTTAAAAAAAAAATTAAAAAAGCAAACAAATGGAATTGTAAATATAGAGGAGAAACTGGTGGTTGCCAGAGAGGAAGGGGTTGAAGGGATGGGCAAAATAGGTGAAGGGGATTAAGTACAGACTTCTAGTTAAAAAAATAAGTAAGTTACAGGGATGAATAAGCACAGCATAGGCAATATAGTCAATAACATTTTAATAATGTTACATAGTGACAGATGGTGACCACACTTACCTTGGTGAACATTGAGTAATGTATAGAATTGTATGGAAGCCAGTTAGGAGACTCTAGATAATGTGATTGGCCTCCAATCTGTGCTTTTTGCAAAACCCCCTCAGGTCATCAAAAGATGTCAGGCAGGGTCTAAGGCCATCCAGAGGGAAGACCAGTGCATATTGGTCAGACATCTAGTGGCAGAGAGATTTCTTAAATCTTACTCAGGGGCCCCCAGAACAGGTGACCCCCTTAACATAGAGTTTGAGGGAGGAAGAAACCATGAATAAATTATACCCCAGACACAATTCTCTAACACAGGTCAGGAACTGAAGCATGTTATTCTGTGAGGCAGTGAGACATAGGATCAAAAGTGTGGGCTTTTGGAGCAAGTCATGGTTGAGTCCTGTACTCTCTGCTCTGCTGCTTGGTAGCTCTGTGACCTCAGGTGAGTTGCTTTATATCCCTGAGCTTCAGCTTTCCCCTCTGCAAAATGGGGCTAATAACAGTAACTTCTCCCATGGAATTGAGGTGAAGATTAAATTCCACGGAGAGTGGTTAACAAGGTGATTGGCACACAGTAAATGCCCAATATGTAAAAACGATTGTTAATATCCACACCAGAAAATAACCTGCTTCACGTGCAGAGCCAGACCTGCCTGGAAATGCCAAGGGGGCTGAAAAGTAGTCATTGAGCATTACTTGCTCAACATAATGTTGAATCTTGATATTCATATGGGAATCTGGAAAGAGCTGTCCATTAGCTAGTCTTTCTTTGGGTTCTTGGTCTGCAGAGCTGAGAGAGAAACTTTCTGGGGTGGCTGTAATGATTCAGAGAAAAGTGAAGGGGTGAAGGTGACTTAGGGAGAACCAACAATTGCAATGAATTTTAAAACCACCAGAAGCTCAGGCAAAAGTGTCTGCACTACCTGTCCCTTTGGCCTCCTTCTCTGTTGTAAGGAGGTTGCTGGGGGTTATTGTTCTTCTCAACTGTGTCCAACGGCATACATCTCTTTCTTCCCTCTCCTTGTACCTCTCTTTCCCTTTCTTAGTTTCCATTCCTTCACTACTTTCTTGCCCCTCCTCATCTTTCTCTTTCTTCTTTCTGCCTCTGTCTTGGATGTGGCCAAGACCCCTCAGGCACTAGTCACTGGCCCTGCACAGAGGAACGTAATTTCTCAGTCTTTGCAATATGAACTTTAAATCTCACAAAGGGCTGCTGGAGCTACAGAAGGGCAGACTCTGCCCTTGTAATGCTCAAGGCGGTACTAAGCTGGGAACACAGAATAACCCTGATCCAAGAACTGGTATTATCTCCCCAAACCAGAGTCGGTGAGAGTAACTCTGTTGCTTGTTCCCTCTCCACCCCCTAGCCACCGGCTTGGTCCTGACCTCACTGTTTCACTCCAAGGCCTTCCATGCCATATCTCTGCTCCTATTTCCCTCCTCCAAATAGATCATCCACCAAATCAAGAAAAATAAACACATTTCAAGCCAATGGCACTTTGAGCCAGACTCCAATCTCTTGAGACATCTCTTAGAACATGTACCCAAACAAGCAAGGCCTGATTCTTCCATTGATTCCTTCCAAAAATCTACAAATATCCCTCAAGCCTAGTCTACTAAGCCACCCAGATCCTGTTTCTCCATTAAAATTGGGCTTCTGTAAAATTTATCATCATATCTATTATTTAGGATTAGTTGAAAATGGCACAAACTCAAAACTAACAGTGGTTCAAACAAGATACATGTCATTTTTACTTTACATAAAGGGATGTCTTGGGGCTGGTCCAGAAGCTTCATTATGTCATCTGAGACCCAAGCGTCTTCTCTCTTTTTCCTCTGTGGCCATTAATATGTTGCCTATGGTCTAAGGTAGCTACTGGAGTTCTAGCCATTTCATCCCTTTTCTACGCAGCAGGAAGGAAGAAAGGAAAATGCATGCTGGAATACACAACAGTTTCTACCACCATTTTTGGCACTTCTCTGTTTTTCTTTCTTTTCTTCTGTTCAGATGCCTCAAGACTGTGAGAAATCCTTCCTCTTTCCTGAGCGTTCTCATAGCAAATTGTATACATCGTGATCATTTATTAAAGTTAATTAACATTTATTACATCCCTATGATATATCCCCAACACCTAGCCCAGTGTTTGACACAAAGAAGATTAACAGAAAGTGGTGTCTCTTAGGGTCAAGAGAGGCTTATGTGTTCACAAATGATTATGATGCAGGGTACATTTCTGTCACTCAGTTCCAATGTGTGGGTAGTTGTCCCCCACACCACCAAGTAATTCCTTGACTCAGGGAATATAATATAAACTCCCTGAGTTTATAATTTGACTCAGTTCTTACACTGTCCACCCAGAGATAACATCAGGTTCCATTAAGGGCTTAGCCCCACAAGAATGCACATCCCTGTACCTCCAATGCTAATTACAAGTCCAGATTGTTACCTATACATCTGACTGACTGGGTGTAAATCAGATTTCCACAGCCCCCTCCTTGGGTTTGATCAATTTGCTAGAGTGGCTTATAGAACTCAGGTAACCAGTTTACTAGATTACTGGTTTATTACAAAGGTATTAAAGGATATGAATCAACAGCCAGATGAAGACATAGGATGAGGTCCAAAACAAAGGAGTTTCTGACCCCATGGTGGTGTAGCCTGGCACAGGTGGCATATGGATGTGTTCTGGTTCACCAACCTGGAGGCTTCCTGGAAGCTCTCTAAGCCCAGTCCTTTTGGGCTTTTAGGGAGGCTTCATTATACTGGCATGACTAATTAAATCATTGGCCATTGGAAATTGATTTAACTTGCAGCCCCTCTCCCCTTTCTGGGAGTTAGGGTACAGGACTGAAAGTTCCAACCCTTTTGATCACATGGTTGGTGTATCTGGCAACCAGCCCCCATTAAGTTCATCCCCAAGGTTACAGTATTAACAAGGACACCCTGATCTTGCTCAAGACCTAGGAAATTCCTGGGATTTTAGAGGAGTTATGTGCCAGGAACAGTGGGTGAAGACAATATGTATTCCTAATTATAAGTCACAATGTCACATGGGGTACAAAGTTCTATTACAAATATGTGGACATTGGCCGTGATAGCACAGAGGAAGCTGGTTACTTGGAGAAGAGAATGGAAAGGTATATGAGATGGCAGCACCCCATTTGAGCAGGGCTTTGAATGACATGCAAAATTCTGCCAAGTAAAGAAGACAGGACTTTTCAGGAGTCCTATATGCAAATGTAGTGTAAGGTGAAAGTCCTGATGGTGTAGCCAATTCTTGCATGTGACCAGAGTTCAAGATACATGGGTTGAATGGCAGGAGAAGATGGGCAGTTTATCAAAAAGTCTTGTAGGCTATGCCAAGGAGTTTGGATTTCTTCTTGTATTCCAGGAACTCTGATTATAAATTTCCCTAAGACCCATTCAGTGTGCTTATTTATGAAGCACATTTTCTTGTACTTTCTCCCGGAAATTCTGATTCCATAAGGATTTCATTTTAATAGGCACCCTGAGTGATTCAGAAATCCTCAGCATGGTAGTTTGGTGGCCACAAGCCAGTGTTGAATTAAAGCAGATACAGATGATGATCAGACTTGAATTAAAGCAGATAATAGATGATTATCAGACTTGGATTTTAGTGATAGAAAGGGTGGCATTGTGGATGTCAAGAATGGAAGCAGGAGACATGTTAGGCAGCTCTGATAATTGTTCAGGTAAGACTTAGTAAGTGTTGATTCTGAGGAGTGACAGTAGAAGTGAAGGGAGTTTAGAGAATCAGTTTGGAAGTGTGAGTGACAGGACCTGGTGACATTGATTGTGGTAGATTGAAAAATAAAAAGTTGAAAATAGCTCAGGTTTTTAAGCTTGAATGACTTAGCAGGTGTTGGGGCTATTAAACAAGTTAGTGAAAAGAAGGGAAAGAATAAGTTTGGGAAATAAAAAGTTTCATTTGAGGGCTTATTAAGTTGGGGATACCTGGAGGGGGTGCTTCATTTTTCTTTGTATTACAGTATGGGTATGTGTACCCAAGCCAACACACAGACAATCACACCTCTTGTTATATTGCACATTCCTCTGGGGCACAGATATGACCTTGGTATTTGGCATATGCTTCACTTTCCCTGGCATATAGCCACTTAGAATTGAAGGTGAGGAGGCATTCATTAGAATAAGCATATGTCCCCTCCTCACCTACTTTCCCAAATGGTAGCATGGTGAAAGATGATCTCTACTTCCGAGATGTGAGGGAAATCATGATGCTCTTTGTTCTGTGAATCTAAAAGAAATCCAAAGTTTTAATCAAAAAAGAGAAAACATGAACACTTTGGGAAACAATCAGTTATGACATTTCAATCATGCCATCCCTTGGGTGCTGCTGTTCTCTTGCTGAGCTGCTAGGCTACCCACACAAACTTGCTTCTTAAGTGTGTCCTTGTTTGCACATCTTTGTATTAGTTGGCATACATATTTTCTCTTGTTTCTTTGATTTGGGGTCATGGTTGATCATGTTCTCTTTCTGAAAACAGAAAGAAATCTTATTTCCCTAGAAATCAAAGTGCAGCGGTCTCTTGGTCAGTTACCCTCCATGTTGAAGGAGGTCTGTGAAACACATTCTCATGGCTGTCATGAAAAATCTTTGAACACGATAAACAAGCTTTTTTTTTTTTATAATTATATAAGATCTCAGAGGCTATTCTATTCCAGAAGCCACCCCCTGCCTCTTTTTTCCCTATTCTGTTCTACTAATATCTTTTCCCTGACCTGCCTCAGACTTTCCAGGAGAAGCTGGACAGGAGTCACTAGAGTTCCTGTTGGCAGAAACAACTACTGCCTTAGAAAACAGTGATAAGTCAGGACCAAGGACAGTGGCGAAGTGGTGGTGGGTTCCAGATTTAGGCTCCATGCTTATAAGAGATGATTTGTATATCACAGGTGTTCCATAAGCATTAAATCAAATTGAAAATATGAGTAGAAGGATTAATGTGCATTTCCATTAAATTAGCATGAGCTAGCCAATGTGAATATCATACTAGCTCTCTCAGCTTTATGTACAAAACTCTTACTTTCCTTCTGGTACAAGTGATAGAAAAAAAAACACTGATCCTGAAACAATGCTGTTACCATATCTGAGGAGGAATCACATCCTTTTCTTTGCTTTGAGTGTGTGCATGTGTGTGTATAGTGCTGATATCCTCATCAGGTGATATTTCAAATATCTTCTTAGAACCACACAGAGTCATATTTCCTACTAGTATGGTTTTATGTTCTTTAAGAAAGTCCTACATTTTAGTTTTGTAGGCAATGCACAATTGTGGCTGTCAGAAGAACCAAATTCTTTCTAATCTCTGTTTTGGCACTAAACACATTATATAAAATGAAGGAACTAGCAATGGGAATGAAAGCAAATCTTAAAAGGTCTTAACTTAGCATCCTTTAGAATTAAGAGTCACAATATTGACATTCTGTCTTCAAGAACTAATCATCATGCCCATTAGGAAAAAAGAGCACATAAATCTCCTAAAATGAAAGTAAAAGAGCCATGGAGAAATTAAACCCCAAAAATGTTACCTTAGAAAAACTTACTAAATAAAAGTCATGTAAGGAATGGATTCTTAGCCTGCTATCCATGAAGTCCAGTGGGCTTCCAGATGTCTGTAGACCCCAGTAAACTATATGCAGAATTATGTGACAATGGATATTTGTACATTTTCATTCCCCTTAGAGTGAAATTTCCCAAAGAGTACAAAACTCAAAAGGCATCAGTAACTATCTTCTAGAAATCATTCTAGATCTTTGGACGTAAAAACAGTGAACACTGATTTCCTGGTTATCCGTGGTACTAATGTGTAATATTTAAGATTTTGTTCACTTGTGGGTGACAGAAAATCTCAAATAGCAGTAAATAAGATAGAAGATAGAAGTTTATTACTTTCTCATTGTGTTAGTTTCAGTTCTCTTGGAAGGAGACACCAGAAATGGGATTAAATGTACAAGGATTTTATTAGGAGAAATACCTGAATGAAAAATAATGAGGGAGCTAGAGAAGCTCAGGGAGACAGACTGTAATGCAAGTGCCGCCTGTGAAGAGGAGAGGGCAAGGAGGCTGACTGGGAGGGTCTAAGGCTGCTGTGCAGTCTCAAGCACATTCATCAAAGCCATTGGGGGTGGTTGACAGGGACTCCCATGTCTCTCCAAAACCACTAGTGGGGAGCAACCCATGAGAGTCATGGCCTCAATGGAAACCTAGGTGATAGAAATCAAAGTGCAGCGGTCTCTTGGTCAGTTACCCTCCATGTTGAAGGAGGTCTGTGAAACACATTCTCATGGCTGTCATGCTTGTATAACAGAATCCCAAAGGTAAGTGGATCAGAGCTAGTAAAGCAGTGTCTCAACCCTATTAGGCAGCCAAGCTCCTTGTGTGTTGCTGCCTCACCCTCCCCAGCATGCAGCTTTCTCCTCATGGGCAGAGATGACTAATAGAAGTGTAGCCATTATATCTGAATTCCAGAAAATGAAGTAAGGGATGAAGAAGGGGGCACCCCCCTACTTTTGAGGACATTTCTATCCTGAAAGCCATACATAGCACTATGCTTATATCCCATTGGCCAACATTGTCATTAACCCCACCCAGCTACAGAAAAGACTGGGAAAATGTATTTTTCATTTCAGGCAACCATGTGTGGGGCTAAAAATTGGGGTTTCTTTTACCAAAAAAAAAAGAATGAGAGAACAGATATGAGGGAACAAATAGCAGTTTCTGCCACTGAGAAGCAGAGAAATACAGTCAACATGGATAATAACACACAAATATTCCAAGAAGTATTTACAATTGGGCATTTTACTTTGTATGTCATCAAAGATGCAGATAAGGGTGAAAGCAAATGTGCAATGTACTCATACTTTCAAATTTTCAGGCCTTTATATGTACAGACTCTTTTTTAGTTTGGCCTTGTTTTTGGCAATCTGATGTCCAGTTGTTTTGAAAGACTAGATATCTGTATGATTATATAAGATTTGATAGAGTGGCCCACAGCACTCGAGTAACCAGTTTACTCACTAGATTACTGGTTTATTACAAATAATAAAGGTATTAAAGGATATGCATCAATAGCCAGATGAAGACATAGGATGAGGTCCAGAACAAAAGAGTTCCAGACCCCATGGAGGTGGGGCCTGGCATGGGTGGCAATCAAGAATCTGTAAGATTCTAAATAATAGCAGCTAAGACCTCATTTGAACTTAACTCTATATTCAAGAGTCTTTGAATGGTGATGTCCTCTAAGGTCAGAGCTATACTGGAAAGAGCATTTTGGGAAACATATTATCTTTAATTATGCTTTTTCCAGGTCTACTCACAGGAACTAAGTATGGCTGTAGAGTGGGAGGCTGTGGCACCTGCACAGTGATGATATCATGCTATAACCCCTTTATCAAGAAGATAAGGTACCTTGCAGCAAAGTCCAGATATGGTTGTATTTTTAGAGTCTTAAACTTTGTTTTATTCCTTCACTTGATAATATGTATTGAGCACCTGCTGTGTGACAAGAACTGTGCTAGGCACTGGGGGTACAATGATGGACAAGATAGACATGTTCCCATGAATCTGAATCGGTTAGAAAAAAATGTACCATCAATGAGGATAACATATGGTCAAAGAATCCCCTGTTGAAAGTTGAAAGGCTGTCTGATTCCCTGTGCTGTCTGGGGAGGAAAGAAGGGTGAACTGGCAGTGAAGGATAATGCCATCATCACACTTTTATATTACTATTACAGCCTACTAACTGATATCCTTGCTCCCACCCTTGACCCTCCCCCACCCCCACCACTTGGTAAATCCCATACATCAGTCAGAGAGATCACTTTCAAGTATAAATCAGATCACCATACTTTTTCCTACATTGGTTTTCCATTACATTTAACATCTCTTTATGTTTGATATTTATCCTTCTTCATGTTTGCCAAGTTTCTTGGATCTGTGGCTTGATGTCTTCTATCAGCTTTGGAAATTTCTCAAGCCATCATCTCTTCAAATATTTATTCTTTCTCCTCTCTCCCCCCCTCCTCTCTCTCATCTCCTCTCTCTCCCCTTTCTCTCTCTCTCCTCTCTCCCCCCTCTTCTCTCTTCTTTCTCCCCTCTCTCCCACCTCCTCTCTCTCTTCTCTTCCCCCTCCTTTCTCTTGGACTCTGATTATGCCTATCTTAGATCATTTTGCATCATTATACAGATCTCAGATGAAAGCTAAGTATCTGAGCACTGCTAAGATTTCAGAGATCTGCCTGGATTTCACAGCCAAGTCACCTGCTTCCTGAACTCTGGATTATCCCTCCCTTTACAGCCTAGCAGCCCACTTTTGAGTTCACCAGGGTGTTCTCTTTGCTCTCCCATCTCACATCTATGCTTTGGGAGATCTCTTGCAGCCATGCCTCCCTGCCTTTAGCCTCCGGAGGGTGGCAGTTGCCCTGTACTCTGTGAAGCCTGAGTGACTTCAGTTTTCTCTCAATTCTCCTCCTTCCCCCCCCCCCCCCCACCTCCTGCTCCATCTTTCTCCTCTAAGAGTCCATGTGCATGAAGAGTTTTTTTCAGCTCTCTTTCCCTACCCCTAGTTTTAGGGTATTACCCTATTTTTAGGGTATTACTCTCAGCACTCAGTGAAGTTTGATGGGGAAGAGTTTGAGGAAAGTGCAGTCCAGCTTTGTATTTTAATTTGTGACATCAGCCCATATTAAATGTTTGGTGAAAGTTGGTCTTGTTTCTCCTTACTCCATCTCCGTTCATTTCAGTTAGAGATGAGAACAGCTGTTACCACGTCTCTCTTATAAAGGACTTCTACTTAATGGAGTTTAGTTCACTTAAGTTTCTTTACATACTCAGCATCTGATGAATTTTAAAAAACTATAATTATATAGCTTATATGGCCTGCTTTGGATTTTAGAATGAGAGTGAAGGTCTCTTAGAACTTTCTAGATGAAGCCTTAAAGTTACCTACCTTGCTCCTCCCTGTCTCCCAGCCTGGAATCCTACCATTCCTCCTGTGTTCATTGTGCTCCAACTTCCCTGACCTTTCTGTCCCTCTTTCTGTCCCTGAACATCCCAAGCTCATTTCTGCCACCTGTGCATGTGTTGTCCTCTGCGTGGGATGTTTATTCCCTTAACCTTTCATGTCTGACTCCTTCAAATCATTCAGGTTCCAGCAAAAATGTTATATTATCAGTCCTCTCTGATCACTTTAAAATAGCAATGCCCAAATCGCCTCTGCAACTCCTTATTCCCTTAGCCTGTATTATTTTTTTCATAGCACTTCTCACTATCTCAGTTTATGTATGCATGTATGTGTGTGTGTGTGTGTGTGTGTGTGTGTGTGTGTGTATAGTCTATGTATATTTGTATTGTCTGTCTTCCCTCAACTAAAATATATATTGTAAAAGGGGAGGAATTTTATCTGTCTTGTTCAGCAATGAATCATAGTGCCTGGAACTCTGTCTGGCACATAATAAACACTCAATAAATATATACATGTAGTTATAAATGAATAATATTCTCATAATCTTCCTTTTGTGTTTATGGGTGCAATACTGCTTAAAAACCTATACATTTTGCTTCTAAAAAATGGGCATGAGCTGAAGACAGAATGTATTTGCAAAGCCTGAAGAATTGTGTAAAACTCACCATAGTGGAGGTGCTGGGTGAATGCTCAGTTCCCTTTCCCACTGGATACAATATAATTTTTACTTTTGCATTCTGAAGATAATATGCAGCCGAGGCCTGTCAGATCCCCATATGCTCTCTGTAAGGTGCTGCTATCACCACAATAGAAAGCACAGGAAGCACCAAGACCAGGATTCATCCTGTTCAGATGAGGGTATGCTTCTTCCTCATAGGGTTTCTGTGTTTCAAAAACCATGGCTAGCCCCATAGGTTAAAGTAAGAGAACAGTATGAGCCCCACTGCTTGGTCACTGCCCATACATGAAACTGAGCTGGAAACCAGGAGTGAAGCCTGGGTTGTGTGGCTATTTTGTAACTGATTTCTCAGAAATCAGCTGAAAGAGCAGAAGACTTTTTCTTTTGGAAGAAAACTCTGACGTTGCCGAGTTTGTTTTTTTGTTCTAATTAGATGGGACCTATCCTTCTTACATCTTCCAAACTCAAAGAAACAAGAGCCATGTGCATTGAGGGTTATAATTTTGTAGTTTTTTTACAAAGTGGAAAATAATCTGATTTTAAAGCTGAATGAAAATCTCAGCTCCCAAAAAGATTTGTTAAATGTAGGATTTATTCAGAAGACATATAATAGGAGTTTTAGTAAATTTGGAGACGTTTCTCATAAGGCAGCACCTTGTTAGGACTTTACCTCAAATGAAAGGGCACCTCAGACTCCTGACTTTAAATTATTTATATGTTGCCCATAAAAATGCTGTTGTTACTTGTTTTTCTCTAGGTTAAAGAGGTTCACTTATGAGGAGAGGATACAAGAGGGAAAAGATAGGGGTGACATAGAGAGTAACCAAACATCACATTCTCTGGGCTTGAAGGAATTTCAGGTCCTGTTTATGTCCTATGAAACCTCATTACTTGGAGGGAGCGAATTCTGCCTGGATGCTCTTTTGAGACCTGGCTGTTCACAGCCATGAGATATTCTTTCTTTTAGTAGACACTGCTGAGATCCTGGTGTTGCAGTGTAGCCAGAAGACAGCTTCCAAAATGGGGTTTCACCTTTGAAGTTAGACTCCAAAGAGAAAATGCTAAGAAGGAAAAAGTTTGGTAGAGAAATAGGCAGTGTTTCCTTCTTGATTGTCTTCTGGCTTAATGGTTGCACTTTGTAAACAAATTTCTATGTGCTAAAGTGATAGGGCAGTGGTGGGCAGTCAGAAGGCACTCAGGAGGTTTTGTATTGTTTTGTTTTCTCAACTTGAGTGCAATTTGCTTCACTTCTCTGAAGGACTTAAAGGGGGTAACCTTTATTTTAGTGATTCCCATTCCAGACTACACACTGAAACCACTGGGAATCTAAAAAATATATATCTATACTCTTGGTCTGAGGTGCTTCTTGGGCCTTGGAAATTTTAAACTTCCTCTGGTGATTCCATAGGCTGAGAACCTGTAATGAAAGGTGAGGACCAGTAATCACAGCCACCCAGTCTGAGAAAAGGAGACACCTAGGATGAGAAGGATTTTCCAGGGCCTCTCCTCCAATTTTAATGTGCAAGCAAGTTGCCTGGGGATCTTGTTAGAGTGCAGGTTCTTATTCAGTGCATCTGGGGTGGGGCCCAAGATTCTGCACTTCTAACCTTTCTGTGCTTCCAGGAGAGGATTGCCAAGTGTCAGGGCACCCAGTGTGGATTCAGCACTCCTGGGATGGTAATGTCCATCTATCTACACATTGCTGAGGAACCATCCAGGGCCCTCTCTGGATCAGTTAACTGATGCCCTTGGTGGTAGGTTATATAATATATAATATTTATATATATACTTAAATATTTATTTATATTTAAATATATATTTATTTATATTTATGTATATAATATTAATTTATATATTTATATTTCTATAATGTATATAATATATATTTATATATATATTTAAATTTATATTTATATATAATTTATATATATAACTTACATAGATGTAATATGTGTGTGTGTATATATTTATTTATTTTGACATTTTAAAAAATGTTTATTTTTGAGAGAGAGAGAGTGAGCACAAGCAGGGGAGGGGCTCGAGTGCACAAACTGTCAGATCAGGACCTGAGTCAAAGCCAGAAGCCCAACCGACTGAGCCACCCAGGCACCCGTGTGTTTTTATTTTTAAATAATGGTGATGGTGAGAGCTGATATTAGACACTATGTGCCACATGCTATATTAATACTATATAAAGATTATCTCATTTAATTTTTATGATACTTTTGTAAGATAGGCATTATTACCATCCCATGTCGTAGATGGAGAAACTGAGGTTTAGAGAGTTTAATTTATTTAAAGTTATACCACCAATAAGTGGAAGAGTTACTTTGTTCAAGTCAAGATTCAAACAAGATCCACACGTTGCACTTTGCTCATATAGTTCTTGTCTTTCTTAATTTAAAAGTCTCCTCCCTTTTTTATTGTTTGCTTATTTTTACAAACAAAGCCAGTTTATTCATTTGCTCTTGGAAAGGGTCCAGTTTTCTCTACATGCCACTGTCTACCACCACTCTCTCCTTGGAGTGGGTGCTCTCAAGATCATATTAGATATCAGAGGGCTGTTGATGAATACTACATGAGATCAAAGAGATTGAGATATTCTGGTGATACTTATTTCAAATAACTTTATCCAGTCTAGAGTGATTTGATCAAGTTTAACAGCTCAGTTGTGTGTGGGGGTGGAGGAGGTCTTCATTAATAATATTCTAAACAATTTTTAAAATTAAAAATTTTTTTTTAATGTTTATTTACTTTTGAGGGAGAGAGACAGAGCACAAGCAGGGGAAGGGCAGAGAGAGAGGGGGACACAGAATCTGAAGCAGGCTCCAGGCTCTGAGCTGTGAGCAGAGTCTGACACAGGGCTCGAACTCACGAACTATGAGATCATGACCTGAGCCAAAGTCAGATGCTTAACCAAGTGAGCCACCAGGTGCCCCCCCCCCCTTTTTTAATTAAAAAAAATTTTTTTAACTAAACAATTTTTTAAAACAATAGCCTCCCAGATTCTATTTCTGGTGAAACTCTTCATGGCTCTGTCTTTTCCTCCTGACTCCTGAGGACCCTGTTTCCCTGCCAGAGAACACGAGGTTAAAGCTCATATTTCTAGTTCGTTTGCACACACGGAAGACCAGAGCAAATGGAAGTAACAAGGAGAGATACAGCACATAAACTGTCTCCTTCTTGATTTCCTTTAGATTCTATTATGCATTAGATCTCATGGATGTTTATAATGTGAACAAGTGATGAGGGAGTTTTCAAATTTTAGTGTGCTTATGACTTCCATGGGGAATGTGAAGAGTAAAAATGAAATCCTGGGATTAAACCCCAGAGAACTTGCTCCAATGGCTTTGTTTTTTCAGTGACATCATAGATTGGGGGGGTGGGGGAGAATGTGGCCTATGGACCATTTGAGAGAAACACTGGCCTAATGATTTATTGTAAATAAATTGTGTGCTCAGTTGCTTCAAAAGTTTAATAATTGCCTTTGCTGCTATGTAATGACTTTGATCGGTCAACTGAAGCTTAGTTTTTTAATGTGCCTGTAGACCAAGTTTCTAGCTTGAAATCATTGTGTTCTTTGAGCACCTAGCACAAGCAGAAGATACAAAACTGTTTACAGAGAGAAAACACAAATAGCTGAACTGTTGAACTCTACCTCAGGACTCTCAACCCAATACCCCAAGTTGCTGACAAAAAATATCTGACTTTGTAGATTATGTAGACTGAAATGTCAAATAGGGCTTTCTTCTTGGATGGGGCCCTTACTTCCATCATGATTTGGCAGACTGTGTCTCTTTCTAGGTTACTTGAGTAACACAGTTGAGTTTTTCTCCTTCAGGTAACCTATGCCATACCTCTGGATACAGGCCCATAACTGATGCATGCAAGACTTTCTATAAAGTAGAAAGGAACACATTATTGAATGTGTTTTGTTCTAATTAAACAAAATATTTATCAGATATGTTAGGGGAATAGCCATTGTTACTCATACAAGGTCCCTTCTTATCCCAAGGTCTGTAATTGCTGTTTGTTATTTGATTTTGGGTAGCTGCTTACTCTCATTTACTGAACTTGCCCTGGTAGTCACATAATGAGTACCTGAGCACTTTGATATTAGCTGTAGGTCATTGTTTCAAGGGGTCTTTCCTGATCTGTTTGTCTGTATCAGGTGCCCTGCCCCTGGTTGCTCCTGCAGCCCTCTGTGCACACCCACATCACAGCATTGGTCACACTGTAGTGTAATTCCCATTTGCTCTCCTATCTGTCCACCAGGCAGCACGCTGCTTGACAGTGGAGACTGTGTATCTCCAGGACTGGTCACCATGCACCGATTGAGTGGCCACTCTATCAGTATTTGCTACATGAATAAATGAACAAACAACCTTGATATAAGGGACATATGACTGCCCTTTGGATGTTAAACTATGAAATCAGTATGTCATAAATAAGAACGGATAAATAATCATAATAATTGTTAATATATAATTAATTATTAAATATTATTAATAGTCAACTATTATTAATATTTACTGCTGAGTGCCAGACCTTGTTATAAGATTTTTACATATTTTAAATTCTTTTTAATGTTTATTTTTCACACACACACACACACACACAGAGTGTGAGTGGAGAAGGGGCAGAGAGAGAGGGAGACACAGAATCCAAAGCAGACTCCAGGCTCTGAGCCGTTAGCACAGAGCCTGATGTGGGGCTCAAACCCATGAACCGTGAGATCATGACCTGAGCCGAAGTCGGACAGGTCAGCTAATTTTCTCATTAACTTAGATTTTTTTTTCTTTCTATAATTTATTTTTTTATAATTTACATCCAAGTTAGCACGTGGTACAACGATTTCAGGAGTAGTTTCCTTAAGCCGCTTACCCATTTAGCCCATCCCCCCTCTCACAACCACTCCAGTAACCCTCTGCTAGTTCTCCATATTTAAGAGTCTGTAATGTTTTGTTCTCCTCCCTGTTTTTATATTATTTTTGCTTCCCTTCCCTTATGTTCATCTGTTTTGTATCTTAAAGTAGCTTAGATTTTTTTATTAGAAGTTAGTATGGATATGTTTACACACACATGGTTCTTTCCAATAACATTTAGCAGTATTGATTATGTATTATGTTTCAACTAGTAGTCACACTTTTATTTAGTAGTTAGTAGAGGGGACTTTGCTTCCCGCCTGGGATTACATTTCATCTCCAGCTTCAGTAACTCACCCCAGAAGACCAACCCCTTCTGAGGCTGGACCAGCTGCTTTTCCACCTAGGTGAGGACCAAGTACCCGACTAGAATCAAGATTTAGTGCATAGAGGAGTGACATCAGTAAGATGGTGAAATGGGAGTTTTCTCCTGTCTTCTCCCCCAGAGAACACCAATTTTAACAATTATCCATGGGTAAGAGTGACTTATGGGAATCCAAGAGTCCAGTGGAGAAATCCCACCACACCATTAGAACAAAAACAACAACAAATCCAGGACTGTATGCATTGAAGAGAGTGAGAGGAACAGTTTCACTTTATCACCATCATCCTTCCCCCAAGATGGCACAGCTTAGTGCCAAGACAGACCTTCTTGACTCATGATTTATCCCATGGGGGAAGGTGAGAGTATATGAGTGGGTACTTGGCTTCCCCAGCTGTGTAGACGCTGCCATAGAGGCCTACTTCGTTCTCACCCCATACAGAATACTGAAGAATGTTGCACAATCTGGGGGCAGGGAAGGGCTGGGAGAAGCAGCCAGGGCTCTGAGGGGGCATCAGTAGGACATGGATCCTACCAACCATGAGCTACAAGAAAACACGGGATTCAACAAGATCAGGAAAACAATACTTGAACTAAATGAGAGATTTACAGAGAGATAGAGATAATAATAATTTAAAAAAGAGGCAAACAGAAATTCTGGAGCTGAAGAATATAATGAATGGAATCAGGAACAAGACAGGGATGCCCACTGTCATCACTGCTATTCAACATAGTACTAGAAGTCCTAGCCAAACAGTTAGGCAAGAAAAAGAAACAAAAGGCATCCAAACTGGAAAGAAAGAAGTAAAATTGTCCATGCATATGACATGGTCTTATGTGTAGAAAACCCTGAAGACTCTACCAAAACATTTTTAGAACTAATCAATGAATTCAGTAAAGTTGCAGGATATAAAATCAATGTACAAAAATCAGTTGTGTTGCTATATACTAACAAGCTATCAGAAAGAGAGATTAAGAAACAATCCATTTATAATAGCATTGAAAACAATAAAAAACTAAGGAATAAATTTAACCAAAGAAGCGAAGATCTAAACACTGGGGGAAAAAAAAGATATTGTTGAAAAATTGAGGAAGGCAGAAATAAATGGAAAGTTATCCCACATTCATGGATTGGAAGAATTAGTGTTGTTAAAATGTTCATGCTACCAGAGCAATCTGCAAATTCAATGCAATCCCTAACAAAATTCCATTGGCAATTTTCACAGAAATAGAAAAAAAATCTTAAAATTTGCACAAAACCAAAAAAAGACCCTGAATAGGCAATGCAATTTTGAGAAAAAACAAAGCTGGAGGTGTCACACTTCCTGATTTCAAAGTATTTACAAAGCTATAGCAATCAAAACAATATGACAGTGGCATGAAAACAGACCCACAGACCAACGGAACAGAATTGAAAGCCCAGATATAACTCATGCATATATGGTCAACTAATATTTGACGGAGTGCCAAGAGCACACAATGGAGAAAGGATAGTGTCTTCGATAAATGCTTTAGGGAAACCTGAATGAAATTTTACCTTTACACCACTCACAAAAATGAACTCAAAATGTATTAAAGACTTAAACGTAAAACTTGAATCCATAAAGCCAGAATAAAAGGGAGAAAACTCCTTGACATTGGTCTTGGCAATGATTTTTTTGGGTATGAAACAAAAAGCACAGGCAACAAAAGGAAGAATAAACAGGTGGTATTCAAACTAAGCTTCTTCACAGTGAAGGAAACAGTCAACAAAGTGAAAAGTCAAACTACAGAATGGGAGAAAATATTTGCAAACCATGCATCTAATAGGGAGTTAATATACAATTATATCAGGAATTCATGCACCTCAATAGCAAAAATAAATAAAACTCCAGTAATTTGATTAACTAATGGGCAAAGGGTCTGAATAGACATATTTTTATAAAACCTACAGATAGTCAACAGGTACTTGAAAAGGTACCCAACATCACTAGTCATCAGGGAAATGGGAATCAAAACCACAGTGAGATACCTCACACCTGTTAGGATAGCTGTTATCAAAAAGTCAAAAGTGTTGGCAAGGATATGAAGAAAAGGGTACCCTTGTACACTGTTCATGGGAATATAAATTGGTGTAGCCACTGTGGAAAACTGTAATTTCCTCAAAAAATTAAACATAGCGCCACCATAGGATCCAACAATCCTACTTCTGGGTATATATCTGAAGGTGATGAAATTAGTCCCTTGAAGAGATATCCTAACTCTCATATTCATTGCAGCATTATTCACTATAGACAGGATATGGAAATAATCTAAGTGTCCATCAACAGATGAATGTAAACACACACACACAGACAAACACACACACACAGGAATACTATTCAGCCATGAAAAAGTAGGAAATCCTGCCATTTGCAACAACACACTTGAATCTAGAAGGCATTTTGCTTAGCCAGATAAAGACAAATATTGTATGATCCTACTTATATGTAGAATGTACAAAAGAAAAAAAATTGCACTCCTAGAAACAGAGAACATAATAATGATTACCAGGGGTTGGAGGCTGGTAGAATGGGAAATGCTGGTTAAAGGGTACAGACCTTCAGTTATAAGATGAATAAGCTCTGAGGATCTAATTTACAGCATGGTGACTATAGTTAGCATTACTGAGTTGTGTAGTTGAAATTTGCTAAAAGACTAGACCTCAAGTGTTCTCACAACACACACACAGAAGCGTGGTAACTATGTGAGATGATGAATGTGTTAATTAACCTGATTGTGGTACTCATTTAACAAAACATACCTATGTAAAACAATCACATTGTACACCTTAAATATATAATTTTATTTTTCAGTTATACTTCAATAAAGCTGAAAAATAGTAAGATCAGTAATAAATTCTTGATTATTTGTTTTTTCACCCACTGGACTTCTGGCTTTTTCAAAGTAAAGAAAATGGGGTTTACTGTTAGTCGAATGAATAAGTGAATTACCAGAATTTCAGGAAGTAAATAAGGTTAGTGAAATGTAAATTTTTTATAAGGTTTTCTCAGGACATGAGCAGACACTAAAAATTCTTCTTTTTAGGAAGAATTAATGGCTGCCCAAATTAACTCATTTGAGGTATTCCAACATGTATCCTCTCCATTCTCCACCTCTAATAAAAAAAAAAAAAAACTATCCTAATAACTTTATTCTTCATTCCAGATATTGCTGTGGTTCAAGTATAGCTATCTATAGGAGAGAAAACACATTGACCCCTTAATGTCTCTTAGATGTTTGTTTTTTTTTAATTTCTGGTTGTTGTTGTTGTTATTTTAGTTTATTTATTTTTAGAGAGAGTGTGTGTGCATGCAAGTGGGGGAGGGGCAGAGAGAGAAGGAGTGAGAGAATCCCAGGCAGGCTCCATGCTGTCAGCACAGAGCCCAACTCGGGACTCTATCTCACGAATTATGAGATGACCTGAGCTGAGATCAAGAGTCAGATGCTTAACCAACTGACTCACCCAGGTTCTCCAATGTCTCTTAATTTTAAAAAAGGCTATTCAAGTCTTTTTTCAAGGGCTAGAAGCAAAGTGAAGATGTTAGGGAAATGGAAGAACAGACAATGGCAATTTAGGGAAACATTCTTATGCTCGGCTGGTGTCTGGTGCTGTTGCCTCCTCTGCTTTCCCAAACTGCAAAGAGAACGTGCAGGAAGTTGAGCTTTGGAGGCCCATTGGCATCTGCACTATGTTGCTGGTGACTAGGTCTGTGTTAGAGCCCTTGACTTAGAACCCAGAGATTATGGCTGGCCAGCTGGCTTTTTGTCTGTCTACTGTGTGTCTTTCTTCTGACCTCATTCCACAAATGATTTAAAGTAGTTAGAGTTGCCGGATGACAATAATTCCTTTTATTTTCTCTTTTTAAAGATAAGTCCAAAACTCTTCTCAGAAGATGAGTCTCTGCCGTTGGATTCAACTCAAGAACCGATATTTCCTCCAGAGCTAATGGTAAGGCAAAGTTGAGCTTGTTTTAGAGCAATTCCTTGTGAGATGTTTCGGAAGGGTATTTGCTTATGGGTCTTATCAAAAGCTGATTGACAAGTAGGTAATATCCATCTGTCATTGTTAGCCCAAAGTCTGAGTATGAGACTAAGGCAGAGATGTGTGAATGAGGGTGGAGCCATCAGGAGGGGACAGTTGACTATAAAAAGCAACAGATAGTATGTTAAGAAAATGTCATGAAATGACATCACAACATTTATAAATATAGACATGTTTTCTACTTCCAGCTTTGTTGAAGTTTAGTCTTCCATAGAATTATTTGACAAAATTAAGCATATTAAAATATTTCTTTTTTTTTATTTTAGAGAGAGAGAGAGAGAGAGAATGAGAATCCCAACCAGGCTCCACATGGAGCCTGATGCAGGGCTCATTCACACAACCCTGGGATCATAACCCAAGCTGAAAACAAGAGTTGGACACTCAACCAACTGAGCCACCCAGGTGCCCCACATGTTAAAATATTTCTAAACATTGAAGAAGAGGGAGAGAATATTCAAACCAGGAAAAAGTGAGAACCAAAGCACACCATTGCAAATGAGCATGAAACTCTGTGTTGCACCACCTGGCCAATGGGGAGGAAGGAAAATTCAGAAGGCTGCATACCCTCCACAAGCCCACAGGAGGAAGCATCCTGGGACCCTGGGAGGAACACTTATTAGAACTGAGAGAAATGGATCAGTTGGGTCTTTATATAACACTTTAAACATTACACCTAATGGTTATTTTTTTATAATTTAAAATTTTTAATGTAAAATTAAAGGCAACAAAGTGTATTTTTTTAATCTAGGAATATTGACTAGAGAAAGCTGAATGGAAGGCATAAGACTACAAAGTAGAAGCTTTAAGTGATGTCACTTGATTCACCCAAGAAATTGTATTAGTTTGCTGTTAATTGGAGGAGTCTACACTTGGCTTTATTTTTTCCTCTTTTGACTGCCTGGTGACAGTATGTCATACATGATGTTAATCTTCTATTCTCAGAAGCTGGATATAACCCCTCTGGTTCTTCGTTGACTCCATCTATTATGAGAAAACACCCTCATAAGCAATATTGAGAGAAAATTACTCTTCAGAAGCAATATTAAGAAAATTTTGTGACTCTTATTAAAGTGATCATACTAATTTCTATATCACATGAAGAATATACTTGGCTTCTAGTCTAGTGTGGTCAGCTGGTTGTAGCATGGGATTAATGAGGCCAGTATGCTTCAGGTGCCCTTCAGGTATAGAAAATTTATTCAGAGAAATCCTTTTAGTTGTATGCTCTCTAGCCAATAATCTTGTAACTGTTTGTCACAAGGGAAATCAAGAAAAAGAATGCCTGGGTGATTACCTACAATCACTAAGACGACTACAAGGCAGTCTTCCCCACGTTCCTCCAACCCACTGAGCCCTTTTCCTGTGATGACCTGTTTCACAATAATCTTGTGGAGTGGCTGCCATCATCATGTTATAGGTGAGAGAAATGAAGCTGAATCCAGAGAACAAAGTCAACTACATGAAGGTGACCCTCAACAAGTGGAAGAAATGCTCTACTGAGAGAAAATATGTTCACCTCATTATGAGCTTTCGGCACACCACCTAGTCAAACAACAGACAGAAACAAAATAACTGAGTGGTGTTAAAATCTTCTACAGCTCTGTGCTCTACTTACAATTCTTCTCCAAGCTCACAAGCCATTAACAGTCAGCCTGGGGGATGCCCAGCTAGCCTATGTGTTTTTAATTTGGGTTGTCTCCTTCTGTTCTATGGCTTTTAGGCACAGGGTTGTTGCCTCCACTCTGGCCCTTCTAAGACCCTCTGGCCTATTTTAAATATCTACAATGGTTCTACTTTTCAGGACCCTGTTCAGTGTCGTAGCCTTGGAGACAAGTATGAGAGTGCTATAGAAGATCTTCATTCTAGACATCCCTGCAGCACACTAAACTATGAGGTTAGTGGCTTTTTTTTTTTTTTTTTTAATTCAAAAGCCAGTGGCTCCTTTTCCTGGACACTCCACTTATCTCTCAGTGATTCTCAAGCTTTAGAAGCTCAAGCTTCCCTTTTGGTGAACTTAATCTTTCTTTAATAAGTTAATTAAAATTTCAAACTCAATGAAGAATCAGAACTAAAAATAAAACTAGCAATGGCAGTTTTTTAAAAATTTCTTTTTGTGTTTTGCTCTGTGTCCTTGTACCATGGACATGAATGAGCTGGCTAGCTTGCCACATGCTCTCTGCCCTTGGCATTGTGGAAGCTAGACACAACCAGAGTCACATTCCATGTCAAGGCCATGGGGCTGTTTTGATTTCATTTATAGAGGAGCAGAAAACCCAGCCCTTGGAAGCTGGTGAAAATGCAGTAACAGTTTTCTAAAAGAGCTATTGATTTGCTCTTTTTTTTTTAATAAACAGAAATGTTTGCTCCCCCAGTCTCATTTTCCAGGTGTCATTTAGAGTTGAATCAAAGTAAGTTCTAAGAGTTATTCAAGCTCTCCTAATGAAAGCTAACTATTAGAACAGAATTCCTCATGACTTTCAAATGGAATTTTCTACCACAACATCATAAAGCCAGCCTGTTAGTAAACTGGATAAGATTTGATGTGTTTTTCCTTGAAATTATTATTGAAAAACTTTTATTATCGACAAAGTTTTATTAAGTCAAGAACATGACAAGGCTTTTTAAAGCATCAGTTCATTGAATCTGTTGGGTTTAGTTGTAAAAGCTTACAGTATGTCATAACGAACATTGCAGTTGGTATATATATCTTGAGATTTTAGGTTCAATATGTTCAAAAATTCAAGGACACCAAACTCCATTGAAAGTGATGATATTGAAAGTTTAAAAAAGCTGCTATCTTTCCTGGTGTTCTGCAAAATATGGCAGTTGCAACCGTTGGCTTATAAATACCCTAACATTGCTTTGACAATGCAATAAACCTCAGAAAGGAGCAACAACAAATTAATGAGCATCCAGATCACCCAAAGAAAAGCGATAATCTTTACACAGCTGCTAATCATAAAAGGGAGCTTGTTATTATAGATTGCAAGGCCGAGTTTGGGAAGCAGTTTATCTTCCACACAGATGTGTTTTCTTCTTGTTTGCCTGTGTTTTTTCATACACTATCACACATATCTACATTGCTAGAGCAACTTCAGCACTCATAACAAGCATTTTTTCCCCCAAATCAGTTCATTTGCTTTGAAAGCATTTCGACACAGCTTTGGGAGATCACCAATTTAAAGAGACAAATCCTTTCCCCCATGGTACCTTCAGCCACATAACAAGCAGAAGCAAGGAGTCAAGTACAGCCTCTTTCACCAGTAGATTCATCCCAACTGACTGACCGCCCCCCAACCAAAAAAAGGGTTGTATCTTCAGCTAATATAATCAATTGTGTATTTGTTATAGAATAGGAGAAAAATATATTTTGTGGGATTTTTTCTTCACTCTTTCCTCAGGCCTCACACAGCAGGGTTTCAGAAGGCTTTTTTTGAATACTATGAAGTATTTCATTATTGAGAATAAAAACTATTATGTCATAGAAAACTCTCAGAACCTTTACAGATATGTAAGAATGTCTTTCCTTAATGTTGAAGCTTATAAAGTACCTGGAATTTTGCTCTTCAGGATGGAAAAAATCTCATAGGATTTAAAAAAATAATTTATTGTCATGTTACAGTGTAGTCTTGGCTTCGGGAGTAGATTCCTGTGATTCATCACTTACATACAACACCCAGTGCTCATCCCAGCAAGTGTTCTCCGGCGGGCATCTCATAGGATTTTTTTTTTTTTTAAGATGTGGGTTGGAGCACCTGTGTGACTAGGTTAGTTAAGCATCTTGACTCTTGATCTCAACTCATGTCTTGATCCCACAGTCATGATCAAGTCCCACAGTGGGCTCCACACTAGGTGTGAAGCCTACTTAAAATAAAAAAATAAAATAACATAACGTAATAAAAAAGTGTGGGTGATTTTCACTCAAGTTGAAAGCCCAGCACAGAATCACAGCATAGTACTTTGGGAGTATTTTACAGAAGGAGTTAATCCCTACCACATGGAACATGGAAAACCATATTTGATGGAGTCCCCATACATTTTTTTTTTCTCTTGATCACCTTCTCAGCTCCTCAAAGGAGAAAGACAAAAGGCCTGCTGGGAGCACTTGTTCCTAAGGACAGAGTGATGAGCTGTGTCAGTGGGGCTGGTGTGTGTTGGGGCTGCATCAGATCCCTGTTCATGCCTGAACCACCCCCCCAGTTCCTCTCAGCTTCCCTCTTTCCCTACATTTATGGCCTGACGTCAGTCTTTATTTAATGGTGTCAAGACCAAGTTCTAAATTATTTTTCTTCATAATCTTCTGCTTTCTAGTTTATAAATTCAGGATGAATGCAACCTCCCCCCAAATTAGCCAATATACCTTTTTCATGCATTGTATTATAGTAACTACAAAATTGAAGTTTACATTTAAATGAAACAATTATGGACACTAGAATAAAAAATGCGTATCAGTAAATGTATATTTTGTAGAACAGTAAATTAAAATTTTTAAAAAATTTACATCCAAGTTAATTAGCATATAGTATAATAATGATTTCAGGAGTAGAATCCAGTGATTCATTCCCTAAATATAACACCCAGTGCTCATGCCAACAGTAATGCCCCTTGCCCATTTAGTCCATCCCCCCTCCCACAATCCCTCCAGCAACCCTCAGTTTGTTCTCTATATTTAAGAGTCTCTTATGTTTTGTCTCCCTCCCTGTTTTTATATTATTTTTGCTTCCCTTACTTTATGTTCATCTGTTTTATGTCTTAAATTCCACATATGAGTGAACTCATATGATATTTGTCTTTCTCTGACTGATTTTGCATAGCATTAACATACTCTAGTTCCATCCACGTTGTTGCAAATCACAAGATTTCATTCTTTTTGATTACCAAGTAATACTCTACTGTATATGTACCACATCTTCTTTATCCATACATCTGTCGATGGACATTTTTTGGCTATTGTCAATAGCATTGCTATAAACATTGGGGTGCATATGTCCCTTTGAAACAGCATACTGTATCCTTTGGATAAATACTTAGTAGTGCAATTGCTGGGTCGTAGGGTAGTTCAATTTTTAATTTTTTGAGGAGCCTCCATATGTTTTCCAGAGTGGCTGCACCAGTTTGCATTCCCACCAGCAGTGCAAAAGGGTTCCCCTTTCTCCGCATCCTCGCCAACATCTGTTGTTGCCTGAGTTGTTCATGTTAGGCATTCTGACTGGTATGAGGTGATATCTTATTGTGGTTTTGATTTGTATTGCCCTGATGATGAGTGGTGTTGAACATTTTTTCATGTGTCTGTTAGCCATCTGGATGTCTTCTTTGGAAAAGGGTCTGTTCATGTCTTTTCTTCACTTGATTATTTGTCTTTTGGGTGTTGAGTTTGATAAGTTCTTTATAGATTTTGAATACTAACCCTTCATCTGATATGTCGTTTGCAAATATCTTCTCCCATTCCATCAATTGCCTTTTAGTTTTGCTGATTGTTTCCTTCGCTATGCAGGAGCTTTTTATTTTGATGAGGTCCCAATAGTTCATTTTTGCTTTTGTTTCCCTTGTCTCCAGAGACATGTTGAGTAAGAGTTGCTGTGGCCAAGGTCAAAGAGGTTTTTGCCTGCTTTTTCCTCTAGGATTTTGATGGCTTCCTGTCTTACGTTTAGGTCTTCATTCATTTTGAATTTTTTTTTGTATATGGTGTTAAGAATGTAGAACAGTAAATTTTGTATGAAATAAGAATAAGTTCATAGCATCCCACACATGTATCTTGTGCCAAGTTAATTTTAGGAATCTCTCTACTTCCCGCATATAATTGTCAGTCAACATTTGGCTGATATTTTACTTTTTATCAGTTATATTATAAAGACAGTAGGTTTTAATTTTTTACAAATAACCAGTAAAAATGCTGAACATGTTTTCAAATTATACTTGCCACTTTCCATTTCTCTCTTGATGTTCCAGGCCTGCCCCTGCCTGGACAGCCTCTGATCTATCTCAAGCCAAAGGTTTATTTTTTGAGTCCCTCAAATAGATTGACAGTGATCCAAGACCACTCTTCTGTAGTCCCGTGAGCATCAGAGGCTATGGGAGAAGTGTGTTTCTCAGTTATCTTTATGTGAGTTTCCTCATTGCTTCTTGAGTGACAATTTTCCTGGAATTTCCACTGCCCACACTGCTGTCACCGGTCCCCTTAGCAGCCATAGCCTTCATACTGTTCTCTGGGCTTGGCCTCTGTTCTTTCCTTTATAAACCCCTCCTTTTTCATACATCCAGTTCTTCTTCTCCCAATAACCAACCAACTGGGAAAGCTAACAACTCTCTCATATTTGAAATACTGGGGGAAATATTATGTTTCTTAATCGCCACTTTGGTTAATGATGCATATTTAAGGTATTTATAGAACCAGTATAGCAAGACAGTTTATTCCATAGGTCTCTAAGAAAGAGTAATATTAGTAAATCATTTATCAAAATGCAGGTCCCTTTGTCTTCATTCTTTTTTTTTTAATGTTTATTTATTTTTGAGAGAGAGAGACCGACCAAGCACGAGTGGGGAAGAGGTAGAGAGAGAGGAACACACAGAATCTGAAGCAGGCTCCAGGCTCTGAGCTGTCAGCACAGAGTCCAATGTGGGACTCGAACCCACAGACTACGAGATCATGACCTGAGCCAAAGTCGGATTTTAACTGACTGAGCCACCCAGGTGCCTCATTTCCTTTTAATTTTTGTTTATTTCTGAAAGAGAGAGAGAAAGAGAGAAACCGAGCACAAGCGGGAGAACAGCAGAGAGAGAGGATCCTTGTTTTCATTCTTTATCAGGACTGTCCAAGTTATGAGTTTTACCAATTATTTCTTCGCTTCCTTACTTGGCATAGGAAAAGAAGGGCCCTTTTGTTGACAGCATGCCCTCAGTATTTTATAAAACATAGTCATGATACCATCATGCTCTTCTGAAAAATATTATATATTTCATTGCTTAGATATAACAGTAAAATAATTTTGATAATAAAATTTAAAGAAGTAATGAGCATTAAAAGGATATAATTTTACATTTTCGGGAAGAAGTCTTTATATTCACTTACATAAATGGAATTTGCATTAGAGATATTTGTGTTCTGTATTCAGAAAACGTGGGCAAAAAATAACAGCATCATGACTATACATGCCAGTTTGCCTGCTGTATTTTTGAAATGGGCTTATTGTCCTGGTGTTATTATTAAGAGTGACTCTTTTCAGTTTCAAAAGTGTTCTGGTTTTGGTGTTAATTATATAGCTGCTCTCTTATGGGAGATGTGCATCATATTATAAATTATAAAAGTGATTATAAAAATGATATGTTGGGGGGGGGCACCTGGGTGGCCCAGTCAGTTAAGTGTCCAGCTCTTGATTTTGGCTCAGGTCATGATCTCACAGTTTGTGGGTTTGAGCCCTGTGTCAGGGTCTGTGCTGACAAGCATGGAGGCTGCTTGGGATTTTCTCTCTCCCTCCCTCTCTGCCCCTCCCTGCTCGTGCTGTATCTCAAAAATAAATAAACATTTAAAAAAAAATAAATAAAATGATATGTTGGTTATTGATTAAACAGAGTGTAGACTCAAAGCAGCTTCCTCAAGACCCAGTTGAGCATCGCATCATGCATCTGTCTGGTATTAAGCATGCCACAGGTTAAGCCATTTACTATGATGACATGCCTACAGTGGACCAGGAACTTTTCTTGATTTTGTAACAAGTTTAAGAGCTCATGCTAAGATTGTGTAAGTGCTAAAATTCCTAATAGGCATTAATGATTGCCTTTTTGTCTAAGTCATATTAGTGGTAAGTAATGGTACAAAGAGGATTGGCTGTTTGTTGGCGATATCCAATGCAGATTAGAGGGGAACTTAGATCAAAATGTAGGATTTACTACAATTTGTCCTTCCATATACAGTTGACCCTTGAACCACACAGGTTTGAACTGAGCAGGTCCACTTACATGCGGATTTTTTTTGTACCAGGACTATAAAAACGTTTTCTTTTCTTTATCTTACTTTATTGTAAAAATATAGTATATAATACATATTACATACAAATATGTGTTAATCCACTGTTGATGTTATCAGTCAGGCTTCTGGTCAACAGTAGGCCCTTAGTAGTTAAATTTTAGAAGAGTTGAAAGTTATATGCAAATTTTCAGTGGTGTAGGGGGTCAGTTCTCCTAACTCCTTCATTGCTCAAGGGTCAACTTCATTCAAGTTCAAGTAATAGCTTCATTATCCCAGGAATTTTTTTCCCAGTTGTCTAGTAGAGAACTATTGGAGCAGCCCCTAGATGTATCTTACCACTCGAATATCTTATTCTCCAATTAAACATGTTCTCCATGGACTTCATGCTAGGGGGCTTCTCTGAGGACCTGCTTTGTGTGTTCTCATGTAGGTCTGTTGATCTGTCAGAAGCTCACAGCCTTCCAGGCATGGTAGACATTGTGACTGAGGAACATGGTGGTGTAAACACTTTCTGCCTTTTAATTCAACATGAGAAACTTCTGATGACAGAAGAGGTACTGCATTTTGCTTTCTCTTTCAAAAATAATTTCCTCAGTTAATGGCATTGCACATTTTCTTAAAGATGGCATCAAATTTGGTACATTATAAAAGATGCCAATAATTCCTCAAAACACTGTATTCTAATGGTGAATGAATTCAAATATATTCATTTTCCATATAAGTCAAGAAGTTGACTAGTTGTATAAAAGATACTTATTGTTTTCTGTTTTCTAGTAGTAAAATAGTGTGCTAACAAATATGAAAGGGTAAATGAGGAGAGAATAACTTTTATTTGCTAATCTCTCCCTTAAAAATTCCCCACCATTGCCCTAATCTCAATGCATCCAAAATTCAAGCTCAAGTGATATGTCCACCATGAAGCCTTTTTCTTATCCTTTAATACAGTTCTGTCTCCCTCTCAGAACTCAGTGTGACTCATTCATTTATACTGACATGAATTCAACAGACATTTTTTTTCTCATTCTTTTTATTTTTTTTTATTATTTTTTTATTAATATATGAAATTTATTGTCAAACTGGTTTCCATACAACACCCAGTGCTCATCCCAAAAGGTGCCCTCCTCAATACCCATCCCCCACCCTCCCCTCCCTCCCACCCCCCATCAACCCTCAATTTGTTCTCAGTTTTTAACAGTCTCTTATGCTTTGGCTCTCTCCCACTCTAACCTCTTTTTTTTTTTTTCCTTCCCCTCCCCCATGGGTTTCTGTTAAGTTTCTCAGGATCCACATAAGAGTGAAACCATATGGTATCTGTCTTTCTCTGTATGGCTTATTTCACTTAGCATCACACTCTCCAGTTCCATCCACGTTGCTACAAAAGGCCATATTTCATTTTTTCTCATTGCCACGTAGTATTCCATTGTGTATATAAACCACAATTTCTTTATCCATTCATCAGTTGATGGACATTTCGGCTCTTTCCATAATTTGGCTATTGTTGAGAGTGCTGCTATAAACATTGGGGTACAAGTGCCCCTATGCATCAGTAGTCCTGTATCCCTTGGATAAATTCCTAGCAGTGCTATTGCTGGGTCATAGGGTAGGTCTATTTTTAATTTTCTGAGGAACCTCCACACTGCTTTCCAGAGTGGCTGCACCAATTTGCATTCCCACCAACAGTGCAAGAGGGTTCCCGTTTCTCCACATCCTCTCCAGCATCTATAGTCTCCTGATTTGTTCATTTTGGCCACTCTGACTGGCGTGAGGTGATATCTGAGTGTGGTTTTGATTTGTATTTCCCTGATAAGGAGCGACGTTGAACATCTTTTCATGTGCCTTCAACAGACATTTTTAAATGAGCACCTAATATGGCTGGCCACCATAGCTGAGCAAGACCCATATGGTCTGTAAGCTTATAGAGCTTAAAGACAAGAGGAAAAGGCAAAGTGGACCTTTAATGTGCTTCCTACTTTGTATTAAGTTTATTTATTTATTTCTTTGTCTTATGTGTTTCCCCTACCTAGTAAAAGTCCTTGAGTGAGACCCCATGTCTGATTCATCTGTATATTCCACACATTGCTTCCCATGTAGCAAGGTGGAGGGACAATGATAGCACTGTTGCCATTTGAAAGTTTCAGATGATTCAAAACGATTTGGCTGTTATATCTTAGGTTTTCAGAAAATGCAGCAAGGGCAGTGTTCAGTAGGTTTTCTGCCGAACTCAGATTTCTCAGTTTAATGTTTACCCAAAAGAGCTTCATCATTTGACATAGTCCCTACCTCTGTCTCTTGCTGGCTGATTTAGTTGATAAAAATGAAAGTTTGATGACTGTGAAGTCAAGGTTGAAATTCTCCCAAAGCAGGGCTATGTGGGACTGGCAGAAGACAATGGGAATTATGGCCTTTGCAAAATGTTAATTAAACAAGCAAAACCATTCTGAGATGCACCATAGGACTTCGTCTGTGTGGTGTGGGTATGTTGATTATGAGCATCACAAAGACATGTCTGTGTGCCAGGTCACAGAGGCAAAGCTAGGCATCTGTGCAGAGTGGAGAACATTGTGAATGCCTTTGTAAGTTTATTTTTTTTTAATTTTTTAAATGTTTACTTATTTTGAGAGAGAAAGAGACAGAGCATGAGCAGGAGAGGGGCAGAGAGAGAGAGAGAGGGAGACATAGAATCTGAAGCAGGCTCCAGGCACCGAGCTGTCAGCACAGAGCCCGACCAACCATGAGATCATGACCTGAGCCAAAGTTGGATGCTTAACCGACTGAGCCACCCAGGCGCCCCACCTTTGTTAGTTTAATTTTTTTTTAACTTTTTAAAAATGTTTATTTTTGAGAGAGAGACAGAATGCGAGTGGGTTAGGGGCAGAGAGAGAGGGAGGCACAGAAGCAGAAGCAGGCTCCAGGCTCTGAGCTGTCAGCACAGAGTCCGATGCAGGGCTCGAACCCACGAGCTGTGAGATCATGACCTGAGCCAAAGTCGGATGTGCAACCGACTGAGCCACCCAGGTGCCCCAGTTTAATTCTTTTTTTAATTATGCCTTTAAAAAAATCTTTTCATTATAGAATTTTAAACATATATAAAAATAGACAGTAGTACAATGAGTCCCCATAGACCTATCATCCAGCCTCAACAATTGTCAATATTTTGCCATTCTTGCTTCATGTATCTCCCTACTGTCCCTGCCCACCCACATCCAGCAAACACACACGTGTGTGTGTGTGTAAATGCACATGCACACTAGATTTCACTTTTTTAACTATAATTTTTTCTAAAGACAAAACTACTGTGTGCTCATTGTAGAAAAGATTTAATAGTTTAAAGTTAATTTTAAAATGAATGATTAAATTTGAATTGTGGTCATGGTATGAGGTGAGAGAGAACTGAACAGTCGTGGTGAATTCTTCTGGTTCTATTGCGCCTTTCTGGAGCCTTATTTTTTTCCCATCAACTTTCTGCCCTGATCTCTGTTTGAACCCCCCACCTGCAGGTACAATAATGAAGGGGATGCTCTGTGCTTGATTATGTCTTGACTCCTACAGGCTCAGTCTCTTCCTGACAAGCCTGTGCTACACCAAGGTTTGGGGCAGAGATTTGCTCACCAAGAGTGTTGTACTTTCATTCTCTCCCTCCCTTGTCTCTGATGAGATGGGCCGTGACCTTCTGGTCCTCCCTGTTCATGAAGGGTGGCCCTGATCATGGTGGCAGCCATAGGTCAAGGTGTGTGACTGGCTCTCCTAGGCCAGCTGGCCCTCAGCAGCCCCACACGTTGGCTTAGAGCCTGAGTCTGCTGTATGACAGCCATTGATGCCCCTCGTCAGCCCCTTCTGCCAGTGATGCAGCCCAAAAACCTGAATATGACTGGTGCCTGGGTGTTGGTTCCCAGATGGTCCCCATACAGGGCAGAAAAGAAACCAGTGGAAGAGGCAGGCCACTCCAGATTGATAGGTAGTGGTTTTAATAAGCAAGGGAACTTAATGGGCTTGTCTTGGGCAGCCACAAGTCTGGTAGATGTCTGCACCCACCTGCCATAGTCTTAAAAGTTTGTAGGTATTGATGCCTTAACTGGGTTCAGTCACATGTGCCATCCAGATGGTCTATACCACACCTCACTCTCCTAAGGCTCCATCCTTGAAACAATTCCTAGTGTGGAAACTACTTTCCAAGGACAGGGAAAGAGTGAGGAGCCTCCATTTTCCTGGGTCAAGTGCAAGGATCAACTGGTGGTCACATCCTGTCAGTGACATCCTCCAACACTGGGGTCAGCAGGCCAACTCTGACAAATGCATTTTCTTGCTGAAGCCTTTGTTAACTGCTGCACTGCACATGTGAAGGGTTATTTGTTGTGTGTCTGGCTCTGTGCTAGGCAGGAGGAGGAAAATGAACGAAAGGAGAGGACCTGGTGCCTGTGCTCCCTGTTGTAGGTGTTCTGTGTCGGTCAGCTTGTCTGTGCCGTGGTCGCAGATTCAGAAGTTCAGGCAAAGTGAGCGGCCAAGTGAGTGAAGATTGTCTACCAATATTTGGAATCACTGATCCTGACAATCGAGGTAATGAGTTCAGGGGTAGTGCCAGAAGAGCACATTTCAGTGGGGTTGGCTACAGTAACAGGAAAGAAAATCCGACTCATAGTGGTGTCCAAAACACAGGGGCTTTATTGGCTCCGGACTGAATCAGTGTCAGCAAAGAACCTGATTTTGTGCCTTTCCTCTCTGCTGCCCACAGTCCAGGCCTTATCCCTGTGGTCACAGGATGGCAGCCAGGTGCTTCCCGTCCATGTCCAGGGAGCAAGAGAGAGCACCATTGTCCCAGTGTTCCATGTACAAGTCCTGAGATCCAGCCTTATCAGGCCACTTAGGTCACATGTCCATCTCTGAATGAATGATTGGCCAGAGGAATGGAGGACCTGTTGGGTACTGCTGGGGGTTAGATTTACTTGAAGTGCAAGGGCTGCAGGGGGAGCGATGAAGATGGAAACAGAAATCTGATCCCTGAAGGGGGCAGCTGAGAGGAATGCTGCCTGGGAAGCCAGCATTCAAGACAGTGGACATGCCTTGTGGCCCTGAGTTCACCTTCACCCCAACTCTCTCAGGTGTGTGCAGGAATCAGCAAGATGCTCTGCAAAGCAAATAGTGGAGACACTATTTTTAAATTCTTTAGTGCATATCTTAAATGAGTATTGAGGAATAATAGATCCTATGATGCCTGCAGGTATTTTGGCAACTTAAACAAATTGGAGTATTGCATTTTCTATCCTGTTTTTTAGAAAGGAGTTAGAAATTTACAAAGATTGTAAGACTCACCTCCATGAAATGATAAGGTGTTCTTCTGCATCCATTTCATTGGTTCTTATAATTTACTAAATAATGAAAGCATGCAAGTAGGGAAGGCAGCATGAATAGATTAGATTCAGCTCAGACAGATGCATGGATGTGGAAATACATTATCTTTACAACAGAATGAATCAGTTATTCTCTAGGTGACTAGGATGCCCTGTGGCAGAGAAAGAGAAACTGATGTGGCTGAGATTAGTGTTTCCAGAAGAACTTGGCTTTGTGTGTGTGTTTCCTGTCATGCTGCTTTACTCCTAGGAACATACAGTCTGTTTCGGGACAATGTGTTCAGTGTTTTAAAATTAAAATAAGGGGCACTTAAGTGGCTCAGTCGGTTAAGCATCTGACTCTTGATTTCCGCTCAGGCGATGACCTCACGGTTCATGAGTTCGAGCCCCATGTTGGTGTGCTGTCAGCTCAGAGCCTGCTTGAGATATTCTCTCTCTCTCTCTCTCTCTCTGTCTCTCTCTGTCTCTCTCTCTCTCTCTGTCTGTCTCTCTCTCTCTCTCTCTCTGTCTCTCTCTCTCTCTCTCTCTCTGCCCCTCCCCCACTTTCTCTCTCTCTGCCCCCCCACTTGCTCTCTCTCTCTGCCCCTCCCCTGTGCGCTCTCACGTGCGCTCTCTCTCTCTCTCAAAATAAATAAGTAAATAAACTTAAAAAATTTTTTTTAAATAAAATCATGTCAAGAAGACAGACATACAGAAGTTAAGTTGCAGTCAAGGAGTGATAAGGCCTCCCAGATTTTCCTGGCAGTTTCAAATTGAAACATTCTCTTCCCTTCTTAGTCTGGTGTTGACTGCTGTGCTTGCCTCCTTTATATATATATATATATATATATATATATATATATATATATATATATATATATGTACGTATATACGTACGTATATATGTATATACGTATATACATATATACGTATGTATATACATATATGTGTATACACACACACACACACACAGACACACACACACACTTATTCCCCAGCACTTGGTTTAGAGTCACTTCTGAATAAGAAATTATTTCTTGGGGTGCCTGGGTGGCTCAGTTAGTTAAGTGTCCAACTTCAGCTCAGGTCATGATTTCATGGTTGGTGGGTTGGAGCCCCACGTCAGGCTCTGTGCTGACAGCTCAGAGCCTGGAGCCTCCTTCAGATTCTGTGTCTCCCTCTCTCTCTGCCCCTCCCCCACTTGCACTCTGTCTCTCTCTCTCAAAAATAAGAAAAATTAAAAAAATTTTTTAAAGAAATTACTTCTTAATTACTTCTTAATAAGAGATTATTTACATGATGTTTCATCAAAATTTTGTTGATAATCCTTTGCCCAGTTACCAGTAGCTAAATATCTTCCCTTCCCTGTCCCCACCTTCCAGCCAAATAAAGTTCCAAACAAGAAGATACCTCTCTCCCTGCCCTCCCTCACTCCAACTGGCAGATCCCCAGTTGTTTGCCAGAGAATACCAGCATCAAACACCAAACTCTGACACTGTGAAGAAGAGCTGCCTCATGTTTTTATCAGAGGTCAAGCTCTCCGAGGTCAATTAACTGGATCAGAGTGGATTTAATCAAAATATTTAGTGGGAAATATTCCCAGCTCCCTATATATCATACTTCCTTTTTATCATTTTTTTTTTGACAAGAACAATTTCTGAAATTGTCTCAAAGTTGCTCAAAGAGTAAGCAGCAAGCAAAGTGGAAAAAAATTAAACTTAAAAAAAATAGGATTTATAAAACTTCTGTTTTCAACCTGGAATATCTGAATCTTAGATAAATAAGAAAATCATATAAATTCATTATAGAAGGAAGTGTGGTATCAATCTAAATTAGATAAAAGTAAATATATCTCTGTCTCTAACACTGAGGTTTGACCAAGCTTATGCTTTTTAGAGGGTTTAATAGTTTTAATGGGAAAACTCCATCAAAACTCTTGGCTTAAGGGGTCAGGCTGATGACCATGGTGAAAAAAAATATGCTCCCACCCAGAATCTCCTATCAATCATCATGATCAACAACATGACCATAGCTAACACTTCTACAGAGTTCACTATGGGTTATACAGGTCAAAGCAGGTTTTATACATTAACTCACTAAATGCTCACCACAGTCCTATGAGGAAAAACTATTATCCTCATTCTGATGAGGAAATGAGAAGACAGGTCATACAGATGGTCACGTAGCCAGACAGTACTAGAAGCAATCAACAAACCCTCTATGGAAGAACCCGGGTCCCATGGTGGTAAAAACAAATGAACCCACTTTTGAATGGAGGAAATGACAGGATCACAGTACAGCAGCCCTCCAGGGTATGTTGCTAGGTCTAAACATCTGCTAGTGGCCAGGGAGAAACAGAGTTAGGATAATTCCCAACTGCTAGCAGGCTGGAATTTCATGGATGGACAATAATCCATGCTAGATAATGTTGGCAGGAGCTGGCATGTCACATTTGCCAGTGGACACAGGGATTACAGCAAAGTAAACTCCTGGAAAAGTAAGAAAACAAGTCTAGATTATTATAGCTACATTCCTGATTATGTGTACCCACCACCGTTCCCCTTCACTGGGCACCTAGTGGAAGCCAATGGGAGTCCATGTATAAGTGGATCGGCGGTACTTAGTCTGAGCTTGTAATGGAATCTCACTTCCAGGGCTGGAGATCCCAGGTGCTCTACTGCCCTGTGCAAATGCTGTGTTATCCCCCCAAAACAGGAGTGTGGGGCTGGCAGGCAGATCCGCCATGATCCTTATCACTGGATGTCTTCAGCTAGCACTTATTGAGCACTTATTATATGCCACGTAAGCTCTTTACATGCTTCATTTCATTTTATCCACACCACAACTGTTGGAGCTGTGTGCCCAAGTATATCTCCATTTTACAGATGAGGCTCAGAGAGAAGAAATAATAGGCCCACAGTCAAATAGGTAGTAAATGGAAGGGCCCCTGGGTGGCTCAGTTAGTTAAGTATCCAACTTCGCCTCAGGTCATGGTCTTGGCAGTTCATGAGTTTGAGCCTCATGTTGGGCTCTGTGCTGACAGCTCAGAGCCTGGAGCCTGCTAAGGATTCTGTGTCTCCCTCTCTCTCTGCGCCTCCCCTGCTCACACTCTGTCTCTCTCTCTCTCTCTTTCTCTCATTCACTCAAAAATAAACATTAAAAAATTTTTCGAAAACAGGTAGTAAATGGAGAAAATGGACGTAATTCTGACTGGGTCCAAAGTCCACTCTCTAAACCCATGTGCTGTGTGGCCCTGGATGCATAAAATGGGTTGCAGAATGAATGGTACAGTCTTTCTGGAAAATATTATTTCCATTTTGGGACCACCTTTTGTGCTGGGGTTTTTTTCTGAACATGCTCTGTTTCTTTTGTCTCGATGGGCACACTTGTATTTATTCTGTGAGCAGTCACTCTGAAGGCTGGCTCTTAACTCAGGTCACTAGGATCATACTGAGTGAAAATGCATGGGATTCCAGAGCAGGAGAAATGCTGCCCCAACTCAGGCGATGCCCCACCAGGGGTGGCTGCTGCCACAGGGCTGGATCTCTTGCCCAGGGAGCCTCACTTTTCTGCTCTTTCCAGGAACTCCAGAAAGGAAACTGGAAAAGTTGATGAAGCATTTAGAGTGGTTGATAAAATTCTAGAAGCTAAAGCTATCTGAAAAAAGTGATGAGACGGGAAGCAGCCCTGGAAGCTTTCTAAACATGGCTAGTTTCTTGCTACTTTTACCTTTTAGAAACCATATAGAAATCAGCATAGGTGGATGTTGCTCCTCAGGAACAGGCATTTCATTCACATGCGCATTTCCCTCTGTCTCGTGTGTGTGTGTGTGTGTGTGTGTGTGTGTGTGTGTGTGCGTGTGTGTGTGTGTGTGTGTGTGTGTGTAGAGCACAGCAGGGAGGCAAAGTGGGAGGCACGACCCCCTATACTGTGCACTGACTGCCTGCCTTGTCATGGCTCCAGTTGTTCCAGGATGTTGTCTCTTTTTCTGTTCACGACCACCCTGCAGATTGGAAAACTGAGGCTCAGAGTGCTTATGGAGCATGAACACAGCCATACAGCAGCTGCTAAGTGACAAAGCTGGTCATCAAATTGATGCTTTTCTTAGGATTTCCAAAGCCTGTGTTTCTTTCTCTTCCATCCTTTCTCTCTCTGACTTCTCTCCATTCCTTCCAGAATTCCTTCCTTCCTTTAGGTATATATGTAATTCAAATGAAATTTCCCTCTTACAAAATAGTTGATTTGAATTTTCCAGTAATCTATTTTGAAATAATTTAAAATTTACAGAAAGGTTGCAGAAACATTAAGAAACCCCCAGTTATTCTTTATCCAGATTTACCAGTTATTAACACTTTACTACACTTTTCTTTATCATTCTCTCTCTTTCTGTACACACACACATTTTTTCCAAGTCATTTGAGAGTAAGTTACGTGCTTGTTTATACCTAAATACCTAAAGCATGTATTTCCTAAGAGTAAGAATATATCTTACATAAACAGTTATCAAAATCAGAACATTAACATCAACACAATACTATTAGTTAATCAACAGACCTTATTCAAATTTTGCCACTTGTCTCAGTCATGTCCTTTATAGCAAAAAAATAAATGTACCATCGGTCTTAAATAACACATATTTTCCCCACTATGCTCTGCTGTCATCCATGCTAGAAAGCATCCTTAACGCCTGCCATGCAGGATTTGACTTACAGAGATGTGTTGCTGGGTAGGTATGGGCTTTCTGTGCCACATCTCAGGGCAGAGAAGAACTCATTTAGCATTGTCTGTCTTTAAGTGAATTCCCAGGATATAGGCCTCTAGTGCGTGTTTGGAACTACTATCTCATAATTTTTCTCTCCAGCCCTGATCCCAAGTTCACGAGGAGTCCTAAGACTAACCATCCCTGAGTGTATAGCCAGAGCTCTGTCAGCTGTAATCAGTCCAACCACTTGAGGTCAAAGCCCATCATGTTTCTTAATTCCATAGCTGTATTAAACCTGAACATGGTCACAGGCTGCCTGGATAATGTCACCTGGAAGCTATAGAAAAGACCCCTTGCACCATCACCCAGCCTTATTAGCTGTGTGACTCGGCAAAGCCCATCTCCTTGCTTTAAAATTATATATAAATAAAATAATACTGATCTCAAAGATCCATTGTGAAGATTCTAAGACATAACACAAGCATGCTTGGCATAGAGCTTGGCACGTAATATGAGATCCATAACTGTAAGGGGTAATTACTACTAGGTTTAGATGTTTTTATCATTCCCCAGACAGTGTTGTCTGCTACAGAACTAACACACTGGCAGGCACCCCCAGTGTTTCCCAGTATGAGACATTTATGGGACCTGCCTGGAGATTTCTGTGCCCCCTTTGTGGAATTCTGGAGTTGGAGGGTTCAGGGTAGCACAGGAATGTCTTTTGACAAGTTTTCATAGTGCTCCAGGTGATGCTTAGGGTCAGTAAAATGTGGCAAACACTTGAAGGATAGGTCTGCTTTTTGGGAGAAGAGGAGAAAGCATCTTTAGCATAAAGTGATGATGGTGTGAGCATCTTGGAAGTATCTGTGTTTAAGAGGGTTCCTCCCTTTGTGCCATTGTATGTTCTTGCCTCCATTCCTGCCATATGTGTTTTTGGGTGAATTCAATTATTGTTCTTTCCCTTGACATCTTTAACTATTTTATTCAGTTAAGTAATGTATTCAGTCCGTCTTTTACTTGAATTTTAATTTGTATCCTACCCCTTACCCTATTTATAAATATAAAAGTGATACAGGATGCTTTAAAAGGAATATTTATACTACTTTTAAGTATTCGTCTTCTTAACTCAGTAGTTAGAGGTATTTTTTTTCTTACTATGCAGTTGTCATTTGGATTAAGAATTTTTGGCCACTAGGGGCGCCTGGGTGGCTCAGTCGGGTAAGCGTGGGACTTCAGCTCAGGTCATGATCTCATGGTCTGTGGGTTTGAGTTCAAGTCCCGCATCAGGCTTTGTGCTGACAGTTCAGAGCCTGGAGCCTGCTTCAGATTCTGTGTCTCCCTCTCTCTGCCTCTCCCCCACTCATGGTCTGTCTCTCTCCATCTCTTAAAAATGAATAAAGGCTAAAAAAAAGTTAAAGAATTTTTGGCCATGTATTTCAATGAGTGGTAACTGGAGGTAATAGTTGTAACAGCACTTTTTTTTGCTCTCAAACAAATATTTAAAAGATAAAATATGTGGAACACTATATCAGGTCTTTGTTCTTGAAGGGAGTGATATTATTGTTTTTTTTCCACTGTTAAAAAATATGTCGACCCTTCCTAACCCTGATGTCACAGCACTTGAGGGGCATTAAAAACCCCCATTCATAAAGAGACAGCTGAGGCTGGGAGGCAGGTGACTGAGCAGGTATCAAACTGATCTAATTTCCCAGCTCTGAAGTTAACATCCCTCTCTACAGGATGCCACTTCTTATTTCCCTCTAAAATTCCATTAGCTGAGATGGGCTTTCCACTGGAGAGCACAGAAGACAATCTGTACAATAGGATTTGCAAGAGATCTAGGAGCTCTGAAACCTAGATTATCTTCCCCACATCCTGTCCTACTGGGCATAATACAGATAGACTCCTTCATATCCAAATGGCTTTTCAGTCTTTAAGGGCCTCTTATTAAAATGGAAATATTCCTGGAGGAATCCCTCCTAAACCCATAGTGGGATAACATTTTATGTTGGGGATTAGTTGATCAAATTAGTTGAGAAAAACACCTAGGGAGGCAGAGAGGGAGGGCACCATGGGAGGAGGGCTGCAGGGTGAGTGGTGAATGTAACAGTATTCTAAAACTTTTCTGCTTTACAGGTGTAGCAGAAACAGCTCTGTCCAATACTTTTTAGTTTTTATTTTTTTAACGTTTATTTTATTTTTGAGAGAGCGAAATGGAGAGCGCGCACATGAGAGAGAGAGTGTATGAGCACGAGTGTACAAGCGGGAGGGAGAGAGAGAGAAAGAAACAGAGGATCTGAAGCAGGCTCCATGCTGACAGCAGAGCGCGATGAGGGGCTTGAACTCTCAAACTGCAAGATCATGACCTGGGCCAAAGTCAGATGCTTAACCAAATGAACCACCCAGGCACCCCTAGCTTTTTATTTTTCAAGTGAAGTAGGTATTCAACAAAACAAATTCTGAGTGGATAGGTCAGGACTCTAATATTGCAAGAATTTGAGCCCACTGACTGGATTTTTCAATGTACAGTCTTTGATAAAATCTTTAATAAAATTGAGATTTGAGTTTTTGACATTTTAATCTTTATGTTTTATAAATAAAACATAATCTCATTTTTCTGTATTTTTTCTTTACTTAGATTTGGGGTAAAATAGGAAATCCAGACTCCAATACAAAAGATTTCCTTGGGAATCTCCCTTAAACAATTTGCAAATCACTGTTATTAGATAAATTTTTAATTTGTTAAAGTTCTGCCTTCTACCTAACATAACGGCTAGTCATTAATATATTCTGGTTTTTTCTCTGTTTAATTTTTTTCTCCCATCTTCCAATTTGATATATCTGATCTTTTTGTCTAGTTTTCTTGGTGGTAGTTCTAGGTGTAAATTTTACGTACACATATGTATATATGAAACATTATATCTGGCAGCAACATTTTATCAGTTTACATCTAAAAATCTTAACATTTCATAACATCATTTTACTCTCATTTATAATAGTCTTAAGAAATTTCCTCTTTATCCATTGAGTACCACATAAAGCAAGGTTATAATTTTGCTTCAAATGCAATTTATAAAATTCAAGAGGGGAAGAAAGCTAATTGTGTTTACCTGTATTTGTTGTCTTTCCATTGTTCTCCCTCCTTCCTGATGTTCCAAGATTCCTTAAAAAAAAAAATCACTTCTTGGGGCACCTGGGTGGCTCAGTCAGTTAAGTGTCCAACTTCAGCTCAGGTCTTATCTCACCATTTGTGAGTTCGAGCCCTACATTGGGCTCCGTGCTGACAGCTCAGAACCTGGAGCCTGCTTCAGATTCTGTGTCTCCCTCTCTCTCTGTCCCTCCCCCACTCTCACTCTGTGTGTCTCTCTCTCAAAAATAAATAAACATTAACAAATTTTTTTAAATCATTTTTGTCTGCTTCAAAAACTGTTCTTAGCCGTTATTAGGACATGTCTGTTTAAGACAAATTAATTTTCCTTCATCTAAGAATGTCTTGATTTCTTTTTCATTCTTGAACAATATTTTCACTAGGTATAGATTTCTGAGTTTACAGGTCTTTTAGCAGTTGAAGAAAGATGTACCATTTCCACTGGCCTCCATGGTCTCTAATGAGAAATCTGCCTTTTGAAGTATTTTCTCCTATAGATAAGATACTGTTTTTCTCTGTCTGCTTTCAAGATATTTTCTTGTTTTTACTTTTCAGAAGTTTGACTCTGATGTATCTCAGCATGGATTTCTTTGGATTTATCATATTTTAAAATATTCGCTCAGCTTCTTGAATCTATAGGTTTGTGCCTTTTGCCAAGTTTAGGACATTTTCAACTATTATTTCTTCAAATATTTGACGTCAGTGACCCAAATGTTCAATCTTTTATTATAGTTATATAGGTTCCTGAAGCTCTGCTCATTATAGTTTCAGTCTGTTTTCTTTCTGATGTTCAGGGTAGGCAGTTTCTTTTATTCTATATTCTTGGTCACCGATTATTTGCTCTGTTGTCTCTATTCTGTTGTTGAGCTTTTCCATTGAGCCTCTTAAATTTGGGTTGTTGTATTTCTTAGCTCTAAAATTTCCATTTGGCCCTTTTTATATCTTCTCTTTGCTGAAATTTTCCATTTTCCCATTTGTTTTAAGTGTTTATGTAAATGCTCACTGAAGCATTTTCATTACGACTGCTTTAAAATCCTTGTCAGATTATTCTAACATCTGTGTCATCTCAGTGTTGGCATCACTTGATTGTCTTTTCTCGTTCAAGTTGAGTTCTTGGTATAATAAATGATTTTCAATTGTATTCTGGACACTTGAGTATTATGTTGTAAGACTCTGGATCTTATGTGAATCTTCTGTTTTACAGAACACCTCTGACCCTGTGTTGGTAGGAAAAAGGGGGTTGCCCTGTTATTGCTGGGTGAAGGGTGGAAGTCCTGATTCCTCATATGGTCTCCACCAACACCACCACAACACAGGGTTTGGGGCATCCCATTACAGCCTGACAAGGGTGGATGTCTAGATTTTGCATTCAACTTTTTCAGATAGGGATGGGGCCACGGTTTTTTTTTTTTTTTTCTGTAGTGTTTTGCTAGAGTAGAATGGTTATTATATAAAAGTTTTCTTGCTAGGTTTCCCATCTCTTGGTCCTTTGGCTGGAGAAAGTAGGCTTTTCTTGGGGCTTTTCTTTCTGTCTTTTCATATTGAAATTTTGGGATTGCTGGCTTCTCTGGCACCAACTCTGTGATATATGAAGCAAACAACAACAACAATGAACATGAACTCACTGAACTCACCATGTGTCTTTCCTTGGGTCCCAGAGTTCCTAAGGGTCTGCCTTCTTCTCTCTACATTTTAGAGTCTTCTTCTCTATTTCTTTTATATATAAATAAAGAAGGCTGTTAGCTGTACTTAGGACAAAGAACCAAGAGAAGTGCATCTAGTCCATCTCATCTTGGACCAGAAATCTCCTTGCCATCACATTTTGACTGACTCTAGAATGTCACACACCTTTTTCTAGGGCTCTGTGACCTGCCGTATTGGCAGACCTAACAGATACCCTTATAGAACCGTACTTAAAATCTGCAGATATAATGAAGCTAAGTGTTGTTTATGACCCTTAACTGTGTAGCCTGCTGTTTCTCCATAATGGAATAACAACTGGGGAATGCTACCTGTTCTAGCTGAAAGCCTTCTTGACTGGGGTGTACTTTCCTATAACAGGTGAAATACGTATGGGACGTCAAGGACACTTTTATATGGAATCCCAAAGCATGCTTGTTGTTCCCAAAAGAGAGGATCAAGAAATTGATGTCTGTGTTTCTACAGTTTCTGAAATACATACAGGTAATAATGGGGCCGTTGTGGAAGGGATGTGGTTAAAGGTTTCTGCTGGCTAAATACACCTGAGCAATTAGAGACCCCAAAAAAGTCTTAAGGAACTGAAAGAATTTGGAATACTAACAGCCCTGTCCATTTGGGTATCAATAGCTGCATCATTTCAAAGCTTTTAAGAGAGTATTATGAAAGTCTGGGCTTTTTGTTTATGGAACTGTAACTCCAGAACCAGTTATGGAGGCAGTAGGTCTCTTGCTATACTCTTGGCATTGGTAAGAATACAAAAGAGAAAAGAGGAAGGCCTGCCCTCTAAAGCTTATAAGTACCTAACTCACATGAAGCAGTTAGGAAATGGTATTGGACAGAATGCAACTGAGTACTAAATCATCTAAGTCAGAGTTTACACAGAAGGAAGAATTAAAAGAATAGAGTGTTTGCTGAGAGCTAGAATCATCCAGAAAGTCCATGAAGATGAAGTCTTAAGTTTGGATCTGCAGTGAGAATGAGGTTTGTCTAGATGGTGAAAAAAGAGGCCAATTCTAGGCAATTCTACACCAAAATAAAATGCCACTCACTCACTCATTCCTTCTGTAAACATGTATTGCCTGTGTCTTATATATCAGGCAGCATGCATGTAAGAAAGGAGGAATGGCATAAAGACTGCCCAAGCTGGAATAAAGAATGCATTTAGGAGTGGCTGGTTTAAGTATCAGGGTAAAAGCAAGGGGAACAAAGCAAAAGGATTGACTTAGTAGGTCATACGCACCAGTGTTATTACCAGAGCAGGTGGGCATGTGGGAATGTGGGGAAAGAGGCCTTTTAGAAGCTAGAACATTAAGAAGGGTCAAGTGAGCCCCACTCCAGTCCTGTCTGCTCCTCACTCCCTGTGTGATATTGGGCCCATCACTTCATCCTTCTTGGCTCCTCATATACAAACATGAGTTGTTACTATTAAAAGACCTCCAAACGTTAGGATGGCAAGGTAGAGCAAGACCTGCATCCAGGGAAGACCCACTGGCCAACTTTAGCAATAATACAAATGGGAGTTGAGAAATGTGTCCAGTGGAGAAAGCAGAATGTGGGGAAAAGAACCAGGCTGAGAGAGGTTTGCAAGGGCATGAAATCTTGCTGCTTCAGGAAACCTATCCCATGCGTTTAGTAGGTAAAGGATACTTTGGGTATGGTTCATGGGGAAAATTTTCAAAAATTTATTGACACAATCAACAAAAGAAAGCCGGAGTAGCCATACTTATATCAGACAATCTAGACTTTAAAATAAATACTGTATCAAGAGATGTAGAAGGGCATTATGTCATAATCAAGGGGTCTAACCACCAAGAAGACCTAACAATTGTAAACATTTATGCGCCAAATGTGGCAGCACCCAAATATGTAAATCAATTAATCACAAACATAAAGAAACTCATCGATAGTAACACCATAATAGTAGGAGACTTCAATACCCCACTCACAGCAATGGACAGATCATCTAATCAAAAAATCAACAAGGAAACAATGGCTTTGAATGACACACTGGACCAGATGGACTTAACGGATATATTCAGAACATTTTATCCTAAAGCAGCAGAATATACATTCTTCTCCAGTGCACATGGAACCTTCTCCAGAATAGACCATTTACTGGGACACAAATCAGCCCTAAGTAAGTACAAAAAGATAGAGATCATACCGTGCATATTTTCAGACCACAACGCTGTGAAACTCAAAATCAACCACAAGAAAAAATTTAGAAAGGTAACAAATACTTGGAGACTGAAGAACATCCTACTAAAGAATGAATGGGCTAACCAAGAAGTTAAAGAAGAAATTAAAAAGTATATGGAAGTCAATGAAAATGATAACACCACAACCCAAAACCTCTGGGACACAGAAAAGGCAGTCATCAGAGGAAAGTATATAGCAATCCAGGCCTTCCTAAAGAAGGAAGAAAGATCTCAGATACACAACCTAACCTTACAACTTAAGGAGCTGGAAGAAGAACAGCAAATAAAACCCAAAACCAGCAGAGGACAGGAAATAACAAAGATTAGAGCAGAAATTAATGCTATCTAAACAAACAAACAAAAAAAAACCCCAAAAAACAGTAGAACAGATCAGAAGCTGGTTCTTTGAAAGAATTAACAAAATTGAGAAACCACTAGCCAGTTTGATCAAGAAGAAAAAAGAAAGGACCCAAATAAATAAAATCAAGAATGAAAGAGGAGAGATCACAACCAACACAGCAGAAATAAAAACAACAATAAGAGAATATTGAACAATTCTATGCCAATAAAATGGGTAATCTGGAAGAAATGGACAAATTCCTAGAAACATATACACTACCAAAACTGAAACATGAAGAAATAGAAAATTTGAACAGACCCATAACCAGTAAGGAAATCGAGTTAGTAATCAAAAATCTGCCAAAAAACAGGAGTCCAGGGCCAGATGGCTTTCCAGGGGAATTCGACCAAACATTTAAGGAAGAGTGAACACCTATTCTCTTGAAGGTGTTCCAAAAAATAGAAATGGAAGGAAAACTTCCAAACTCTTTCTATGAAGCCAGCATTACCTTGATTCTAAAACCAGACAGAGACCCCACTAAAAAGAACTATAGACCAATTTCCCTGATGAAAATGGATGCAAAAATCCTCAACAAGATATTAGCCAACCAGCTCCAACAATACATTAAAAAAATTATTCACCACGACCAAGTGGGATTTATACCTGGGATGCAGGGCTGGTTCAATATCCACAAAGCAATTAACGTGATTCATCACATCAATAAAAGAAAGGACAATAACCATATGATCCTCCCAATAGATGCAGAGAAAGCATTTGACAAAATACAGCATCCTTTCTTGATAAAAACCCTCAAGAAAGTAGGGATAGAAGGAGCATACCTTGAGATTATAAAAGCCATATATGAATGACCCAATGCTAATCTCATCCTCCATGGGGAAAAACTGAGAGCTTTCCCCCTAAGGTCAGGAACAAGACAGGGATGTCCACTCTCACCACTGTTATTCAACATAGTATTGGAAGTCTTAGCCTCTGCAATCAGACAACACAGAAAAATAAAAGGCATCCAAATCAGCCAGGAGGAGATCAAACTTTCACTCTTCGCATGATGACATGATACTCTATATGGAAAACCCAAAAAATTCCACCAAAAACTGCTAGAATTGATTCATGAATTCAGCTAAGTTGCAGGATTATAAAATCAATGCACAGAAATCGGTTGCATTCCTATACACCAACAATGAAGCGACAGAAAGAGAAATCAAGGAATCGATCCCATTTATAATTGCACCAAAACCCATAAAATACCTAGGAATAAATCTAACCAAAGAGGTGAAAAATCTATACACTGAAAACTATAGAAAGCTTATGAAAGAAATTGAAGACGACACAAAAAAATGGAAAAAGATTTCATGCTCCTGGATAGGAAGAACAAATATTGTTAAAATGTCAATACTCCCCAAAGCAATCCACATATTCAATGCAATCCCTATCAAAATAACACCAGCATTCTTCACAGAGCCAGAACAAATAATCCTAAAATTTGTATGGAACCAGAAAAGACCCCAAATAGCCAAAGCAATCTTGAAAAAAAACCAAAGCAGGAGGCATCACAATCCCGGATTTCAAGCTATACTACAAAACTGTAATCATCAAGACAGTATGGTACTGGCACAAAAAGAGACACTCAGATTGATGGAACAGAATAGAGAACCCAGAAATGGACCCACAAATGTATGGCCAACTAATCTTTGACAAAGCAGGAAAGAATATCCAATGAAATAAAGACAGCCTCTTCAGCAAGTGGTGCTGGGAGTACTGGACAACGACATGCAGAAGAATGAACCTGGACCACTTTCTTACACCATACACAAAAATAAACTCAAAATGGATGAAAGACCTAACTGTAAGACAGGAAGCCATTAAAATCCTTGAGGAGAAGGCAGGCAAAAGCCTCTTTGATCTTGGCCGCAGCAACTTCTTACTCAACACGTCTCTGGAGGCAAGGGAAACAAAAGCAAAAATGAACTCACCAAAATAAAAAGCTTCTGCCCAGAGAAGGAAACAATCAGCAAAACTAAAAGGCAACTGATGGAATGGGAGAAGATATTTGCAAACGACATGTCAGATAAAGGGTTAGTATCCAAAATCTATAAAGAACTTATCAAACTCAACACCCAGAAAACAATCCAGTGAAGAAATAGGCAAAAGACACGAATAGACCCTTCTCCAAAGAAGACATCCAGATGGCCAACCAACACATGAAAAATGCTCAACATCACTCATCATCAGGGCAATACAAATCAAAACCACAGTAATATACCACTTCACACCAGTCAGAATGGCCAACATTAACAAGTCAGGCAACAACAGATGTTGGTGAGGATGCGGAGAAAGGGGAACCCTTTCGCACTGCTGGTAGGAATGCAAGCTGGTGCAGCCACTCTTGAAAACAGTATGGAGGTTCCTCAAAAAATTAAAAATAGAACTACCTTATGACCCAGCAATTGCACTACTAGGCATTTATCCACGGGATAGAGGTGTGCTGTTTTGAAAGGACACGTGCACCTCCATGTTTATAGCGGCACTATCAACAATAGCCAAAGTATGGAAAGAGCCCAAATGTCCATGGATGGATGAATGGATAAAGAAGATGTGGGATATATATACAATGGAGTATTACTCGGCAATCAAAAAGAATGAAATCTTGCCATTTGCAGCTACGTGGATGGAACTGGAGGGTATTATGCTAAGTGAAATTAGTCAGAGAAGGACAAAAATCATATGACTTCACTCATATGAGGACTTTAAGAGACAAAACAGATGAACATAAGGGAAGGGAAACAAAAATAATATAAAAACAGGGAGGGGGACAAAACAGAAGAGACTCATAAATATGGAGAACAAACTGAGGGTTACAGGAGGGGTCGTGGGAGGGGGGATGGGCTAAATGGGTAAGGGGCACTAAGGAATCAACTCCTGAAATCATCGTTGCACTATATGCTAACTAATTTGGATGTAAATTTTTAAAAATTAAAAATAAAATGAAAAAAATTTATTGACACAAAAATATCACATTTCTATTGAAGGGACTGCTTAATATTAATGATAGATAAATACTACTGAGATCAGTTGTGGATGTATGCTTAGGTTATTGGAAATTATCCCGTTATTTAGTGTAACCACACAGTTTCTGTAGTGTGTACAACATTTTGGAATCAAAACATGTTAAGGCTGCCTGTCTCCCTTGCTGCAGGTGCATCAGATTAATGGGAACTGTTATCATTCACAGGACATAGTTGCTGTGACCTTGAAGCTCCCAGCTAACAAGGTCGTGTGTCATGCAAAGCGTGGTGGTGGGATGTTTGAGGGGAAGACCAATAAAACCGGCATCATGGCAGCCATCACCACATTTGCTGCCAACAAGTAAGTGGAAAAAATCTGCCAAATAGACAAAAAATAAAAGGAAGTCATGCTGTACATTCTCAATGTTGGGGTTAAGGAGGAAGAATTTGGGTCAAGATTATTTAAAATCACAAATAATACACAAATACATACGGCTGCCAGCTTATTACAACTTTTTAATCTTATATTGTCATACCAGATACTAAGAACTGAAATGAGAATCAGTTACTGAAAAGAATGAAAGCCAGAGTAAAAATACCTGAGGAATAGACAAAAACAAGTCCTAAATGGATGGTGGTTACTTGTCCTTAGCACCTGTATGTATATATAGATCAATTTAACCTTTTGAAAAAAGTTCAATCTTTTATATATGTAATATATATGCATATATATATATACATATTTATGATCTTTTACATGTATTTCTCTATAATAGTTTGTATGTTATATATGATATATATTAAATATATAAATATATGTACTTATACATATATTTTCTTGATTTAAATGAAGACTTTGCTTTTGTTATGCTTACCTTTATTTATATTACCATTTTCCTTTAAAGATCTGAAAACATTACCATAGGAAATAGTCTTTGGAGCAGGCACGTGTAGAAGTCTTAATTTCTTTGCTGAATAATAATATGAGTCAGTTCTTGTATCCCATGAAGCAAAAGGACCTTGATTCCCAACCTGTCCTTTCAGAGAGCACTTGGTAATCAGACATCACCCTAGTTCCTCCATTTGTTACCAGCCTATAATGTGGCTTGGGACCACTTGCCTATAGCAGATTTCCATTGTGATAACCACGGGAAGTACTCCCAAGCAAAACCCTAAAGTCTCTGGCACCCAAGACCCTCCCCCACATAAGTAATGAACGCCAGGCATTGTGCCCTGACCTAAGAGGAGGGGAGGCCACAGTGCATGCCTGAGATCAGGACAGCCTGGGTTCAGTAGTTCTATTGTTCTGTAATGTGTGTGGATGTCACTCCAGCTCTCACTGAGAGTTATATAATCCCCAGATGGTACCTGCTTGGTAAAAAGTTTACCACTCTTTCTTTTTTTCTGCTTTAGACATGGTCATGCCGTCGATTGCATTGTGGAGCGAGAAGACATGTTAATAACTGGAGGCCACCACCCTTACCTTGGAAAGTACAAAGTGAGTAGAAGAAAAGCGGGGATGGAAAATATTTATGTTATAAAGGTAACATGGCATAATTGCAAAGGGTAGCACTTGGCAAAGGGTAGCACTTGGTTAGTCTCAAAGGGGACTAACAATGAGCAAATCAACAAACCGTGCTTCTATTTAACTTCCCATTCCTTGTGCTGAATGATTACTAGCTGGTTCACATCTGCTTTGCTCAAAGATGTGCTTTGAGCTACATACTTTTCAGTATGTAAAAAAATACTAACTGGTATTGGCTGGTACAGAAGAGTAACTGGAAAATACGTAAGTATATATACATCTATGAAAGTAGATCTGATAACTGTACTACTTCCACATACTTTAAAATAGGATAATTCCCAATAGGGTTCTGTGAAATTGCAATTATTTGCCAACAGGTTCCTCATTTTTCAGGATATCAAGGGTATTTTTGTAAAATTGTCTCAGAAATTCTTAGAAAAATTTCTATCGCAGAAAATAATTATTCTTTTGCTTTCTAAGAAATAATTTAACTTGTTAGAGTGGGTTAACTGCCATAACAAACAACAAAAAATTTCTGGGGCTTAACCCTGTATTGTGTGATTTCTTCGTCAAGTAACAGCCCCGTATAATCAGTAGGGGTTACAGGGAAGAGAAGAGGAGAGGACTCTGCTCCGAAAAATCATTCAGGGACTTAAACGTAGCACCACCATCATCCCCTCAGACTGAATTGTCAAATATGGAGGTCACAGGGCTCATATGGCTATTTAAGTGTAAATTTAAATTAACTAAATTAAATAAAACAAAAAATTCAGTTCCACAGTGGCATTAGCTATATTTCAAGTGCTCAATAACTACATGTGGCCAGTGACTGCCGTATTGAACATGTAGATATAGAACATTGCTATCATCACAGAAAGTTCTATTTCATAGCACTCAGAGAGGATTCTAAGTCCTCCACTGGGTCTTCTGAAGAGGGCAGAACACAAGGGGAGAGGGAGAACTTGGACTGTTATGTGGGAGGTGTTTTAGGCACCTGGTGTGTAAGTGTGGACCTTGCTTCTATTCATGTTATTAGCCAGAACTTTGCCACCTAACTACAAGGGTAGCTGGGCAGTGTAGTCAGATTCTGTGTGCCCAGGATAAAAGACAATAGCATTTGTTGAACACAGCATCATCTCCACCACAACTGGTGTACCTACGTACATATTTTTAGGAGATAATGGATGTATTTATTTCAACTCACACTCACTCTCTATTTTGAATTTGGTGTAGTTTAACAACAATTTATTAGAGTGAACTTTGTTCTGACAGAGATTACATTTTGGAGGTTGAGGGGGAAATAAAACTTACATATATGAAGTCATTATGAAAACATACTAATCTCAGGTTAAAAGATGAGATACACATAGTAAAACTATGAGGAGAGATGAACATGAGTTACAGTATGTACAGGAGGCATCTTAGATAAGGTGAAACATAAATGGCCTTCAAGAATAGATGGGCAGAAGGGGTGCCTGGGTGGCTCAGTCAGTTAAGCATCCACCTTGGCTCATATCATGATGTTATGGTTTGTGAGTCTGAGCCCTACCCTGGGCTCTGTGCTGACAACATGGAGCCTGCTTGGGATTTTCTCTCTCTCCTCTCTCTGCCCCTTCCATGCTCACTCTCTCTCAAAATAAATAAATACACTTAAAAAATCTATTAAAAAATAATTAAAAAAGAATAGATGGGCAGAAATAAGGCATAAGGGTGATGGGAATAGCAAAAGCAAAAATGCAGAGGTGGGATAAACATAGCGTGATTGATACGGGTGGCCATGAGGAGAGAGGGGGAATTAGAACACACGATGATTACTGAAAAGTAGTGGAAAATAAGATTGGTTAGGTTAAGTGATGCCAGACAGAGAGGAGCCTAGAGTTTCAAGTTGAAACTTGATCTTACAAGAAGGAGTAAGACGGTGTAGATCTTTGATCAGTCGTGTCATAACCAAACATAGGTGCATTGGGGAGGGTAATAGGATAGCACTGGGCAGGATGGCCTGGGGAGGAGAGAGGATGGAGGCAGACTGACCATCAGAAGGCAGCTGATGCGTGCAGACATGAAGTAGTTGGGGTCTGAGCTGTGATAGTAAGATGTAGAAGAAGTGAGTCCAAGAGCCACTGTAGTATAAAATAAAATGGAGTTGGTGACAAACTTGGCAAAATACAGGGGAGAATAAAACCACAAACGTGACTCGGAAGTTTCTAGCAGAAAAAGCGAGGTTGGAAGGAGGAACCAATCTGGAGGAACAATGATGAGCTTGTTCATATAAATACAGAACATTTAAGTACAAATGTCTTGCACCAATATGGAACTTTATTAAATGGGCTGGTTATAGTTATAGAGGCCAAAAGCATAGTGGTGATGATAATTATGAGAAAATAATGTTTTCTAATATAGAGTGAGGACAGGAGATGATATCAATAACACCTATAATAGTAATATTAATAATTTGTATTTAGAACATTTGCTGTGTTTCAGTCACTCACCTATAATTTTTCCATGCATTACCTTATTTATTGCCATTTCACAGACAGATTCTATAGGTAGCCTAGCTAGCATCACAGGGCGAGTTAAGTGGCAGAGCCGGGACCCAAAATTAAACTGCTGGAATTCATAGACTTTGCCCTTGACTACTACTTCGGTTTGAATTTGGTTCTTTTCAACAGAAATCACAAAGTGAACTCTAATAAGTTCAGAGATATTGAAGCAGAATTCAGATAGAAAGCAGGGATATTGGACATGTAGTTTTTTTTTTTTTAATGTTTATTTATTTTTAAGAGAGAGAAAGAGAGAGCACATGGACAGGGGAGGGGCACAGAGACAGGGAGAGAGACAATCCCAAGCTGAAGGAGTGGAGCCTGACACAGGGCTCAAACTCACAAACCACGAGATCATGACCTGAACAGAAATCAAAAGTCGGACTCCCAGGCACACCTGGGTACATATTAATAGCAAAGATTTTTATGTAAAAGACCTCCAGCAGCACTAAATGCTGCTGAGAGTTTTTGTCGAATTGGGCCTTCTGAGAAACATGTGCTGAATCCATTATGAGCAGGTCACCAGATTTGGAGATTAGGTTAGGTGGCTTCAGGGGAGAAGGTTCAGGTAGAAATGTGGAGCCAGAATTCAAGGAGTTGGGGCAGGAATAGGAGGTTAAGAAGTATGCAGTTGATTCGCATTAGGAGGAAAGAAAAGGACTGGTTGAACAGTAGTCATGAATTGCATAGGAGGAGTCTTTGTTTTGCTTTTATATCTTTCTCTACCCTTCTTTTTTTCCTTTATTATTATTTTTAGTTGTAGCAAAATACATACAACATACAATTTGCTATCTTAGCCATGTTTAAGTGTACAGGTCAGTGTCATTAAGTACATTCACTTTGTTGTGCAACCATCACCGCCAGCCATCTCTGGAATTCTTTTCATCTTGTAAAACTGAAACTCCGCACCCACTAAGCAAGATGTCCCCATTTCTTCCTCCCCCAGTGGCCCCATAGAAACCACCATCCTACTTGCTAGGAATTTGACTACACTAGGTACCTGAAAGAAATGGAATCAAACAGTATTTATCCTTTTGTGACTGGCTTGTTTCACTTAACATAATGTCCTCAAAGTTCATCCATATTATAGCATGTGTTAGAATTTCCTGCCTTTTTAAGGCTGAATAATATTCTATTGTATGTGTCACATTTTATTTATCCATTCATCCATTGATGGACACTTGGATTGCTTCCACACCTTGGCTATTGTGTGTGAATAATGTTGCTATGAACATAGATGTACAAATAGCTCTTCAAGACCGGGCTTTCAAGGCACCTGGGTGGCTCAGTTAGTTAAGGGTCTGACTTCAGACCATGATCTCATGGTCCGTGAGTTCGAGCCCTGTGTTGGGCTCTGTGCTGACAGCTCAGAGCCTGCTTCGGATTATGATGCCTCCCTCTCTCTCTTCCCTTCCCCTGCTTGCGCTCTGTCTCTGTCTCTCGAAAATGAATAAACGTTAAAAATAAAAATAAAAAAATATAAAAGACTGTGCTTTCTATGCTTTTGATTAAATACCCAAAAATGGGATTGCTGCATCATATTATATTTCTATGTTTAATTATTTGAGAACTGCCATACTGTTTTCTACAGCAGCTTCACTCCTTCACATTGCCACCAGTAGTGCACAATGGTTCCAATTTCACCATATACTCAGCTACACTTACTACTTTCTGTTACTGGTTGGTTGGTTGTTGTTGGTTTTTTTTTATAGTAGCCATTCTACTGGATGTGAGGTGGTATCTTATGATTTTGATTTGCATTTCCCTAAAGACTAGTGATGTTGAGCATCATTTCATGTGCTTATTGGATATTTGAATATTTGGAGAAATGTTTCTTCAAATCCTTTATCCACTTTTTAATCAAGTTTTTTATTGTTGTTGAGTTGTAGGAATTCATATACATGCTGGATATTAATGCTTTATTAGATATATGATTTGAAAATTTTTCTCCCATTCTCTGGTCTGCCTTTTCACTCTATTGATTGTGTCCTTTGATATATGGAAGTTTTAAATTTTGATGTAGTCTAATTTATCTATTTTTTTTCTTTTGTTGCCTGTGCTTTTGGTGTCATATCCAAGAAATCATTGCCAAACCCAGTGTCATGAAATTTTTTATCTATGTAAGGATTCACAAGTGACAAAATAAAATATAGAGAAACATGGTCCCCAGCACTAGTATTAAAGGTCAGTTCTCTCTTATGGGGAGCCTGGGTGGCTCAGTCGGTTGAGCGTCCGACTTCAGCTTAGGTCATGATCTCACACTCCATGAGTTTGAGCCCTGCGTCGGGCTCTGTGCTGACAACTCAGAGCCTGGAGCCTGCTTCAGATTCTGTGTCTCCCTCTCTCTGCCCCTCCCCTGCTCGTGTTCTGTCTCTCTCTGTTTCAAAAATAAATAAAAACATTAAAGCAATTTTTTAAAAAAGTCAGTTCTCTTTTCCTAGGCTGGCTTCATGAATGTTGGCAGAATGTTGGCCCTGGATATGGAGTATTATAGCAATGGAGGTGCCTCCCTGGATGAATTATTATTTGTAAGTGCGTTAAGAAGCAAGTTTACATTCTGGAAAGTCTTAGATAAAATTATATAATTCAGAAAATGTTTAATAGTTAAGGAATATTTTAATAAATAAATAAAGACCCACATTCCAGGGATAGCCATATATTACTTACTGGCACCCCCAGAATAAGTCCAGAGTTGCTAAATCTGTGTCTGTGTATTATCTCCATCTTTCCCATACTTAGATTTCTTTTCCCAAATGCAAGCATTAGACCTCAACAACAGCTCTATTGATATTCTGGACGGGATAATTCTTTGTTGTGGGGCTGTCCTGTGCATTGTGGTATGTTAAGCAGTATTCTTGACCTCTACCCACTAGATGTCAGTGGCACAGCTACCCTCTGGTGTTAACAACCAAAAGTATCTCTAGAGGTTACCAGGGAAGAGAGAGGACAAAATTGCCTCTGGTTGAGAACCAATGCACTAGGCCAAATACCAAAACACTTTTTTCATGTTTTCCAGGATATTTTATTCATTACATTCTGTAGACCCAGTATTTAAAGCCTGTGAATGCTTCAGTGTCTTTGGCAAATGTCTGAAATCTAAAAAAAAAAAAAAAAAAAATGCATTAGCTCTAAAGCATAACCAGCCTTCCATCCAACACACTTCTGCGTGGCTTTGGCTTTCCTCAGGCACGGCTGATCAGTGAGTCCTGGATCACTGAAGTTGCAGCCAGCTGTGGTTTGGCTCCTGAGAAGGTAATGCTACCTAGTCTCTCTTCCACAAGACCTCAAGCTCCAGAGCAAGGAGAACAATTGGGTGTCATTCAGGTTGAGGAGTTTGAGATTCAGAGGGGCTAAGTGATTTGCCGGAAGTAACACAGCTAACTACTTAAGACAGAGCCAGGACTCCAAAGTTCAGTGATCCTTGTCTTTTTCAGGCTCTTTCCTAAAAATCCTGGAGACAGAGGATATTGAGGAGGGAGCTTTGGATTCCAGGTCATTCAGTGAGCAGTCTCCTTTGGTTAAGGACATTACTCCTGCCAACAAGTCCTGTCAAACCCTTCTTTTTCCTACTTCCTTTAACATCCCAGGCAGGTGTCATGAAGTTTTAGTCATTCAATTACTATTCCTTTCCGTTTTTAAAGTCTGGGTCCCAGTTTCTGTTCCCTTCCCTCTGCCTCTTCCACTCAGAATCCTGGAGCAGAGTTAGACTGGGGAGATACAGTGTGCTTTCTTTTACCCCTTCCCTGTTCTGTGCCTTCTGCTGTGCTGTTGGGGCAGAGAGGGAAGGGAGGACCAGAGGAGACAGCCTCTTCCCAGCAAGCTCTCGTCCTTTCCTTGCTTAGATGTAGCCACTTTTCAAGTATGTTTCTGAGGGTTCCATTTCTGCTAGCTCTCTCAGAAATCAATAGTTCCCTGTGAGAGTTCGTTAAATCTCCAACTGACCCTCAGCTGGCACCTTATGTGGCATTTCCTGATGCCTCTTTGCCCCATGCTGCCACAAACCTTGGAAAGCCCCATCCCCAAGTTCATCTGACTTTCTATTCAATATTAGAATCTGTGGCCATAGACAGGAGCCAGTTTTTTTATGTTTCTTGAATTTGTGGGGGTCCCTGCCCTTCCCTTCTGGCCATCTCATCACAGCCTCCCTCCCAGATGTTCTGTTGCACTGGTGGCATAGGCAGAATTAGATAATGATCTCCCTCCATCCTTGGGGAAGTTGGAGGAGAGAACAGCCACCCTTAAAAACACTGCCTTCCCCAAAATGGTACAGCTTACTAATTTCTAACATTTCTCTTATAATGATCTGGGAACTTCTTTAGGGGTGTCGGGAGAGTGTATGTCTGTAATGGCACCTGTCAGCTTGGGAGGTCACTGGCAAGAACAGCTGAGAGTTTTCTCAACTGAGAGTATGATGTACTTGGCATTTTTTGTTCTCTGCTAGGGGCATTAGTCACTGATTCTGAGAATGTAGAAAGAATTCTACTCATGGCTCAGACATCCTGAGATAGAATCTTAATTTGTTCTTCATCTTAGTTATTGGTTATGTATAAACAAGCTTTCTTACTTTCCTTTTTGGAAATGAGTGGTCTTATCTTGTGACAGCATCTGAATAATTCAAGTTGTGTAGATCATATCCTGGAAGTTAAAATCAGGATTACCTTTCAATAGATATTCACAAGTGCAACTAGAATTAGGAGTCTCCTGTGTACTTGGACTGTACTGAGTTATATAAGGAAAGGATACCTTCCTTTGAACTCACACCAGAGCAGCATAGAAGGTATGTAAGTGCTAACATATTTGAGAAAATCTCCAAGTAGAGGAGAAATTATGTGTGGGGAAGGGCTTCAGAAAGGAGTAAGAGGAACTCAGTTTGAGCCTGATGGGATGAGCAGAGCTTGACTAGGATGACAGTGAATGGAAGAGACTATGTCTGTTGCCCTATTTTAATCTCCTTTTCTTTTATAGGTCCGAATGATGAACATGTACAGGAAATTGATCAAACAAGAGATTAATGCCAAGGCCCTGATTCAGTGTTGGAAAGAATGTATGTCCGTGTCTTCCTTCTCTCTGAGGAAAGGAGCCATGGAAAAATTCAATTCAGAGACTTATTGGAAGAAAAAAGGGCTGGCTGTGGTCCCCCTGAAGTTTCCTGTCAGCTTTGGCTCAGTCGCTGCTGGTCAGGTCAGTTCTCCAAACAGACAAATCAAAAGGTGTTGGGGAAGCTTTCTATTAAGTTGGATTAGCCATGTGGTTGCAATGCCTGTTTGTTAACCTTCACCAAAGTTGTGCTTAGTCAAGCCAGCTTTTCTCCAGAGAAGATAAAGCCTCCTTTGCAGGATTCCCCAGGATTAGTAACAAGCATTCTTGTTGGGAAGTCAGGAGACCTAGTGCCTTCTTTTGGCTGTGGCATTAAGCAACTGAGTCAACTCGCTCTGAGCCCAGATCACTCTAGTATAAAGTAAGACAGTGGGTCAGATGAATGCCAAGACTCCACTACTCTATGTTTCTGTGTTTCTGGACCATGAAATAGAAACTGCAAGCCGCAAGGCATTTGGGTGCACCTTGCCTTTTAGTGGGTGGGGTAAACTAAAGTCAGAAAAGTAAATCATTTAAATAATTTTTTCAAAACACAATTTTAGAAGTTTGTTCACTTCTGGGGTGCCTGGTGGCTCAGTGAATGTCCAACTTTTGATTTCAGCTCAAGTGATGATTTCATAGTTTGTGGTATGAAGCATGGAGCCTGCTTGGGATTCCCTCTCTCTCATTCTCTCTCTCTCTCTCTCTCTCTCTCACTCTTTCTGCCCCTCCCCTGCTCACACGCACATTCTCTCTCTCTCAAAATAAACATTAAAAAAAAGTTCGTTCATTTCTTAGCTGCTAAGAGTTATGTGAAGGGGAGGATTGGATATCTGCTCTTGTAGTTTCAATTGATTAAATAAATTCCCTGTTTGTTTGCTAAATCCCTGCTTCTACCCACTCATTCTTGAATGCAACTTACCTGAATAGCTGGTGGTCTGCTCTGTTCTCGCTCACTATACAGCAGTGATTTGGGACCCCTGTTATCTGCATTCTTATATATGCATATATATGTGTGGAGAAGATGGCAGAGCCCTCAAAACTGTTGTCACTCCCCTTTGCAGAATTCACACCTTTGGCTGAGCTATGAAAACGAAATGGCAGGTGCTTTGAGTGATGACAGATTAGAGATAAGGGGGGTGGGGCTGTGAGGAACACTAGTACGTATGCTGTGTGTTAAGAGAGCAGAGGAGGTCAGAAAAAAATGGGCAAGAAAGTTCTTCCCTCATTCCTATACCCATCCTTTCACCTAACCATCCTGGCTCAGCTTTGGTATAATATTAGAATGTTTTCATGCAATTTGGTTATAGACAGGTGGTAGCTCAGGGAGAATCATAACAATACAAGCAGTGATCTTTTTGCAGCCTTCGCATTCCATGCCTTTTTATGATAGCGAAAACAACACAGAGCCATTTAGTCATCTGCACACAGTTTACCCAGTTGAGGGAGACCATCAAGAGACTGTGGTTGAGGAATAAAGGCAAAACCAAGATTATTCAGCAGGAGGGGAGAGGGGGAAACTACCATTAGAAAAGGGTTAGTGAGCAGTGGATGTTGGTTCAAGGTTTGGGAGTAAACTGATAAGCCAGCAGTTAAACAGAGGGATCAGTCTGGTCCATCTGTCCCTGAGTGGACTGGCCAGGATCACTGGGGAAACAGTCCCTATTGTTTACAGATCTTCCAGCAATCCCAGGGCAGGAAGCTGTGGTAGAAATGGCAGCCTGTTTCTACTTAACTGTTGCCATTACTTAATATCTCATATCTGCAGTAGACCAGACCTGTTCCATTTCCCTTATCGGAAATTTCTTTAAAAGTAGATAAAAAATAAAGATAGGTACTGAGCTATCATATCATAGTTACCTACTATGCTATAAGTTCTTTGAGATTTTATCTAATAACTTGCCTGAAGTCCCACATCTGGAGACACATGGGACCAGGGCTGGAAACTCAGATCTGAGAGGCTCCAGAAGCAGTGTCCTCTCAGATGTCTCTCCATGGCACCTTTTGGTGGGAACTGAGGTGGGATTCAGCTCAGCAGGGAGGAAACTAGACAACATCCAGCAAGCAGTACAAAGTCTCATTCTCGAAGTCTCCTGAGGAGCTTCCCCCAGTGCTCACACCAGTCCTACCCATCTTTTCCTAGAAACCAGTTTCCATGCTGAAAACATTTGTTTAGGGCCTAATTGAGGAGTTTGAGATCGGGCAAGCTGCTTCCTGGAAGCCATATGCTGAAAGACTGTTCTGAGAAGGGAACTAGAAATGGTATTTGAGCACCTTCTACCTATAAGGCCCAAGGCAGGGGAATTTGTATTGCCCATTTCATTTAACCCATATCTCATCTTTGTTGAGTAGGTATGATTCTATTTTATAGAAGAAGAAACTAAAGCCCATAGAAGTTCAGTCTCTTGCCCAAGGACATTTAGCTATTGAGAATAAGGATTTGACTTGAAGACTGTCTTGTCATGTGTCTTTATCATTCCATGTGTCTTCCTGAGCAGAGGCAGCCCCTGTGCTCCCAACAGCTGAGGGTGTCAAACATACCTCCCCTGTGGTATATTTAATTACTAGCCTGTGAACACGGAAGAACAGACAATATCTAATTAACCTCCACATCCCCAGTACCCCAACACAGAGTAGAAACTCAAGTGCTTGAATGACTGAGACATTTTGGGAATCTGGAACCAAAGCAAACTTCTCACCAATACCAGCAGTCATTGCTTGATGATTTAAATTTCACAGACTCAGCCCCCAATTTATATTGGAGAACCATCTGTTCTAATGCTCCAGTTGTGCCGATTTCATAGATGAAGCTTTGCAGAATTTTCCTTTGTGGCGATAACAATGAACCATCCGGTGGTGCCACTTAACTGAACCAAATTTGACATTTTAAATGACCCAAGGGGATTGCAGCAGCACATGGAACAAATTACTCAGCAGTCTCTGAAAGAAATGCTTCCCTGGACACGCAGGCAGGGTACTGTTGCCAGTAGGGTCACACAATGGAGGAAATGCACAATCCACTGTAATTGTAGCTCAATCACATGTGCCAACTACAAATTGCCATAAGCAACTTCTGAATTGCTTGCAGAGCCAAGGAGGCCAAATACAGACTTTAAAAGCTTCAGAAACAGATCAAATCACTATGCTGTTGTAAATTCATTTATCAAACTTTTATTGGGCACTTACAATGTGTGAGATACTATGTTACATCCCAAGGGATGCCTTAGGACACGGTCCTTCCTTTCAGGGGGCTCATGTTCTAGCAGACGACACTGAAGTGTCATAGAGTTCAGCCCAGGAGCAGCCCTTGCAGCTGCCATCACCTGGCATCTGATGAGCAACCAGGGCAGCCAGGACTAGGCTCTCTGCAGAGGATGCCACTCCTTAGCTTTATTATTTTGAGAACAAATGGCCAGAATGACAAGATGGTATTTCCAGGAGTGATGTGTGAACAAACAGTAAAACACGCTCTGATGTATTTTCCCAAGGCTCTTGGGCATGATTATCATGGCAACAATGCTTTCCTCAAGGTTCTGATTCTCCCTTGGGCGGAGAAAGGGTATCCCTATGTCCCTATTTGACCAAAACATTCCCAGTTTACACCTGCTGATCCAAGTAAGTAGAGCCCATTTTCACTGTCAGTATCTTACTTAGAATGATAGAACCTTCTGTTAGTCATTCACTGGAATAAATCTTTGGATATCAATAAAGAGGCAGTACTCCAAGTGTGGCTCATGGCCCACCAGTGGCAGTGAAGGTCTTTCTGGTGGTCAGAGCATCCATCTGTAGTTCATTCCTTGAGTTTATCTGGTGATTGACATGTGATTCCATTGACTTTCACTTATGACCAGGGTTGTTTATAAGTAATCTGAGTAGTGAAGGTTTATTAAAATTTTATCTTCATTCTATACAAATTAACTTGTTACCAGAATTTCCTGAAGATCCTGCCTTTATAAATCCTAGATTATTATGCCACTCTGCCTAGAAGCTTAGATATTAAGAAACCTAGCTGACAGAGCTTTAAGGCACCCCTTGCTGGCCCAGACCACGCCTGTGAGGCTGGCATCTCCCAGTTGAGCAGCTACAAAGATGTCTGGCAGGGCTTCTTAAACTACAGTGGAACCACTGGAAGCATTTCCTCTAGGACTGTGTGTGTTAATACTGCTCTTATACTAGAAACTCAAAGTAAAAAGACCAGCCTTGTTTTCTGCAACCTCGTGGGATATCTTTATACCCCTTATTTTAGCATGAACAAAATTGTAAGAAGGCACATTCTTGTTGGTTATAAAACATGTTTAGCTGGAGTCTGGATGTTTCTGATTACAGCAGCCTTTAATTCTGTGTTAGCAGTTTGGTTCTTTCTGGATCCCTGTGGGAAACTGTACAGTTAGATAAGATTACTTCCAAATTCTCTTCCAACTAAAGCTCTATAATTCTGAGCCAGAATAATTTGGAGTGGGCTTAGCTCATTTTGTGGCAAACTATGTCTGTCTATCCTATCTTATTTGGATTTTGGGTTTTGCTTCTCTATATCATACCTACAACTATGGGAACATATGTTCATATAAACAGTTCTCCCCTGCCTCAACCTATCTACACAGAACTTGGCATTTTAAAACTACCTCCCTCCCCACAAAAACCCCCAAACCTAGATTGTTGTTCCACTCTGAATTAGGGAGATCCTTAAAGGTACCAATATGCTCAAATGTCCTCATGAAGAAATAGTAGCTTAAGGAATACAGTCCTCCCCCGGCCTCAAAGCCATCCCGTGACAGTCTGCCCTCTTGTGGAGTGATCATGAGAGAGCACTTGCCACAGCATTGCCCTGGTTCTACTTAGTGCTCTCAGGGCAGGGGGAAAGTGTGCATATTTTGGCAGGATATGGAAAGGAGGGGATCATTTCCAGGGAAAATGTTTTGTTTTATTTACATATTTATTTTCATTTGGTACATTTTAATACCTTCTAGAATAGACTGACAGTGAAGCACACACTTGGTTTTTGAGGACAATTTCTATGCTAGTATTTGGTTATCATTTAACATTAAACTATTAAACTAAAGGTTGGCAAACTACAGAGTGGGTCAAATTCTGCCCATGGCCTGTTCTGTATGTCTTCGGGCTTCGAACAGTTTATTACATCTTTTTAATTTTAATTCCAGTATAGTTAACATACAGTGTTTTATTAGTTGTAGTAGTACAGTATAGTGATTCAACAATTCAATACATTATCCAGGGAAAATGTTTTAATTGACAGGAAATATGACAACGTCACTCAAAAACAACATGGAAACCATTTTCATCTCTTTTTTAGGCTGCTGCCCTGGTTCCTATTTACCTGGATGGGTCTGTGCTGATGACTCATAGTGGAATCAAAATGGGTCGGGGGTCCACACTAAAATGATTCAGGTGAGTATGCAACTAGTTGGATTAAGTTGGATGTATGAAAATATTTTGAGCCCTTCCAAACCCCAAAAAATAACTTCTGTTAGTATTTTCTAATTTGCTGGCAGATGCACAAAATATATGGAGATAAAGCACAGAGGCTGGACCAGTACAGTTCAAAGCTCTGACAGTTTGACGCTGTGATGCTGACTGTAGTTCTGGGGAAGGAGCTTGGGGCGCCACTGTCACTGCTTGGGGTACATGCTGCCTCTACCACGGCTTGCTGCAAAACAAACACTGAGCGCTATTTTTACTCTTTACCTTTTTTCGCAAAAGTGAAAATCCTCTTCAGATTTATTTCAGTTAGTGAAAACAGGTACAAATTGTAGGTGTTTCATAAAAGCCAAGTGGCATTATGCAAACTTTTACAAAGTGGGGGATACCAGTATTAACAAGTGAGTTGTCTTTCTTCAACTTTTGCTGGGCAATAAAAAGATGTGTAAATTCTCATATATTGCATTATTTCTTGCCTTTTTTATAGTAAGGACTTCGAATTTTTTTAAATATTTATTTAGTTTTGAGAGAGACATAATGCAAGCAGGGGAGGGCAGAGAGAGAGGGAGACACAGAATCTGAAGCAGGCTTTAGGCTCTGAGCTGTCAGTACAGAGCCTGACATAGGGCTCGAACTCATGATCTGTGAGATCATGACCTGAGCTGAAGTCGGATGCTTAACTGACTGAGCTACCCAGATCCCTTATAGTGAGGACTTTGAACAATTGATAATATAAATCACATCTGATATTTCTAATCAGATTTTACCCATTTTCTTTTGGCTCATTTACTTTAGATTAATTTTTAGCTATTGTTTCTATTTTGCAAACAATAGTAATGGCAAAGGTTATAAAACATTTGGAAGAGGCAAAAAAAATTTTTTAAAGACTGAACAATTTCACCATATAGCAATAAGCACTGTTTTGAGGTTTTTCCATCTTTTCTTTTTTCTTTTTCAAAAATTTCTAACATGCTGTTTGTATAATTTTTTATCCTGGTTTTTAGGTGGGTTTTTTGTTTTATGTTTTTTGTTTTATTTTTATTTAAATTCCAGTTAGTTAACATGCAGTGTTCTGTTAGTTTCAGGAGTACAATATCATGATTCTGCACTTCCATAAAGCACTCTGTGCTCATCAGAAGTGCACTCCGTAATCCCCATCATCTACTTCACCCATCCCCCCACCTACCTCCCCTCTGGTAACCATTAATTTTGCTTTCTATAGTTAAGAGCCTATTTCTTGATTTGCTTCTCTCTCTTTTTTCCCTATGCTCATTACTGGGTTTTTTTTTCACCTATCTTATATAGAATGAGCACTTCTTCCTGTGGTTAAGAATTCTTTGAAATCCTGATTTTTAATGTCTGCATGTGGATATATGTATAATTTATTTAACCATCCCCATTGTTGAATACTATAATGAATTATTTTTGTACATAAGCCTGTGGTCAAATCAATGATTATTTTCTTAAAATAGATTTCCAGAAATGGAATTACTGGGTCACAGAGTGTATCTTAAATCACTGATACTCATTACTAAATTGTTTTCTAGAAAGTATCCATTTCATTATACCACTAACCAACTTTATGTCTTATGGATTTTTTAAAAACCTTAAGTAATTTAATAGGTGAATGATAGTATCTCATTATTGCCTTAATTTGCATTTTTCTGATTATAGAGCTTTTGCTAGAATTTTGCAGAGTGAGGTGGTAGGAAAGGCTGCAGAGGTATTGAATTCATGATTATGAAGATACGAAGCATTTTCCTCCCGTGTTGGCTTTGGGCTTTGCCTCCTCTTCCTGATGCTACTGCACAGAAGAAAGCCGAAGAAAAAAAGAATGTGTGCTCAGACTTTAGAGTCCAGACTAGCTCTACAGGGATTTTAGAAAAGAACTTTTTGTGGCTGGCAGAATTCATCGTTCTGCCCGCCTGTCGCTGTTGCACGTGTGGGGCTTCACACGCAGGCTGCCGTGTGGGTGTGTGCACAGGTTTATGACCAAAGTATTTGAAAAGAAACAGGTGGCTAGTTATAAATTAAGGATGCCAGTGTCTAACAACCACCTGCATGGACCAAGCACAGAAACTGTCCCTAATACAAATGTCTCTGGGGTTCTGTGGTGGCCCGTCTCAGCGGGTTGGCAGTAAAGGTAAAAATCATTGCAGTGGTGTCCGAATCATTAACCCCACCAGGCCACATACATGGGTGGAGCTCCAGAGTTGTTGAGAATTAATCCAATCTTTATCTCCTTCTCACAGCATCCTGGTAAAAACTGTGCTTTCGCCAGTGTCAGGCTCAGTACATGGTACAATACTCAGCTGCCCTCCTGGCCTGAAAATCCATCTCCTTTTCTCCCTCACTCCTGACATCCCACTGGTCAGTGGGATTCCGTTTTACTCAAAAATATCTCTGTCTTTCAGCCTCCATGTTCTGGGAATATCACTGCTCCGATTCAGACTTGCACCTCTTGCCAGGGCCACTGCAAGGCTCTGTCCCTCCACCTGAGTTTCAGTGCCTTTCACTCTGGCTTCATGTTGACAGAGCTTTCCCACAAGATAAATCTGGCCATGCCATATTTAAAAACAATGTTTAGAGTTTGCCAACAGTTTTTCTGTTAATCCCTGACCTCTTAGCATGAATTATAAGGCCTCCACCCTAGATGGTCTGTCTTTAAGACCAGCTCACACTTCACCCCCACCCCTGGGAAACCTTTCGCATCACCTCTTACAGGGCTGGTCTCTGCCTTCTCTGGCAGAGGTCCCATGGGCCTCTTAAGCCTCTGGCACATATTTTTGGTTTTGAAATCAGTGTTTGCTGGAAATTATGATAACTTAATAAAAAATAATCCCTAGCATGCTTGTCAGACTCTTCTAAAATGCCTTGAACCAGTCATCAGCAAGAACCATCAAGGCACTCAGAAGGATTAGGTGAGAATCACTGTTACTTTGTGTTTTATGATAGAAAAAAAAAGGAGGGAGGAGGAATGAGTGAATTGAATATCAGTAGAAATGGCACTATCAAAGCTACTGCAGTTACACAGTGATAAATGGAGGCCTTTTGGCTCTCTGCATGTGGAAATTTTTATCATCATATGGTAGAGGAGCTCTTGCATCTGGGAAAATTCTCCATTAGAGAAAAAGGTGGTTTTTCTGCCCAAAACTCTTCTTTTTAAGCCAGAACTAATTAATGTTTCTTCCTATGGAATGTAGGTATCTTCCAGATAATACCTGTAAATCTATTTGTTCTCCTTCTTTGGGTTCCACTGTTCCTAAATGGGAAGACAACACTACAGTCCTTTTATAAAAGTGAAAATCATATAAGCACTCATAGGAAAATAGGAAACCAACCTGCTGGCTATGTCTTCAACCAATAGTAGGCACTAAATGCAGTGGAAATTTCAGCTGCTTCCTTCGATGTACTTACAACCTAGTTGGAAGAGAAAACACACATTCTAAAGTCAACTAGCAAACTTTCAAAGTAATAGGTTATAAAGTACCAGATGGTGTGGAATGGATGTCAATAAAAGCTGAGTATGTGTCATGCTGACTGTTCTAGAATGTCACATTAAAAACATTGGTCTCGGGGAAATAATGTTTGAGGAATCCTCCTTAGAAATGGTTCCTGGGGCGCCTGGGTGGCTCAGTCAGTTGAGCTTCTGACTTTGGCTCAGGTCATTGTCTCACAGTCTATGAATTCGAGCCCCTCATCAAGCTCTGTGCTGACAGCTCGGAGCCTGGAGCCTGCTTCACATTCTGTGTCTCCCTCTCTCTCTGACCCTCCCCCATTCATGCTCTGTCTCTGTCTCAAAAATAAATAAACATTAAAAAAAATGGTTCCTGCTATTCTACAAAACTAGGACTCCTTCTATAATTCATATTTATGAGAGCTCTCAATCCTTTTGGGGCATATTTATTTCTCCCCTCTGCCCTGTGCTTCCTGAGCCAAAGAAAGGCTGAGAGAGCCTGACTGAAGAGAGAGGTACAGTGCCAGGCAGTCAACCTTCCACCCTCATGAATTGCTGCCATTCAGCATACTTTCTTCTGTAATGGTTGCACCTCTCACCTTTTTCTTTCTTAGACTTGGGGACTTGGCCCTAACCCTCATTTTTCTGTAAGTCAGCAATGTGCACTGCAGAGTCAGGAGAACTTTTGATGTAAATGGTATAATTTACCAAAATTACGCCACTCTCCCAAGACTGATAGATACCTGATACTAAAATTAAACAACCCACCACCCATTGTCTCCTGAAATACTCGCTGTTGATAGGCTGTCTTTCCAGAAGACTGAATGAAGTTCTTCAGCAGCAGAACGTACATTGCCCGTTATAGCGCAGACCACAGGTGTAACTAAGTTGGCAGTCACGGGAGACGGTCACAGGCACTGAACAAATGCTGTTAGTACAAGATGACCACAAGTGCTTGGGAAGTTGGAGACTGTGGGAAGGATTACATTAATCTTAGCTCTTCCTGGTTATTACTACTGATAGCTTTCTTTATCATCTAGTGAAATCAGAATTAAAGTCTCAAATGATTCTTTCTTTAAACATCACTATCACATCATGTTTGCTCTTTTTCACAGGCACGAGTTGCTTTTGATGAAAGCGGTAGTCTTGCAGTTGCTGAATACTTCAGGTAAATAGTCCTTTCAATCCCATGCCATGAAAAATAGCAGTTGTAGCTTGAGGAAGAGTTTCACTTCTGTTTGAAATTTTGGAAAAAATTGACTTTGTACCTTCTATTAACCCACTGTTATAAACAACATTAGCTTCTAGTTAATCCAAGTGTCCAGAAAGTCTTCTGTTGGGAAAAATAGGAACACAAATAAAATATGGCTGAACTGATGATTTGAGTCATTCTGAGTAGTACTAGAGGGTTCTATGAGGTTGGTGCTTGGAACCCACAGCAGTGGTTGATTTTTCTGTTGAAAACTTAGTGTATCCTTAAGAAACAAAGGTAGGGAGATTGAAGAAGAAACCCATAATAAGACGAACATCATTTCACACCTTCTAGATTGGCAAGAAATAAGAAATGTGACAATAACCATGTGTTGTCAACCTGGGGAAAAATTGTTTCTCACATACTTTAGAAAATAATTATCAAATTATTTTGACGGAAAATGAAAGCCATAAGAGAACAGAGTGATGTAGAGTCTTATGTGATTTTGTCATTTTGTTAGTTCTCGTGAGAGTCCTGGGGCACTGGCTGGCTATCAGGAATAAGTGTTAGAAGCGTTTTTAATGGCCACCTCCAGACCAGGGCAAACAGAGAAGAGCAGGGTAGAAATTCCTGGCAAGCTGCTCGCCTGTGCTTCTCCTTTACCATGACTTTGGTGTCTTAAGGAAGAGTCAGGAACAGAGCAGGCCATGGGGACCAGAGAAGTAGCATAGAATGAGAGCCAAGGGCCTGGTGTTGCGAACAGAAGGCTGAATCCTGGAGCCAAAAAGGCAGACAGACAGACAAACGTGCACCTTTGAAATAGCGTTTGGTCTAAAATGCAGCTGTAATTCCCCAAATCTGATGACAGTGGGATGACATGATTCAAGATTAACTAAAAGCAATAGGCTGGATAATCGTATAGTCAGCACCTAACTTCCAGGCATAAGGAGTCATTCATTGATGAGGAGCAATTGGATGTTTTATCAGCCAAAGCAAGTGTAATAAGAAGTATATATTTATTCAATAGATTTATTGCATGTGTTACATGCTGGCACATCATTGTACAAGTGTATTCCTTTAGTTTGCTGTACATGCCAATTGAACACAGCTTCTTACTGGTCTGTTTAAATCATCGGGCCATGCAATTAGAGGACCTAATCACTTAACAGCTCTCCTCAAGAATTCTGTTTCCTCCAGGGGTTGAGTCAAACATGAACTGGGAGACAGGCGAAAGCCATCCTTTCAAATATTTTGTTTATGGAGCTGCCTGTTCCGAGGTTGAAATAGACTGCCTGACAGGTGTTCATAGGGTCAATACCAATTGGGAAAGTCTTCAGGTTGTACTTTTGATAGATCTAAATTCCATATATTCCATCTGAGCACTGTGGAAGCACCATGTATTTGGCTAAGGATAATTTCTCTGAATTACCAGAAAAAAATAGAAGCTCAGCAGTTGCCTTGGTGCTGTGGTTGCTTCCATGGAAAACAGCTGGCAACTTCTCTTATTTTTCTGGTCTTTTTAAATGGAATTGGGAAAGAAACCACTTCAAGGAAGAAACACAGCTTGAAGAGAGCTTTCATGTAGACTGTTGGTATAACGAGCAATCCTGACCTCCTATGTGAAATGCCATCATATGACATTTTTGAAGGATTTCATAAGCATCCATAATCTAACAAGCACCAAGGGCCAGCCCAGGGAAGTTAGTGGCCAGCTTTTGATATCTTTTATCTAGCTAGGTCCTGCTTTTTAGATAGTTTAAGGGCATCTTATGATTTTAAGGGATGCTGTGAAGAGATTCCCACACAGGCGCGTGCGTGCTCGCTCGCTCTCTCTCTCTCTCTCTCTCACACACACACACACACACACACACACACACACACACTCTTCTGTTTCAAGGAGAGTTTCTCCTCTTGTAGCTGGGCCCCTGTGGGTAAATGAAGCTACTTACTCGCCACTGTCAGTAATAATAAATGATTATTAATACATTAAATGGGGCTGTGATACCCTCACAACTGTCTTGTGATAATCTGTCCCAAAACCTACCCAGAAGGAGACTCTAGGTCTTGATATTTCCAAACATACTTTGTCACTATATCTTAGATTATGATCAGATTTAAGTTTTCATTTAACAGGTCTCCAGCATGTATGTTTTTTAAACTATAGTCAGCCTAATCTTTGAAATTGTATATACCTTTGAACCTGCCGAGTAAAGTATCTGGTTTGTGTGGATTTTAACTCAGACCAGCTCACTTTTGGGGAACCTTGGACTAGGAAAAAACAGTGATCATACTAAGCATGGTTTTCATGCTAGAGTAGCTGTCCTGTTTTAGTTCCATAGAAAGTTATCTCATACTAACTGATTTCTACATCCCTTCTCCCTCAAAGAAAAATTTAGGGAAAACTTAAATCACTTGGGTTTTCTTTACCTTGTATATGCCTTGGCCTTGCTAAGGTCTAAGAAAGGTAATAATTAGCCTTGGTGTGAAATTTTGAGGTGTGTTCTTATAACTTATTTGAATAATCTTAAGAGGTGTACTAAATAGTCTTTTTATCAGATGCATTCAAAGAAGCTAGGTCTGTAACTCAGGTTAGGTACACCCCTGGCAAAGGGCTGTAATGTAACATCCCACTAGGGGCCCTCCCTGGAGGCCTGTTTCTCAGTCATTCTTATGTTGTTAGAATTGTTCTTATTCTATAAAATTTCCCTCACTTTAAACCTACATTTATATATTAGTTATCTATTACTATGTAACAAATTACTCTCAAATTTGGCAGCTGAAAATAACAAATATTTATTAACTGACAGAATTTATGAGGGCCAGAAACCTGGGAGTGGCTTATCTGGATGATTCAGGCTCGGGATTTTTCACAAGGTTGCCATCAAGCTGTCAGGTAAATCTGCATTTATCCCAAAGCTGCAGTGGTGGCTGGAAATCTGATTCCAAGCTCCATCACATGCTTGTTGGCAGGAGGCCTCCGTTTCTCACTGGCTGTTGCCCAGAAGTTTCCATTCCTTACTACATGGACCTCTCTATAGGACATCTCAGTGTCCATAGGACATGCATGCTGCCTCCCGCCCCCAGAGGGACTGGTGCAAAGGAAAAAAGAGAGTATGAGCAAGTGAGAGAACATCCACAACAAAAGCCACCGTCTTTTATAACCTAACACCGGGGTGATGTACTGGCACTTCTGCAAGACAAATTAACCCTGGTGTAGAGTGCGGGAGGGGAATACATAAGGATTTGAATGCAGCACGTGGGGATCATTGCAGGCCATCTTGAAGGCTGGCTACCACAATCTAGAATCACTCTCCTTCTGCCCTAACAAAAGACAATGACAAACACTAAGTCCATGGCTTTGAAAACAGAACCCTTGCCAGCACTGCAGACTTAAGAGCATCTGCTCTCACCAATAATTGAGGCCACCAGTCTGCTGGAAGGCCAGCCTTGCTAAATGGTGTCGTTAAATAAGGGAAGTGTTTTATTATACCAAATAACTTTATATTTGTAAAGTAAATAACTTTATATTTGTAAATAACTTTACATTTCATGGTATCCTTAAATAACAGAAGTATTTTATTATAGTAAAATTTTCTGGATCCCTCTCTACTTTTCTTAAGAAAAATGTTAGATGAAAGTCCCAAATCAAACAAGAAAACTCTTGGATTGGGGCACCTGGGTGGCTCAGTCGGTGAAGCGGCCAACTCTAGATTTCGCCTCAGGTCATGATCTCACTGGGAGTTCGCTCCCTGTGTGGGGCTCTGCTCTGACAGTACGAAGCCTGCTTGGGATTCTCTCTCTCTTTCTCTCTCTCTGCCCCTCCCCTGCTTGCACTGTAAATCTCTCTCTCTTTCTCTCTCTCTCTCTCAAAATAAATAAATAAACGTTTTTTTAAAAAAAGAAAAACTCTTGGGATTTCCTTTGTTCCATTAATAATTATAAGTAGAATCTGTTTGTCATGGCAGAAGCCAGTATGTCACTGAAAGAAGGTCCAGACTTGCTGGAGAGCAAAGGTGTTACCAGTAACCTAGCTAGGCCTGCTGTATTCCTTATTTGTAACTTATCAGGAACTCTTGGTGACCAAGTTGTAGTGTTAGATTTATCTTTCCTCTGGTCTAAAATTGAAAACTCCACAATAGCAGATAATAATTGAAGACTTTTTGGCTGATGCTCCCTGAGTTCTGTGCTTCAGTAGATGTTACCCAGCCAGCTGGACTCCGGATGTTGGGTTGTATGGTAGCCACAGAGTTTTTCAACAAGGATCATGAGGGCCATAAACATTTTCTGTGTCATGGATTAATGTCTGTTGTAGTGGATTAAACTCCATAAGTTACATCACTCAGCCCGAAGAAAGTCAAATATTTTTCTCTCCTATTGTTTCTTTTCTTTAAAGATTTTTTTAAATGTTTATTTATTTGAGAGAGAGAGAGAGAGCGAGAGAGAGCGCACTCACATGTGCAAGCCTGATGTGAGGCTCGAACTCACAAACTGTGAGATCATGACCTGAGCCGAAGTCAGACACTTAACTCACTGAGCCACCCAGACGCCCCATCTCCTGTTGCTTCTGAGGGAAAAAAAATCAGTGCTTAAGCCGGTCGAGTATGTGTATAACTTTGAAATTTATACATAATAAACTGTTACACAATAAAATCTTTGTTGATTCTTTCTCCTGAAATATGTGGCCCAAAGAAAGGTTCTGTACCAGTGGTGTCCTGGCATGAAGTGTTCTCAGCCTGTCTCCTTAAGTTGTATTCATTAAGATAAACATTTTTTCTCTTTTTTATTACTAGAACATCCAAACAGACATTGGCATGGATGTTGGCTTCAGTATAAATCCACCCCTTGACATAGGCCAGGTATGTGTACCTGCTTTGCCTCAATCCCTTTTGTAAAAGCCATAACTGCTCTGGATGTCTGTAGAGAAAACATTCCATCCAGCTTATTCATCATCTTATTTTTCTGCCCCTGAAGTCAGAATCTGTCTATTCAGGCCAGCCACAGAACTCAAATCTCTTATTGTTTAAAAAAAGAGAAGGAAAAAAGGATGTTTTGAATTAGTGTTTGAAGAGACATACGGTCTGTGATTGAGGATCTTGAGTGAGGCAGGAGCGAGCCTAGAGGTGACAAAATGGGCCCGATGCCAGTGAGATCAGAAGTAGACTGTATGCTAAGTGTGAAGTCTTGGGCATATGATGGGCTGTAGCTTTGAGGAGTTTAAAGTTGGATTGGGAGCACATCAAATCATCAAATAGTTGCAGCAGTTGTTATTAATAGGTAGCCTGTTTTGCCCACAGACATTTTTTATTCAAATTTGAAATAATTGACAAGATTAAAAATTCACCAGCATCCTTACATAATTATTCAAATGTCTAGCATCTCTTGGAAACAGAAAATTTGCCAGGACTGGAGCTGCATGTGCCTAAGGAAAAGCAGTTGGCTGCCTTTTTAGAGAATCATGCACTCTGTGATTCTAGGACTCAGGACTCAACTGGAAGCTTCACTCACTTTCTTTACCAGTGGGCAATTCAGCTTATTACTACCTCCAGTTCAGAACATAATTTGAGGTACTCTCCAATCATGACATGTGTCATTGGAGAATGGGAAGAATATATGGGTTGGAGAAGTCAAAGCGGGCTTCTGGGAGGCAGTGCCTGTGGATGAAGTAGTCAAGGAATGAACAAGAGGAGAATGGAAGACATCTCCCTAAAGAAAGACATGAAATTCAGCATAGTTTGTGTTCATGGCTGGCTGGTGGCAGGGCAGGGAAGGGGGTGTGCTGATGACAGTGGAGAGTACCTGTGTCAGAGGAGTGGAATGTGAGGCCCCAAAGACAGGCACCTGCCTTCATAGGTGGAGGTGATGTGGCCTGGGGTATGGTCTAGAGTTTTAGGAAGATTCATCTAACATCATGTTAGAGAAGAATCTCCCTGCAGATAGATACATGTGAGGGTAGAGAGTGGGATAGAGAAAATATGGCCACAGCAAGGAGGTAAACAAAGAGGAGACCCAGAAATCAGAAAGATGTGTGGAAAGCAATTTTTCCCACAGGCTGACATCTAAGAATTGGAGCATTTTAAAGCTGTGTAGGAAGCTTAGCACACAACAGAGTTCATGTTACAGGCCAGGAAACAAGAGTGCAGAAATGTGAAGCCAAGCCCAATATGAGCAAGGATGGTGAGATGAGATGCAATGAGGGAATTCTCAGACCCTGAGAGCACTTTCAGTGTGCTGGAGTCTGTGGATAGGTCAGAGGGTTCCTTCTGGCTCACGGACAGAAAAAAGGAGGGCTTTTGGGCCATAGGCTCTTTGACGCCTCTTCTAAAGCTATACTTTTACTGCCAAATTGAGATTTACACTCAAGTTTTTGACTTTGAATTTAGCGCTGATTAAGATGTTGTAGAAATGCTTTGAGGCAAACTTTTAAGTAAACTCTCAGAGACATCGTCCATGACATGCTGAAAACCCTCTTATACTGTATTTTAACAATTCAAATAAACAGCATGAAGTTGAAATGCTACTGTTGATTGTATTTTCTCATATATGGAAATTCTTCCTCCCTCCCCAGATTGAAGGTGCATTTATTCAAGGCATGGGACTTTATACAATAGAGGAGCTGAATTATTCTCCTTAGGGTGTCCTATACACTCACGGTCCAAACCAATATAAAATCCCTGCCATCTGTGGCATCCCCACAGAGTTGCACGTTTCTTTATTGCTTCCATCTCAAAGCTCAAATACCCTGTAGTTGTTGAAGGTAAGCTGTGCTTGATAAATACATGCATGTTTATGTGATTTGTAGTAACTGTGCAGGGAACTAGCAGAGGTTCCTTCATTTCTTGGTTGTTTGGGGTTTCTACCAGGCTTATAGAAGAAAAAGTTCTATTAAACATTTTAATTATAAATTAATTTAACAATTTTATAGTTTTTTTAAAAACTTCAAATCTTGGAGCTTAACATGAACTATTACCATCAGGTTATATCTGATTTTTCATTTTACAGTAATCATCTTATACCTATATCTGCTTTCTCCATTTGGGATAATTTCCTTAGGATGGAATCCTAAGAATGAGAATACTAGACTAAAATGTTAAATTACTTTTTTAAAGGAAAATGTTACATATATTTTAATATTTTATATGTGCATCTATATACATATTTGCCTATAGATGCACATATATGTATATATACATATAGATGCAGAGAGAGAGAGCCCTACTCTAGTTGACTTGTTTCCTTTCAAAGGTCTAGGAGAGTCTGGGATATTCCTGGAATGATCAGTATTTTTTGCCATTCATGACACAATGCAGCGGGACAAGAGAGGGGCCTGTTTGGACCATTGAAGCTCAGTAGTCCACTGACCCCAGAGAAGATTAGAATAGTCGGTGAAGATAAATTCACAAAAATGGTATGTTATGTTCTGTTCATAAAATTATGAATTTTTGCCCCCTGTCCTTATGGTCAAGTTTTATTACCCCACCATGGCGGTTTTCCATGGGAGAAAAGGTGACAGGAATCCTGAGGGCATTTGAGCATAGGAAGAGCAGACTCGCCCTTAGATTGCAATTTTTCATCAGTCTGGTCTTACCCAGCTCACAGCAGGGCTTAGTTCTATAATGAAAATGAAGGTTCATTGATCGTTCATCAACTACATGTTCCTCCTTGGTTTTATTTCCTTCCCAGGACATGTTGGTCAGGAATGGGAGTTCAGGAACTGTGCCCTGAACCTAAGACACCCAGGCCAAGAATATGGGCCACCCCAACAGTCAGTCTCACTCTACCCAATCAGGCACTTGATTGTATGTGTATTTCCTGGTTTGAACTGTGAAGTGGGAAGGGCCCTTTCTGGCCCAACCCCAAGAGCAGAATCCCACATGCATCAACACCCCCACAGAGTAAACATCTCAGTTCTCCTTGGTCACTTTCAGTGATGAGATTTAATTATAGGGGAAAGTCATGCCATTCACAGTGACCCTTCTGACTATACACAAGGTGTTCCTTATATTGAGGGGAGAGCCCCCTCCTTCACCTCCTCTCAATACTTGCTCTGCGTGGCACCCCTTATAGCTTTTCCTAAGCCCCGTGAATCACTTCTTCACTATAGAGGAACACAGAGACTAATTGTACTGTTCATTTGCCCTTCTTCAAGTGTGAGGTGATGATTCTTGTAGCTGCCCTGCCCTGATTCTTAGTCCTGTCCTAGATTCTTCCACATTTTTCATGCTGTCATTCTGAGACCTCTCATTGTCCTGATCACCCTCTGGGTGGTTTTTATCTTGTTTTACATTATGCTATTTCTCACCTGGCACAAACATTTTCCAAGTTACAAATGTCCACATTTGTTCTTTTATTCCAGACTCCAAAAGACAAACCTGGATCCTGTGTTCCTTGGAATGTACTCATGAATCAAATACAAATTTCTGGGGAAATGGGGTGACTGTTCCAACATAGCGGTCTATCCAGTGTTTATGCTTTGAGATGCTAGGTCTGAAAGATAAATGTTCATAGTTTAGAAATCATTTCACAGAGGATTGCTTTTATATGATGCTGATTTTAAATGTTCCATTTGGATTTTGATAGATATGCTTAAGCAATTTAGAAATCATATTTTACATAGCACAAATACTAACTGGTTTCCTCTAGAATGATATTCTCTATTACTCTGTTTCTTAAATCCATCCAGCTGAATGGAATAGAAGATGATGATTTGTGTATGATTCATATTTGGCTTGTATCCACCAACAGAAATTACACTGTCTAGTGAAAGGCAATTTTCTAAATAATTTTATTAGTAGTGTGAACTGTAAAGTTGTCATTTTCTCATATGTCCCCATCTGCTATCAGCCTCCTTTTATTGTCAGAATGGATCCAGGCACTGTATACAAGAGTCTATGGGACTAAAGAAAAAAAAATGGATAAATTAGACTTCATCAAAACTGAAAACTTCTGTGCTTCAAAAGATACTATAGGAAATTGAAAGACAAACCACAGAATGGGAGAAAATATTTGTAAGTCATATATCTAATAAAGATGTTTATGTAGGATATATTTTAAAAACTCTTAAAACTCAGCAATAAAAAGATACATAATGCAAGTTAAAAATGGGCAAAGGAATTGAACAGACATTTATCCAAAGAAAATACATAAATGGCCAATAAGCACATAAAAAGATGCTCAAAGTCATTAGTCATTAAGGAAATGCAAATGAAAATCACAATGAGAAACCATTTCATTCCCAGGAGGATGGCTATAATCAAAATGATGGATAATAGTGTTGACAAGGATGTGGAGAAATTGGAACCTTTAACCATTGCTGGGAAGAATGAAGATGGTGCAGCCACTGGAAGAAAAATTGGCAGTTCTTCAAAAAGTTAAACATGGAATTACCAAAGGACTACTCTTAGGTATATACCCAAAAGAACTGAGAACATATGTACACACAAAAATATACACACATGTTCATGGCATTATTTATAATAACCAAAAGTAGAAACAGCCCAACTGTATCAACTGATAACAAAATATTATTTAAAAAATGTGGTATATCCATACAAGGGAATATTATTCAGCCATACAAAATAATGAAATACTGATATATATACTACAACATGGATGAACCTTGCAAACATTCTTTAAGTGAAAGTAGCCAGACACAAGAGGCTGCATGTTATATGATTCCTTCTATATGAAACATCCAGAATAAGCCAATTCCTGGGGACAGAAAGTCCATTAGTGGTTGCCAAAGGCTGAGGGGAGAGGGGAACGGGGAGTTGATTACTAATGGATATAGAGTTTCTTTGGGGGTGATGAAAATGTTATGGAATTAGATAGTAGTGATAATTGTACACCTGTGAATATACTAAAAACTGAACTGCACACTTTAAAAGTGAGTTTTATGGTATGTGTATTATATCTCAATTTTTATTTTATATTTTTGAGAGAGAGAGAGAGCAGGGGAGGGGAAGAGGGAGAGGAAGAGAGAATCTTAAGCAGGCTCCATGCTGGGGCCTGATCCCACAACCATGGGATTATGATCTGAGCTGAAATCAAGAGTCAGACGCTTAGCTGGCTGAGCCACCCAGGTGCCCCAACATCTCAATTCAAACAAACAAACAAACAAACAAACAAACAGAAAAGCATATGTGAAGAGAAACATAAAATGTGGGAAGACTGAGAAGTTGTGACAATCATAAGAAGTCTATCTCAGTGGTCTTCAGGGACAAGACCTCAAAGGAGGCTAAACAGCAAGACCTTATCACTAAAAATGTTTTATTTGCATTAATGACAGAAAAAAGCATCTACACTGATGTATAAAATACTAGAGACTAATGGATGGCACCTTCTCCCTGTCACATTCTCAACTCAAGGACTCTTGTACCAAGGCCAAGACCCTTGGTTCTTGAAGTGTGGCTTTTGTTGCCACACGGATGTGTCTCAAAGACACCTCCGTCCCAAAACAGATCTCCTTGTCAGTACAGCCATCTCTGAGATATTGAGCCAGAAATGAGGGATTGATCCAAGATGCTTCATTCTCTCAGTCCATGTATGTGTTCAGGCATGAAGTCCTGTCAATCCCACCTCAGAGAAATTGCCTACATCTGCCTCTCCCTCTATTTATTCCCATGGCTACTGTGTTGTTCCAAGCCACCATTATTTCCAACCTGACTATGTGGTTGTCTCCTCAGTATTGTCCTGCATTCATTTTCCTTCCCTTCCAAGCCATTCATCAGATTTAAGCCAGAGTTATATACAAATTTGTGGATACACACACACACACACATGCACACACACAGACATGATATGATCATGTTACACCCTTCTTTAAAACCCTTCAATGGCTTCCTATTCATTCAACCAGAGTACTGTCCCAAATCTGTAAGGTGGCATATGTGCCCTCTGTGATCTGGCCCCTGGCTATCTCTCCAGTGTTGTCTCAACACCCCCTTTTTTTACCATCAGAATTTCTCGTTCTGTTTCTTGCTCTGGAGCTTTGGTCCTCTGCCTAAAAGGTGCTGTCACTTCCATCCTTCCTTCCTTCTGTCTGTCTGACACTAGGTAGTGCTTCTTAAATTTTAAAATGAACACAAATAACTTCAGGATCTTGCTAAAATGCAATCAAGCAAGCCCAGAAGCAAGAAGGTATAATAGAAGTGGTCCATCTAGAATCAAGCACAAGTCAGATTGGAAGCTAACCCAGACCCCAGTTATCCACTGCTCTTGTATCAGCATCTCTCCTGCAGTTCATACCTATGGTTCCCTGGTGGAGAGTGAGAGTTCCTCATGACAAACTGAGGCAGAAAGAAAAAGTCTGAGCTTGGTTCACAAATCAGTATGTGCATACAAGCCAGATATGGTCAGTATCTGCACTCCCCACTCAGAGGTGGTAAGGGAAAATTCTCCCAATGGGCAGAATCTTAGGTAATGCACCTGGTTTTTCACTTTGTGTAGAAAACAGAGTGGCCCAAGGTTAGGGTATATACATGGACTCAAATGGTTTGGCCACCTGGGCAGAACCTGGAAGGGGAAAGATTGGAAGACTGGGGACAAGAGACTTCTGAGTGGGTATATGGGAATAGGTACAATGTGTCAAAATTTTCATATTGCACATTAGAAATGTGAACTGTTCAGGGTGACTGGCTCAGTCAGTTTGGCTCAGGTCATGATCTCACAGCTCATGAGTTTGAGCCCCGCGTCAGGCTCTGTGCTGACAGCTCAGAGCCTGGAGCCTGCTTTGGATTCTGTGTCTCCCTCCCTCTCTGCTCCTCCCCTGCTCACACTCTGTCTCTCTCTCCTTCAAAAATAAACATTAAAAAACAAAAAGAAAAAAAACGTGAACTGTTCTCTATATAAATTTAGAAAAAACTATATGGAAAACTACCTTTCTTCCATTCACAAAACAAATTCACCTGGCTCCTTAAAATGGGATATCATGCAAAATTAATTGGCTGAATGTTGTGAAGTTGCATCAAAAGCACTTGCTGCTATGTCCACCTGAGACCATGTTGGTGAAGGTGGCAGGGAAACAGACTCTCCAGCTCATGTTTTGTTGTACTAGCGCACACATTTTGGAAAGTGAGTTATTTGGGCCTAGCAGCATGCATACCCTTCAACCCAGAAATAGCAGTTCCAGTTGAAATCTCCCACCATGAAAGAGGCACTAAACAACCAAGTATGTACACAAAATGGCATTTGACATTAGTCATCTCTGCCATTGGTCACCCCACTGATGACACAGTGGGTGTGGGAAGAGTCATGACAGCGGGATGGGCACTTTGCCTCCATGCGGCTACTGCTACTGCTGAATGTCCAACCCACCGCAACACAGAACTGGCCCCCAAGTTAGTACCATCCTTCCAGGAGACCATCTGGCCACTGGAGGACAAACGGACAACTCCACCCTGGAAGGAGCAGTGATTTATTTTAACAGAAGTTGTTATGCATTCTGGGTAAAAGTTTGCCTTGCCTGGGGGAGCCTGGGTGGCTCAGTGGGTTGAGCATCAGACTTCAGCTCTGATCATGATCTCAGGGCTCATGAGTTCAAGCCTTATGTCGGGCTCTGTGCTGACAGCTCAGAACCTGGAACCTACTTCAGATTCTGTGTCTCCCACTGCTCCTCTCCCACTCACTCTCTGTCTCTCTTTATCAAAAATAAACAAACATTAAAAAAATTTAAAGAAAAAAAAAGGTTTGCCTTGCCTGCCTATAGGCGTTAGCCATCACCACTCCCTAAGGGCTTACACAGTATTAAGTGCACTCTCGTAATTTACAGCAAAGTAAATGCATCTGCTCTACAGCAGTGGGCTGAGTGCGTGACATGCGATCCACTGGTCATATTATGTCTGTACCACTCAGAAATGGCTAATCTGATAGAACAATGGAATGGCCTAGAGAAATGACAGCCAGGAGGCTGGTGAGGATGGAGCTCCTCCAGGATGCAGGATACTCAAAATCGAATGGACAGTTAACAAGCTGGCAGAAGATATCCAGACATTTATAGCAGATTATAGTTAATACCCATTGTATATAATTAAATTACTTAAATTGATAAGTAAAAAACCTGATAGGAGGAAATAAAGTACAGAAGAATAAATACAAATATTCACTAAATATATTATAAAAGGGAAAACCTCACGATAACAAGAAGTGCCAGTTATGACTGTCATTTCCCTCACATATTTGAAAAATGGCAGGAATGGATAATATGCAGTGTTGGTGAAGGCTGTGGGGAAACACTCTCATACATGATTTTCTGTACAAGTGCACACATTTTGGAAGGTGAGTGAGTTGGACCTAGCAGCATGCTTACCCTTCAACCTAGAAATTCCAGTTCTCAGAATCTGAATACTTGTTCAAATGTGCCAAGTTAAAGCCCAAGGATTTTTCATTGCAGCAGTATTTGTAGTAGTGACAAAAGGAAAACAACTTCATGTAAACTAATAGAGGACAATTTGTGGGAAAAAGAAGAAGTTAATATTTTTTGAGAACTTACTAGGTACCAGTCAGTGTTCCAAATACTTTACATGTATTAGCTGATTTAATCCTCACAACAGCCCTTCTTTGTCCATTTCATAGGTGAGGCAATTGAGGCAGAGAGCCTAAGTAACTTGGAAAAAAAAAAACGGATTTGAAATAGTATGAGTAGTTTGATTTTACTTTTAGAAACCAACAAGAACAATTCATGTATGTGTGCATGCACATGCGCACACGCATTTGCATGGGAAAATTGTGGATACGGAGGAATCTGATAATAGTTAGCTCTGGAAAGTGAAAATTGGGAAGGAGGATTTTCTCTTTCTACTTATATACTTTTGTATTACTGATATTTTTAAAGTAAGCGTTAGTTTTAGAATTTAAAAACAAATAACATTAACACCTAAAAATTCACCTGAATGCATTATGTTTACATGATTTTGTTCCATTTCACTGACTGAAGGGTTTGCTGTGGTTGTAGGAAGAAGTATTATTCCAGGGCAGGATGAAGTGTGCATTGTGTAAGAACTACATTGAGACTGAGGTTCTAGCTTGGCTTAAGGGAGGAAAAGAGTGGGGGTGGCAGAGGAAGGTGGGGAAATCAGAGGTTGGGAGCATAGACAGGATTTTATCAGAGGAAAACAGAGAGCAGACCCAAAACACCCTCAGGGCTGAAAGAGACCCCATAAGAAGTCTAAAAGCCTGCTCTCCACCCTCCTAATAGCCCTCCTAAAGGCAGACGGCCACATTCAGGGTCATAGTCAAGTTCCCTTATTCTCTCCTTGAGAGGTACAGTGAATTTTACATGCATTCAGCAGCCTGACCATTTGGGAAAATGCCTAATTATCCTTATTATTCCTCCAACCAGTATTTATTAAGCTTCCCTTATCCCAGGCACTGGGAACCAGTTACCTGCCATCAGGGAGCTTATACTCTGATACAGTTATTGAATGACCCACCTTCAAGGTGATCTTCTTTGACTGTTCCTCGTATTCTCTTTATAAGCTCACACATAATCTAGAGTTTGCTTGAAGGGTAATGAGTTAATGATTTGACGAACCATAACAATCAACAGACTGAAGAGGGCATAGGAGTAAGTCAAGATCATTTCAACATCCGAAATGCGTTTTTAAGAAGATAGTTTGGAGGAGGTAATGGCTTTCTTAATTCCAAGTAATAAAATATTTATTTTTTAGATAGCCATACTCAAACCCAAAATCATTTATGTGATGGCTAAACTTTAATATGTGCTCAACTAGTTATGTTCATGTCAAAGTAATTACTGTTATAATCATCTAAATACATTTTTTTTTCTTTTTTTGGAAACTGCCTCTGTAGTGACAACAGGTCTTTTCAGCTTCATCATCCAAACTCTGAAGGCCTTCTCCATCACCACCTGCCTGGTGCCTCATCTGCTGGTCTCTCTTTTGGGGCCACAGTTACCACCAAAGAAGGCATAGGAAGTACCCAAAACAGGATTCACCTAGTTCAAGTAAGAGTATATGTTAACAAGTTCAGGATAAATATGGATTTAGATGGCTTCTTAGTTGTCTGAGCCATGGGTTAGGGTTTTAGGCAGCTGAAGGTTTTTGTCCCTTTTATAGGAAGAAGTTACTCTTTTCTTAATTTTCTTATCCTTCTATGGATTTCCTTATTATTACTATTTGAAGTTTATTATACTCCCATAAAAATGTGAGGGCAGGTGGTACAGAGGCCGTAACACCCCATCTGTGTCACCGTGAACCATCTCATTGTCTCAGGAAGGAATCCTCCCTCCAGGAAGGCTCTGGGTCTTGTGCACACAGAAAGGGGACAATTCACACTTTAAAGTTCCTATAATAAATGAGAAAAACAAGGATGCATATTCTATGTTTGGTCTGTGTAAATAGCCATGCTGCAACCTCTACCAGAAAAAAATACTTTTGTGATTTGGATATTTGAATTGGGCATGTCGTGTAATAGTCTTTAATCAAAACTACATATGTTAAATTGCCCCCAAACTAAGTTATAAAGCTCTTGGGAGCAAGGATTATGTCTTGTTCTAAAAATACCTTTCTAGACTATAAAGAATTGATGTGTCCTAAAGGTTGCTGTTAGACCACTGTTCCAGAGGCCAGAGGGAAGAAATATCACTGGTCTGTCCTTTTGCCTTCAAGAAACTCCTCAGATCATCAGAGGTACAGAGCTGGGCACATTAATCTCAAGGCCCAGTTGTATGGGATTTTTTAACTCATGTACTTAAGATGCATTAGTAAAAATGTCCCATAGTGAATGAACATCAAATAGCCCTCCAACATCAGAACAAGAAATGAATAGTAGAAAAGCTGGAGCTCTCTTTATGAGCAGAAGACTTTACAATAAATCCCTCCAATTCAGGTGCTGTTTTTTCCCCCAAGCAGTAGCAAAATGAGGGAGAGAACAAAATAGAAGCAGATACTCTCAGTGTCTGTGGTCTTCAGATAAATCCAAACTGTGCTCTTGAAGTCATGCCCTGGGTTGACTTTGAGGGCTTCCTCTCCCAGCTACCTCCATAGAGTCTGTACCCAGAAAGCTTCTGTTGGCATCTTAAATGTGAACAATCACAGCACTTCCAGTTGATACCTGACAGGTCTGTGCCTACCTCTACCTGTACCAATCAGGAGCTTCCTACCCTTCACTTTCAGGGTGGATCCTCTGTGTTCCTTGCTTTTAGGAAAAGATTACTAAAGGCCATCCACCCAGCATGGATTCCACACCACAGGCATGATGATGAGTGTCTGTATTTGCTAAGGAACTACCTGGAGCCCTCCACAGAGCAGTCCATGGGAAGCTTGGGGTGAGTCACAAACCACTACACAATAGAATGAACATTGTCTTTACAAGAGGAGCAGAGATGCTTGAACATTTTTCTCTGAGGAAATAGGTCAAAGGGCTTGGCCTTTGATCTGTATGATCCATGCCTCTCAAGCAATGTTAGCGAGTATTATCTATCCCTATTTACCAGAAAAGGAAACTGAGGCAGCCAGCCAGAGAATAAAGTGAATTTTCCATATGACTGTTACCTTCTTGGCACTATATCAGTTGTTCCTGATCATTTTAGAGTAATGTATGTTTCACTAGCATATGCTCGTTGAATCAGTCCGCATGGGTAACTGATGCAATTGCAATGTTATTGGAATGGTGTTTGGAAATATTACGGCTTTAAAAATCTTTTAATTATGTATTTACGGCTAGCCAAAAAAAAAAAAAAAAAAAAAAAAAAGCAATGACCTTTGGGTTGTTTTTATTTCATTGTGGCTGTTACTGCTACAATTGTGATTTTAGGATTAATGCTTAGGAAATCATAGACTCTTAGGAATTAGGAAAAAATCATTTATGACTCATAAACTTACGTTCAGTTGAAATGCCTTAAGACTTTTAAGGTAGTATTTCCCCCTTTTGCCTTTTGGAAACTAAAATTCTCATTAAATTTCATATATGCATTCTGTTCTTTTAAGATATTTTTAAACTTCTATTATTTGAAAATCTGATGAATGTTGCTTTCTATGTGATATGTCCTTAATTAAAATATTGAACACAATAAGCCAAGCAAAAAAACCAGAAGAAAATTAACCAACATTGTTAACATTGAGCTGTTGTTCAGTCAAGTACAAACCCTTCTGTGGTATTGTGCATTTAGATTTCTCTATCCCCTCCAAAGACTGAGCACAGACTCTGTCAGATGCCTTGTGAAATCCCTGTGCACTGTGTCTACAGCACTGATGAGTTTCTCATTCTAGAAATCTCATCTCAAAAAGGGAATGAGGCTAGTTTTCTTGAGTACCCAGTCTCCTCTTTGGGACCACTGCTCTAGGCCCTCTCATCAATAATCCATTCCAGAAGAGCTCCAGAAAGTTGCCTGGGAGCAAAGTCAACTTCAGCGAAATCCATCTTTTTGGAAACCAGGAACAATAGTTGCCTATCTCCGGTGTTCTAGCACTGCTCTGTTTTCTGTGATGTCTCAAAAAGATTACTCACCATGGTTTCACAATCTAATTAACAAACTATGGTAAGGTCAGAGGACATAATTCACCTTGATTGATCTGACCACTTGAACAAATTTAAAGGCCAAGTGCTTTCTTAGCATCTCCACATATCCTGGGCTTCAAGTCTTTTTTTTTTTTAACTGTGCTTGTCTGATCCTTTCAGTTTACAAAGCATTCCTTTGGTGAGAAATATGGAAGAAAAAATAGGAATAAGACAGTTCTGCCTTCTGACTTCTGTAAATATTACTCTATCTTCATTGAGCAGTATATTTGGTCTCTGTTTGATACATTTTATGGTTGATAGTGTTTTCTGCAAAATATATCTCTTAGACAACTTGACACTGCTCTGCATCACACTTTAGCCTCTGTTGTCAGTTTGCCCCATTACTTCCATCATTTGTTCATGTCCTTTCTTTATCTTTGCTAGTCAGAGTGCAGTCTGGTTACAGTGCCTTCCTAATTCCTTAGTTCTTCCTCATTTACAATTACATCTTCCAAATTTCATTTCTGAGAGCTTCCTGTGTATTTTGTGCTATATTTTCTTGTTATAGTTTCTGGTAAATGGGAGAAAGTCCATCATTGTGCTGTACTTTCTGAAACTGGCTTTTTATAATATAAGCCTCCAGCCCTGAATAACAACATTTATGTTCTTCTCTTTCTCATGTTATAAACCCAAGCATGTCCTTCCCAAACATTTTGTTACAGGCTTTATGGTTAGTTTGACAGCCACCCCCCTCATTTATTCCCCTCATTTTTGAGCCAGAAGAGAACCTTTTCTATCCCCTCTTCTTTAGAAATGGTAGAATTTTTCAAACCTGGGTAATTCCCAGCTGTATCCTTCCTCTGTTCCAGTTTTTTAATTTGCTTTAGGGAAGCCCCATCCATTCTTTGGTTGGAACGAGTGGCCTGTGTTGTCCACCCTGCTGAGAACCAGATGTTGGTTCAACTGGTAAGATGGGGTCAGAGGTGTGAAGAGATCCCGTATTGGGGCTGCAGAGGATGCTTCAGACAAAGGAAGCTGGGTTCAATAAGGCAGGAGTAGAATTCTCAACATTTAGCCAAAAACTGAGGACCTGGAGACAGATCTAAAAATCCAATAAAGGCCAATAAAGGGGAGTCAGGTTAAAAAAGACACTAAGAAAAGAAGAAGTAGTGAATCTAGACAGTTACCTTCAGCAAGCACTGTGTGTAAGGCACATTTCTGTTCATTTCTCTTTAAGCTCTCACCCAAAAAGTTTCTATCCTCTTCTTTCCTTTGAGGTTCCTGGATTTCCACTCATGTTTATATTTCATGAGTATATCGTCTCTGCCTTCTTTGTTAGTTGTTTTGTTTTGTTTTTTTGTCAGATACTATTAGTGGGTCTCATCGCTCTAGGTTTTTGGTGATGTCTGTTAGACAACAGCGTCATTTTTTTAATTATTATTATTTTAATGTGTATTTATTTTTGAGAGCGGGTAAGAGGGCATGAGCAGAGAAGGGGCAGAGAGAAAGGGAGACAGAATCCAAAGCAGGCTCCAAGCTCTGAGCTGTCATCACAGAGCCCGATTCAGGGCTTAAACCCACAAGCTGTGAGATCATGACCTGAGCCGAAGTCGGACACTTAATTGACTGAGCCACCCAGGTGCACCAACAACAGTAGCATCATTGCCCCCAAATTGCAAGTCCTCTTTTCTTTATCACCCATAGTCTGTGCTTTCATATCTAGACACCACCATAAAAGCTAACTTTTACTGAGTACTTTCTGTATACCAGCCATATACTATGGCAGTTACTATGTGCCAATTGTGCCGATGACAAAACTGAAGTACAGAGTGCTTAACCTATTGCCCAAGATCACATCACTAGCAAGTGGAATAGTCAGGATTGGAACCCAGGCAATCTGGTTGTAGAATCTGTGTTCTTTTTTTGGGGGGGGGGGGAGGGAGCTGCATTTTGCTTCCTTTTTTTTTCATAAAATTTATTGTCAAATTGGTTTCCATACAACACCCAGTGCTCATCCCAACAGGTGCCTTCCTCAATGCCCATGACCCACTTTCCCCTCCCCCCCACCCCCCATCAACTGTCAGTTTGTTCTCAGTATTTAAGAGTCTCTTATGGTTTGCCTCCTTCTCTCTCTGTAACTTTCCCCACCCCTTCCCCTCCCACCTGGTCTTCGGTTGAGTTTCTCAGGATCCACATATGAGTGAAAACATTTGGTATCTGTCTTTCTCTGCCTAATTTATTTCACTTAGCGTAACACTCTCCAGTTCCATCCACATTGGTACAAATGGCCAGATTTCATTCTTTCTCATTGCCAAGTAGTCTTCCATTGTATATATAAACCACATCTTCATTATCCATTCGTCAGTTGATGGACATTTAGGCTTTTTCCATAATTTGGCTAAGTTGAAAGTGCTGCTATAAACATTGGGGTACAAGTGCCCCTATGCATCAGCACTCCTGTATCCCTTGGGTAAATTCCTAGCAGTGCTATTGCTGGGTCATAGGGTAGATCTATTTTAAATTTTTTGAGGAACCTCCACACTGTTTTCCAGAGCGGCTGCACCAGTTTGCATTCCCACCAACAGTGCAAGAGGGTTCTGTTTCTCCACATCCTCGCCAGCATCTATAGTCTCCTGATTTGTTCATTTGGCGTGAGGTGGAATCTCAGCGTGGTTTTGATTTGTACTATCCTGATGAGGAGTGACGTTGAACATCTTTTCACGTGCCTGTTGGCCATCTGGATGTCTTCTTTAGAAAAGTGTCTATTCATGTCTTCTGCCCATTTCTTCACTGGATTATTTGTTTTTCATGTGTGGCGTTTGGTGAGTTCTTTATAGATTTTGGATACTAGCCCTTTGTCCGATATGTCATTTGCAAATATCTTTTCCCATTCCGTTGGTTGCCTTTTAGTATTGTTGATTGTTTCCTTTCTGTGCAGAAGCTTTTTATCTTTATGAGGTCCCAGTAGTTCCTTTTTGCTTTTAATTGCCTTGCCTTTGGGGATGTGTCAAGTAAGAAATTGCTGCAGCTGAGGTCAGAGAGGTTTTTTCCTGCTTTCTCCTCTAGGATTTTGATGGTTTTCTGTCTCACATTCAGGTCCTTTATCCATTTTAGTTTATTTTTGTGAATGGTGCAAGAAAGTGGTCTAGTTTCATTCTTCTGCATGTTGCTGTCCAGTTCTCCCAGCACCATTTGTTAAAGAGACTGTCTTTTTTCCATTGGATATTCTTTCCTGCTTTGTCAAAGATTAGTTGGCCATACTTTTGTGGGTCCAATTCTGGAGTCTCTATTCCCTTCCATTGGTCTATGTGTCTGTTTTTGTGCCAGTACTATGGTGTCTTGATGATTACAACTTTGTAGTAGAGGCTAAAGTCTGGGATTGTGATGCCTCCCGCTTTGGTCTTCTTCTTCAATATTACTTAGGCTATTCGGGGTCTTTTGTGGTTCCATACAAATTTTAGGAGTGCTTGTTCTAGCTTCGAGAAGAATGCTAGTGCAATTTTGATTGGGATTGCATTGAATGTGTAGATTGCTTTAGGTAGTATTGACATTTTAACAATATTTATTCTTCCAATCCATGAGCATGGAATGTTTTTCCATTTCTTTGTATCTTCTTCAATTTCCTTCATAAGCTTTCTATAGTTTTCAGCATACAGGTCTTTTACATCTTTGGTTAGGTTTATTCCTAGGTATTTTATGATTCTTGGTGCAATTGTGAATGGGATCAGTTTCTTTATTTGTCTTTCTGTTGCTTCATTATTAGTGTATAAGAATGCAACTGATTTCTGTACATTAATTTTGTATCCTGCAACTTTGCTGAATTCATGTATCAGTTCTAGCAGACTTTTGATGGAGTCTCTTGGGTTTTCCATGTATAGTATCATGTCATCTGCAAAAAGTGAAAGCTTGACTTCATCTTTGCCAATTTTGATGGCTTTGATTTCCTTTTGTTGTCTGATTGCTGATGCTAGCACTTCCAACACTGTGTTAAATAACAGTGGTGAGAGTGGACATCCCTGTCGTATTCCTGATCTCAGGGGGAAAGCTCTCAGTTTTTCCCCGCTGAGGATGATATTAGCTGTGGGCTTTTTATAAATGGGTTTTATGATGTTTAAGTGTGTTCCTTCTATCCCAACTTTCTTGAGGGTTTTTATTTAGAAAGGATGCTGAATTTTGTCAAATGCTTTTTCTGCATCGATTGACAGAATCATCTGCTTCTTTTCTTTTATTAATGTGATGTTTCACATTGATTGATTTGCGAATATTGAACCAGCCCTGTATCCCAGGAATGAATCCCACTTGATCATGGTGAATAATTCTTTTTATATACTGTTGAATTCGATTTGCTAGTATCTTGTTAAGAATTTTTACATCCATAGTCATCAGGGATATTGGCCTGTAGTTCTCTTTTTTGCTGGGTCTCTGTCTGGTTTAGGAATCAAAGTAATGCTGGCTTCATAGAGTTTGGAAGTTTTCCTTCCTTTTCTATTTTTTTGGAACAGCTTGAGAAGGATAGGTATTATCTCCGCTTTAAATGTCTGGTAGAATTCCCCAGGGAAGCCTTCTGGTCCTGGACTCTTATTTGTTGGGAGATTTTTGATAACTTATTCAATTTCTTCACTGGTTATGGGTATGTTCAAATTTTTTATTTCTTCCTATTTGAGTTTTGGAAGTGTGTGGGTGCTTAGGAATTTGTCCATTTCTTCCAGGTTATCCAGTTTGTTGGCATATAATTTTTCATAGTATTCTCTGATAATTGCTTGTATTTCTGAGGGATTGGTTTTAATGATACCATTTTCATTCATGACTTTATCTATTTGGGTCCTCTCCCTTTTCTTTTTGAGAAGCCTGGCTAGAGGATTATCAATGTTTTTTATTTTTCTGAAAAACCAAGTCTTGGTTTCATTGATCTGCTCTACTGTTTTTTAGATTCTGTATTGTGTATTTCTGCTCTGATTTTTATTATTTCTCTTCTTCTGCTGGGTTTGGGGTGTCTTTGCTGTTCTGCTTCCTATTTCCTTTAGGTGTGCTGTTAGATTTTGTATTTGGGATTTTTCTTGTTCCTTGAGATAGGCCTGGATTGCAACATATTTTCCTCTCAGGACTGCCTTCACTGCATCCCAAAGCATTTGGATTGTTGTTTTTTCATTTTCATTTGTTTCCATATATTTTTTAATTTCTTCTCTAATTGCCTGGTTGACCCATTCATTCTTTAGTAGGATGTTCTTTAACCTCCATGCTTTTGGAGGTTTTCCAGACTTTTTCCTGTGGTTGATTTCAGGTTTCATAGTATTGTGGTCTGAAAGTGTGCATGGTATGATCTCAATTCTTTTATACTTATGAAGGGCTGTTTTGTGACCCAGAATGTGATCTATCTTGGAGAATGTTCCATGTGCACTCGAGAAGAAAGTATATTCTGTTGCTTTGGGATGCAGAGTTCTAAATATATCTGTCAAGTCCATCTGATCCAATATATCATTCAGGGCCCTTGTTTCTTTATTTATTCTCTGTCTAGATCTTCTATCCGTTTTTGTACATGGAGTATTAAAGTCTCCTCAAATTACCACATTCTTACCAATAAGGTTGCTTATGTTCGTGATTAATTGTTTTATATATTTGGGGGCTTTCGAATTCGGTGCATAGACATTTATAATTGTTAGCTCTTCCTGATGGATAGACCCTGTAATTATTATATAATGCCCTTCTTCATCTCTTATTACAGCCTTTAATTTAAAGTCTAGTTTGTCTAATGTAAGTATGGCTACTCCAGCTTTCTTTTGACTTCCAGTAGCATGATAGATAGTTCTCCATCCCCTCACTTTCAATCTGAAGGTGTCCTCAGGTCTAAAATGAGTCTCTTGTAGACAGAAAATAGGTGGGTCTGATTTTTTTATCCATTCTGATACCCTATGTCTTTTGGTTGGGGCATTTAGTCCATTTACATTCAGTGTTATAATTGAAAGATAGGGGTTTAGAGTCATTGTGCTATCTGTAGGTTTCATGCTTGTAGCGATGTCTCTGGTACTTTGTGGTCCTTGCAACATTTCACTCAGAGTCCCTCTTAGGATCTCTTGTAGGGCTGGTTTGGTGGTGATGAATTCCTTCAGTTTTTGTTTGCTTGGGAAAACCTTTACCTCTCCTTCTATTCTGAATGACGGACTTGCTGGGTAAAGGATTCTTGGCTGCATATTTTTTTCTGTTCATCACATTGAAGATTTCCTGCCACTCCTTTCTGGCCTGCCAAGTTTCAGTAGATAGGTCTGCTACTTCCCTTATGTGTCTACGTTTGTATGTTAAGGCCCGTTTATCCCTAGCTGCTTTCAGAATTCTCTTTATCCTTGTATTTTGCCAGTTTCACCTATGATATGTCATGCGGAAGATTGATTCAAATTATGTCTGAAGGGAGTTCTCTGTGCCTCTTGGATTTCAATGCCTTTTTCCTTCCCCAGATCAGGGAAGTTCTCAGCTATGATTTGTTCAAGTACACCTTCAGCCCCTTTCTCTCTCTTCTTCTTCTGGAATTCCTATGATATGGATATTGTTGTGTTTGATTGCATCACTTAGTTGTCTAATTCTCCCCTCATACTCCTCGATTTTTTTATCTCTCTTTTTCTCAGCTTCCTCTTTTTCCATAATTTTATCTTCTAATTTACCTATTCTCCCCTCTGCCTCTTCAATCTGCACTGTAACCACCTCCATTTTATTTTTCATCTCATTTATAGCATTTTTAAATTCATCATGACCATTTTTTAGTCCCTTAATCTCTGTAGCAATAGATTCTCTGCTGTCCTCTATGGTTTTTTCAAGACCAGTGATTAATTTTATGACTATTATTCTAAATTCTTGTTCCATTATATTGCTTAAATCGGTTTTGATTAATTCGGTAGCTGTTGCTACTTCCTGGGATTTCTTTTGAGGAGAATTCTTCTGTTTCATCATTTTGGCTAGTATTCTGTCCCCTATTCATTTTAAAAGCTTGTTGTATGCTCTGCACCTGCGAGCACTGCTATATTAAAGGAGGGTAATACACTGTACAGGGCCTGGCCCTTCAGGAGGTATTTTTTCAGGGATTGTTACTTGCTCTGTGTTGTAACTTTGGTTATTTTATTATCCTGCTTGTAGTAATATTTTGGACCCTCCACCAGATGTGCTTTGATTTGCTCCTGGAGTAGCCCTGTAAAGGAAAACAGATAGACAAACAGAACACAAAAACATGCAAACACACAAACAAATAATACAAATAAACAAAAACAAAAACCTAAAGACTAAAAACAAAAAACCCAAAAACACTGACTACAAGTAAAGAAGAGGGTGGAGGCTGTGCTGATGGTAGAGCACATACAAAGAGAGAAATGACAGGAGCGAGGGTGGGAGGGGGAGAGGAGAAAAAATAAACATTGATTAGGCAGAGAGACTAAAAGGCTTAATCCAGAGAGAGAAAGGAAAATAAAGAAGGAGGTGGGGAAAATGAAATGAAGATAAAGTTACTCATACAGAGAAACTATATGGCTTGATTATTTCAGTGAGAAAGGAGTGTAAAGAAGAAGGTGTAGAACATGTATCAAGACAATGGATTAAATATGTCTGTTTAGACAGACCAATAATCAGAGTAACCAGCCTAGTGGAGGGAAGAGATAAGGAGGAGAATTGGGGGGAGGGGGTCGTGGAATATATCTATATATCCAGAATTGACCTAGAGTTAATCCAGGCAACGCTGCATCGCTTGTAGGTAGTAGCTGTCTGAAGGGTCTGTGCTGCTCCGGTTCATGTGCTGCAAAGGGGCGTGGTTTGGCATTATCTGGACCCACCTCTACTATGGGTCCAGGAAGTGATCCCTGAGGCCCCGCCTTGGTGGGGGGGGGGGGGCGGAAATAGTGATTTCCCCCTCCCCCCCCCCCCCCCCCCCCAGTCTCTTCTCCATGGAGCCAGACCCGGTGGACTCAGTTTGAGTCATCTTCACTGTGCTGCGGGCGCAGATGGGTGGTCCTTCTCGCTCCACCAACTTCCCTGACCCTGCGCTTGGCTACGATTCAAAGTCCCACTCATGTGCTCTGGCCCTGGGGAAATGCCTCTCCCAGTGGTGATATGTGGTCCCGGCTGGCTTTGTCTGTGCCACAGCACTTCAGGGAGGACCGCCTTCTGCTGTGCACTGAGCTGCCGCCCTCGCCGCAAGCCCCTGGGGTGGCAGGCGCAGGCAACCTTTGTCTTTTCCCACGGCACTGCAGGGAAACCGTGCGGCCTTTTCCTCCTGCAGACGATGCCCTTGGCCCAGCCGCTGCGCCCAGGCGTGGCAGACACAGGCAGGTTACGTACTATTGCACAGCCCTCCAGGGAGGGAACCACTTTCTCCAGCTGTGGACTGAGCCTCTAACCTACCACTGCACCCAGGCCTGGCTCCCCTCCTCCCCAGGTGCGCGAACAGGGAGCCGGCACCAGTCCAAAGAAAGCCCCGCAGTTAGAGATTGGATCCCTGTCAGTCTCAGTCCAAGGTCTTTCTCCTCTCCAGATACAGTCTCGCACTTCCCTAGCCGCTCTTTCTCTTCCCTTTGTCTTTCCGCAGAAGATAGAATCTGTGTTCCTAACCCCCTTCTCTGAATCTATTTGTTTTCCTGGTACCATTTTCTTTGTTATTTTTCCTGGAGAATCACCAGGACCCCCTTTATTATTATTACTTCCCTTTACCCAATGTAACTAGTATCCTCTTTAGTTTCATATTTTGGAATATCACGTAGGTAAGTTTGTGTTTGCTTTTGTTTGTTTGTTTGTTTTTAAGTAGGCTTCACACCCAGCACAAAGCACAACTTGGGGCCTGAACTCACGACCTGAGATCAAGATCTGAGCTAGGATCAAGAGTCAGATGCTTAAGCAACTGAGCCACCCAGGCACCCATCATCTAGGTAAGTTTTTAGTCTACTAATTTACTTATTTCTTTCTCAGATTTATTCATGTGCCCTTCTATAAGCATTAGTTGAGTTCCTTCTGTGTTGTGAGCTGTGTGACCATGGTTCTTACCCCTAGGGAGAATCAGTCCCTGATTGGGACTGATTAATGACTGATTAATGACTGATTAATCAGGGACTGATTCAGGGACAATTAATATCTTTAAGCAGTTGATGAATACAGAAAATTTTGTGCAAAATGTGTATATATTCACATGTGACTTTGAGGACATATTCACATAACTGTTACCAGATTCTCAGGAGTCTGTGACCCCCTCCCATAAAGATGAGAATCACTCGTCTAAAGAGACACAGAAATCGTTATAATACCATGACACCCTGATTAGATCTAGGAGCTATAGTCCCAAACATGTTTTCCCAACCTTATGAGAGGTACTTCCTCTTTGATTGGGTCAGTCCTTCCAATGTTATATGATTTTTTAATATCATCTGATGACTGACAGGAACTTTAAAGGGTCTGGGATTTTACTTAAAAACTAACAAGTTAGGCTGATACAGTTTGATGATGCTAGCAGAAAACACAAGACTCCTGAGTTAGAGGCAAAAGACTATGTTCTTCACAGCAATAGCATCGCTAGAGTATTAGCATTTCCAATTAGCTTTCCAGGCCCCAATTCCCACAAAGCAATGTGGTGAGGGCCAGTTGACACCTGGAGGTGCCATGGGCTGCATATAGTAGAGGAACCCTGAGATTAAGGAACTCAAATCTTTTATAATGGGTGGTAAGCCTCCCAGAAGGTGATGTTATCTTATTATACTGAACAGTAAGCATTGCTGCTAATTCCTTCACAGGGGGACAGTTTTCCACACTGCTCACTATACCCACATCCTTGAGAAGGTAGTTTGAAACCAAAGCATGTGCCTCTGCTCATGCAATGTACTCATCTTCAGCATGTGACTTACTCCCCTCTAGGGGTTTCCTCAATCCCTTCCCTTCCTCCTCACTGATTTCCTGCTCTGCATCCTTCCACAGAGTGCACTCCAGAACTGTATCCTGAATGTCTTCTGAGGACACTAGTTCAATCTAGAAAAACTACCAGGATTTTGTATATGGTTTTTTGGAGGGAGAGGGGCTCCTAGTTATGAACAAGGGAGACACACCAAGGGCAGAGATGTGGCCTTTGGGTTGAAATATTGTGTGTTTCCTTCTACCTGGGCAATTACTGCTGCTGACCTGAACACAGACCCATTGTGGAAAGTGGGGAAGGTTTTAGTCCTGGGAGTATGAACAACTGATAGCTGCTGGGCTAGTACTTCTATGTTAAATAGCAAAGCATCACACCCATTACATGAAATTGGTCTTCAAGGAAGTACAGTATTGTGCATTAGACTCAGAGGTTTACCAGTTTGCCCATCGCAGTGAGGGTAACTAGATGTTTTTCTCAGAAATAGAGACAAGTACCACCTTAATGGCTTCTTTGAAAGTGAAGGTTATAAAATAACATATTCTAACTGAAAACGGATTAGACCATCTTCCTAATATCTAGCTTGGTGATGAGGAGAAGCAGAGAAGAGTCTATTTCTCACACTGCCATTTCAGCAGAACATTTTATGGAATCATAGCCAAAGTAAAACATTTTTGTGAAATAAATACCTGTCTTCTCTGAATCCAATTCCATCTTTGATTAGTACTAATGGCCTATGAGGAAGAGAGGACAAACCGTTTTCATCTTTCATGTTGTGTGGAATCAGTAGCCACTAAGCATACGTAACATCCATAGAGCATTAGCATCATACCCTCCTCTGCCCACTCCCTACACGCACACCCCAAAAAACCTATGGTAAGGAGCTAGTAAAGACTATATGGAATTATTAATTTAAAAAATATATTTTTCCTTCAAAAATATACCTCATAAGCTGCAGAAGTTATATAGCCAGAGATGTTTGGATTCCAAAATTGTTGAAAAAAAAAATAAAAGGATGTGGAAAAGTGAGAACAAGTTAAGATGATGCCCAAGGGTCCATGCAAGGAAATATCTAAAGAAAAGACCGAGGAATGGAGACTAGAGAACTATGTAAACAAAATTGACATGAATAATCCATGTAAAACATTCGCTACAGTACACGGCAGCTATAAATATTAGTATTACTATTTACCTGAGCTGGGGAAGCAAGACAGATTGCAGTAATATGTGTTTATTTATTTGTTCATTCATTTTTCAAGTCATTTATTCATTCATTATTTGTTTAAAATTATGTGTCCTAGAATTTAGGTACCTTCCATTGTCGCCTGCATTTCAGTTTCACTTTCTTCATGAATTTAAAGATTACTTGAATCAACTTACTTAGCTAGAACTCTGTAGTCAGATAAGCAAAGAGGAAAGACCTGTGCCAGATTCCAAGGCAGAAATAGATTCAACAGAAGGAAGAACCCCTCAGGGTAACAAGCCCCTGGGGTCAGTGGCAGCCTGGAGGGCTACTGTTCTAACTCAGGAGGCTCCAGGGCCTTTCAGTCTTCTCTTGGGAACCCTGCTCCCCATGTCTGTCTCTGAAGGGGTTGTTTTGAGCATTGCATGCCTTAATGAATGGGAAGCACTGTACTGTGGTAGACAACCAGGAAATTATAGTTGTTATTAACAATTACAGGTAATACAAAGTTAGGTTTTATTAGCATGAACTTCATTATCAGAATGCACTGCTTCAAATTCTGTTCTTTAGCTATATAATTTGATAAATTATTTGACCTTCCTAAGCCTCTGTTTCCTTATCTGTAAAAGATTATGATCATGAGGATTAAATTATATCATGTCTGTAAAGTGCAATACATGAGACTAGCACATACTGAGTGCTAAATATAACGTCTACTACAATTAATACAGCTACTATTACCACTGCTACTACTATCATCATCATTATTATTATCATTATTAACACCTCTTTTGGGGGGCACCTGGGGGGCTCAGTCAGTTGAGCATCTGACTTTGGTTTTGGTTCAGGTCGTGGTCTCCTGGTCGTGGGATCGAGTCCCATGTTGGGTTCTGCCCTGAATGTGGAGCCTGCTTAGCATCCTCTCTCTCCCTTTTACCCTCTCTCTCCCTTTCCCTGCCTTCTCAAAATAAATAAATAAACTTTTTTTTTAATACTTCTTTTGGTATTTAACAACTCTAGGATTCCTGCTTTGCCATCCTTGTTTTCTTCAATAGAGTTATATTGCTGTCAAATGAATGGGGGAGGGAAATGTTTGGGTCAAGAAGAAAAGAAACCCGAGAACAAAGTTAGTGTGTCTTTCCTTCTGTCTCCTTTAATCTGCAGCTTCCCATATTTGGTCTATCAGGATGAACCTGACCAACAGGGCTTGGGATGCTGGTGGGACCTCGTGAAAAGCACATGTTCTTCTCCCAGTCCTTCTACCCCTTCCCTTCCATTGGCCCTCAACCACCACAAACCCATCTTCCCGGGAGGAAGGAATCCTGGTGTCCCCAACTTTGAGAAGACAGGACCTCACTCAAGTCCCAGCCCTGAAACTTTCTAATTTGGATTTAACTTCCTCCATGGTATAATTGGGATAACACTTTGAGGAAGCTGTTGGGAAGACTAGATGATACACATAAATGATGTACATAAAGTCCCAAACACAGTGGCAAGCACATAACAGTTGCATAATAAATGCCAGTTTTTTCCTAATAGCTGATGTTCAGAATTGTTCTTAGAACCAATCTTGGAAGAGGTTTATTATATACTAGAGTATTTGTCACAATGTTATTTATAATAGCAAAAATTAGAAATAACTTAAATGTTCAACAGTAGGGGATAATTTCATTTTTTTAATGTTTATTTACTTCTTTATTTTTTTAATGCTTATTTATTTTCATGAATTTTAATTTATTTTTTAATTTATATCCAAGTTAGTTAGCATATAGTGCAACAAGGATTTCAGGAGTCGATTCCTTAATGCCCCTTACCCATTTAGCCCATCCCCCCTCCCCCACCCCCTCCTGTAACCCTCTGTTTATTCTCCATATTTATGAGTCTCTTCTGTTTTGTCCCCCTCCCTGTTTCTATATTATTTTTGCTTCCCTTCCCTTATGTTCATCTGTTTTGTATCTTAAATTCCACCTATGGGTGAAGTCATATGATATTTGTCTTTCTGTGACTAATTTCACTTAGCATAATACCCTCTAGTTCCATCCACATAGTCGCAAATGGCAAGATTTCATTCTTTTTGATTGCCGAGGGATACTCCATTGTGTGTGTGTGTGTGTGTGTGTGTGTGTGTGTGTGTGTATGCATTGTGTGTGTGTGTGTGTGTATATATATATATATATATATATATATATATATATATATATATATATATATATGCACACCACATCTTCTTTATCTATTCATCCACCGATGGACATTTGGGCTTTCCATACTTTGGCTGTTGTTGATAGTGCTGCTATAAACATGGGGGTGCATGTGCCCCTTCAGAACAGCACACCTATATCCCTTGGATAAATACCCAGTAGTGCAATTGCTGGGTCGTAGCTGGTTGTTCTATTTTTAATTTCTTGAGGAAACTCCATACTGTTTCCAGAGTGGCTGCACCTGTTTGCCTTCCCACCAGCAGTGTAAAAGAGATCCTCTTTCTCTGCATCCTCGCCAACGTCTGTTGTTGCCTGACTTGTTAATGTTGGCCATTCTGACAGGTGTGAGGTGGTATATTATTGTGGTTTTGATTTGTATAGCCCTGATGATGAGTGATGTTGAGCATTTTTTCATGTGTCAGTTGGCCATCTGGACGTCTTCTTTGGAGAAGGGTCTATTCATGTCTTTTGCCCATTTCTTCACTGGATTATTTATTTTTTGGGTGTTGAGTTTGAGCTCTTTATAGATTTTGGATACTCACGCTTTATCTGATATGTCATTTGCAAATATCTTCCCCCATTCCATCAGTTGCCTTTTAGTTTTGCCGATTGTTTCCTTCACTGTGCAGAAGCTTTTTATTTTGATGAGGTCCCAATAGTTCATTTACTTATTTATTTTTATTTAAATGTTTTTATTTATTTTTGAGAGAGAGAGAGAGAGAGAGCATGAGCGAAGGAGGGGCAGAGAGAGAGGGCAATACAATCTGAAGCAGGCCCCAGGCTCTGAGCTGTCAACACAAAGCCTGATGCAGGACTCGAACTCACAAGCCATGAGATCATGACCTGTGCTGAAGTCAGACACTTAACTCACTGAGGCACCCCAGCAATAGGGGATCGCATTTAAATTTAAATAAAACATTTAAATAAATGTTTAAATAAATTTTTATTTAAATAAATAAATTTAAATTTAAATAAAACATCGCATACCCACATGATTGGAACTTAAGCTATCTTAAAAAATCTTTTTTGTGTAATATTGAATTTGAAAATAAGAATGATATAAGTACAAAAAATTTTAATTGAGCACTCTGACACCAAATTTGTAAGGAGAAAATTGTTTATATATACAATATATACACAGTGAGAATAAAAATGGAAGGAAATATGTATAACATTAATAGTTCTCTTTGTATGGCTGCATTTTGAAGTTATTTTCTAGATTTTACAGCAACTGTACATGATTTTTTACATGAATGTGCATTAATTTTATAACTGCACATACAAAAAAAAAGTTTAAACAAAACCAAATTCCTATGGACTAGAAACACATTCCCTCTAAAAACCAAGTTCCTTAGTTTCTAGCATAGATTGGAAAAGGGAGAGGAAAAATTTAAAGATTGGCATGACTGCTTACCTGGTGACCACCAAATATCACTGCCGGGCTGTCAGGAAAGAGCAGACCTGCCCCTAGCATTTGCAAGACCTAAAGCAAGAGTTCCAACAGGAGGTGTCCAGTTCTCTTCTCTTCCTGCCCAGCTCTGTCCTGCACTGATGCCATCACAGACTGGATACCCAGCTCACATCTCCAAGTCCCATCCACCCCCCAAACAGACACCTCTTGGCCACCACATTGGCTTAGGGGTAAGTTCCTAGTTGCACATCTACCCTGTCTGGGAGGAGGGACCAGACCAGAGGCCAACATGGGCTCTGGAGGTGGGTTTGGGGCCTTTGAGGTAGTGTGTCCCCACAGCTTGTGGCTAGAAGATGAGTACTGGCTGAGAGTAGAATGTCCCTTTGATCCCGAGGACTCCTAGTCCCTTGAGGAAGGGGTGTGGCAAAAGAGGGACAGAGTTGGAACCCAAAGCAGAATTCCAGTGACCTGAGGCCTAAGGACAAAGTTGGGAATGGACTCCTGGAAGCCACATTTGATGTTTCTGACATGAATAGAAATATAAATAAGAATGAACTCCAGATAGCAGTTTGTATGCCTAAAAGATAACGTTACAGAAAATCTAATAAAGTGCTTAATTTAACCATTACTCATTCTTCAGCTGTAATTTTCCCTCCATCACCTTCCCGCATAGTGTCAACTAATCATGTTTAGTTCCTGTTAGAACGTAAACTTCTCAGTAGTGAACTTCCCTGGAGCTCCACCGGCCTGCAGACGGAGCTGTGTTCCACGATTCCCCGGGCCAGCTCTGTTTTAGAAAGCCATTTCCCTATTCCAACTGAGCTCTGCTTTCCTGTTATTTCCATATACAGGATGATATTGGGCAAATCTGTGTCCTCTGTGTTTCTCCCAGACGCAGCCAGCTCTCTTCCCCACTTCCCTTCCGTACTCATCCCCCTGCCTCTTGTCTCCCTTCCAGCTAAATTCTTCTCATGTACTTTCTTCACTTAATGTCTCATCCATTCCTGAGATTCCAGGGAACATCTCCATAAATGATTCCCAAATCCTTTTCTACCTCTGCTCTCTCCACCGTTACCTCACATCCCTAATCCTGAGCTCATAGTAACCAGTTTCTCCCCTTACTCCTATACCTACATGAATGGTACCACCCTTTTTTGTTTTTTCTCCCCCATAACCAAGGTGTCAGATTTTTGCAGGCACTGGTCCTCAAGCTCACCGTTTGCTTTTCCTCTGTACTTGCACTGCCTTGGTCCAGACCGTCTTCATCTGCACTGAGATTATTACAAATTCTATACTTGGTCACCTTCCTCCCAGCACTTCCCCATACAACCCATCTCATGTCAGGGTTCCCAAACTTCCCAGGATTCCTTAGGAAGCTTTTAAAAAATGTGATTGCCTGTTATGTTTTACTGGATTGGAACCTTGTGTGGTATGGGCCCATCAGTAGCTCCAAATTTTTATGAGGCTTCCCTGGTGACAGATACAAAGTCTGCAGGTCTCCTGTTGGGAACCACTGCATATCATGGTCAAATTAATCTTCCAGAAATATTGTCTTAGAAATGCTGAGTGGCTCCCACTGGCCCCCAATACTATCGCAAATCTGAATCCTGCCTTTTAAAACTTTCTGTAGCCTGCTCTGACCTGCCTCATACACCATCTCCTTCTAATCCCTCGCCTGTAGTCAAGGCCATCTACTTGATTTCTTCCTAACACCTTGTGAATAGCCTCCCAGCCTCTGGTCTGAATTCCCTCCTTGCCCCTCTTCCAGGAAGCCTCTACTTGTCTTCACTTGCTCCCTGAGTACCCGGGGAGTGTGCTCTTTGTACCACCCTTCTGACACTTGGCTTCTGCTGCCCCTAATTGCAGTTCATCTTTGTCCAGCTGGGCCCAGAGCTGGGCAGGAGCAGGTATTTAGCAGCTTCCAGTTTCCTCCCTCCCCGCCCCCTACCACTGCCCATCTAAGCCAGAGTAAAATTGAGGAGCTAATCTTTCTCACATAACCTTGTGCTCCTATCACCCAGTCCAGGGCCTTTCAAACAGGGCAAGTGCATAAAGTCAACTTTTGACTTTGTTTTTTACCAAGAGACTAAAACATTAATTGTTTTTTCTTAAGGCTTATACCAAATTGTATAAAAAAGGATTTCAGCTCTCGCACCCAATCCAGAAATGTATATTTCCACCTCAGCTAACAGTATGTTCTTTTTCTCCTGATTTATTTCTCTTTTTATGCTTACAGTGAGGGAATAAACAGTCCCATCGGCTCATCCCCAGTTGATACTTTCCAGCATCTTTTACTCCGATATCTTAACCTGAATGTCAAAACGAAAATGCGAAACACCTCCCAGGCAAAACACACTCATCCTTATAACCTGTTTCTTTAGTGTTCACCCGTTGAAAATAAAGCCAGGGCAAAAAAGAATTTAAAATCTGTCATAGCAGATCTTACTTACTTGAAATGTTAATTGACTTAATATTATTTTGTCTCCATGGTCACCTTTGCACTACTGACACTCTCAGGGACCTGTGAAAGGCATTTTTTTTTCTCCCAGGACCCACCCCTGGGTGAACCCACCTTGTCCCTGACCTCTCATCTGGTAGAACTTTCCCTCTGTGACCAAAGCAGGAAAGTCACAGAGTCTGTTCTGGTACACCAAACACCTTTATTAAAAATCCAAGGAAAATTCAGGGCACAAACCATAGGCAGGTGAGGGTAGTTACCACCTCCATATCTCACCTGAGAACTTGGCAGAGTTTTGAAGCATCTAGCTGCCTCCTTTTATTTTATTTTATTTTATTTTATTTTATTTTATTTTATTTTATTTTATTTTTACTTGTTCCTCCAGGCGTCCTTGGACCTACTTGTAATTGTTTCACAAACTTCTTTTGAGAGCCTCCCAAATGTCAGCACTAAGCTAGACACTTGGGAACAGAAATGACACACTGCCTGTCCCTCGGGAGCTCACAGTCAAATGGAGGAGTCAGACAGGTGTGCCAGTAACCATTAACAAGAGAGCATGAAGAAGGTTCATATGACCTAAGAACCAGGTTCTGGGAGTAGAGCAGAGAGCAAGAGGTGGGATAGGGAGAGAAGAGAGAGACTTCTCCAAAGAGCCAAACTTGAGCTCAAACTTGAATTGTAAATAGAAGTTATCTGGAGGTGAGAAGGGGGAATGAATGGGACACAAACAGGGAATTCTAGGTAAAATAAAAATCACACACATTGTCTTGTGGCTTTGCAGAGCTCGGAAACTTCAGGAAAAACAAGCAATTCCAAATGACTAGGGCATGGCATGTTGGAGAGTCCACTGTAACCCCATCCCTACCCTATAAGGTGAGTCTGGGAAGGGAAGAGGAGGCCAGATCCTGATAGGCTTATAATATTGACCTAAAAATATGATGTGTTTGTACATGTAATGAAGAGCCATTACAGGATATTTACAGTTTTGAAAGATCACCCTGGCTGTTGTATGGAGAAGATTGGATTATAAATGTGAATGCAGGGTGACAGGTGGGTATTGCTGCAGCTCAGGAGAGGGACAGTGGTATCTTGGATTAGGGTACTGGCGGTGGAGATGGAGAGAGGGGACAAATGGGAGAGATAATTAAGAGGCAAAATCAAAAGGGATATTGGTGGTGGATTGGATGTAAGTGGGTGAGAGAGGAGGGGGGAGGGTCAGGAGTGACTCCTAGGCTTTCAGTCTACACAACAAGTTGCTAAGTTAGGGCCACCAGAGTAGAAGCACCTTTGAGAGGACAGACCAGGAATTTGGATTTTCACCTCCTTTTACTAAATCCAAAGAGAAGTAATGAGTAGGTAGTTGGGAGCTCAGAGGAGAGGTCAGGATGGAGTGTTTACATTTGCAAGTCATTTGGGCTCAAAGCCCATATGATGAGCTGAGAGCTGGAAAGAGGCCCTGGATCTAAGTTCTCAGGGGATTCCAACAGCTAATGAATAGATGGAAAGGTGAGTGGACTCTAGAGTAAGAACAGGAGGCCAGAGGGGGCATACAAATCAGAAGACAGAAATTCCAGAAGCATTGGAAGGGTCCATTTTGAGAAGGAGAGAGTGGTCAGATGCAACAAGTATTGTTGAGAGATCAAGTAGGATAAGAACAGAAGACAGGCAAAGACAACGCTGTTCACCTTCACGAAAGCAGGAAGGAGCATGTCACAGGAAGGGTGGGAAGGAAAGAACTGGAGCCAGGGAGGCAAGAGTGCTTTACAAAACTGGCTGAGGGAGAGACAATAGCGCAGTAGCTAGAAGGGAACTGGGATGGAAGAGTTTGAGTTTTGCCTTTTTTTATTACGGAAGAAGATGTTGATGGGAAGAGTGTAGGTAAAAGGGAGACACTGAATACTTCAGAGATGGAAGGGGTCAGTCCAAAGCATTGAATGAGAAGTGCCTTTTCTATTCCTTCCAGAAAACTTTCACTGAAACATTCCTGCCAAGTTTGGGGAAGAGGCCTCCAGTGCCCCCTAGAATTTTGCTTTTTCCCGTAGGGTATTTTTTGCCCAATGCGGATTGCCTATCTACTCAGTAGACTGAACTCGAGTCAGGTCTGGGAGGGATGTGTGGTGTTCACCATGTGTCACCAGCCTGGCACAGTGACTCTCAAGTGTTTGGTCTCAGGGCTGCTTATACCCTTAAAAATTATTGAGGACCCAAAAGAGCTTTTGTTTATGTGAGTTATATCTATTGACATTTGGAGTATTTGAAATTAAAGCTGGGAAATATTTTAAACATTTATTTACTTATTTATCTTATTTATTTATTTATAAATAAATAACACAATTAAGCCCATTGTACATTAGCATAATAACATATTCATGAAAAATAACTATATTTTTCCAAAGAAAAACCATTGAGAAGAATGGCATTATTTCACAACTTTGACATATCTCTATAATGCTGGCTCAAAAGAAGCCAGCTGGATTCACATATCTGTGTTATATTCTGCTAGTCATGATACTGTACAAGGTCCAGGCTTTGGAAAGCTCCACTGTACATTTATGAGAGAATGAGAAAGAAGAAGGCACATAACATTTTTCGTTATGAAATGGTTTTGACCTTGAGACCCCTGAAAGGGTTTCAGGGACTCTCAGGGATCCTTGGACTATACTCTGAGAACCAATGATCTGACCTGTTGAGAGGACCATATGAATTATTTCATTAACCAGAGCTTTGAATACATTCCCAGGGATTTCCATCTCTCTATCATGCTTTCCAACAAAATACATAGCTCAGGGCAACAATTATAGAATCCTTATGATAAAGAACTTCTCATTTAGCCAATCTGCCTTTAATTATTGTTCCCATTTCCATCCCTTTAGTCAGTTAACAGCTTCTACCATGATTTTTGTTCAATATTGAAATTATTTGGTTGAAATGATTTATAAAAACATAGAAATTTCACCAAAAGATCTGTCCTTTTGATGGTTCCCACAATGAACAAAATAGTTTTATATAAAATATTTTTATGAGTATATTATCAAATTTAATTTCAAAAAAATTCAACTCCCTTGAGAAATGGTTCCCTTGTTTATTATTAATCAGCAGAAATTGTTTGGACCATACTTCTTCCAGGTGCATGGAACCATTTCAGTTTCAGAGGACTGGGCAGGGAGCCTGATGTTTTTAGGTTCATGGTCCTATTCACATTAACCTTCTGTGTCACCTTGACCAGGTCACTTCCCCTTTGGGCCTCATTGTTACTTTCTTCTGTAAAACTAGACCAGTGGTTCTAATACTCATGTGAAGGAGCAATCAGAAGTCAAGGGCTTTTCCTCGAATACCATATTCTTTGCTGAACACCATAAAATAGTGGCAAATTTAGTTAGACTGAGTGGAACAGGAACAGTTTTAGACTTAAAAAATATGTATTATATGATCCCTTACTGGATCAAACCAGGGGGCACAGAAGTCCATTAAAAAGAAAAGAAGAGAGGGGTACCTGGGTGGTTCAGTCAGTTGAGTGTCTGACTTCGGCTCAGGTCATGATTCTCACAGTTGGTGAGTTTGAGCCCCACATTGGGCTCGCTGCTGTCATGCAGAGTCCACTTCAGATCCTCTGTCCCCCTCTCTCTGTCCCTCCCCTACTTGTGCTCTCTCAAAAATAAATAAAACATTTGTAAAAAAAAAAAAAGAAAAGAAAAGAAGGGGAAAGAAAAGAAAAAAGTCATGCAATTAATCATGGTCAACTATTTGCAAATTATCCTCATAAATATTTATTTTCCATTTGTTTATTCCAACTTACTGTCAACCTTCATTTGCAATGCTGTGGCTTTTAGAGTAATAGATGGGAAGAAAACTTTAAAGAAATTCTGTCCATCAACTACCTATGCTAATTGAATAAAGTCCAATTTTAAACTATAGCTTTGAAACCCCTCAATTTTGCATGGGAAACAACAAACCTTCCTCATGAAAGGAAGGTTCCTATTGACTTTAAAAAGCCTAACATCCTATGCTTTTACTATAATTCTGCTGTTCAACAAACAGACTATGAGAACCAAAAGAGCTTCTAGTCAAATTCCTACTTACAGATAAAGCAAAGCCAGACCTAGAGAGATTCTGGGGTTTTCCTAAATTCAGCTAGCTAATAGGCAGCCAGGTGGACTTCCATCCCAGGTTTCTTGCTTACTGGTGTACTCAGTATTTTTCCACTCTACAAGTTTGCCTGATAATAAATAGCACATACACTCCAGTGCACATATAGTTTGTTGTCTCTTGGTATTCTATCATCATTTGTAACTTAGCCAACAATTATTTCTTCGGTTGAGAAGTTGACATTAGAAATCTCATCTCTGGCACATAAGATTCTTATTTGTTTATAAGTTAAGATTTAATTAAAATTCACTAAGTTCTTTTTAAGCTAGAAGAGATGGAAAAATATGCAAAGCAGTGAATTTAATTATGAATTGATTAGTCCACTGTTCTATAAGTGTCTGTCTTCTTTTTGTTATCCATTGTACGTGCCATTCATTCTTGTTTGGTTTGTGAGCTATAATGAAGTCTATGTGTTTGTCGTTGAGATCAGCAGTTAAGTCTGCATTTATCTATTGTAGTGGATGACAGAAGATCTCAAAAAGAAATTTCTGATTGTCCATGGGGAGAAGACTGCTCACATCACTGTTGGAACCCTAAATGACCTTCTGAGAATGAAGTACCCCAAAGCTCCTCGTGTGATGGGGAACACCTCCCTTAGTGGGCAGCAAAGAGGCCTAAGTTCCCACTTCTTATATTGAAAATCAAAGTTAGTTAGAAATCAAAGTTAGAAATCAAAGATTTCTTCCATAGGAACTCATAGAATTATGTTAAGAAGATGTGAGTTGTAGCAATTCTGTAAAGAAGATGTGAGTTGTAGCATCTAGTCACAAACAAAAATACCTACCTGGTGAGTCAAACCTACCATTTTGCCCAATGTATAGCCAACTTGTTATATACTAATGTCTCTGGCTCCTCAAAAGCAATTTGGCCTCTCATTCCTACTCTGGCATGCAGTCGGATTTTTCTGAGGTTAAAATTTCCATTTTTGAAAGCATCAATAAATAAATAGTTCTCTCAGGATCTAGAGTGAAGAAATCTGCAGATGGATTTACTGCTTAGGTCAGACTCCACTCAAATATGGAGGAGATTGCTGAGGAGAAAAGGCTTCAATTGTCACAGTTTTGTTTCACTTTGCTTATTAGGTCTAGGCACTCCTAGGTCATAGTGTTGTTTGCAACACAAAATGTAGCTGGCTTCTTTTCCACTCATGATAATTCCACTCATGATAATTCTTCTACCTTTTTAAGGCCTGATATGAAGTTTAAAGAAGTTTTCCATCCAATTATTGTCTCTCTTGCCAGGATTTTGGGATAGTTTGCAGTGACTAACACAAAAGAAGGTATGTTCCGTTTATTAGAACAAAGTCCTTATGTTGCAGATGTTTCTGCTACAGAAAGCTAAGGCTATTTGACATTAACCAAATCACAGGATCGTGCCAGTGGAGGAAATCATATTTTGTCCTGTAATGCTGAGCCACATCTGATCTTTTAAAAAGAGTATCTCCTAGATTCAGGAAATCCTGGTAGAGAGTGTACATCCTCTCTTGAGACTCCCATTTTCTGATCATAGCTGGGGCTCCACAAATGTTTGTTGATTCATCCAGAAACTCAGTCAGCTGTCTCTAACCACCTCCATTATTCAGGGAGTCCTTCCCCTGCTGGTTCCCTCCAGCAGCAGATGAGAGCAGCTACCACGTCCTCTGTTGAATTGCCTGCAGCATTTTCACCAGGTGTTTCTTGTTTTCCCTCCTCCCACTCAGCAGAACCAATTTCAGTGACTGTCCCAAAGGTATCCAACAAGGAGAGGCATGTATTTTTTTGATATTCACAATTTAGGGCTCAATTCTCTAGATCAGTATTCTTCTGTGAAAAGTACAGGTGGAATAAAATCATGTTGAAACACTCATTTGTTTATTAATGTCATAGTTATTAAGCATTTACCCTGTGCGAGGAACTGGGTTATATGCTGGTAAATCAAGCCTACTGAAAAAGACATGGTTTCTTCCATAGGAACTCATAAAATGATGTTAAGATAGACATTTTAAAACATAATTGTAGAGCGAAATAATAAGTGTGATATTTGACCTTTATATTTTCCTTTATGATTAATGGAATCTTCCCCCACAATCTAACGGATGCTTTCCAAATTGTACTGTTCGGGATTAACCCGGTTATAGCAATTTTTAGTTTTAATTATGGAGAATTTGGAGATTTTTAAGGAAGAAAAAGACAAAAATACCCATTTCAAATGCTGTATACATTAATTTTAAAGCTAGATATAAAGTTATAAGCACTAAGTAAAATAAATAACTTGTGTACTTATCCCCTTCTTGACACTTTCTCCTGTATTTTCTATTAACAAGTTGGTTTGACTTTATGAGGAAAAATAGGGTTTTTTTAAATGTTGCTTTCTATCTTATAGAAATGTACGGATTAGATATGTACAATAAGAGCATGGGTGATACTAGTGAAACTTCTATATGCCATTTTATGCCATTTTCTAATATGCCATTTTCTGTCACTGTTACAGCCTTTGGATAACTGGAAAATTGTAGTTCACATACACACACAACCCCATCTGTTAGTGTTACTGATTGACCTATGATTTCAATACTGCAGAGTCACTTCATGGTTCTCTGGCTTTTAATCTAAGAGATTTATTTTCTCAATTTTTATTTACTTTGCCTTTTAAGTTGGATCATGTATAGTAAACATCCTTCAAAGCCTAAATAAATACCTGTTTTATAATCTCAAAGAGCAGAGAGACTTCTATATGCAAGCATTCAAGTCAAATCATAGTCATGTTAAAACAAGTCACATTTATGTCCTGAGTTTACAGCACAATATAAAAAGCCATAGAAACCAGGACATGTGGATAGTTAATCATCTTTCTAGATGAATCTTGAGCTAGGATACTTGTTCTCAGTTAGCTGGTTTGGTAAGCAAAACAGAACCATTTTGAAAAACTTCTGCCCCCAAATGAATTCATCAGTCACATCTATTTATGCATATGAAAATTAAATTATCTTTAATCAAATGGTCTTTGCTCCCAGAAATACTAAAAGGAGACCTTATTTAAAATGAGAGCTGCAAAGTTTAGTTCAGGTTCTTTTTACAAGAGCTTTTGCTTTCTGTCCAACTTCCCAAAATTAAAGCATGAGCTCCCTCTGCTGAGTGAATTAACACATGTCAGTGAAACATTTGTAACATTTATAACATCTCTAACATTTGTGCATTGCCTATTATGACATTATGATCTTAGAGATGAAAACAATTATGGATTATAAAAAAATTTTCTTCTTTCAAAACTGATGACTCTGGGGACGCCTGGGTGACTCAGTCAGTTAAGCATCAGACTCTTGGTTTCGGCTGGGGTCATGATCTTGTGGTATGTGGGTTCAAGCCCAGCATTGGGCTCTGCGCTGGCTGTGCAGGGCCTGCTTGGGATTCTCTCTGTCCCTCTCTCTCTCTGCCCCTCCACTGCTCGCGTGCTCGCTCTCTCTCTCTCTCTCTCTCAAAATAAATAAATAAACTTAAAAAAAAAAAACAACCTCATGACTCTGATATGGGGTAGAATGGAAAGGTAGAGAAAAGTAATTTATGAAGTAGAGATTCATTAACTTAGATTTTTCCCCAAATGCTGACCCATGCAGGGCATGGCAACGCTTTGTAACCACCATTAATCTAGTTACCAGGAAGTGTATGCAAGACCCTGTTCTCACACCTATTAACATGGCTTTGGTTCTTCATAGCACTTGTGATATCTGAAATTACATTACTTATTTATTCATTGATCTGATTATGTCTGTCTTCCCCTACTAGAAAGTTAACTTCCTGATAGAAGAGACTATCGCTCTCAGCCCCTAGAACAGTGCCTCACACACAGTTGGTCTACAGAAATACTTGTTTAATGAATGGAAGAAAGAATGAAAGCAAACAGGCAGGTCTGTAATTACTTATTGTCACTTAGGGTTATGATTCAATTACAGAACAATGCAGTGCTAATCATATGGAAATGGACACAAATTTAGTAGGAAATGAAAGAAGGGAGAAAATTAAAGAAGGTGTGGTAAAAGAGGTATGGAATTCAAACCCAACCTTAAAGATGGGGAGGGTTCAATCAAGTTAGACAAGAAAACAAGCATTTTGCTAGGTACTGGGGATATAATAGTTTATTAAAAAAAAAAAAAAAAAAAAAAAAGACCTGGACCTTGCCCTCATGAAGCCTACAGTCTGACAGTGAAGATGGATGGCAAACAAATAATCGCTCAAATAAATGGTGGGGGGGGGGGGGTCAGTTAGGGGAGACTTTTCCTAGTGGTGATCAAAGGATAAATGGGAGCAACCAGGTAAAGAGGGTGGGTGTAGCATGTGTCAAGGGCCAGAGACAGAAAAGAGTACTGTTGCTGGAGAGTGCGAGGAGAAGGAGACCAAACTCCCAGCCTGGGAAGGGGGCACTGTCTTCGTCCCAGAAGCAAGAAGTGGTTCTAATGGTTTCCTTAATTTTTCAGGGATTCTAAGTTATTTTTACTCTTTTTACTATTTTCTGTATTTATGAGATGGTCTGTTACAAGTATGTGTTACTTGAATAATTAGAAATAATGCAATATTTATGAAAAAGAAAGGGAGTACTGTATGCCCACCATAGCATTCTTTTCCTGCTTGCCTTATGTTTTTCCAGGCTTACAGAATTAATGAAGGTAATCTCACTTTCAGGCTGACCCCAGGTGCTGGCCTGAGCCTGACCAGATGCAGGGCATCCTGGGACATGCCACCCTAATGTTCCCAGTCACAGAGACACAAACATAAATCATCTGAGGACCCTAGCTCAGGAACACAGCAGTATGTTCTCTTCACCCACCACCTGGGTGTGGGCACTTCAGTGAGAATATCTTATCATTTAATATTTGTACTGTTTCCTGCCATATCCATCTGTGTTTTTCACATGGCTGAATCAGATAGATTCCTTAATTTCAGACCTTTATTGTGTAAGCCACATAAATGACCAGGTTTTGGCTGAGGTAGGAGGTACTGCCTCCCTGGTCCCCCTACCCATGACCCACATTTGTCTGCTAAGGATCTCTCCTGTCCAGAAAGGTCTGTATTTAACAGTGCCCAAAGGGGTTCTTCATCTTGTTGTCTTATAAAGACAACTAATGGTTTCATTGACAGCAACTGACCTGGTAACAGAGGCAAAGGAGTACAACACAATTCATTCAGCATTTTAGGGTAATTTTATAACAACTCTGATGTATGACAATAACTATGAAATAGCAACTATAACATAACATACTGCACATAACTTTAAGCTATAACACATGACAGAGTTATCCTTGTTAACTACAGATCTCTCTGTATGAAAGAACTGTTGTGGCGGATGGGGGGCAGGGAATGCCTGGGTGGCTCAGTGGGTTAAGCATCCGACCTTGGCTCAGGTCATGATCTCGAGGTTCGTGAGTTCAAGCCCTGTGTTGGGCTCTGTTCTGACAGCTCAGAGCCTGGAGATTCTGTGTCTCCCTCTCTCTCTGCTCCTCCCCCACTCATGTTCTGTCTCTCAAAAATAAGCAAACATTTTTAAAAAATTAAATGGTGAAAGAAAGAAAGAAAAAGAAAGAAAGAATTAAGAATTGTTGGGTTGTGTCTGCAGCCCAGTCTAAATCCTCTTCTGGGAGAACTGTGGCCTCGTATTTCTGCTGGCATCCCCTGAATCAGGTGATGTTCACGTTCTAGCTGCCTGAGTTACAGCGCCTGCATCTCTCTGCAAAAGCCTTTAATTGGGGAGGGTAATCTCAGTCCTTGTATCTGCAATCCATTGTTCAAAGTGGATTCCTTAGAGATGGAACCCCTCATCAGCAGTCTTCCCGGGGGACAGAGATGGGAGGGCTATGACTGTGTACCCCACAGGCCATCTCTCCTCCATCCCCACTCGCATCTCACTCTCTTACCTGTCAGCTCTGAACTACCTGCATCTGTACTGCAGCCATGGGAGGGATTTTACAGTGCCTGGCTGGGAAGGTAGAAATTCTTCTTGTCCTGCATATGTCATTGCCTCAGGGATGCTGCCTGGTCCCCAGTTTCAGTCATGCACTGATTCAGCTCCTGCATTACCCCACACCTCACCATTTCCCCATGTCTCCATCCCAACCCTATCTTAATAAGTTCAGGCTGTTAGAACACCACAGACTGGAGCTTATAAACAACAGAAATGTATTTCTCACAGTTCTGGTGGCTGGAAGTCCAAGATCATGGTGCTGGCATGTCACAGTCTGGTGAAGGCCCTCTTCCTGGTTCATGGCTGATGCCTTCTCACTGTGTCATCAGATGATGGAAGGGACTAGAGCTCTCTCTGGATTAGTATCTCTTTTATAAACTGCTAATCTTATTTATGAGGGTTCCATCCTTGTGGCCTAATCACCTCCCAGAGGCTCCACTTCCTAATACCATCATCTTTGGGGGTTAGTATTTCAACATATTAATGGGAGGGGGGCAAACATTTTAGTCTCTAGCAGCTCCCCACCCCACTACCTACCCACCCTACTCTCCCTACATACCTGCTGCCAACTACAAATACCTTACTCTGCTTAATCATTTATTGTCTGTTTATGCAAGTTACACATGCATCATTTCAGAATGAATTCTTCATATATAAATCATAATCTGAGTCCCTCCAACTCAGAAATTAGAAGTGGGTGGTGTTAAAGTGATTTTCACTATTTGTCTTCATAGTTTCTGTCGTGTAAATAAGTTTTCATGATTCCTGTAAAACATTTTTAGGATTTGCAGGGAAATCTCTCATGCTGGCATTTTTTATTCTAATTACCCACAGTGAAAAGAAATGTTATTCTCTGTTTAATTCAGCATGCACAGTAAAAGCCCCAAGGTTGTTGATTAATCTTTCTTTTGGTCCTTAGGAAGCCCCTATTATGAGCAGACGTTTAACTTATAATGCCAACCCATTTTGGGTATAGGTAACTGCATCCTCAGTGTGGTTTCAAAAGGCCAGCTGCCAAACCCCCTTATAAGTGCTGATGGCAGTTTTATAAATATATTAAACACAAAACTGTGGGATAATATGAAGCCTCATTTATGTCCCTAGATACAGAACTAGCTTTTCTTTTGCTGTGGATAGAACTGAAAGCCCATATATCATGTGGATAGTGAACAGAAATGAGACACTTTAGGTAATCAGGAAGTACCAGTGAAGCATCTCAACTTGTCTTTCTTCTTATCTATTCATTATCAAGAGAGAAAACATTTACAATTGAAATAAGTTTGTGATTAGTGTTATATAGCAAGGCTATGATATGATGGAGCATAGTTTAATTTTAGCGGCAGATTGATTTTAATCTTTTTGACTTTCTGTCCTGGATTTCTATGTTTAGGTTCCTAAGAGCGCATTTACCTTTTTTTAAAGTTTATAGGTTGGAAAATTTTATGCAAAAATTTTTAATTATAGTGGAATCCCCAGAAGAAGATTCATGAGGATTACAAGACATCTTTCATGGTATCAAGAGCCAATTGGATATGAAATATCTAATTTTATACTACTGAGCTTGTCAGATAAATTAATTGGAAAGGAAAGTTCCAACAGGACCAGCCTGGGAAAGTGGCCCCTATGAGGTGAAACTGAAGACAAAACAGAACACTTTTTGGTTTACAGACTACAGAAGAAAAATCTGTCTCTTTCTCACTTGACTTTTGACCAAAAAGTATATTAGCCAGTCTGACGACTGCCTCATCCATTAGGCTGGCTCCTGAATGTCTTTTACCTCTAACCACTCAAACTCACCTTCAAAGGATAAAGATTTGTCACCATAGGGACCACAAGTGCTGCAAGCACATCTCCCAATAGAGTTCCCAAAATGTCCAAGAAGGCCAGCACTATCGAGATAAATGTGTAATCTCTCCTATGGAGACTGCTTCAAAGGAAATAACATTTATTTGCATGTCTGTGTTCCCAGATTTGGGTTGTAAATACTCACATGACTTTGTGGCCATCTTTCATGTACTAATGTCACTATTGTCATTTGTGTTTCATTTGTTGATGTCGCTGTTCTCATGAGTAATATACCCGTGTTTCCTGGTGTCCCTCCTGAGATATTTCCTCTCTTTAAGCTTCTACTCTTGCTCTTCACACAACATACCCATCTGTCTTTATTGTAATATTTACCCACTGATTCAGGCTGTTCTAGCCTATACATCACTGTATAGAACTGGAGAAGTTGTGCTCTGTTAGCCCAGGCAGAAGACTGTTTTCCCAAAGCAGGATTCCAGGGATTCTGGATGTAAACATATCATGAGAGGGTCATGATATTATGTGTGGCTATTTTTCAATTTGAAAAATACTTTAAAATTTTAGAAAGCATTTTTATAACAATACCACTAGATCTAATAAATTATAAAGTCATTTCAGTAGTATATGGTATCTTGAAATGAAATGTTTTTTTCTTCCATGAAGAGAAGGTATGCCAGCGGATTCCTTTAAATTATCATTTTCTTGATGGAGAAACAACTGAAGCCTTAAGCCAGACAAGTCCTAGTTTCTGTTTCCATTCCTGTCTCTAAAAAGGTACAAGATTATCAAGTTTATGATGTCTGTCTACTTTTATCTATTTTAATTGCTTTATTTTTATCTTGAATTAAATTTAATATAACAAAAATGGAATTTTCTGCAAATATTTTATATATGCCTCGGTGCAAACAATAATAATAGATTAAATATTAATCTGCTTCATTAGAGAGCTTTAAGACATTACATTTTCTTTTCTTCAAACACTCTGCTAATCTAGGATCACTGAAATCACAAATCATGTCGTTGTAAGAGACTAGCTAATTGTATAGGTGAGGCATTGAGGTGCAAAGAAATTTAATTATTTCAGTGAAGTTTCACAGTGAGAGGGAGGCAGAACCAAAACTCTTGTATAATAAAAATACTGCAACTTAATAGCATAATCTTTTTTTCATTATTTTTTTTAGTGCTTATTCATTTTTAAGAGACACAGAGAAGGAGGGAGAGAGAGCGTGCAAGCAAGCTTAAATGGGGGAGGGGCAGAGAGAGAGGGAGAGAGAATCTGAAGCAGGCTCCAGGCTCCAAGCTGTCAGCACAGAGCCCAATGAGGGGTTCGAACTCATGAACTGTGAGATCACGACCTGAGCAGAAGTTGGACACTCAACCGACTGAGCCACCCAGGCACCTCTGAATAGCATATTCTTAAATTTTTTAAATAAAATGTTTAGGGTTAGCAGGAGCACACCAACAGGGGGCAGCAGAGACCTCCTCTGCCTGCCTGTATTTTATTCCCAGTTTAGGAATGTAGCTTTTTCTGACAAGGTTTCAAACGTGACAAAGCCTACCAAGGAGGCAGATTTGTTATGATTTCTTGTTGTCTACTAGTGGTGGATGGCAAAGTGGTATCTCTGGGGCCTTCTCTTCATATTTTATTGTAATTAAATATGTGCATCCTATGTTGCTGGAATCTTGCTGTCCCACCCATCAGAGCCCAATGGATGACAGGGCCTCTGTTCCTAGGTTATTACTGAGTTGTGCAGCTGTCTTTTCAGGAAGCTGGCATTTAAATCACCAGCACTCACATCTGGATTTTCCACTGAGAATCCTTTCTAATAGTCAATAAATTAGGCAAAGTAGAGCAATGAAAGTAGGAAACTGCCAGGAATTCTCATTTGCATTTCCAAGCAAACACTAGCAACCATAGTCAGGTTGGCTCCATGGCTTCAAGGTTGGAAATGGGGAGCAGTTGGGAGGGGAAGATGAAAGACAAAATCTGAGTGCAAGTACAAAAGACTAGGCTGAACCAGTTTCCTTCCCTTCCTATAAGGTGCACTGGGGTCAGTGCAGGCTCCCTCTTCAGGCTCTTTCCCATGCTTCTGCCCCTTTCCTCTTATAGTCCTCTCTGCCCTCCCCTGGGTCTCTCATTTGAGACCTTCCTGTACTTCCCAGAAAAAACTTTGTTTCCACAAATAAAGGGCCAGTGCCTATTCAGGCACTTGTCTTCAGCTCCCACTAAAGAAGTCAGTCCTACACCCAGTTCAGCTATGGAAATAGGTTTCATCAACGTTAACCTGCACTTATCCAGCAACACAGATTAGTTTTCAAAGACATCTTTTCCTCTATGTCCCCTGGAGTCTGAATTCAACCTGCCAGCTTCAAAGTCACTTTTTAAAAGTCTTGGGGAGGTAGGCCCTTCATTGGGTATAGGGGCAGGGAAAGCACGGGCTGAGAAATTAATATAGAATGTGCATGTACACATATACACATACATATTTGCACTTTCTTAATATAAAAGTAAAATGTGTCCTTTAATAGATTGACATACATAAAAACAATATACAGGAGAAAATTTAAATCTGAAACTTAACCACCCATATACAGCCATTGTCAAACTATCTTTAAAATACTAAAAATTTGATTCTCATACAAATCTAAAGTAAGCACATGTCAAAGACTTCTCTAACTCATTAATGAGGGAAGCAGCAGGGTGATAAACTGAATGGAAGTGAATTTGAGAGGTTGAGGGTACAGACACTGAAAGAACAGTGACAGAAAATTGCTGGTTTAGATGAAGAACTGGTTGATATCTTACAAAGAATACAACTGTAAGCTTTGAGAGCAAAACTGATTTGATTTGCTGCTGGAAAAAATCCTATTATCATGTTACCTCACAGAGTCTAGGTTTTGCTATTTCAATAGTAAATAATAACTTAAAGGAATGTCCTAAAAGGGAATCAGATAATCAATGGGTGTGTCTGCTAGACTGTTACCATATGACATGGAAAAGATATACAGTCTTTTTTTTTTTTTTTTTTTTGCCTTTTTTCCAAGTTTTGGACAGTTTTTCTTAATACGCAATTGTTATTTTAATAAATTTCCTTTCATTCTTAAGATTTTTCGAGTGCATATAAAAAAATAAAACACATATTTATACAAAGTGAAGGTTAGCTTGTATATATAATCATATATATTTCTTCTTTCACTTAATAATGTATCAAACATTTTTCATGTCACTAAATATTTTTCAAAAACAAAATTTTGTAATGATTTTTTTCTCTGCTTAAATTTATGTGCCATCATTTCTTTAATACCCCATTGTTGAGAACATATAATATTTTAGTTAATATTTTAGTACATAAATCTTTATATACATTTCCAATTGATTCATGGAGTTTCTTTCTCAGTACTTGAGAAATAGCCTTTAGAAAGATTGTTTAATTTACACTCTCAGCAACTGGATATGATTACACTCATTCCATCACACCCTTACCAGCATTGGGTATTATGTACTTCTAAACTTTGACAGTTTAGAGAAAATGATATCTTATTTTGATTAGCATTACTTTATTAGTGCAGTTATACCTTTTTTTAGATGTTTATTGGCTCTCTGTAGCTCTATTTTTATGCCAATGAAATAAAAATGATCACTAAAGATAGGCTTAAAGAACAAGAATACAACAAAGGGAAGCTGGAAGCCTGAGGGCAATGTAGGGGAAAGGATATTGCAGCTGACCCCTGTGGCTGGAAGCAGGACTTATGGCTGTATGTGTGCATATGACATATGGTCACTTGCACGTGACCCTCAGAAGCCCAGGCTAAACCACACTGTATACCCACTACCAGGGAAGGGAAGATAGAGCATTGGTCAGATTTGTTTCCCAGATCAAAGAGCCTGGGTCTCCCACTGGCATCAGCTAATCTGCTGTAGCTGGGCTGGCTGGTTGTAGGTCCATGTAGGTTTACCGGATGGCTGAAAAGAACCTGTTATTTGGAGAACTGCCTGGTGCTCATCCCCAGGATCACTGAAAGACATTGGCAAGGAGTATTCACTGTGTAACTCTAGTTACACAGAATCACAAAATTTAAGAACTGACATTTCTGTAAGATCTTTTTTTTTAATGTTTATTATTTCTTTTTTGAGAGAGAGAGAGAGAGACAGAGTTACAGCTGCCAAAGAGCAGAGAGGGAGGGAGACACAGAATCTAAAGCAGGCTCCAGGCTCCAACTTGTCAGCACAGAACCCGATGTGGGGCTCGAACCCACAAACTGTGAGATCATGCAGGAATCAAACCCACAAACCATGAGATCATGACCTGAGCCGAAGTCGGACGCTTAACCAACTGAGCCACCCAGGTGCCTTCTTTAAGATCTTCTGTTCCATTATTACAGGTTGTCCCATTTGCCTGAATGGGACTTTATCCTCACTTGCAAATTCAGAGTCCCAGGTCAATAGAAAATTTTCTTCTCTTAGTTTATAAGTTCAAAATAGACTTTTTTTTTTTTTTTTTTTTTTTTTTTTTTAGCTGAAAAGCATGGATCTAAGCTTACACCTTTGTTCTATAGAATGAGCTTAAAACAAACAAAAACCCCAGCCCAAAATTACCTATAGCAGAGCTGGGACTAGAATTCATGTCTCCCAGTTTCCCATCTGACCCTCATTTGATCAGCACTGCCTCCCTGCCTGAGGTAGACATTACCCAGTCTGGCTACACATTTCCCAAAGTTTTAAGATAATAGTAACCAGAGCACATGGACTCCAACCAGCCAATCTTGGAAAATTTTAAAAGTGGTCTCTCACTAACATTGGTTTTATAAAACATACATGTTTTCTCAGAAAACAGTTTCCTGTATGCTAGCTATCACAGAATCAGTCTTCATTCATGGTCCAGCCCCTTTCCTGCCTCCTCTTCTTTACACCTACCCTCCTTAGCTTTACATATATTGACAATGAGGAAGAAGAAAAATCCAGTTCAAGCTAAATAGACTCACTTGGAAAGTCCTGCATCACATAGGGAAAGATCTACACTTTTCTTACCAGATGTTTCTATCTCATAAACCAGTTGGGGTCAAGTTGCTTTATTTTTTAAACATAGTGTGTAGATGCCCAGTGACATCCCCAAGACCCAGTTGGACATTTCATGATGCATCAGTCATGTGTTAAACATGGCATGGGAAAGGCTGTATTTTGTAATGACATGCCTGCCTTGACGAGAGAACTTTTCCTGGCCGTGGTAACCAGCACCAGACCACATGCTGAAATCATGTTAATAAATTAAGGGCAGTGTTGGAAAGCCATTAATACCTAGCAGGCACTTAAAGGCCTAGTTATCTATTAACAATCTTCTCAACTTAATACACTGAAGTATTTCACAAAAAAAGCAACCCCAACATTTAGCTTAGTAAAAGAAAATTAAAAAAAAAATTTTTTACATTTATTCATTTTTGAGAGACAGAGACAGAGCACAAGTGGGGGAGGGGCAGAGAGTGAGGGAGACACAGAATCCAAAGCAGGCTCCAGGCTCCGAGCTGTCAGCACAGAACCTGACTCGGGGCTCAAATCCACAAACTGCGAGATCATGACCTGAGCCGAAGTTGGACACTTAACCGACTGAGCCACCCAGGTGCCCCAGTAAAAGAAAATTTAAAAAGAAGAAATAAAACTGGGTTTGGGAATGGATAAAAATGCAATCCCCTTCCAGGATAGAAAGCTGATATCTGAAGCACCAGCTGTTTTTATCTCAGAACATAAAGGGTGAAAACAACTTCCTCAGCTCATGAGATCCCAAAGAGCTATAATTCTCTCTCCTGTTTTTCTGAATGTCCAGCTTCCAAAGAGCCTGAGTTCCTAAAAGTGCCACTGATTGAGTATCGGTTTAGGAAACCTCAGGGATACGCCTCCAGTAGAGGGTGAGAATAACAAATGCTGTCCTGACGATGCTTTTTCTTGTCATCCCTTGTATCCATCAAAGCCAATGGTTTCCACTTCCCTTTATGGACTTGCCTGGTGGTGCTTCTGTGAGTTAGGGTCGGTTCTTGGGATTCCACATAGAAGGGGGCCACATCATGCCGTGTAACACTTGGCACCTTTAGAATTTTTTTCCTTCTCAGTCCCATTGATGCCCCTGAGGCCCTGGCATTGCCTGGTCCATGTGAAAACTGCTCAGGATGTTCCCCGTGACAGTGGCGGCAAAGAAGAAAGACTATACAGTCCTTCGGCACAGGACGAGGTAGGATGATGATAGTGTCTGAGATTCTCACAGCATTGTAATAATACTGGCAGCTGCTGTTCCCTAGTACTATTTTCCAGGGGCCTTTATACACATGACCACATGTAGTCCTCCTAACAACCTTAGATTATTTATTTGTACTAAGCAGCTAATTTCAGAAAAAATTTAAGGCAGCTAAGAACCCTCTTAAGTTGATACAGATGTCTCCATTTTAAGATGAAGACACTGAGACTTAGAGAGTTCTAGTAAATTGCCAGAGGCCATATAGTTAGTTGTGACAGAGCCAATATTCAAACCCAGCCCCAGGGTCTCTCCCACAAGTAACCCCACACACATCATCCGGGGGCATGTTGTCCCTGGCCCAGGAGACCTTGCTGGTGTACATTTTTGTTACTTTCTGGCATGTTACTTGGCCTATTTTTTTTCTGCAGGTGATTTGTGCGGAGTCAGAATGTCTGTATTGTGGCTGCTGATTCATATGCTTATGCCAGACAGGTCACAAACAAAGGGAAGATTGTGTACCAAGATGTGGACCCTGTGATTATGGGCATTCAGCCAGAATTCAATCAGTCTTTGGTCATTTAACTGTGATTCTTTCCAGAAAGTTCCAAAGCATATTGTTACCGCAGCACTTGTGAAACCTCTTTATCTTGTGTGGCATTTCCCAGCTGCTGCAGAGATATAACACAGACCAGAAAGCATATTTTCTCCTAAAAATTTCATTCTGCCTTTCTTTCTCTTACTGCTACCTGGAAATGTGTCCTCTCAGCCCACAACAGATCCATAACTGTGCCTGCTGCCCGTAAGTATTCCTGGAATGTTTCTGATTTTCCTAAAGGGAAACCACTAAGGAATGCCCCAGAATCCAAATTTGACATTCAAACCTTGGAAAGTTCAAATCCTTGTCCTTTAACATTTTTAAATTTGAACTTTATTTCTCTCAGCTCCTGTCCCATATTCCACCTACCCTAGTCTCTGCCTCTGTTAAGTTTTCTCTCACTCCATATAGAGAACCAGCTTACTCACCACTGAATGTGAGAACTGTCCCCTTTTTTTCTGGGCTCTTCTGTACTTTTCGCCAGGTTCCAAGGTGAAGCTGCAATCATTCCTTTTGTGCATTCCTGATAGAGCCTCTAAAGAGGGAAATAGTCATAGGCCAATGTTTGTATTACATTGGCCAGGGTAGGAACCCTGCTAGACATCCTTGGCCCCTTTACCTAAGAACAGAAACTGAAGATTTGTTTACAAATGAATACCACAGAATCACATCTCACTTGGTGTCAGCTTTCAAGTGAAAATCAAAAATGATCAAAATTAACCATAACATCGTAACATACTGCACCACTACGCCAAGATAAACCAAGATAAAAAGGATTAAATTTTAAATATCAGAGACAAAATCCAAAGAGTAAAAGAGGAAATCATGGGAGAATTCCTTGACAGTATTTCTAACTATGATGCATACTCTAAATTCCATAAAAGAAAAGATTAATAAATTCAATTGCATACAATAACACACTTCTGCATAAAGAAAAATATAAACAAAGTTCAAAGACAAGCACCAATTGGAAAAATATTTTCAAACCACAACACAGACAAGATAATTTCCTAGATATTAATGTTTTCCCAGAAATCATGAAGAAAAAGCCAATACAGGGCTGCCTGTGTGGCTCAGTCAGTTAAGCGTCAAATTTTGGCTCAGGTCATGATCTCACAAGTTTGAGATCAAGAGTCCAAGCCCTGAGTTGGCCTCTGTGCTGACAGCTTAGAGCCTGGAGCCTGCTTCAGATTCTGTGTCTCCCTCTCTCTCTGTCCCTCCCCTGCTCATGCTCCATCTCTCTCTCTCTCTTTCAAAAATAAATAAACATTAAAAAAATTTTAAAAAGAAAAAGAGCCAATACAAAAGTGGACAAAGGATGCAAGCAGACAGATCACAGGAAGAAAATATAAATGGCCCTTTTATATATGAAGAGATGCTAGGTTTTACTACAAACAGAAGAAATTCAAATTAAAAGCTACAATGAAATGAATACCATTTTAACCTATCAGATTGGCAAAAATAGTTTGATAACATATCCAGTTGCAAGCTACGGGAAAAAAACAGGTAGTCTCTTACTTTGCTGATGGAAATGTAGACTGGAACAATCTAAGGAAGGAAATTTAGCAATATTTATTAAAATTCCAAATGCTTATGCCCCTTGACCCAGCAGCCCCATTGTGGGAATTTATCCTGCAGCATAGCTTGAACACATTCAAAATAATATACTTTCAAGGCTGTTAATTGCAGCATTGTTTGTAATAGCATATAATATTAGAAATAATTCATGTCCATCCATCTATAGAGTGAAATTTTGTGTAGTTGTATATATTTAAAAAAAAGGAATGAAGACATTCTCTATATGTAGATATAGAAAGATCTCCAACTTGTACTGGTAAGTGAAAGGAAAATGCAGAAAAATGTTTGTACAAAGGAGGGTCACAGAAATATTCATATTTGATTATATTTGCATATAAAAACTCTGGAAGAACACACAACCTAACAATGGCAGTCACCTTTGATAGTGGTAGGTAGAAACTAGATGGAGGGACAGAGATAGAAGCAAGATTCTTTATCAAATACATTTTTTTGTTTCCTTTTTAAATCATTTGAATGTGTTTTCTACTTTTTAAAAATAAAAATTTTTGAAAACATTGAAAAATACCTTAAATTGTCCATAAAGTACAGAACACAAAGTTTCATACATATGATCCTATTCCATAATGTTTATGCAGACTAAGGTTTGAGAACAACTTGACTAAAATAAGGAACAAAGTTTAAGTTGCTATGGAGGTGTTAAGTATTGAAATAATTCTCCTTTAACATGCCTGCCAAACTCCTGGCTGGGAGTGGGTGAGAATTCTAAAAAGCACCTGCTTGCCTGGAGGGATTAGACTAATCTAATACTAAGCCTCCAGAACAAACCTGTTTGTTGTGAGAATTAAAGGAAATGAAGGAGTTCCCATTTCAATGCAGGTTGAAGTTTATGGGTAAGTTAAATATGCAGATGATGGGACTCCATGATATGGTGGTGATATTTTCTAAACTGTGCCAGGCCAGGGTACATGATCTGAAAAGTGTAGCCGTACCCATTGAGACACTAGGAGGTCCTATCTAACATCTGTTCTGTCCTAGGGAATTCTAGGAGTGATGGTTAACATCATGTATGGTTTTCAGAGTGAGGGATGTGAAGGTGACCAAAGTCAGAAATCTTGAATTACACTACATTGGTAATGCCTTTTATTTATCTCCCAAGATGCAGTACAACACAAATAACTCATTGGGCCTACAAAAAAAGAAAAAAAAAAAAACTGAGAAGAAAGAAACATTGAGAATGCATTCCAATCCACTGATCAAATCATTGAAGGTGAATTAAGTACTTTTTCATCATGAGAGTTTTTAATATACTGATATAATTTTAATCAATAATGCTGATTCTATAGAACTTGGGTGCATTCAACTCATCTTAACTCTTCTCGTGGAAATTAGTAAAGGGATGGACCATCCAGAACCTCAGACTCTGAGAGGAGGGGGAGGTTTTATGAAGGACCTTGATTCCTTGGCAAAAATGGTTCCATAGACTATGGAACACATTTGAGATTTTGAATGGGAGGATGATGGGATCAAAACATCCCTTTCCTGAATCTGACAATGCATTTGGAGCCAAGAGGGAAGAGAGTATCCATGGTAAACAAGTTGAAGTTCATTATAGTATGCCAAGTGAGAGATAATGGCTGGTGCACTGGAGTGAAGAGAAGAATATAGGGACAAACCACTGATTAGGTGCGAAGAACAAAGGAGGATCAAAGAAAATCTTGAAATCAGAGATTGGTTGACTGGGGCAAAGGTGGTATCATTAATGGTGTGGGAGACATCATGATCTGTTTGGAAGTAAGTGGAAGATGAGAGTTCAAAGGGCTGGCAGGGCATTCAAGGGGCATTGTCCACAGGCAGCTAGAAGGGAATTCTCGTGCTTTGAGAGATGCTGAAGCTGGAGTTGTGGGTTTGGGAGAAGCCATGGTAGTGAATTAAGTCACCAAAGAAGAGAATACTATCTGAAAATCTAGTTTTAAAGTACTTTTAAATAAGAAGACAAGTACTTTAAGATGAAAATCTGAAGTAAAGGAAGTAGGGAGAAAAGGAATTGGTACTATGATTGAGTAATGAAAATTATAGCCACCAAACACATGACAGAAGCAGGAGGGAGAATAGAAAGAGTCAGGAGAGATGGCCTGAAGATAGAATCTTTAGCAGCACCTTCAGTTGGAGTTATTATTAATTCCCAAACTTCTGTCACCTAGAGAACTAAAACTTATGAACCTAGTAATTTCAGGATGCCAATCCTGGACATTCAGGGGTGTGAATTCAAGAGCTGCCCATATATATTTTTTGATACCAGGTAGATTTAAATTTTATATTGATGGCAGGGGTGGGGGAGCCGAATCACTAAATGCATCACCAAGTCTTTGCAATTGCCCTGATACTTTTCTGCACCATCTCCAGCTTCTGGAACACAAACTTTATTTTCTAATACCTATGATTAATTATATATTTCTGAAGTTTTTACTTCCTACTTGGGTGAAATTTATTTTTTTTTATATAATTTTTATCCTCCACTCCTTCTCCCTTCCCCCCAACTTCCCCTCACATACAACCGTATATTCTTCATAGCTGAGGTCCCTATGGGTTTTAGGGATGCCTCTTTCAGTGGGTGCTGAATTGAGGTTGGGGGTTTAATCTTTTTAGTAACTAAGTGAACAGTGTGCAACTGGCTGGGTGTCAGTGCTGAAATACAGGTCTCATTGTGCTGTGTGATGTCATCTCTGCCCCCAGGCAGTTTCACTGTGGGAGACTTTCTAATTACCCGTAACTCCTCAAGTTCTTGTGTATAATAATAGCTGCCTGCGAAAACTTTGCCAAATTATAATGAGACTTTGAAATCAAGAAGGGAAACCCAATGTTATCCCCATGAACTGGAATATTTATGTTTAGTAAAATGCGCTAGCATTCTGTTTAGAATATATTTAAATTAAGGATCTCTAAAAACAAGAGCCTCATTTGCTTGCTGTGTTTAACAGGGAAAGTGCACTTTGGAGGACAGGAACATTTTTACATGGAAACTCAAAGTGAAAGTGAAGTGGCAAAGGCAGAGGATTGAAACATGGACCTATATGTGTCATGCCAGGATGCAGCATTTACACAGGTGGGTTTCCTTTCCAGTCATGATTTTGGGGTCATAGTTGATACATTTCTAAATGCGGTGTTGTCATTTTCTTGATTTATAGCTGTAGAACCCAGGTATAAGAGATAACGCGTAATGGACGTTGAAAATCAGGATAGAGGCAAAGCCCAGCCCCAAATTGTACCAGTCTCCTCTAGTCCCCCGAACAGTACTCCTCCCCTTCTTCTCAGATGATGGCTGCCTCCTTCATCTCCATCATCATCATCACCATCATCACCATCATCATCACCATCATCACCATCATCGAGGCCCATTTCCCTTCCTCACCCCCACCACATGCACAGTCTCAGGGAGTAAGGGATCCTCCCGCTTTTGGGGGGCCAACCCTTACACCAGCACCTTTGGTTCCACTCACTGTCCACAATTACCGCTTCTATATTCTTTAACTTGCATCCCTACTGCCTTGTTCTGGTCAGTCCATAAACTCAAGTCTGTCCTATCCTTACAGGTGACCTTCTCTTGATCCTGCTTCCTCTTTTAGCTATTGCTTCTGTCTCCTTCCTTTCTGAGACAAACTTTTATACCAATTGCCTACCTTTTCTACTTCCTTGCTTCCCATTTATGCCTCAACATACTGCTTCTGCCAAGGCCACCAGTGGCTTAATAGTTCTCCAATCAAAGAGACACTTTTCTGTCCTTTCTACCTTCTGCACTAATGCCATCTACATTGCAGGCCATTTGATCCTTGCAAATGGATATCTCTCCGATATCTCCTTATGTCTCTTTGCTCTTTCTTTGATTCCTCTCTGGGCTCCTCCATTTCTACCTGGTCCTATTATTCTTTTGGGATCCCAGATCTCTTTGAGAGTTTAGAAGTATGGACCTTTCTCCCAGAGAAATAGGACATAAGCAGCACTACCAGCTACAACAAACAACCCCCAAATCTTCACGGATTAGCACAATCGTGGTTGATTTCTTGATTGGACAAAGTCTGATGTGGATGTTCTCCTAGGCACGTCTCCTCCAAGTGTGACTCAGGGATCCACCTCCTTTTATGTGACTCCACCATCTTGGCTTCTTCAGCTTCCAGCTGCACAGATGGGGAGGTCAGGGCAAATGAAAGATACATATGATCCTTCCCCCATTCCATTGGTCAGAACTTGGTAACACAATGTCACTTAGAAGCAGGAGAAGCTAAGAAATGTGGTTAGCTACATGCTGAGAAAGGAACAGAATTGGATATTGGTGAATACTGGGGGTCTCCCAGACTCCTTGAACCCTAAATTAAGAATCTGATAAGATGCTGATAGAAATGTATGAAAACTCATACTACAGCAGGAAAAAAAGCTACAGAGGAGTTTGACAAGCAGAGTTCTTGGAAGAAGAAAGGAATGGCCATTATCCCTATGAAATGCTCAGTTAGATATCCAAAGACATTTTATTATCAGGTAATTTTCAGAAATGCTTCTAAGTCTGAAAACAATTTGTTAAGGCCTTATAATAAAAGATCTTTTGGTACTAATTTTTAGAAAACTATTGATCAATTCCCAAGGTTTTGGTACTGGTTTGTCAGATTTGTTTCTATTTGCTATAGTGGCTACAGTGCTATTGGTTAATGAACAATTACTAACAACAAGAGAGATCTGCAAGGAAAACTGATACTAAAACCACCAAAATTCTAATGTACAGATAATTTTGAAGACTACCTTAAGTCACAGTCCCACTTAATATCTGTTGTCATGGCTCTTTGTAACCCTTAAGTATTACTTCTGGAAGGCTTATATAACCTACAATACCTGCTTTGCACCACCTGCTCTTGGTTTTTACCTGGTTGCAGTCACACAATGGTAAAACTGTTGCTTTCCCTTTAGGGCTCCTCATTACAAGCTATAGGCTAACTCATCTCTCTGCATAGCACAAGGCATAAATGTCTGGATGGATGGATGGATGGATGGATGGATGGACGGATGAACAGATGGATAGATGATGGATGGGTGAATAGATTATTACATAAATGAGAAGGTGAAACAACTTTTGTGGGTATTAGGTCTTCCTTTCTAATGTCTTTGAAATTGTTTTACTAGTTCTAGAAAAATAAGATCCATGTTACGGTCTTTCCTATAAAGGCATAGTGGAATCATTGGAAAATTACAGAGAAGATACCAACATTCCTGCTAGAGATTTGTGCCATTGAAATCAAGCAGGGGTGCCTGGAAAGCACAATCAAGTTAAGTGTCTGGCTCTTGATTTCCTCAGGTCATCATCTCACAGTTTGTGAGTTTGAGCCCCAAGAGCTTGCTTGGGATTCTCTCTCTCTCTCATTCTCTATCTCTAAAAATAAATAGATAGATAGATAGATAGATAGATAGATAGATAGATAGATACGAAATCAGTCAAGAAATCAAGCAAACACAGATTCCTGAAAGACAATGTTAATGAGTGGAATTTTAGAACAACTTTTAACTGAGTTTTGTGGGATTGCACTAGTTATTGGGGAAGAAAGTTGAAAATATATAAACACTGCTACATGGAATATTCACAGACTCCTTGCCAAAGAGATGAGACTCCACAAGATACCTCTCTTGCTTCTAGCAACCACTTTCCCACAGATGACCCTGGGAAAGGAAACAACTCCAGTATTTTAAATTGCCCTAAACTGGGTCATGTGTATACTTCAGCAATTTCATTTACTACTAGATGATTTGGAAACATAATCCATACTTTGTAAACATAGATTTCTTTGAAAAGTTTAATTAACCACACCCAAAATTGTGATTGTAACCATTAAGTTTAGGAAAGACCATGGCTAGCTTAGTTTTTTTCCCCCATATTTATTTACATGTCCAGTGTTGCCTGTCATCTTCCCTCTAGTTACACCTGTCTCTCAGTACTTTTGTATCTGCCCCTCACAAAATTTACCTGACTAGGATCTACTTGCTCAAGACATTCTCCCTTCTGCACTTGAGAGATACTAACCTGAAATTATAAACTAATGAATTGCACCCATCTGGTAAAATCTGTATTTTAATGAGAGATTTCTAGAATGGTGCCTAAATCTCCATGTTTCCCCAGATTAGGAAACTGTGACAACACTCAGAGCCCCCATCTAACACATGCTTGGACAACGGGATGCCAAGCATCCAAGCATCCTTTATATATACTGACCACATAGACTACATAGAAAGAAAGATACCTTCTTTCAAAGAAAAGTTGTTAAAATGTGTATTTTAGTGGCCAATGTTTTTTTCTTTTTTTTTTAAGTTTATTTATTTTGAAAGAGAGAAAAAAAAGTGTGAGCCGGGGAGGGGCAGAGGGAGAAAAAGAGAGAGAGACAGAGAATCCTAAAGAGGCTCTGTGCTCTCAGCGCAGAGCATGACGTGGGGCTCAATCCCACAAACTGTGAGATCATGACCTGAGCCAAAGTCAAGAGTCAGAAGTTCAGTGCTCAACCAACTGAGCCCCCCAGGAACCCTGGCCAGTGTTTTTTTCTGAATGAAAATAGCTTCATTGCTTTTCTTGTATAAGTAATATGCTTATTGTTATTGTAAAAATGTTCAATGATATATTAATATCCTTTTCTACACTTCTTAATATATATGTATATGTCTGTATAACTTTACATATTAGAGTTCATTTTGCACATGCTGTATGTAGTCATAGGCACATTTTAAAAAGTTTTGTCCTTTTTTGTTTTGCTTTGTTTTGGTAGTATAAGGGAATATTGCCTCTCCCCATACACACACACCTGCAGGTAACCAGTGTTAATAGTCTGGCATACATCCTTCCATTTCTCTCTCCGTGTTTGTATAATCACAAGTAAACATTCATCTACATAAATGGAGTTATGGCATACGTTATCTTAATGTCTTTATATGAGAATAATCCCTCATCCACTAGTTCCTACCATTCTTCCTCACCCAGTGATTAAGTAAATTGAAACAAACTTAGTATCAAACTGAGTGGAAAAGTAGTTGGAAGGGAACTGTAATGGGTGGGGGTAGGGCTGCTGTGGTAAGGCCTCTCTGCCTCCCTTGGAATCCATGTAATACATTCCCTCTCAAGTCACCTCTGTTACCTGCTCTTGTTATCTGCTCTCCATCAAAAAAGATGAAACCTAGAGCCAGTCCACTCTGCACACCTTTACCTGACACCTGCAGTGAGACTGATGATGTGATGGAGGCAATGGGCTGCAGCAGGGGGTTTGCTATGGGAGGTCTGAGTTTGCGCCCTGGTTCTGTGTGTTTAATGGCTGTGTGACCCTGACAGGTCTCCAGTTCTTATCTCAGTTTCCTCATCTGCAAAATGAGAATACTATAGTAAATCTCACAGGATTGTCAGGAGGATTAAATGAGATAAAACATGTGAAAGCATTACTAAGTGTGTTAGATAGTGTGGGAAATAGAAAGGAAGTGTAAATATTACCCATGTTGATGAGATTAACACAAAGGGAATTGTTTCAGTCCTGGAGCAGCTGACTGCTGAAGGGTAGGACCATATATCCTCATGACCAAGGTCAGTAACTCCCCTGGATAAGAAATGTGTGCCCACGCACACACTGCATCAGCTTTGTCCCATTGGTGGGGTGCCACCCTCCCATCCATGAAAAACTGGATCTCATGGGAGCAGTGCAGATTCAAAATACTACCTGTCAGAAGTGAGGTCCCTTTTATGGTTACCTTTCAGGAAAGCCCTTTCCAGGCCCCTATACTCAAGGGCATTCCTATAGGCAAACAATGACTACCATGACTTAAAGGCTCAAGCAAAAAAGCAGAGTAGTTCTGGTGAGGATACGGCTGAATGTGTACCATTCTAATTACAAAAAGAACTATAAACATTCTACTATATGTATCCTTGGACCTATTGCTTTCACTGCTGAGTTAATAGCTTCATTGAGATATAATTCACATACCATAAAATTCACCCTTTTATTTTTTTTAATGTTTATTTATTTATTTATTTATTTTGAGAGAGGGGGAGAGCATGTGTGTGGGCCAGGGAGGGGCAGATAGAGAGGGAGAGAGAGAACCCCAAACAGGCTCTGCACTGTCAGTGCAGAGCCCAACACAGGGATCCATCCCACAAACCATGGGATGATGACCTGAGCTGAAATCAAGCGTCAGACACTTAACTGACTGAGCCACCCAGGTGCCCCAAAATTCACCCATTTAATAAAGCCTACAATTCAGTAGTTTATAGTATATTCATAGAGTGTGCAACCATCACCACAGTCTAATTTTAAAACACTTTTATCACCCCAAAAAGAAACCCTGAGTCGACTGTCACTGTTAGGAATATAGGACATATTCACATATTTGCAAAAAATTTTTGCCAAGATGTATATGCAAAGATGTTCATTGCAGGGAGATATTCATACAAGAGTTCAAGAAAAAAAAAAACCAACAACAAAGTAAGCCTTATTTGGGACTTCTTAAATTATGGTGCATCTATATATAATGAACTACTAATCAGATAATAAAACAAATGACATAGACCTATGTATGTTTGATGAGGGAGCTTAAGGCAGGCTGACACCCCTCAAACCACCGCCCCCCCTCAGGTGGGATATGTGTGACATTTCTCAGGCACTCCTGGCTGCCCAAGAACAAAGGAAAGGGAAAAACAAATGGTTAACTGATAGAAATCACAGTCCTGAAGGACAGGAGTCTCCATCAGTTTATAAATGTCTTAGTAAATTACAAGAAAAAGGCAATCTTATCAACAGCCTTATCTCAGTTTCCTGGAGCCCCAACATTACCCTTCCCACCATAGTGATGTGGGGAACAAAGGCAAGAAGGAAATGGTAGGTAAAATTGAATTTCCTTATAACCTGCAGCCCATTGACAAATACTTGCTATAGGCAGAGTAAAACCTTCCTCCAGGAACTCCTTATTGTCTAAATGTTAATGCCTTACTAGAAGGAAAAACAACCTTAGCTTGACAATAGCTAGGCCTTCAGTATCTGGTGAGTCTTCTTTAGCATATGAAAGTCCTTTTGGAAACTCCCTTTAGCCTTTACCTCCCCCAACTCCCAGGTGTATAATCAGTCACTCCTCACAACCCTAGTGAAGTTCTTTCTGCCCATGGGTCTTGTCCCCTTGCTTTGGTAAAATCACCTTTTTGCACCAAAGATGCCTCAAGAATTCTTTCTTGTCCATTGGCTCTGGACCCCAACCACCACTCAAAAACCACATCATGTTGATATGGAAAATTATCCAAGACTTGTATTTATAATGTTGTACCTTTTAAAACATTATTTCCAAATATTTATAACATATTCATGAAAGTAAATTCTAGAAGAAATTACAAGGAACTGATGTTAGTGGTTACCTTTAGGAGGAGGAGCAGGACTGATGAGTAGGCAGGAAAGCTTTCACTCTTCATATTATGCCTTGTTTGATTCTTCTATGTACACGTACATGTTCATAATCCCTTCTATGGAACCTTGAGGCCAGATGTAGTTTGGAATTCTACGTTTTTCTGATTTAAAAAAAAATTTTAAGTTTTACTTATTAGAGAGAGAGAGCACGCACAAGCAGGGAGGGGCAGAGAGGAGAGACAGAATCCTAAGCAGGCTCCACACCATTCGCATAGAGCCCCATGTGGGGGGCTTGAACTCACGTGAGATCATGACCTGAGCCAAGAGCAAGAGTCGGACACTTAACTGTGCCACCCAGGCACCCCTTCTGATCTTAAAATATCATATCTGTATTACACATACTACATAAAATGTTCAGTGGAGTCTAAGGCAACATACCCAATTTAAGCATGTTAACATTTCCTCAGTGAAGTGTATGATTATTCACACTAAGTGGAATTTTTAAACGACTATGACTCTCATCATTGCATTATATTGAGGCAGATTTGTCACCAAATTGGTTTTCAGGGTTTTTTGGCATTCAGACTTGCAGTTAAGGGACTGTGGACTTATATTAACAGGATTTGATGTTTCTTATAATAACAGGGTGTGTGTGAGTGATGAGATGATGGACCACTTTTGTCTTTACATGTTGCTGTATTTTATTCCTTACTTCTCTTCATGATTTTTACTCCCCAGAAGCAGTTGAGAGTAGTGTGCTCAGAGGAATATGGAGAACGAACTCACTAGGACTGAATGTCAATCCCTAAATGACAACTAAAGGCAGAGAGTCTGTAATCCAACAAAGGACAATAAGGTCTAAATTCTACTGGTTGTTAACAGTTTGGGTCAATTTGTTATTGTTTCACAGAGTAAGTGAAGCAAGGTGAAGAGCTCTCCTTGAAATCAATGGCATGCTAGAAGAGACTCAGAAAGGAGAACAATGCCCAGCAGGCATTCAAACTAGTCAGCTGCTATGGAAAATGGCAAGAGGACTGTGAGATATCTCATGACTGAATTCTAACTATAAGGTATACATTTAGGCTTTTACTTTTCAGTTTTCATAGAATGGCACCTTTGCTGTTCACAGGCAGCACACATCTTTGAATGAAACCGTTGGTCCTGTACCTAATAGCATGAAATTGTAGCTTTATTTCAGGGTCTTTGAGTAACTGTATTTGTTAGTGCCTCACTGTCCAAGAATCCTGTACAGATGGCAGGAGGAACAGATTTCTCATTTTTATTTCTAGGTTGCTGTGTGGTTCACATCTACACAGATGGGTCTGTATTTGTTGCTCGTGGTAGAGTTGAATTGGGACAAGGTGTTAACACCAAAATGATAGAGGTGAGAGAGGTAGTTTCACTTTTGCCATTGGCCAAAATTAGACTTTATAAAATATTACTAGATGCTGTAATACCAGTTCCAGTATTTTACTGCATTTGGGCTTTGTGATCCAGTGACCAGAATTGCCCACAAGTATCACTAGGAGCTCATTCTAAATTACCGGGAAATGAGCCAGCTGGGACTTGGGAAGGGGGCTTCACCTGCCTTCTCTCTCACCAAAACTCCACTTCCCCAGGAACCAGTGGCTTCTTTCCCTCTGGCAGAAGGTCTGTGACTTCTCATGGACTCCTAAGTCCAAATGCTGGGCTGCCGATATGCTCAGACCACTCCTGTACCTAGATAGCACCCCAAATTCAGACCTCCTGGTGCTAGCCAACCTGTTCATTTCTCCAACTACAAGTCTACTTCTTTATGATCACCCTCCAAAAGGAGACACATGGTAGAGTGAGGGTCCTTCCTCTAGATTGTGGACTCATGTTGCATATCCAGCAGGCCTCTCCATGGGTCATGAAGGGATGGGAAATCTGAGTTTTCTCTCTGTAAGATTCCCCTTTCCACAAGAAAGCCTATTTTAAACCCACGCCATGTGGCATTCTGCAATTTGTCCTGACCCATGGCACTCGAGAGGTTTGGGATATAGAGAAACACTTCTCATTTTAAAACTTTAAAACTCTTGGGGTGCCTGGGTGGCTCAGTCAGTTAAGTGTCTGACTTCGGCTCAAGTCATGATCTCATAGTTTGTGGGTTTGAGCCCCGTGTCAGGCTCTGTGCTGACAGTTCAGAGCCTGGAGCCTGCCTCAGATTCTGTGTCTCCCTCACTCTCTGCCCCTCCCTCACTTGCACTCTGTGTCTCTCTGTCTCTCAGAAATGAATAAATGCTAAAAAATTTTTTTTTAACTTTCAAACTTTATAAAAAATTTTGGTTTCAAAATGTCTATTTGAACCATAGATTATAAATCTCCTTATTACTTTTTAAAAGAGGGAAAAAAGCTTTTCTAATAGGTTTAAATTATTGTCCCAGTTTTACTTTGGACTAGCACATTCTGTCTTGTTTTCCTGTGCAGGTGGCCAGCCATGAATTAAAGATACCAGTATCTTCCATATACCTTGGAAAGATGAATACCATGACAGTGCCCAGCACAATTCCCATGGCAGCCTCTACTAGTGCAGATGCCAATGGAAAAGCTGTGCAGGTGAGGATTTTACTGATTCCCAGCCTCAAGTGTCAAACCCTTTTCCAGAGGAGCCTTATGCTCCATTCTAGAAAATTTCTCCTGATGCTTTTCCCCATGAGCACTAGGGTCACGGATGACAACCCTGAGGCATGGAGAGTGTAAGTCATTTGGATGCTGAGAAGAAGCAGAGCTGTTCAGTCCCAGAGGTATCTGACTCCAGAACCCACGTCTCTTCACACCACACTGCCTTGCTCTGTACCTGACTTGGGGGTAGTTCTTGTGCTTGCTGCTCTGGTTTTCATGACCTTGTTAAGTATTCAGCAAATTTTAAAAGAAACCTTAACATAAGGCAAATAAAAGCATAACTGTTGAACAGGACAAATAGGGCTCACATTCTGTCTGGCTTACCTCGGCCCTCTCCCTCACCCCCTGGGTGGCCCCTTAAACCCCACCTCGGTCCCTCTTCTACAGGGAATCCCAGTCTAGTCTTACATTCTTCCTTCCTTCCTTCCCTCAACTCTCAGTTATTCTGCATCATCACTTCTTGTTTCTTCTTCCCTCCTCCCTTGTTGCAGAACCCCTTCTTCCTTCTAACACAGACCCTTCAACAGTCTTACAACACTGCCCCCTCTTGTCCCCCTCTGAGAGTTTTTTTTCATCAATCATCCTTATCTTTGAATCTTTCTTCTTGTTCATTACTTCTTCATACAAATGAAGAAGTATGAAGAACTTGCCCTGATCTATTAAAAACAAACAACTGGCTTCTGCCCTCAAAGCCCCAGTCATTGATGAACAAATAAGCTCATTTTCCCCTGGGAGCTTCAGCTGCAAGCCCTGATGTACATAATGTTGGGAGTTACATGGGAATACATTCAGAAATTCCTTTGCATAAAGTGGAGGTAAGAAGGAGAGTTTTTCCATAAAATACAGCTTAGCACCTACCAAGGGGATTCCAGAGTTTGGACAGCTCCTCTGTGGACAGTGCCCCAAGCTTTTTCTCATTAACCTGAAGAAGGAAGAGTCAGAGGTCAAGAGGAAGGAGAGAGAATGCATACTTAGCAGCCTCCTCCCTGGAGAGGAGACCCAGTGCTGCCTCTCACCTCTCCAGCCTCCCTTCGAGAACAGCACCAACCTTCTCACTCCTCTACCCCATGGACAGAAAAGCACCCCACATGGGGGCAAGAGAGCATCCTAGGTTGAACTTGCCCCTAGGAAAGGCCTTCTCATTGAAATGTCCTTACAATGAAAGCAGTAAACCAATAAAATATCTTTAGCCCTTGGCCTATTTTTGGTAGCAACACTCCTGTCTTTTAGAGGGAAATGGGGACAGGGAGAATTCTGGTTTTCCCTTAGCCTGTAGAACATTCATCCCCTCTTTGAACCTTTAGCCATCTTTACTGCAGTTTTCTTGGGCCGGCTTCCCCCCCAAGTAATTACATAATGCCTCCATGAGGATCTTGGAGCCTGAAAGATCCCACCCACTCTTGGACCACATGATGTGGTAGCCAACCTGCACTGCTAAAATCTCAAAACAAGACTCCAAGAACTTGTTTCATAGTCAGCTTGTCTGAATTATATCCTGAGCTGTTTTTAGGATTGTGGAATGTCTTCATAGCAAAACAACAGTAGAGGCCGTTCACCTTCTCTGAAAGGACAGATGAACTAGCAGATGATGGTCAATGGATTCCTTTAACCTTGTTAAGCACCTAGACCAGCAGCAAGTAGAAGGAATGTCTTCCACCCCCTCCAATATGAGAGAGACTGTATCTTATAATACCTACACACACAGTTAGGGAAGAATTTTCTATATCATCATCTCTACAATCCCTCAACCAAGAAGCAAGCTAAGTTCACAATAATATAACTTTTACTGAGGACCTTCCTTCCTGAAGCTACCCTCACCAGTGAGGGGGCAACCCCAACCTTCCAAAAGTGAAATCTATACCTGAAGGAAGCAAAGCCAGGGCACCCCTGCTAGCCAGGTTCAGGATGCTAAAGCAGAAAGCCGTACTGTATTCTTATCACCCCTGCTTCTAATTTTTCCCCAACCCCATATGATGCACAGAGGGATCCCCTGCACTTCCTCAGCCCATCCAGTGTGCAGCCACAGATCTCCTACCTTGAGCCAAACTCAGAGACATCATTGTATGTGGAGCTTAGCCCATTCTACAATAGTAATATAACCCTTTCTGTGGGTGGATAATTTGATGTGTCACCTCATCCAATTTTCTAGGGCCCCCACTCCACTCCTTCCTGTCAGGCCAGTTATACTCCCAATTTCTCAGGAAATTTTATTCATTTTTTCCTATTAAAGGCAGTTGAAAATTGTATGCAGTCATCTAAATGTCACATAAGGGGATTGAGACCTGGGATCCCATTTTAATATAAGGGGCTTCCAGTCCCTGGAGAATCTGATCTTCCATTTGATTTTTCCATAGTTTTAAAGACTGACATTCCATTTGATAAGTGGATTTATTTTCTGTCTCTGATCAAATCAAATCTATGACTGACCCCCAGATCCACTTCATCACCCCATTTTTACTGACAAAAAGTGTAGAGTTCACTACACTCTACTTCCTAGACAAAGATAGAGATTGTTTCTTTCCTTTGCCCTCTCCTTTCCCTTGGGTAAAATTTCTCAGGTAAGCTTCTGAGTAGTGTGCCTATTAGAGGATTATAAAGTTAATAGACTAGTAACAACCACCATTTTTTTTTTTTGAGAGAGAGAGAGAGGGAGAGAATTCCAAGCAGGCTCTACACTCAGCTCAGAGCCTGATGTGGGGCTCCATCTCACAAACTGTGAGATCATGACCTGAACAGAAATCAAGAGTCAGACACTCAACCAACTGAGCCACCCAGGTATAAAAAAAAATATCAAAATGCTATACAAATAGTAAGGGAAGTGATTTGTTTCTTATATATCTGTGTGTGCACATATTGCATAAGTGAGTGTACTGGTAAAAAGCAAAATGTGTATCTTACATTGAATTAGGGCCAAAAAAGTGTGAGGAAACACTGCCATGCAGTGTCCACATCCTGTATCCAGGTCAAGTGCAATCCCAATACGTTTATCTCACATAGAACGTAGTGTGATACATATCCTTCTTCTTCAGCCCTAACAAGCATCATGAACTTAAATCCATTCCAGAACAAGTTTCAGAAGGAGTAATCATTTCATGTGCATGGTTTCATAAAAGGACAGGCTACTCAGAAATTTGGGTTTGTGTTGCCACTTAAGTTTTTTCTTCTTTTAAACAGACTTTCTTAAAATAAAAATTTTAATGTCTTGATATATTTTGCCAAAACATATTTTCATATCATCAAAATAATCTGTTTCAGAAAATGCATAGTTCTATGTGGACTGGATCACAGGGGTTCTAGATAAAATTCTATGAAATTCTGTAAACATGTGACAAGGTAGGACTCCCGCTGGAACTATTCAGGCCTGTGAAGGTGACCCATGGTTCTTGCACTCTACTTCCTCCAGGGAACTTACAAGAGGAACAACTAGGTACCTATTCCAGATCCTAGAAATAGAGTGTTTTTAAGTTTTAAAGACTGACATTCCATTTGATAGGAACCTCCTTTCCAATCATTGTGACCTTTTGACATATACACAGGGAAAATGTCATAATGATGGATCACAATTTCTTTCAGTTGTTTCCTTTGTTTGTTTGTTTTTTGTTTTTTGAGGTGTGCATTTTTCAACCAAAACATGTATAGGTTACAAGAAACCTCCTAATCCAGTACAGTATACACCACTGTCTCCTACTTTCCTCTTCCCCCTATGCACCCAACCCCATACCCATCCAGGCCATAGGACAGAGGAGAATGAGGAGGACCTCACTGGACAGCTGAGATTATCAACCTGTCATCTATCCTTTCCTTCCCTTTTGCCATGGGAGGTATCTGTATCTTTTTCCTGAGCATCCTTCACCCCCTGGGACTCTTCATTCTTATGTGCAGATGGACTGGGCTTCACAACCTGTCTTAGATGTTGGACTTCTCACCTGGTGCAGTACTAAATTATATAGTTGCTACATGCCAACCAGGAGAAAGGGGGAAGCCCTTGAAATAAATAAAGAAGCTCTGTGTAATAGAGACAGGTGGATACCTGTAATATCGCTCAGAGCAGAGTGGCCAAAAAATGAGACTAGAGAAATCCCCATGTAGCCTAGAGAAATCCCCATGTAGGAGAAGCCAGGCACATCAGCATATATGACCACTCTTCAGAGGAAATAGTATTTACATATGTAAAGAAAAGTAGGTCTATGGAAGGAGTGAGTCATGACCAGCTATACCAAATGGGTCTCAGAGAGGAAAGACTAGGTAGTGTAAATGCAGCTTTGTTCAAGGAGAGCAGTGCTAAATCACATAGTACATGTGGCTTAAGGTTCGGGAATGCAACTGTTTTGGGTCCAGTCGCAGCTCCACTGCTTTCTAGCCTTGGGTAGCCAGTTACCTAACTGCTCTGAGTCCCAGTTTCCTTATCTGAAATGAGGATAATGGCAGTTTCTGCCCCACAGAATCACAAGGACGGAAGGATGCAACCCATGTAAAAGGCTTGGCGGTGCCTGCACATGGTCAACCAATAGTAGTGTTATCTGCTAATGCTACTTATGTTCTTGTTATCACTAATAAGCAAGCTCTTCCTAGACAGGTGCTTACTCATTCATTTATTCATTCAATAAAAATTTACATCAAGCACCTGTTATATGGTATTTGGGCCATAAACCTGATCCACACGGCCCACCAAACTTCTCTATGGCTAGAGTGAAATATCACTGCTATACTTCTGACTAATTCTAAGCCCACCAAGGACACTTTTGATCACAGTTTGACTTCTCCTGTAAATTTGCCTGCAGGAAAAATTCACTGGCCCAACAGTCTGGTTTCCCCTTGTAAATTAATGTAGTAGCATTATAAAGCAGTTTGTGAGGGAATGTAAGCAGTCTTCTGGGGGCCCAATCAACTCTAGAGGTCTGATCCAGTGAGGGGTCTGGTGGGTTAAAGAACAAACCTCAGGCTACAATGAATGCCCCCTCCAGGGCCCTGTTCTACCCCATGTCTCCTCACCTTGTGAAGCATCCCAGCCCTGGAAACTGCCCAGTGGGCTAGTATCTGCTTGCTCTCATATGCAGATAGTTGAGGCATGGGGCTGCAAGGCTTGAGCCTGAACCCTGAGGACTTCCACCACATGTAGCCATCTGACTATATGCAGGACACTTGGGAATGCAGGGACCTCATTTACCAGGGTGGTTGACAGAATTCAACAGAATATATATGGAGAGGGACTGGTGGCATCATGCAAAAGGCAGGTGTTAAGAATTACAATAGGATCCCTCCCACCTACCTGCAACACTCTGGCTTGCCCTGTGTGCGCGTGGGTTGCAGGAGGTGGTGGTGAGCCTGTGTACCTGCAGCTGCATAGAAGACTTGACTGCTGTTGAGGACAGGCCTGCCCCATGGTCACTGGGGACCTGATTGAGCCAGTGTAGGTAGAGTAATAAGCCACCTGTTAATGTCATTTGAAAGCCCTTGGAGGCTTTCCTGACCCAAAATAAATTCCCCACCTGCCTGCTAATTCCCAACATTAGTCACTAACTGCTCAAAGGATGTCTTAGGTGTATTATGTGAGTTAAGGCATGATTGATCCCTTAGGCAACAGATTAGCTACAGAGCACCTGAGTGAGGAGAAGGTTATGTAATTCACAGTAAAAATCCTTTGATGAGTTCCCTTGCACTGATAATAAAACACATAATTCTTAACATGGTTTGCATGTTCTGTCCTGCCAATCTTTCCCAAGGCTTCTTGTGCCATGATTACCACACTCAGGCCACACAGCCTTCTTCAGACCCATCCTCTCCTTCCCTCAAGGGCTTTGCACCTGCCACCTGCATAAGTCAGGATTCTCCGGAAAACCAGAATCAGCAGGGTACATATATGGATGTATATGTATATATATATGTATGTGAAAATATATAATATATATTATGTAATATATATTGCATATATATTATATAATCATTTATAATATATGTTCACACATATATATAATTCACACATAATATACATACATCCATGTACAAACATACATATATACACACACATGCACATATACATACATATACTTATATACACACACATAAAGATATTTATTTTAAAGAATTGGCTCACATAATTGTGGGGGCTGACAAGTCCAAAATCGGTAGGGCAGGCCAGCAGCCTAGAAAGTCAGGTAGGATTTCTATGGTACAGTTTTGCAGCAGAATAGTTCCTTCTTCTCTGGGAAACCTCAGTTTTTTCTCTTAAGGCTCTCAACTGATTTTGAGGCTCATCCACATTATCAGAGGTAATCTCCTTTACTTACAGTCAACTGATTGTAGATGTTAATCACATCTGCAAAATACCTTCACAGACTATGTTTGACCAAACTACTGTGTACCATAACCTAGGCAAGCTGATGCACAAATATAACCATTATACTGCCTCTCTGCTGGGATTTTCCCTCCCACCCCCTCCCCTCTTCCCTGACTGATGCCTTCTCACCTCTTAGATGTCAATGTAAATATCGCTTCCTCAGGAAGGCAGCTCTGTCCCCTCACCTTATGTAGGTATCATGGTTGTTCTTTCCTTCTTCCTTGTTGCCCTGCCCCAATTCTAAGCACACTTTGTGTCTGCTTATTTCCTCACTGTATCTCTCTATCCTAGATCTAAGCTCTGTCAGGGCAGGACCATGGAAGGTCTGGCCACCACAGCAGGGCTGCTATAGCCCATAGATCATCTTTGGGTACATTAGTAAAAGGCTCCCTTCCTCTAGGTGGATATGTTCCTCACAGGTCAGGGTCTGGGGAGCTGGATTTCACCCCACTGCCTGGAAGCCCTTGTTCAGGAGTCAACCTGTACAGCCAGGCAGAATGGGGAGACAGTGCTCTCAATAGAGAACAGGACAAATGAGTGTCCCTGATACAGGGACAGGGTCCTGGTTATGGGATACTTAGATAGATTTCATCTTGAGAAGAAGATTTGTAAAGAGGTAAGGAATTTGGGGATGAGGAAGCAGGATGGGGGGTAGGGCCCCGGGCAGTGGGAATGCCTTAGTCACCATGGTAGGGGGTGGACAGAGAGGAAAAGCCTACAGGGTGAGAGAGAGATGTCAAAGAAAAACACCCCTTACCAGGAAAAGGACAGGGTGGGGGCATCAGCAGTAATTGGCAATCGGAAAGGAGCTAGAAACATATATCAGAGTTAGAATAGGCCCCAGGGGACATCTAATGCAGAGACTTTCAATGGCAGGCCCCACATACCAATGGGATACATCAAATCTCCAGGAAGGAGCTTGTATATTTTGAAAAAGCATTGACTCATTATTATAGTACTCTAAGTTTATACTTTGGGAAAAGCTTTTTAAAATCTTTTATTTTCTAAATTTGAAGTACAGAAGATAAAACTCTGGCATGGGCCAGACTAGAAGTATAATCAAAAAGCAAGATATTCCTAAACCCTCCTTATCTTTTAACAGTTCAGATCCTGCTGTGGATAATCCCTAAAACTTTGGCCAGCTTTGCCAACCCCACCCACACTGTCTCCTGGGGCATTTGCACTCCAGGCCTGACAGTCTCTTGCCATTTGATGAGCTGGGCCAGCTTCTGAATTACTGCCTGGGCCTACCCTCCTCCAGAACAGAGCTCCTTCAGGGCCCAGAGAATTCTTACAAGTAGAAACCAAGCTCTGCAGCAGAACTCAAAGCTGCCTTGGAACTGGTCATGAGGGACAGTTGAAAACACCATCATCTTAAAAAAAAAGAATGAGCCCAGGCAGGCAGTGATTCAGAAGAGGCCAGAGACTGTCAGCCAGGACTTACACGTGTTGAATTAATGGTATATTTATTCAACAAACAGTCGCTAAGCTCCTGCATGGATTAGTCACGGGGCCAGGCAAGAGCAGTGAACAAGAGTTCCCACTCAGTGCCTTCCCAGTGGTCTGTCAAGGGAGAGGGACCCCTTCAGATGCTTTTCTAAATCAGGTCAGTGCCCACCCCCCATGGGCTGGGTGTGTTTATTAAAAATTCTCTCCTTAAATTTTGTCTTCTCTGCACTCAGGGCCTAGGGGAGTTAGAAGTGTTTCTGGGGTTTTCTGTGTTCTTCACCAAAACAGACACTATGACTGCAAGCTCACAGGGAGAGGGGCTTGGCCCCAACTTTAACAATAGTCTAGCCACACCAGTGCCAATTCAAATGGCCTGTGTGGATCCGTTTGCAGAGCTGGTATAGGGTCCCTCCTTGTCTTGTTAATTCTCTGCAATTCCTTCAGAGCTGCCTAATGTACATAAGGGCAGGAAACATCTATGTCAGTTTAAAAGTAAATTCACAAGTTCAATAGAACGCCTTCATTCAGAAAAACGAAAGTTATCCATGTGAATGTTCAAATAGGAAGAAAAAAAGCTTTCTGTATTTATCAAAAGGAAGTATGGATTTTATTTATTTTTTTAATGTTTATTTTTGAGAAAGAGAGTACACAAGCGTGAGCTGGGGAGGGACAGAGAGGGGGAGACAGAGGATTCAAAGCAGGGTCCCTGCTGAGAGCTGTAAGGGGGTGGTGCTCAACCCATGAACAGGAACAAGACCTGAGCTGAAGTCTAAGTAGGAGGCTTAACTGAGCCACCCAGGCGCCCCAGGAAATGTGCATTTTAAAGGTCTGAGAAATGGTGCTTCCCACCCAGGCCTTGATCTTTTGAGCTGTTCACAACCTTCAGCCACAGTCCTCCACTTACCCCAATATTGTGCTGCACAATATTATTACTTCCTAAGAGTGGCAAAACCTGAGAAAGGTTGGGAAACCCCACCTATGGCTCAGGACGAGCACTCTTCAATACCATAGATAGATATGAGCTACAGGTCACTACTGAGCCCTTGAAATGAGGCTAGTCATTAATATAAAAAGGGAGGGGGACAAAACATAACAGACTCTTAAATACAGAGAACAGAGGGTTACTAGAGGGATTGTGGAAGTGGGGATGGGCTAAACAGTAAGGGGCATTAAGGAATCTACTCCTGAAATCATTGTTGCACTATATGCTAACTAACTTGGATGTAAATTTTAAAAAATAATAAATTAAAAATACAAAAATAAATACATAAAAGAGGCTAGTCCAAACTTAAATGTGCTATTAAGTGCAGAATACACATTGCAGTTTGAAGATATGTTACCAAAAAAAAGTGTAAAATACTTCATTTATAATTTTATATTGATCAGATGTTGAAATGATAATATTGACTATATTGAGTTAAGTAAAATATTATTAAAATTAATTTCACCTGTTTCAGTTTTCTTAGTGTTGCTACTAGAACATTTTTAATTACATATGTGCCCTCCATCTGTGGCTTACATTACAGTTCTATTGGACAGCCCTGCTCTGGACAATCCTACTGCATCTTGACCTGAGAAAAAAAGATAAGAGTCAGCCTCGCTGGCAGTTAGTTAGTGGCTGTAGGAGGCCAGGAAAGGAGATCCACACTTTGGTTGCTTAAAAAAAGAGAAGAGAAGAGGGGAGAAGGGAGAGGAAGGGAGAAAAAATAGCAAAGGAAGCAGTGTCTCCATTGGTTTGGGCTGCTATAACCAAGTACCAGAGGAGACTGGGTAAGCTTAAACAACAGACATTTATTTCGCACAGTTCTAGAGGGCTGAAAACCCCAAGGTCAAGGTGCCAGCAGATCTTCTGTCAGGTGAAGGCTGCCTCCTGGTTCATGGAGAGCTGTCTTCATGCTGTCTTCACATGATGGAAGGGGTGAGGGAGCACTCTGGGTTCTCTTTTATAAAAAAGCACAAATCCCATTTATGTGGGCTCCACCCTCATGGACTATTGAGGGCCCCACCTTCCAATACTATTACCTTAAGATTTAGGATCTCAACATATAAATTTGGGGGAGACACATTCAGTCTATAACAGTCTCTAAACCTCATTCATCCCTCAATCCCTCAAGTTGCCCCCCCTCCCTGAATCCTCCTAATGACTCAGCCAGACTGACTGGCCCACATCTGCCTCCCTGTTATATTTGTGTTCTGAACAACACCATTTAATAGTTTGGTTCAGCTCCACAAACATAGTCTATGTGCCCAATCCATGTGAAGTGCTGTGCTGGGGCAAGAGAGAACCATCCAAAGGACGTAAGTCCTGGCCCCAAGGAGGCCACTGTCTGGTGGAAAAACAGAAGCAGGCAATGGCCATACAACCTTCCCAGTACCAGGGACTACATACTGAGGGAGCACCAAGGACTGAGAGATGTTTGCTCACTCAGAGTGTTTCTAATTCTGTCTTGTCCCCAGCTAGGTTACAAGCTTTAGAACCAGCAGCATATCTTATTTCTTCTTCCTCCATCACCGAGCTTCAATACTCAGAAAATGCTGACTGAATGGAAAAGGTTTGAGTGACATGGTAGCTTTAAAATCAGATGACTGGATTCAAATCCCAGCTCTGCCAGTTAAACCAGCTGTTAAGTTGGGCAAGTTTTTGACCTATCTATGCCTTAGATTCCGCATTTATCAGACAGAGAAAGTAGGGTACCTACCTAGTAGAGCCCCTATATTAAGTGAGCTTAACTGTAAAAGTGTTTAACACAGGGCAGGGGCACATGTTGACAACAAAATGAATGTTAGCAATGGTTATTATCATGACCATGATGATTACTGGCCAGCCAGTCCTTATGTCTTCTGATTCTTCTAGTCTACACCACCATCATGGAGAAGTGAGCAGGGGAAGATGTTTGAATGAGTCACAGTGGCAGAAAAAGCTGCCTGAAGTTTGGCAGGATGTTATGAACACTAACCAACCCATTATTCCAATTTAGTGTCAGCAGAAACTTCCTTTAGCTACTAGGCGTGCTCAAACCTGACCTGATTCAACAATGATCCATCTTAAGAAGCATGTGAAAAAACTTCATACAGTTCTTGATGCATAAAGGTATGTGGCAATCAATCAGTAATTGTATTGCAGTAGTTTTTGTGATTTAAACTGCTAAACTCATTCTTCAAGATCTAAGGCAAAAGAGGGGAGCAGAAAGCAGGCTGAGATGTATAAAGCATTCATGTATTTATTGAACAAAATTTTAGGGAGCAACTAAAAGTTGTGGCCAGGCATTTAAGAAATGGTGAAATTAAGTCCCAGATCCCACCTTGTGAAGCTTATAATTGAATTGAATTATATATGGTCTTATGAAAGCAACACAAGTTAAAAAGATGCAGCCCAGATGTAGTCCTGTAGAAGGTGAGGAGAAGATGACATCCCAGTTAATGGTAAGATCTAAACAAAGGGGCACAAAAGAAAAGCAATTCCAGGTGGATGAAAATGCAGAAGCTAAGGATGGAGGTCAGAAGAGATCCAGATATTTATCAGAACATAGATAATTTTGTTTGGCTGGAGGTAGACGATGGGAGAAATCTGGATAGAAAACTGGAAAACTAGCCTGGATCAGATCATAGATACTCTTAAATATGTTAACAAGTTCAAGTTTTATTCTGTCCACAGTGAAGACTTCTGATGGTTTTTATCAAGGAAATTACATAATCAGGGAGATTTACTCTGGTGGAAGGTATAGTATGAATTAACATGAGAGATAACAGTTGGAAAGCTACTGATGGGGTCCAGAGCAGGCTGCCCCAAAATGTGCCACTCTGACCCTTCTCTGTACACCTCAAAGCAGGAAATAAATTTTTCTTATGAAGGGTGCACTTTCTACACCTGGAGAGTAGAAGGCATCTTTATCACCAGAGAGAGAGAATTCAGGACTGAGAAAACTGTATAAACAAACCTTGTTACTTCTTCATTAATTTGCTACCCCAAGTCCAAACTTTTGTCTTGTTAACTCTTCATAAATTTCTTCTAAAAGGTAAAAAAAGCTGCCGACTTTGGTCACTTCTTTGAATCCAATATTTCTATGAGCTCCCATACATGCAAAATTAAAATCTTTTTCTCCTGTTAATCTGTCTTGTTTAATTATTTGACCAGCCAAAGAACCTAGCTGGAAAAAAAGGAAAGTTTTCCTCCCCTACACTGCTGTAATAGTCCAGAGGTGACAAAGGCTTGAGCACCCACAGTGCTGGCAGGAATAGAAAGAGATTCAAGCAACAGCCCCTGCCCTCTGACAGGACGGGGTAGACACGGCAGAAGTCAAAGGTAAGTCTAAGTTTGTACTCAGGTGACTGGGGGAAAGTGGTAACCTTACCAGAAACAGCAACACAGGAGGAGGAGCCTGCTTTCAAAGGAAAGGTGAATTTGATTTTAGATTTATAGCCTGGTTGTCAGCCAAGGGATTTACCCAACAGACAGTTAATTCAGGATTGGCAAGAGGTCTGGGCTGCAGACAGATTTAGGAGTCATGCGTGTAATTAGTAATCAGAGCCATGAGACTGTATAAAACTCACCAGAGTGTGAAACTGCAGAGAGGGAATTAAAAGGAAAATGTAGAAGGGGAGGAGACAGATGGAAAGAGAAGAAAATAAGAAGGAAGGAGAAAGGAAGGAATGAGTCAAGGACAGCTCAGGGAAGGAGTAGGGGCTGAGGGTAGGAGTAGGGGCAGGAAGCACTAACCACCTTGAAACTAAGGGTGGAGTGATGCGGCTCTGTGCACATAGTCATAGCAGGAGCACCCCCTCAGACACAGCCCAGCTTGCCAGAGGGAAGCGGTTACCATTAGCAAGATTCTAAAGGCCCTGAGAAGTCCCTTACTTTATGCCCCCCGACCCCACTCCCATACACACCTACTTTAAAACCCTTTCCTCTATTGGCCTGAAACCACACAACATATTAACCCTGGCTTGGATGAAGACACTCCAAACTGTACAAAGCCTCTTGTTAATGTGCCCCCAAATCTAGGGGTGCTCAGTGGCCGGATGGAGCCTGGAGCCCTCTTGGCTCTCGCTGTCCCTTGCTCTTACCACATCCGTAAGGCTACCACAATGGCAACTGGCCATTCTGACCCAGGTTCTCCTGGTGCCCAAACACCCCACCTCACCCATCGGTCGGAGCCCGCCAAGGTGGGGCGCCTAGTGCCCAGGCGGGATCAATGCGTGCCCAGAAACATTTCTGCTCAGTTCAACTGACACTTGCCGCTGCCACGAGGATCCACGAACAGTCTGCTCTTTCGGAGAAAGTCCAAGGGAATGCAGTCCGTCCCTCCCACCACACCAGCTTGGGGAGGAGGATCCTTGAGGCTAGGACACCGACCCCATGTGGGGAGGGGAGGCAACCAGGCATGTGGAGGCCCATGTGCACCCACGTGCACAGGTGCCCTACGCAGAAACCATGGCTGTTGGGCACACATGGCCGGCGCCATTGACCTGACCGGGTGGCGCCGCCTCCCCTACTTACTATGCCAGCTCTGGGCCAAGCAGTGGCCCGCTCTCAGGGACCAGACTGGGTGGCGGTGAGGCCCAGTGGCGGCTACTCCTCGGAGCTGCCCCCAGGACATCCTTGTGAAGAGCACCCCTGACCTGTCTTTGAGGTCTGTCACCGCAAGGAGAAAAGGGTGGCATTTATCCTTGTGCAAAGAGAGTTTAAGTTAAATATGTTCAGGCCATTCGGACTGTTTTCTGCAGTAGATTCAGTATCTCTTGGGAAGCATCTTGGTAGGAAACAGAAACTGAAAATTGTACATGACAGGAGCCAAAGGAATACATTGCATAAAGAAAAGTGCCTCAAATAGCTTCAGATGTTTCTTGAACCCCTTTGTGAACTTTCAGAAACTCAGAGTAAATATTATGCAATTCATTTGTGTTTTAATGATGCAAATGCCAACGAATATATATTCTGCTTTCAGGAAATGGATTTTTCTTCATCTAGTGCCTGCTCAATGCAGGTAAAAGGAGTTTAATTGAAACAGATACCCGGTTTCCCAAGTATAGGAAAGGTGTATCTCCTTCCTTGAGACTGAGCAAGGAGAAAACCTTGGCAGTGTTCATTTGAGGATCTTCTCACCAGCAGCCTGGCCTCCCTGAGAATACTGGACAAAGTATTTCACTATTGCAGAAGGGCTGTCCTAGTTTCCGGTGTATTCATTTGGTATGCTCTGTACAGAACAAGGTGGTGGGCTGGACCTAGGAAATCAATAAAGAAGAACCTGGAAGGAATAGCCTGAAGAGCTGGAGCTGCCCAGGAAGGTGAGTACAGCTGGTGTGTGCTGGTTGAGCTAATTTGTCACTTAAATGGTGAGTTTTGTTGTTGCTCAGGACTTTGAATGAACCACGTGACAGATCTGTATGCTTTCCCACCTTCAAGGGCCAGTTTCCAGATTACATCCACCCTCTTCCCATACCAACAGGTATTGAACTTAGATAACAAAATTCTGATCTTTGTATACAAAGATCACCAGAAAAGAAACCTCAAATGATTGCCACCTACAAAATGTGAAATGCAGAGAGTATCATCAGCCGGAAGTTTGCAAATTTGTTACGCCTGTTTTGTTTACATATAATGACCCCACTGAACTAAGCTAAGGTGAATAACAGTGAAAAAGGCCGTCTCTGATTGGCTTTTCTTATCACGCCCCTTTGTATGTATAAAGGTATAAAGGGAAGATTTAAAACCCAGAAAATGTCTATTAAAACTGTACTATGGAGACATCATCTTATGCTTTTGGTTTCTAATGAGCAGACAAGTACTGAAAAATTTCAGAAAATTCTATTCTGTGCAATAAATACAAATTTACTTTTTAGATAAATTTTGACCCTACCAAATATTAGTGAATTCCAATTGTCCATCTTGTAAATCTTCCCTTATTTAGATAAAAGATTGGTAAAGGAAGAATTTGATAGTCCAAATACAAATTGTTTTACTTGTGTGTTTAGCTTTTTGCTCCTAATTTCATACTGAATCCTTCAGTTTCCATATCCCTCCAGTGACTACTTGCTTTTTAAGACTACGTACGTTTTTGGTTCTTTGGAAACTAAAAAGATGAGCTTTTTTTAAACTTAAAATAACATTATGCTAATTTGACTTTGCTTTTACTCTATTTTACTTCTTAAGGGAAAAAAACTAACTGAAATTTTAAATTTGCAAACAAGCTCATATGAGAAAAGAAAAAAAATCACAAGATTTTATGAGGCCTTTCCTTTGTTTTATATACTATTTTTTAAATAGGCTCTACACATTTTTTAATAATCATCATGGGTAAATAGGATGTGCCTACAGAGTATTCTCTGCCCTTGGTAATTTTTTCCTTTGTTTCAATTTTGATAAAAGTCTACTCTTACTTAAACTCAATAATTTTTGTTTCTGAAGTGGTTGCAGTTTGCTCATGCTAATAAGAACCTCATATAACTTGATACTAATGTCAAAAGATATAAAATAGAAGATCAGGGTTGCCTGGGTGGCTCAGCTGGTTGAGCATCTGATGTGGTTCCAGCTCAGATTATGATCCCAGAGTTTGGGGTTGGCCTCCAAGCTGAGCATGGAGCCTGCTTAAATTACTCTCTCTCTCTCTGTCCCTCTGCCCCTCTCCCTCCCGCTCATGCTCTATCTAAAATAAAAAACTAAAGGGCACCTGAGTGGCTCAGTCAGTTAAGCATCTGCTTTTGACTCAGGTCATGATCTCACAGTTCATGGGTTTGAGCCCCCCATCGGGCTCTGTGGTGACAGCTCAGAGCCTGGAGCCTGCTTCAGATTCTCTCTCTCTGCCCCTTCCGCACTTGTGCTCTGTCTCTCTCTGTCTCTCAAAAATAAATAAATATTGAAAAAAAATTTTTAATAAAAAATTAAATAGAAGATAAAACATAGAAGAGAATTTTTAAATAAGTACATTTGTCATTATTTGAACATATTGATTCCCTAAGTTTACTGCTATATAATTTCTTTTTAGCTAGAGTAGGTATTGTGTACATTTAATCTCTGCTTTATAGTATGTCAAAGAATTAGGAATCCTTTTAATTTTTCCACAAAAATGATGAATCTGTTTTTAAAGAGAGAAAATAAGCTTATAGAAGTTAAATAATTTTTTAGAAATAGATGAAATGTTTAAAAGAAGAAATTTTACTGCTGATTAATTACAGTGAGTTGTTTTAAAAGTTTTTACTGCTTTTAAATCATATTCCTTGTCTTCTGAATGTTTTGCATAAATTTGGGGCTCAAGAACAAAAGTTGATTTTCTGAATGACTTAAACACTAGGCAGGTCATTAGTGTAAACATCTCTACCTCAAATGTATAAAAAATTGGGGCAACTCTTAAATATTCATATTTCATATTTGCAAAATTTTTCATATTTACGCATTTTTAAAATATCATGCAATCTCTAGTTAAATGTATTAGCAGTTATGTTCCAACAAAAAACATGGTATTTAATTCAATAAAGTCACTATAGAATTTTTTCAATTGTAGGTGGTACTTCCATGATGATTTTATAAAGAAAATGAAAGCCTACATCATAACATTTCTATTCTTAGGAAAAATGGAAGAAGGGAAAGAGTTTGTTATTTGCTTGCTATTTGTAGAGTTTCTTACTTAAGATGCTATGGCTAAAATAATTTTATTGAGCGCTTAACAATTAGTCTGTCTTAAATACTGGAGTAATCAATGATAATCCATTGTGACTAAAAAGCAAATACTTGTTTATTTTAATGTACAAGTTGACAGTTTGATGGACTTTCTAAGGCTATAAGTTATCAAAGAATCATGAATTCAGTCAGTAAAATGTTAGATAAAGCAGTCACCTCCTAAGTTGATTTTTGGAGATGAATGTGAAGAAACTATGGAAATAATTACATAAAACCTGTGGAAATGTTTGCCATCATTAGCTTCAACACACTAATGTTTAGCCTCATTCTGTTCATTGAATTTTTTTCCCTACGTGTGTGCCAATGAAGATTGGTTTGTATTTACTACTAAAATAGATACACTATGTTAAGGTGAGAATGGCCAAATAATTGGAGCCCGTATACTTATAGGTTAAGTTCAAAAGGCATTAATACATAATGTTTTTAGTATCCAAAGCATATTCAAAAACTGTCTAGTATGGAGTATTCTAACATAAATGTCCAAATACCAAACTATAAAATATAAAACTTCTTTTTATCCAATTTTTATATATACAAATAAGCTGATTTTACAAATGGTGTTGCCTTGTACCCATTCAACTCAATAAGTCCTTTTTAAATTCCCCCTCGTTCCCTTTCACCTTTGTCTTTTGGGGTGCTCTTTCTTCTACATCCATCATTTTCAACAATGGGGTAGGTCTTATGGGTTATAGGAAGGGTGAAAAGGGTGACAGGCTAAGCAAGAGTTTGAAATTAGGGAGACAGTTTACATACTATGCAGGTTGTCAGGAGTTTTTGTTGCAAGTATAATAAGGAAAACAACAACAAATATAATAATTACCAATATTTGCATGTCACTTCCTGTTTACAGAGCATTTTCATATGCTCTACTTACCTGAAGCCTCAGAGCAACCTTACAAGTTTGCTTTGAGGTACTTAATAAGATCTTGCTTTGTTGTTTTTACTGAATCATTATATGCAACTGTCAGTTTCTTGAGGGCACGAACTGTGTCTTGTATGTTTTGAACGTACACACACATTTAAACCCCTCAGAAATAAACATTCTTAAACTGACTACTGAGTTGTTAACAAGTTTCAAGTGGAAGATTTGCTGGATTTGATGATAAAAGGGCTATTAAGACTGTAAGGAGACCAAGGACACCATCAAAGAGGACAGTAAGGAAGGCAGTGGCCAAGGGTCCAAAGTAAGCAGTTGAACAGGGAAAGAAGACTCTAGGAATTCCCCTTGTCAGGGTTAATCCTGGGCCAGAGCACTTCACATCCTGTATATAGAAATCCTTTTTTTTTTTTTTTTTTTTTTAATTTGAGAGAAAGAGAGAGAGTGCAGGGGAGGGGCAGAGAGGGAGAGATACAGAGATTGAATCTTAAGCAGCCTCTACACTCAGCCCAAAGCCTGACATGGGGCTTGATCCCACAACCCTAAGATCATTACCTGAGCTGAAATCAAGAGTCCAACACTCAACCACTGAGCCAACCAGGTGTCCCAAATTCTTCATTATTTTTAATGGCTAAATTGTTCTCCGTGGTATCTAGATATCATAGACAGCTTTTTTTTTCCATTGAAGTGCCTTTGTCCTAAATTTTTAGTAGTACAAGCAATGCAAATTTATAAGCATAAAGTTGAACATAATGGTTATATCCAGGTTTTTTTTTAACTTTTTATTTTTAAGAGAGAGCATGAGAGGGGGAGGAGGGCAGAAGGAGAGAGAATCTCAAGTAGGCTCCATGGTCAGCACAGAGCCCAGCATGGGGCTCAATCCCATGACCCCGGGATCATGACCTGAGCTGAAATCAAGAGTTGGACACTCAACTGACTGAGCGACCCAGGCACCCCATATAATAGCTATATCCTAGTTCTTATTCCTAATTTTGTTTATTTGAATTTTCTCTTTTTTTAAAACAGACTTATTAGCTAGTGAAATTGTTAGATTTTCAAAAAAAAGTTTTAGTTTTATCTACTCTCTCTTTTTCTAAATTTTTTTCTGCTTTTGTTATTTTTATATACCTATGTTTACTTTCTCTTGACTTATTTTTCTTTTTCTATTTTCTTGAGTTGAAAATTTAGTTCTTTTATTTTTATTCACTCTAGGTTAAAAATAAAAACATTTGATGTTATGAAATTTCCCCCTTAATGTAGTCTTAGTTGCATCTCATAGATCTACAACCTTTTCATTGCCATTTGTTATTATAAGTCTATATTTTCTGTTTTTATTCCTTCTTTGAACCTAAATGTTTAGAATTTAAAATTTATCTGTGGCTAGATGTCTTTTATCTTTTATCATTAATTTCCATTTTGATAGCATTGTAATTAAAAAATGGTGGTTTAAAGGGAAAATAAGTAGAAAAGAAATTAGGAACAAACTTGGGGTGGGGGGAAGATAAGCATGAGACATAGCATTAATGAGCAGAGGAGAATAAAACAAAGCATAAATAAGAAGAGGAAGTATAAAAGGGCCCAAGACAAAGCAGAGGACTGAGTGTGACAGTTACTGGCATGGCAGTAGGTTTGGATTGTTGAATAGGGTACATGATGCAAGATAGTGTTAGGAGACCAGGAAGATATCGGGAGGGAGTATATGGGAAGAGATGCCCAGGAAAGACAGTCCTCCAAGAAAATCCAACTGCTCCTTGGTTGTGATAGTGCATGGAAGCCCAGCGAGAAATATCTTACCTGTTGCATTCTGATGGTTTAAGTGTTAGGATAATAACCATTTTCCAGCATCATCCCTTGATCTTTGAGCTTCTTGTGTGAATTTAATTATTTCTGTATCTGCTGTTAAAATGGAGGAATGGACTTCAACACAGAAAATGAGCCAGGAACCCAAACTGAGGATCCCATCCTGCTTGTGTTATTTTCTTCATTTGAGTCATTTTTGAGTTCCTATTATGACCACTACTGTGCCATATGATAAACACAAAAGTTCATCAGCTTCTAAACATCTGCCTTGTTTTTAGCCCATGTGTGTATACCACTTCTTTTTGCTGAACAGAAAGCAGCTGTTCCCGTTTGAGAGTGACTGACCGAGGTAGCAATTACTTCCAAGCCAGAAGAAAATTCCATATTCTCACTATCTACCTACAGTACCACAGTCACCAGGGGAGCAGGAGAGGAAATGGGTTCCCTGAGCCACTCCCTAATTATTTCTTTTGTTGAGGGGTTTCATTAATGAAGCTACCCAGAAATGTCATAGCCTTCACAAGTCCCTAGGGAGGCCCGATATTTAGTAGTGATCTGTAAATGAGGATTATAATAGTTCTTGCCTCATTAATTTGGTCTGAGGATTAAATGTGCTAATACTTAGAACAGTGCCTAACACATATTCAGCACTCAATAAAAACTCTTATTGTTATTCCAGAATGCAGGTGCCCTCACCACTGCAGTCATGGAGTGCGGTCCTGCAGAGAGAATGAAGCTACCAAAGAGAACACAGATACAAGATGCTCAAATTAAACAAAACCACAGCATCACGAAATCTTTTTCATTAGAAAGTTAAAGAGACATCCAGAAAGCTGCAAAGCAAATTGGAGAGATGCCAAGACTTCAGTAGAAATCACTGATAGAGATTTCATACTTAATGACTTTTCTTTGAGCAAGTGCAAAAGCAAAAAGCAAAAGAACTGTGATGAACACTGTGAGTTATAGTAGGACATATGGTAGGACTCATAGCAGGACAAAAACAACATAGGTCATACAGAAGAGGGTCTGGAAAAAATACAGATTATTCTCAGCCACACTGCATAGGCTTATCATTAGAAGGAAGAAAAAGAAATCAATAGCAGACCCACTCTAAAATCTTAACTATAAAGATCTCATTATAGTATGGATTTAGTCATTCATTAAAAAAAAATCTTTATAATGTCATAACTGAACAAGGCGTGGTGCTAGACATTGGAGACATATAGTTAACAAGACAAATATAGACCCTGCCCACATGGAGTTTATGATCCAATGGAAGAGTTGACATTAAGTAAACACACAAATGTCATCTCAATCTTTGATAAGTGCTCCAAAGAAATACAAAGTGGTCAGTGAAGATATTGAGGGCTTTTAGATTTGAGGGTCAGACAGCTTTCTGAGAGAGCAACAATAATGACATTCCTTAAAGGATAAGGAGGCATTACTGGGGAAAGAACAGCAGCTGATGGTGCTGGGGAATAGCACACTTGAAGGCTCTGGGGTGGAAAATGAGGGGTGTGGTCCAAGAGCTGGGATGTCTGTGCAAGGAGCATCGTCAGTGGGATGGAGAGTCTACATGGGGCAAGGCCAGACCCCCAGACTGTGTGGGCTATATTAGCATCTTGTTTTTTTCCCCCAAATACAGGGCAAGTCACTGAAGGGCTTTAGGCACACACAATTGACATTGATGTATTTATGTTTATGTTTTAATGGGTCAATCCAGTTGCATTGTGGAACACAAGTTTGAGGGACTTGAATGGAAAAGGGAAGTCCATTTGGGAAGTGTTTGACCTGGTCATTAGAGTAAAGGCTGTGGTGGGCACAACCAAATATAAAGAGTCCTGTATCAGGCCCTAGAAGTCTCATATCTCTCTAGGTGCTCTGTATGCTACAAAGTGGCCCCCAAATCATAGGAATCCATATGAAGTAGAAATCCTCAAGCAGTAAAACTTTTATTTGGATTAAATTTAGGCAAATGAAAAGATGTCAAGAATAACAAGTTTGTGAAAAGAATGGGTTTGTGAAAAGAATGGGTTTGACCCACTGAAATAAGCAGCTGGGAATGTGAGCTGTGAAATGATTGTGTTAATGTGCTGGCATTTGAAGAGTTTGCCTGGATGCAAGACAATTGAGCAATAGAGGAGTTAGATGAAGATCAAATTACTGTACAGATTTTATTAAAAGCAAAGTTGGAGATTTGGCTTAGGCCTATTGGCAAGCAGAGTTGCAAATGTTTCAGCCCTGAATTTAACCATTCCCAATAGATTGTAGTAGGCTGTGTGATTGCAGGAGGCAATACAGGATGGAGCCTGTTTTGAGGGTTTTTGCTTTTATTGGTTTCTTCCTCTGTAAATATTGGAAATTGTATTTTACAATGGTACTGGAACAAACATACGACCCAGCCTCATTAATATTCATTTTTTTCTTCTGATTTTAAAAGAAAAACATTTTCATGGACCCCTAAACTGGGAGGGATATGTCAGCAGCCCACCAGAGGTCAGAATTCAGGAATTGCAGGTAGATGGGTCCTGAGATAGAGGAGGGGGACTTAAGCTGGGAAGTGCCAATAACAGATAGTGTTACTCTCACAGGGTCCACCCAATGGAACCTGACTGTTTGTCCCTCCAACAAAGTATACTAGGATCCAAATAAATGTTCTGCTTCTGGGTGACTGGATTTGCATACTGACAGATTTCCTGATCCCATGGATCTGAGTACCAAGCAGCACTAAGAAATGCAGTCTGGTAACCAAAAGTAATGTTAATATGTCTCCCAAACTTTGTGTCTCTTGAAGAATGTTAATTGAAATCTGTGACTTGGGGAGTGGCTTCTGGGAAGATGGCGGCCTAGGAGGATGCTGAGCTCACCGCGTCCTGCGGATCACTTAGGTTCCACCCATACCTGCCTAAATAACCCAGAAAACCGCCAGAAGCCTAGGAGAACGGATTCTCCAGAGCCAAGTGGAGACAAGAGGCCCACGGAAGAGGGTAGGAAGGGCAGATAGGCCGTGCGCGCTACACGGACTGGCGGGAGGGAGCCGGGGCAGAGGGGCAGCCCACTGGCAAAGCAGAGGCTCTGAGTCTGGCTTGCAAAAGCGGAGGGGCCAGACGGAGTGTGTTCGGACAGCAAGCGGAACTTAACACCTGGAAGGTTATAAGTTAACAGCTCTGCTCAGAGAGCGGGAGGGCTGGAGGACAATGGGAGGGAGAGTTGTTGAGCCCCAGATGACAGAGCGCAGCTTGGCAGCGAACAAAGGTGCTCGCCAGCGCCATCTCCCTCGCCCATCCCCCAGCCAAAATCCCAAAGGGAACTGGTTCCTGCCAGGGAACTGGCTTGCACCGCACAAACACCGAACGCTGTACTTCTGGTGGGTCTGACTCCCTCCCGATGCCACAGGGCCCCTCCTGAAGCGGATTACCGAAGGATAAGCAAGCTGAGCTGCCCCTCCCACCCCTGTGCATCTTGCTTATCCACCCAGCTAATACGCCAGATCCCCAGCACCACAAGCCTGGCAATGTGCAAGTAGCCCAGACAGGCCACACCACCCCACAGTGAATCCCACCCCTAGGAGAGGGGAAGAGAAAGTACATACCAGTCTGACTGTGGCCCCAGCGGTGGGCTGGGGGCAGACATCAGGTCTGACTGTGGCCCCGCCCACCAACGCAAGTTATTCAAGACCGCACAGGGGAAGTGCCCCACAGTCTCGCACCACTCCAGGGACTATCCAAAATGACCAAACGGAAGAATTCCCCTCAAAAAAACCTTCAGGAAATAACGACAGCTAATGAGCTGATCAGAAACGATTTAAACAATATAAGAGAAAGCAAATTTAGAATAATAGTCATAAAATTAATTGCTGGGCTTGAAAACAGTATAGAGAACAGCAGAGAATCTATTGCTACAGAGATCAAGGGACTAAGAAACAGCCAGGAGGAGCTAAAAAATGCTATTAACGAGCTGCAAAATAAAATGGAGACGACCACAGCTCGGATTGAAGAGGCAGAGGAGAGAATAGGTGAACTAGAAGATAAAGTTATGGAAAAAGAAGAAGCTGAGAAAAACAGAGATTAAAAAATCCAGGAGTATGAGGCGAAAATTAGAGAACTAAGTGATGCACTAAAGAGAAATAATCTACGCATAATTGGTATTCCAGAGGAGGAAGAGAGAGGGAAAGATGCTGAAGGTGTACTTGAAGAAATTATAGCTGAGAACTTCCCTGATCTGGGGAAGGGAAAAGGCATTGAAATCCAAGAGGCACAGAGAACTCCCTTCAGACGTAACTTGAACCGATCTTCTGCATGACATATCATAGTGAAACTGGCAAAATACAAGGATAAAGAGAAAATTCTGAAAGCAGCTAGGGATAAACGTGCTCTAACATATAAAGGGAGACCGATAAGACTCGTGACAGATCTCTACTGAAACTTGGCAGGCCAGAAAGGAATGGCAGGAAATCTTCAATGTGATGAACAGAAAAAATATGCAGCCAAGAATCCTTTATCCAGCAAGTCTGTCATTTAGAATAGAAGGAGAGATAAAGGTCTTCCCAAACAAACAAAAACTGAAGGAATTCGTCACCACTAAACCAGCCCTACAAGAGATCCTAAGGGGGATCCTGTGAGACAAAGTACCAGAGACATCGCTACAAGCATGAAACCTACAGATATCACAATGACTCTAAACCCATATCTTTCTATAATAACACTGACCATAAATGGACTAAATGCGCCAACCAGAAGACATAGGGTATCAGAATGGATAAAAAAACAAGACCCATCTATTTTCTGTCTACAAGAGACTCATTTTAGACCTGAGGACACCTTCAGATTGAGAGTGAGGGGATGGAGAACTATTTATCATGCTACTGGAGGTCAAAAGAAAGCTGGAGTAGCCATACTTATGTCAGACAAACTAGACTTTAAATTGAAGGCTGTAACAAGATTTGAAGAAGGGCATTATATAATAATTACAGGGTCTATCCATCAAGAAGAGCTAACAATTATAAATGTCTATGTGCCGAATACGGGAGCCCCCAAATATATGAAATCTGTGACTTATCACAACACTTCTAGAAAGCCTATTTCCTCCTAATTCTCGCAAGGCCTGCAACTGGTCTCACTCCAAAACCCACCAAATTCTTGCCCTAGTTGGGCTTGTCTATTTTCCCCCAACTCTGCCTTCCTTTTGTTTCCTTTCCACCACTACCCAGCTTGTCCTTAACAAAGGAAAGCACAGAGATCAGTGGGGAGGATGAATGCCCCTCCCTAGGAGAGGTAGAGAGAGAGAAGGAAGGAGTGCTGAAGACGACACCTACTTCATCAGTCTTTGCCCTGTCACAACTGCAAAAGCTAAAAGCCTTAAAAAAGACCCATTCTGTTACAACAACAGTATGGAATGTACCAACAGAAATGCCCTTTGAGGAGACCAGCTGTCTGCAGACATGCAGGAGAGGTGGTGAGGATCGAGGTAGGTGAGGTACCAGGAGAGAGAAGCCTGATCTATTTTTCAGGTCTGACACCCCACGGAGAATTGCTGCAAGAACCTTTTTTTTTTTTTTTTTTTTTTTACTGGAAGAAGAGAAGGGCAATGTTATCCAGCCCTCCATATGAAAGTTTGTTTCATCCCCTGGAGTAGGTAACTACATGGCAGAAGAATGCTATGGAATTCTGGGCTAGCCACTTGGTGGCAGAACTGAGGGCTCCATTTTATAGATGAACCAGAATTCAAAAACAAAATCAAGAGCATATTGTAAATTCTAGACAAAAGTTCTAGGAATGTTGAAAGAAAGCAGTACCTTTTAGACAATTCTGTCCCAAGGAGCCTTTTTTTCTGTCTGGGTGTTTGATTTGTTACTGGTGCTTTCTGACTAGAAAGGGTGATTTTATGATGAGCTCTCCACACCTTCCAGGCAGCTGAGCTCTGAACATGGCCTTCATTTCTGGGGAGGATGAGACTTCCCACCCAGACAATGAGATGTCCATAGTTTTACGTCTTTGAGCAAATAAGTCCAAGCCTACTGATAATGCAAGAGCTCAAGAACTATTACTCCCAGGTATAATTGTCCGTTTTCACTTGGTAGGAGTGCCTGCATCACTGGATTGTTACTAGCTTATGTTCCTGTGGCTCTGGAACAATCTGTGTGATGTTAAATCTCTAACATCTGGTGTTCTATATATACATATTTCTACTCAGCAGAGAGAGATTGCAGCTCCATCTGCTTGAAAAAGTCAAAATAGCCTTGACCTGGAATTGCCAGCACACCTCAGGAGAGTCATACTAGATCTTCCTACCAAGCATGTCCCATGAGTGATAAAACTAAGCCAAACCAGCTGATGGATGGCTAAGAGGCACCCAGAGTCAGGCCTTACAGTTTTTGAAAACTTGATGGATAAAAGCTAGGGGAAATTGCACTGACATGTAAAAGCTGCAGTTGACTCTATTTCGTGTTCAGTGGAAACTTTATTACTCTGTTAGGGTAAAATATTCTAGCATTCCAGGGAAACAGGATTATTCTCTATCTCACCGGGGGTTGAGGAAACAAGGTAGGAACTTGATAGGGCACAGACTCAGATGTACAAAACATGTGACTGTATCTTTCTCCAGGTGTTTCAGATCCCTCATTTGTAAAATGGAAATTTTATTCCCACCTTAAAGATTATCATGAAGATTAAAAGTGCTAATACAAGGAAGCATTTTCCTTGACATATTCATGACTACCCAGTAAGGTTGGCTACTACACAAATGTAAAATATATATATAGATATATAGAAGAAATCTTTTGCATTTATATACACAAATAATGAAGCAGCAGAAAGAAAAACAAGGAATCAGTCCCATTTACAATTGCACCAAAAACCATAAGATACCTAGGAATAAACCTAACCAAAGAGGTAAAAAATTTGTACTCTGAAAACTATAGAACACTTACGAAAGAAATCAAAGAAGACCCAAAGAAATGGGAAAAACATTCCATGCTCATGGACTGGAAAAGCAAATGTTGTTAACACGTCTATACTAAAAGCAATTACACATTTAATGCAATCCCCATCAAAATACCACTAGCATTTTTCACAGAGCTAGAACAATTCTAAAATTTGTATGGAACCACAAAAGACCCGAATAGCCGAAGTAATGTTGAAAAAGAAAAGCAAAGCAGGAGGCATCACAATTCCAGACTGCAAGATGTGTTATAAAGCTATAATCATCAAGACAGTATGGTACTGGCACAAAAACAGACACATAGATTAATGGAACAGAATGGAAAACCCAGAAATAGACCCACAATATGGTTAACTAATCTTTGATGAAGCAGGAAACAATATCCAGTGGGGGAAAAAAACCAGTCTCTTCAACAAATGGTGTTGGGAAAACTGTACCACTTTCTTACACCATACACAAAAATAAATTCAAAATAGATGAGAGACCTAAGTGTGAGACATGAAACCATCAAAATCCTAGAAGTAAAACAGGCAACAAGCTCTTTTACTTTGGCTGTAGCAACTTCTAACTAGACATGTTGGCAGAGGCAAGGGAAACAAAAGCAAAAATGAACTATTGGGACATCAAGATATAACCCTGCACAGCAAAGATAACAAACTAAAAGGCAACCTATGGAATGGGAGAGGATATTTTCAAATGACATATCTGATAAAGGGTTAGTATCCAAAATCTATAAAGAACTTATCAAACTCAACACCCAAAAAAACAATCCAGTGAAGAAATGGGCAGAAGACATGACCAGATATGTCTCCAAAGAAGACATACAAATGGCTAACAGACACATGAAAAAATGTTCAACATCACTCATCATCAGGGAAATACAATCAAAACCAGTGAGATACCACCTCACACCTGTCAGAATGGCCAAAATTAACAACTTAGGAAACAACAGATATTGGTGAGGATGTAGAGAAAGGGGAACAATTTTGCACTGCTGGTGGGAATGCAAACTGGTGCAGCCACTCTGGAAAACAGTGTGGAGGTTTCTCAAAAAATTAAAAATAAAACTACTCTATGACCAGCAGTTGCACTACTAGATATTTATCCAAAGGATATATGAATGCTGATTCGAAGGGGCACATATACTCCAATGTTTATAGCAGCACTATCAATAGTAGTCAATTTATGGAAAGAGACCAAATGTCCATTGAATGGGTAAAGAATATGTGGGGTGTGTGTGTGTGTGTGTGTGTGTGTGTGTGTGTGTGTGTGTGTGTAATGGAATATCACTCAGCCATCAAAGAGAATGAAATCTTGCCATTTGCAATGACATGGATGGAACTAGAGCATATTATGCTAAGTGAAATCAGAGAAAGACAAATGCTGTATGATTTCACTCATGTGGAATTTAAGAAACAAAACAGATGAACATAGGAGAAAGGAAGGAAAAATAAAACAAGATAAAAACAGAGAGGGAGGCAAACCATAAGAGACTCTTAAATACAGAGAACAAACTGAGGGTTACTGGAGGAGAAGTGGGGGGTGGGCTAAATGGGTGATGGGTATTAAGGAGGGCACTTGTTGTGATGAGCACTGGGTGTTATATGTAAGTGATGAACTACTAAATTCTACTCCTGAAGCCAATACTACACTGTATATTAACTAACTTGAATTTAATTAAAAACTTGGAAGAAAAAAGATGTAAAGATACAGATACAGACTTAAATTCTATCTCAAGCTCCATTCCACCTGGTAGCAGAAACTCAGCCCCACTCAATTATAAGAACCCGATAGTACAAACTTCCTGTAGTAGATTCTGGACATGGGGAGAGGACACTTGCCTTTGGCATCCCTGTCCATAGCATCACCTGTCTTTGTTCCTGATGTCTCTGCCAAGAGTTTCAAGTGCCTGTTTTGAGCCCAGACTGGATTCTTTTTGCATTCTTGCCATAAGGACCCACTCTGAAGGCCAGCAGTGTGGAACACCCTAACTTACACCTGAAGAATAGGGAGAGGAATGGCCAGGGGGAAGCACATTAGCCAATATTTCCAAATATTATCTTGCCACAAGAGGTGACTTTTTTTCTGGTACTTTACAGTTCCGCAGAGATTGTGCTTGCATCATCTATGAGCTGATGACTTTTAAACTGGCTTGTTCATTCTGGACTTTATCCTCTGGATTCCTGTATCCAACTGACATGTGCACTTGGAAGTTAAATTTAAGCAACCCAAGAGAGAACTCTTGACTCCTTTGCCCCTATCCCCCATTTTACATTCCCAGTCTTCCTGTATCAGCAGAAACCCAGGACTTCTGCTGAGTCCTCTCTTCCCCTGCTTCCTATCACCCCCATCTAACCTATCAACTGATCCAGTTGGTTCTACCTCCAAAATTCATACCAATCTGTCCCCTTCTCTCCATCTCTGATGCTACCACCCTACACCCTATTTGAAGTTCCCATCAACATCGAATGGGGAGCAGAGAAATGGCTTCAGAATTGGTCTCCATGCTACCATATTACCAGCAATAACTCATTCTCTATACAGTGAAATAATACAAATCACATCATATTACATCTTTGCTTAAAACTGTCTTGTGGCATCCCTTCCCACCTAGAAACCTACAAACCCCTTGGCCTGGCCCTTGCCATCTCTCTGACCTTCATGTATTCCATCTTCCTCCTGCAGTCCACACTCAGCTACACTGGCCTTCTTTTAACATTCCAACCTCAGTTCTTTTGGGGGCCACTTGAGACTCTTCTCCCCTGCTGTCTCTTAGTGGGCTTGCATTTAGGACTCAGGTCAAATGCGCTCCGGCACTGACTACCCAAAACTAAACTATTCTCTTAAGTCACTTTGTGTTGCCTTGCCCTGTTTATAACATTGCTCACCATTTCCTGAGATTACTTTGTTTCTCTAGTTTATTATACAACACATTAGAAATACATGTCATTTTATCTAATACTTCAAGATCCCCAGAGAACTCTATCTGTCTCTCTCTGTCTCTGTCTCTCTCTCGTGTGTGCGTGCACACACACACACACACACACACACACACACACACACACCTAAACTCCATGAGAAGAGTGATCTTGTCAGGCACACAAATATTTTTGGATGAATGATCTTATTTGATAGTCATATTCCTGTCACTCATTCCCATGCAATAAGAAGAAAACTACTTGTAAATCTCTGAAACATAATATGCAATTTCAAACTTCCTTGACTTTACACAAATGATGGTTCCCTCTGCTAAACATGTCCTTTCTTTGTTCTTCTGGTAAACTCCTATTGGTCCTTCAAACTGCTATTTGGATAAGGAGCACTCAGAGAAGATGAGAATGTCCACTGTGGAGGCAGCAAGGCAGGGGAATGCATAGCCATACTGCTCAGTTGGTAAGGTCAGACTTGGAGCTTAAAGGAAAGCTGGATTGGAGTCCCTGAGGTGAAATTCTGCCCCAGAAATGGAGTCCTCCTTCTCCTCAAGATAAAAAGCATAGAAGGCAATTTTGAATATCCAACAACCTACTCACCATCTCCATTTTTATGTTCTTTAGGCTTTCCAAACTTAACATGTCCAAATAGAACTTAAGATGGAAAAAATAGTCCCATCCACCTGCTGAACCCAAGAGCTGCAGAGACATCCTTGACTCAGCCCCTCCCAACATGTCACATCCAATCCTTCAGTAAATCTGACCCCTTTTTATCCATCTTCCCACTGTCACCCTCCTCCAGGCCTCATCATCTCTTTAGTGCCACTAACTTCCAGTTATCTCTCTTCTCCCACACGTGCTCCCACCTTTCATTCTCTGCAAAGCAGACAAAGCAATCTTTTAAAAATTTAAATAAGATCCTGTCACCCCCTTCTCAAAACCCTCCAATGGCTTCCCATCATATTTAGAAGACCCAGCATAACTCTAACTATACCTATAATGCCTCCGTACATTCTCTGGAGTGCCTACTCCTCCAGCCTCTTTTCCTACCATGTTTGTATCTGGACCACAGGAAGGACGTTAGAGACACAGTCTCTGGAGCAACTCTGCCACCTATTTGCTTGCATGATACTGGGAAAGTGGCTTAATATCTCTGTTGCTTCAGTTCCTTTGTCTCTAAAGCAAAGATGATAATATTTACCAAGCTGTTGAAGTATTAAAGGAGCCTGAGAACAGATTCTGGTGCATGGCAAGCCTGTGTACATGCTTATGGTTTTAGGTAGTTTGATGTCATGAATGCTTAAATTTGAAGAAACAAGTTGATTACAAAAAAAGATTAAGGAAAGAGAATATATTTGCAGATTGTTATAAATGAGTTTTAAAGACAGGGTTTTTTAATGTTTATTTATTTTTGAGAGAGAGACAGAGACAGACCGCGAGCAGGGGAAGGTCAGAGAGAGAGGGAGACACAGAATTGGAAGCAGGCTCCAGGCTCTGAGCTGTCAGCACAGAGCCAGACGTAGGGCTTGAACTCACAAGCCTTCGAGCTGTGAGATCATGACCTGAGCGGAAGTCAGCCGCTTAACTGACTGAGCCACCTAGGGGCCCCAAGACACATTTCTATGAAGTTACATGCATGGGGAAATCTTCCCTTTGCTCTTTAACATAGGAAAAACCTAAGAAAAATTAAAGTCTTAGGAGGGCTTTTTAATGTTTATTTATTTTGAGAGATACCTGGGTGGCTCAGTCAGTTGGGCATCTGACTTTGGCTTGGGTCATGATCTCTTGGTTGGTGGGTTCGAGCCCCACATCGGCCTCTGTGCTGACTGCTCACAGCCTGGGACCTGCTTCAGATTCTGCGTCTCCCTCTCTCTCTGCCCCTACCCCACTCTCACTCTGTCTCTCTCTGTCTCTCTCTCTCTCTCTCAAAAATAAATAAACGTTTAAAACAAATTTTTTTAATGTTTACTTATTTTGAGAAAGAGCATGTTCACAAGCAGGGGAGGGGCAGATAGAGAGGGAGAGAGAGAATCCCAAGCAGTCTCTGTGCTATCAGTGCAGAGTCCAGCATGGGGCTCATTCCCATGAACTGTGAGATCATGACCTGAGCCAAAATCAAGACTTGGATGCTTAACCAACTGAGCCACCCAGGCACCTCAAGTCTTATGAGTTTTAATAGCCTTGTATTGATCAATGGTTAGATACTATTGGTTAGATAACAGCCTGTTTAAAACTCACTTTTTATCTGTCAGTCCCTGGCTTTAAACAAATTCCCCTAGAGAAAGCAGTGAGACTCCAAAAGGGACAGGCAAAGACACTGACTTGACTCTTAAAGGAGGAGACAGGGTGCTGCCAAGAGCCATTCACAGTCCCTGTGGGCAGGCTGGCAGAGAGCCCTGGTTGGTGCTCCTGGTCTGGCAGTGTGGCTATAAATCACTCCATGTCAGCCTATGCTGCAGGGTGGGCTTTCCCAAGACTGATAGGCACTCAGATTTTTGCTCTAACATATCTGCTCTTTGTAGGGGTGGGGGAGACCTCTATTCTGGTGGAGGCATTTTTCCCCCCCTGGTACTATGGCTTCTGTTCCCAATTCTGATGAGCTGATTTTGTGTATGTGTGTGTGAATGGAAGAAAGGTAAGTTTATGAGATGATTAATATGAATTTTTGTATACCAGGGACAAAAGCTAAACTAATCTTTTTCACTACAATGCCATTTGTTATGTCTTTATCCTCTCTCTTCTATCTTTTTCAAGTCATGTTTGGTAGTATGAGCTTGAACATTGATCATTAGTTCAAGGTTTGGTGCAAAGTATTAAAGCATGAGGGGCTTTGCTTTCTTCTGCAATCAGTAAGGAACTCTCATTTTATTTGTTATAATAAAACAGAAGTCAAATCTGACACAGATATGAAAAATTAAGGTCATTCCCCCTTTATTCAGATATTAGCTCTACTTGAGTTCACCAATGCTATTTTAGTAGAAGGCATATATGACATGGGGGTTGATAATAGCAAAGAATGATTTTGTTTTGTCTTAATCTCCTCAGACTAATCAGTTAACGTAGAGGCTCAAGCATCTCTGCCCCAAAAATGGAGTAAATAGACTACCTTCTCCACTTTGGAAGAGATGTGGCAACTCTGGTACTTAGCTTGTGCTAGTTGTTCGAATGAGCAAAATGAATAAATGAAAGGTTCGAGGTGCTTTGGGACAATTAGAGGAAAAAAAAAAACTAGTAAAATATTAAAATAGAAAATTATTTTGGACAATAACTTGGTGTTAATGTTTTTGCTTCTCAAGCCTCAGTTGTGTTAGATTACTGATGTTCTTCCCTAAAGAAAGAAACACAACTTTAATCAAGACAAAAGTTTTTGGGATTTTTGCCTGTCAAATAGCAGAGAAACATCATTTTTATGAAACCTATGAACTAAACAACAAAAAGTGAAAGAGAAAGAAAAGAAAAAACCTGGGTTTAGCAATAATGCTTACAAGTAGATCAGGATCTTGAATGACCTGAAGCCAACTGGAACATCAGAAAAACAATTTCTGAGTGACAGTTTGTAGTAAATCAAAAGCTAAAAATTTTTCTGAGTGTGAGGAAAATGGGCTTTTCTGCTTTTCCTTTGTTGGCAAATAAAACCATTTCTTCCTTAATATCACATTAGAATGATTATTCCCTCTCCAGGTCTCCAATCTTTTGAAATCACAGCCAATATTTTGCTGTTTTTACCCTTTTCTGTCTTACAAACTTCTAAGACAAGTTACAGATGGCCAAGGAGGAGGAAATCATAAACTTATTTGAAGAAACTGGTTATTTTTTGTGGTTATCTTTCCTTCCTTTAGACCCAGGGGCATAGAGTTGAGCAAAGTACACTCGTCTGTCCATGGCACACCATAATCACGGTCTGGACAAGGCTTCTCTTTTGTTTTATATTATTTCATTTTTTTTTTCTTCTTATGTCCTATCTTCTCTTTATTTCCTTCCCCCATAAACATCCACTTTTGTGCATTTTAAATATATATCCTTCCCATCTACTTTCCACGTGAATATTTAGAAATATAAATGTATGTTTGAAATATATAGTGTTTGACCTGTGCATTGAAGGGGCGGACCTACGCCAGCCAACCACGCCTCCTCCCCTTGAGTAACAGGACTCTGACCCTTCCCCAGCCAATTGGCCAAGGCCACGACCCTTCCCCAGCCAATTGGCTGAGGCCACAGCCATTCCCTTCCAACTGCCCCTAGACCCCAATAAAACCTTTGTGCTTTTGAAACTCGCTCTCTCTCTCCGGTATCTCACCGCTGTGTCGGTGCAGGTAGGGGATTGAGCTCGAGCTAGCTCGAATAAAGGCTCTTTTGCTTTTGCATCAGACTCGGCTCCCTGGTGGTCTTTGGGGATCACGAATTCTGGGCATAACATGCATGAGTGTGTGTGTGTATTCTTAACCTACACCAATGGTATTGTGACCTATAAATACCTTTTTATGACTCACCACTGTTCTTAAGATTTATCCATGTTGCTCTTTGAAGACCTGGCTTGTTACTTCTGCATGCTAGTTCTCCCAGGTGTGCACCTCCTTCATTCTGCTTATCCAGTGCCCTAGTGGTAGACACGTAGGATGCTTCCAGTTCCCCACTACCCCCAAGAAATGCTTCAGTGAACATCCTACGATGTGTCTCCTCACCAATACTGGCAAAAGAATCTCTAAGTGAGATTGTACCATGGTGATTTCATAGGCCCTGCCAGGTGGCTTTCCAGAATCCTGCACAAGTTACATTTCCCCACAGTTCATTGCATGACAGGTGCTGTCTCCTTGCCAATAGATGATTTGCCAATCTTTAATGTGCCAAAACTTATTATAATCAGACCTTCTAGGATTTGCTAATCTAATGGGCATGGTGTCTTGGGGGAGCTTTCTTGTATCTCTCCAGTTACTGGTTAGGTTTCTCCCCTTTTCATATACTTACTAAAAAGGAATTTATTTCCTGAGTGTTTATAAATTACTGGAGGAAACAGGATGTACCCATACAATTTTATGAGTGCAGCTAGCTATTGGTATGACCAGTATTTCTCATATGATTACTGAAATATTTATTTTAAATGTCTGGAGGTACTGTATATTTCAAATATGTCAAAATTGCAGTTGGCAGGCTTTAATTAATTTCCCAGAGTCTAATCTTGCCTTCCTTTTTCTTCATTTGGAACCTGAAGCCATGTCATGATTGAAGGAGACAGCATTAAATCAAGTGTTGTACTCATCAGGCAACTAAAGTACTTGGGGAAAGTTGTCTCAGGTATATGGATGTCTATTTACCTAGAATGTTGTCTCAGGTATATGGATGTCTTTATAGCACAGAATAGTGCCATTCGGCTGTGTCCTCTCCTTATAGTGGAGACAGGAGGAAGTTATAGTAGTTCTGGCTTGCACACCATCACTCCCTCCTCCTTTCTTGTTCCCACCTTTGGAAATAATGCTTTGTTTCTGAGATGCCACCATACTTAGCCCCCTCCTCATGCTAAGATTCTGAGTGAAGGGGTGATGAGCTCATCTCTGACTGGGTAAATCTTCTGAGGACTCAGAAAGGGTTTTGGAAATAGCAGGCAGTGTATGAAGAATAATGTGATTTGTTGCCTTTTTCTGGGGTGAGAAAAGTAAAAAACACTTTTAGTGGAATGCTGTCTTCTGTTTCTGGGTTTCTACACTTCCTGGTAAGTTTCTCTCCCCTTCTTTCTAATCTTGCCTGACTGTACCCAGCAGAATAACTGCCTTGGCCAGGGAGAGCAGACAGTTTTCCTCTCATGTGCCAGCTTTGATCTATTGGCAGTAGCAGCCAGGAGTGTGACATGAGAGGCAGAACCAGATTCATGCTCCCTTCTGCTCTTCCTTCAGATAGTGGCACCTCCACTCCACTAGGGAGCTGGAAGCAAAGTGTGGAGCAGGAGGGGCTCCCTTTATAACACACTCCTCCATGACTCTGTTAAGAAATCTCTGGCTAACTTTTTCCAGGACTTCCTATGACCACGAGTTACCTGAGTCAATTTTGGAACCTTACAGTTGTAAGAAAAAACAATCCAGAACTTATAATTGTCATATATATTGGAAAATTCACAGACATTGAAATAATGCTCCATAATTTCTTTAAAATTGGATCCAACTGTTAGAAAAGTTTCCTTTGTTATTTTCTTCCCTTGTGAAACCACCATCTGTCAAAAAAAAAACATGTCCCCAAAACAATGGATAGAATTGCCATAACATTTCTTTTCTCATTTCATAATGTAGGTCACAGAGAAGAATGCTGGTCCTGAAGTAAATCTATTCTACCCAAGGAAAGTCCATATCCTTATATTTGACTGTAATCAATCTGGATTGGGTCGCAAAAAGTGAACATGCTAATACTTCTGAAGAAAGTCACCCTGTATTTGCTCAAGGTAAATACCCTTCTGTTCGATTTGTAGAATCTAGTTGGAGCTGACAGAATACATCCAAAAAGAGAGATTTATGCTTTATTTGTTGTTGTTGTTGTTGTTGTTGTTGTTGTTCACCTGAGCAAAACCAAAAGAATCATCCAGTGAAACATGAGTATGCTAACTTTAGAAATAACTTTATGACTTTTTGAGTCCCCTGGTTAGCTGATGACAGTTTTACATTCAGGAGCATTAAAATAAAAACATCCAGTCAGTTCCTAGGGGTGCATGTCACTGACAGGAGTTTCCCATGAGGACTTCATTGATTTGTCACCTACACCTTTTCATAATTCTTATTGGGGAAAACAAGGTTCTATAAACATATTTCAAAAGTCCAACATAGAGCTAATGCACTCTCAGCTCTCTACCTCTGATCTGGACCTGTTTTCACTCCCTACTCCACTAAGACCTTCAATAGACCCGCAATAAATATTCAGAAAGAATTTCTTGGTTTTGGGGACAGCCATACAGAGGAAGAACAAGGGAATGATTGTGACAGTGATTACACAGATCTAGCTATGAGATAAAATTTCATAGAACTGTACATATATGGTGTGCACGCATGTTTAAGTGGTAAAATCTGAATAAGCTTTCTAGTCTCGTTATCAGTGTAGTACCCATATCAGCTTCCTGGATTTGATGTTGTACTATAGCTATGTGGATATCATCTTTGGGTGAAGCTAGGTGACGGGTATTGTCACTGTACCATTTTTGCAACTTCCTAGGAAACTATAAGTATCTCAAAGTAATAAGTTAAAATACATATACTTATTGAACACCTACTAAGAGCCAGGCACTGTGTTAGGCTCTGGGCCTTCAATGGTGTATAAGATGATGTTGTTGCCTCCCTCCAGGATCATCACTTCTTTCCCCACTTCTGTCTTTTTGCCTCCCAACATACACATCTAAAAACATTACTTTGTTTCTCCCTGTTAATTCCTTGCCAAACTTATCTAAGAAATTATGTGTACCTGATGCTGCATTTTTCTCTCCAGACTCGGTCTCTCACTATTTAACCCCTTGCAGTCTGGTTTCCTAACCTATCATTTTACTACTCTAGCCAGTAATATCCCCTAATGTCCTATTCCACTCACTATTCCAGCACCTGGACTTATCACTAAAAAACAAAACAAAACAAAATCAAAACAGGCTAAGTCCTCCCTCACTGGGAATGCCATCTCCCATCTACCAGCTTCTAAAATCTCAGTGTTAGTCAGCACTCCCTTTCACTTCCCTTTTATATCACTTCTAAATCCATCATGCTTTCTCTGGACATCCTAAAATGAAGAAATTCATCTATATAAGGAGCAAGCTGAAAATTCATGCACTCCCAAGTAAGCATGGCCAGAACCAGCCCTACGCATAATCACCCCCAGCCTCCCATTGGCCCATCTCCCCAGTGACCCCTCTGTCCATTCCTTTCTGGTGCTTAATATCATAAATAAGTCATTCTGAGTAAATAAGACTCACCTGATATTTCCAGGCTCCAACCTCTGATTACAGAGGCAGCATTTCTGGGATGCAGTCAGGGATTTTATTTTTAACTTGTTCCTCAAGTAGGTAATTTTCATAAATATTTGTGAATGAACAGATTTTCCACCAGAACCAGCACCCCACATGTACACATCAGCACCAGCCTATTTCACTTTTCACAGGATTTCCATGGCCCTTTCCAAAGCCTTGTGCCCAGTTTATATTCATAATCGCGTGCTTTTCCTTAAGATGGGTCTCCAATAATATAAAAACTTTATATTCCCACAAGATCCCAGTTTGCTGCTGACTTGGAGCCTGGCTTAGGTATCATTCCCAAGATGGAACACAGTGACACAAAGAACAAAATTTGTTTGTAGGCATCCCTATCTCCCTTCCATATTCTACCCCTAGTGTGCCTGTCCATCAGACACCTGCTCTTGCAAGAATGTTGATTAAAGCCTCATTTCACTGTGCTCCAAGTCTCCACCTCCGTCCTTTGATTGGGTCAGTGGGCTTATTTCTCACAGGGAGGGAAGGAAGAAATGAGGGTTGAGTAGGAGTTTGCTGAGCAAACAGAAGGCTGGAGGGGGGGGGAGGGGGGTGAAGCTATTCCAGTCAGCAGTATGAGTTAAGGTCAGATGGGTCAGAATGTAGTGCTTTTGAGGAACTAAAAGAAATTTATTCTGGTGGAAATAAAGAGCTGTGAGGGAGTGGGAGAGTGTGGTAAGAGACAGAGGACAAGTGAGGTCCTTGAGGCAAAGAACCAAGTTTGACCCCAATGGCACATTCCTTTCCTGGCATAGGATGATGCAGTTTGGGGCTGGTAGGGTGGTGGGGTTCAGAGACTACAGCCAGGAAATAATTCTTGAAGATGTCTTTGGTGCAAAACCATGATTTTATTAAAGCACAGGGACAGGACGTGTGGGCATAAAGAGCTGCACTGGGGTTGTGAAGAGTGACTGCTTATATATTGTGGAGTTTGGGGGAAGGTAAAGTCAAGAGGAAGTTTCTTAAAGGGATTTCCATATGCTAAAGAAGATTTACAGATTACTGGAGGCCTAGCTATTATCAAGCTAAGGTTGTTTTTCCCTCTAGCGAAGCATTATCGTTAAAATAGTAGGGAGTTCCTGGAGATTAGGCTACTGACAAGATTGCCCTTTTCTTGTAATATTACTAAGACATTTGTAAACATATGGAGACTCTGTCAGTTTAACCATTTGTTTTCTGTCCTTTTCTTTGCTCTTGGGCAGCCAGGAGTGCCTGAGGAATGTCACACTTATCCCAGGGGCATGTTGCGAGGTAGCAGCTTGCCTTATGCTCCCTCACCATGGGAAACAATTACTCACTAATGAAAGACTGGCTCCCGTTGGAAATTCCAGAGTCAACTGTACACTTTGGCTGCTAGTATCTAGTGTCAGGGTAGCTTCTTCTGGATATGCTTCAGGGCTGTTTATCTTGAGGACACTTTGGGCTCTTCTGCTTAAAAGGCCCTCAAAATAAACTTCTGATATATTATTGTTTGTATTTGACCTAAGTTGGGTTGCTAGCTTTAGCATATAGAAATATAGTATACCCAGTTAAATTTGAATACATGAAGCATACTTATACTAAAATATCACTTGTTACTTATCTGAGGTTCAGATTTAACTGGGCATCCTACATTTTATCTGGCAACCCCACCTAATGATGAGATTCAGAATGAGTCAGCAGAATTGTAAGTAACTGAGTCTGGTACATCTGGTGGGGGTGGAGGAAGGAGGATTCAAACTAGCTATTTGGTGACCAAAGGAGAAAACAGCTGGTTGAATCCATCTTTCACTTTTCACTCAAGGCAATGTTAAAATGTACATCACAGAGCTATCTTAAGGTCTGACAAAGTGAAAACTCAAAAGTAGCCTCTGTCTTTGAGCCAGACAACAACTAGATTCCTTTACTTGGAAACTTCAGGACACCAGAGTCACAGAGAAAGGGTTTCTTGCCTTTTCTGCCCTGTTCGATGCCCTGTTCAATGGCACTTGACTTTGAGCCCCAGCCTAAAGGTGGAAAGCTTGACCCACTTGTGCAGAAATGACTGGCTCAGACTGGGGACAAAAGAACAGAGGAGGGGGGGCTCCTCCAGACCTCTGCAGACAATCTCTGAGCTCTTTACTCCAGGGGTGTCCTGACCAGCTATTATCTCTTCATGGGCAGCAATTTCCAAGATGAAATTAGCTTAACCTCTGCCCAAGCCAATTATGACCTCCACCCGCAAAATCCTTTTTAAACCTCACTTGAAAAAGGTCCAAAGCAAATTCTAATAGATTTTTATAGAACCTAAAGCAGGAGGTTTACATATACTATTTGTCCCTTTTTATGAAAAAATGCAAACATCTTGTAGGGAAGATGTACACAGTGGTTGCTGATGTTACCAGTTCAGGAACCATGGTTATTAAATTAATATTCCCTATCCAATAAGGAGGTAAAAGCATACATTGCTGAGCAGGGAAAGTTAAGCCTCACAGAAGGATTTTCTAAGTTTTTCTGATGCACCATTTCCCACCACTTCCACAGTGACCCATTGTCCACAACTCTGAATTCAAAAGCTTTTTTTATACCTCATTTGAATATAAACCCTGATGTCTCATGAGGCTGTTGGTAGTCTTCATGTATCCCACTTAGTGTGAATATCCCTACGGTTCATTGCAGAAATATTAATGTGTTTGATTACAAGGTGCTGCCTTGTAGACCCACTGGGAATGCTACCTTATTACCTTTGTAAAATATGGAAAATTTTGCATCAGAAATGAATCTGGCCTGGAGGATTGCAGATAAGGCAGTGTGAGTCAGTGAGGATTTATTCTCATCTATAATCAGTGAACTCATTTATATGCCAAAAAAAAAAAAAGGAACAGCTCTCTAAACAAGAAAGACTCAAGAAAACATGTTACTTGTTATCAGTATCTGAGGAAGAAGAGCATGAAAAGCAGTGGCCTGGGCCCCTCTATTCCTTGACTCCTCCCTTTCCAGTCTGCCTCATAGGCACCAAGTACAACTGTGGGGGAGAAGGCTGTGGCACCTGCACTGTCATGGTGTCAAGATACAAGTCCAAGTCCAGGAAGGTCCAGTATCCTTTGTGTTGGGCCAAGCCCTGCCCTGGGCACATCTAGGAAGGACACAGAGCCTCCTACTTTTCCTGTCCACAGGCATTCCCCCTCTCTTCCACCTCCATGCCTGCTCACCCTGCAACTTCCTAAGCTCCAAATCTTTCCCATTACCTTGTTCCCATCAGAGTATATCTGTCCTGTGTGTCAGTCTCTCAGGGCCATGCTATCTATTTCTATACAAATACTTCTTTGGTTTTAAGCAAGAGATTTCAGAGTGGGGGTCAGGTAAGAATGGCTTAAACACAAAGAAGTGATACATTGTCCTGGTAGAAGATTTAGGTCTTTGACATATACTAAGAGGAGTTATTTGCCTGGAAGGGCTGAATGAAGTCTCAGATTACCTTGGCCTAAAATGTAAATTTGCTCACTATAATTGAAAGTGGTTCTGAAGCAGGAGTTGTCTGGTGTGATTCCAAGTTTTTGTCTTAAGTCACTGGGTGGTACTGTTCACAAATTAGGGAACACGGGAGAGGGGGAGCAGAGGAAGGGAAAGTAGTAAGTTTAGCTTTGAACACATCATATTGGGGTAATTACAGGATACCCAAGAGGGATTGTCCACAGGCATTTAGATAAAGAGTTCTGTCATTCAGAGAAGAGGTCTCATCTGGAGCTATAACTTACTGGAAGCTGTCAATATAAATATTAAAAATGATAATAAAAATAGCTATCATTTTTCTAATGCTTACTGTATGCCAGGCACCGTTCAAAGTAGGTTACATATATTATCATATTTAGTCTGAAGAACATCTTTGAGATAGGCATTACTATCACTCACACTGAAAAAAAAAATCAAGGCAAAGAAAGTTGAATAACTGGCTCAAGATCATATGGGCCAGCTGGTGGTGAAGGCAGGTTTTCAGACCCAGGCCATCTGGAACATAGCATACTATGAGAGCTTATACTATGCTTATAGGTACAGGACACTGTAGAACCACAGACTGGGATATGCACAAAGAAAGACACCCCCACAAAGAAGACCAAGAGGGAGTAATTAGAGTTGAAGGAGGAACATCAAGTGGAGAAAGTTCCAAGAAGACAGAAGCGATCAATAGTATGAGATACCAGGGAGTGGCCCAGTGCCATTAGATTGCTCCCGGACCAAGGGCAGCAGAGAGATGGGGCTGGAAGATGAGATAGAGATGGCACAGGAATGGCTGGAAAGCCAGGAAGTTGTGGACAATTCCTGAAGAAACTTGACTAAGGAGGGAAAGAAAGATGGACCAGTAGCTGGAGAGAGATATTGGGTTTTGTTTTGTTTGTTTTGTTTTGTGTAGCAGAGCAAACACTTGAATTTACTTTTAAATCCAAGGGAATTTAGGGAAATGAGACTCTAGAAAGGAAGAGGTTAAGAGAACTGTTGGTGATGAACCAGGTCCATGGAGAGAGAAGAATAGATGGGAGCCAGAGCACAGGGGAAGAGGAGGAAGGACTCTTGCCCTCCTGGCCAAGAACACAGGGCAATGACTGAAACTCTGGGTAAGAAGCAGTGGGCTGGGAGTGGAGGGGGCTCATGCTTCTATTTTCCAGATGAGGCATGAGGATAAAGCTGAGGAGAGCAATGAACACTGGAAGAGCAGTTGAGAGAGAAGGGAGAGGGGGATAAGATTAAGAGGAAGTAAACTTAATGGGGGAGGGGGACTTGGAGGACATAAAAAAAACAAAAATTTATCTGCTGCACACTCTTGCCCTGTACATCATGCACTCTCCCAGGGTCCCCAACCAGCCAGCTGGCTGGTTTCCAAACACCTTTGATCATTCAAAAGGCTGGTGGAGCCAAGAACAGCACTCTGTCTTTTCTTCCAGAAGAACTGCATGCTTACTGTCTTCCTGGGTGGGAGAATAGAGGAAGCATTCCATGGGAGAGAGACAATTTCCCATGACTTAAAGACAATTTCCCATTCCCACTTAGTCTGAGTGGGAATAAAAAGCTAAATTGGACTGAGGTCTGGACCCCATTTCCAAACAGTGAGATGAGAATCTTGTGCTAACCACATCCACTTTGTCATTAATACAGACTCTACTGTAGGAGAGGTGGTCAAGATAAGGGCATAAACTTGTGGCTTCCACATATGGCCGTATGTTGAAATTAGCTGACGAGCCTTAAAAAGCGATGAAGTGATCCCACCCACAGATTCTGATTTAATTGGACTAACATGCAACCAAAGTATCTGTATATTTAAAAGCTTTGCATAGTTGAAAACCAAATGGATTAAACTACCCCATTGTGGTTTATTTATAATCCACAACATATAATCCACAATATATAATCTTAAAAGTAAAAGATTTCTTCTCCCTAGAATGGGGTGGGGGGAGAGATTTCTTGGAGGTCTTATACAAAACTCTTCATTTTTCTTTCTCCATTTTTCTCTACCATTTGATGCCAGCCATATGTAAGTTCTTTCCTGGACACTTATAGGAACTTACACTTTGTTTTGTTTTGTTTTGTTATCTAGTGTTCTCTGTATTCTCAGAGAAATATAGTCCCATGACTTTCCTAGACTCCCTGAATTATGTTAGTCACTCCCTATGATTCCAATGTGTTTTCTTTACAAAATGCTATCACAGCCACTATCCAGTTACAGCGTACCTGGTGCCCATCTGCTCTCTGTATGGGGCTGCTGTTACCACAGTAGAAGGCGTAGGAAACACCAAAACCAGGTTTCATCCCATACAGGTAAGAGCGTAATGTGACTGGGTACAGATGTTAGTATAAGCATCCCATGTAGTCTACTGTACTCCAAGTCAGATTTTTTTAAATTAATTAATTAATTTTATTATTATTTTTTAAGTTTACATCCTAGTTAGTATATAGTGCAACAATGATTTCAGGAGTAGATTCCTTAATGCCCCTTATCCATTTAGCCCATTCCCCCTTCCCACAACCCATCCAACAACCTTCTGTTTGGGTTTGAGACTCTATATTTAAGAGTCTCTTATGTTTTTCCCCCTCCCTGTTTTTATATTATTTTTGCTTCCCTTCCCTTATGTTCACCTGTTTCATATCTTAAAGTCCTCATATGAGTGAAGTCATATGATATTTGACTTTCTCTGACTAATTTCACTTCGCATAATATCCTCTACTTCCATCCACATAGCTGCAAATGGCAAGATTTCATTCTTTTTTATTGCTGAGTAATACTCCATTGTATGTATATACCACATCTTCTTTATCCATTCATCCATCGATGGATATTTGAACTCCTTCCATATTTTGGCTATTGTCAATAGCACTGCTATAAACATTGGGATGCATGTGGTGCTTCGAAACAGCACACCTGTATCCCTTGGATAGATATCTAATAGTGCAATTGCTGGGTCATAGCTGGTAGTTCTATTTTTAATTTTTTGAGGAACCTCCATACTATTTTCCAGAGTAGCTGCACCAGTTTGCATTCCCACCAGCAGTGCAAAAGAGATCTTCTTTTTCCGGATCCTTGCCAACATCTCTTGTTGCCTGAGTTGTTAATGTTAGCCATTCTGACTGGTGTGAGGTGGTATCTCATTGTAGTTTTGATTTGTATTTCCCTGATGATGAGTGATGTTGAGCATTTTTTCATGTGTCGGTTGGCCATCTGGATGTCTTCTTTGGAGAAGTGTCTATTCATGTCTTTTGCCCATTTCTTCACTGGATTATTTGTTTTTTGGGTCTTGAGTTTGATAAGTTCTGTATAGATTTTGGATACTAACCCTTTATTTGATATGTCATTTGCAAATATCTTCTCCCATTCTGTCAGTTGCCTTTTAGTTTTGCTGATTGTTTTCTTTGCTGTACAGAAGGTTTTTATTTTGATGAGGTCCCAATAGTTCATTTTTGCTTTTTTCTCCCTTGCCTCTGAAGACAGGTTGAGTAAGAAGTTGCTGCAGCCGAGGTCAAAGAGGTTTTTGCCTGCTTCCTTCTCTAGGATTTTGATGTCTTCCTGTCTTATATTTAGGCCTTTCATCCATTTTGAGTTTATTTTTGTGTGTGGTGTAAGAAAGTGGTCCAGGTTCATTTTTCTGCATGTCACTATCCAGTTTTCTCAGCACCATTTGTTGAAGAAACTGTCTTTATTCCATTCCATTGGATATTCTTTCCTGCTTTGTCAAAGATTAATTGGCCATACATTTGTGGATCCATTTCTCTATTCTGTTACATTGATCTGAGTGTCTCTTCTTGTGCCAGTCCCATTCTGTCTTGATGATTACAGCTTTCTAATACAGCTTAACATCTGGGATTGTGATGTCCCCAGCTTCAGTTTTCTTTTTCAAGTTTTCTTTGGCTATTTGGGGTCTTTTCTGGTTCCATAGAGATTTTAGGATTGTTTGTTCTAGCCCTGTGAAGAATGCTGGTGTAATTTTGATAGGGATTTCTCTGAATATGTAGATTTCTTTGGGTAGTATCGACATTTTAACAATATTTGTTCTTCCAATCTAGGAGCATGGAATATTTTTCCATTTTTTGTGTCTTCAATTTCTTTCATAAGCTTTCTATAGTTTTCAGTGTATCAATTTTTCACCTCTTTGGTTAGGATTATTCCTAGGTATTTTATGGTTTTTGGTACAATTATAAATGGGATTGATTCCTTTATTTCTCTTTCTGTTGCTTCATTATTGGTGGATAGGAATACAACTGATTTCTGTGCATTGATTTTATATCCTGCCACTTTGCTGAATTCATGGATCAGTTCTAGCAGTTTTTTTGGTGAAATCTCTTATGTTTTCAATATAGAGTATCATGTCATCTTCAAAGAGTGAAAGTTGGTCTTCCTCCTGGCCAGTTTGGATGCTTTTTATTCCTTTGTGTTTTCTGATTGCTGAGGCTAAGACTTCCAATACTATGTTAAATAACAGTGGTGAGAGTGGACATCCCTGTCGTGTTCCTGACCTTAGGGAGAAAGCTCTCAGTTTTTCCCCATTGAGGATGATATTAGCATTGGGTCACTTGTATATGGCTTTTATGATCTTGAGGTATGCTCGTTCTATCCCCACTTTCTTGAGGGTTTTTATCAAGAAGGGATGCTGTATTTTGTCAAATTCTTTCTCTACATCTATTGAGAGGATCATGTGGTTCTCATCCTGTCTTTTATTGATGTGATGTGTCACATTGATTTTTTTTTACAGATATTGAACCCGCCCTGCATCCCAGGATTTAAATCCCACTTGGTTGTGGTGAATAATTTCCCTGATGAACATGGATGAAAAAATCTTCAACAAGATACTAGCCAATGGGATCCAACAATACGTAGTCTACTGTACTCCAATTAGGTCACCAACTTTGAAATCTTTTGTGCTTCTAAACTTTCATTTTGTCAGATTCAGTGCTTCATAGCAAAGGGTCTTTTTAGAGATTGGTATATCAACCAAGATTCCTTCATTGATTTTAATATATCTTAACTTCTCAACCCCATCCTTGCCCTAAATTAAAACAAGAACAGTCCAGTCTGACAAGAAAAGAAAGTGAAATAAGAAAGCAGAAGTTTATAACAGAAATTAGTTGTCCACCACATTTTGAAATTAGTGAACCCTGAGTAAGAGGCAAATTATGTGTATAAATACTTCCCAAATGTTTCTTAAGTAACTGACACCATATTACAATAAAACACAACAAAAATAACAAAGCATTCACTAGAGTTTAGAGGACTTTTTAAAGAAACAAAATGTTATTTCTATATACTGAATAAGAACTTCTACAGAGGTTAAGCTTTGAAAGCAGTGTGTGGAAAGAAAATTATGAATAGCCATAGTTTCCCTTGAAATTCCTTCTGTTAGAAGATTGTGTTTGGAACATGAAGGCTAAGACAATGTGTTACCGGACAACGTGTTACCATTGATGGGCATTGGTGATAGTGTATGTCTTTCAGCCATAAACTTTTTGGTCTTATTCAGATCTTACCCCACACTTGGATCATCACCTTAACAGTTATGGAACTAATGCTGCAGCTTATCAGATTTCTTCCTCTCAAACGTTGATAGTACAGATGCTAGATTTGTTCAGTAGTGCCCTGGACAGGTCTGTATTGGCTTGTGAGAACCAAATATTCAATTTTGAGGGATTTTGTGAGCCAGTCTTTAAACACAGCCATTATTAAAAATTAAACAGACTTTACATAAATAATATTCTTTTAAAAAGCTAATAAGTATCAACATTCATATTTTTCTAATGATTTTACTATTATCTATGCTCTTGAGGCTATGTATGTTTATTTATCTACATGGTAGAAATACCACATAGTGGTATGCTATGTGCATCTCTTCCCAGATCCACATTCAGTGACATCACATTGGAAGCATATCAGCCATGGTAAAAGTATTTTTACTCCTAAAATTAATAGAAGCTATAAGTTAGAGCTTTTTCCCCAGAGATTCAATTGCTCAACTTTTACCATCACATTTACGGCCAGGTTATATGCCACAACTGAAACAACTTGCCATCTAGCAATAAATCCAACACAGCCATATTTCCCTCTAAAACAGAACAATAGCTGCCCTTTCAGTTGGGCTACTGGTGAAGTATTTGACTTTCATCTAGGGGTTATGCTATTTGAAAAATGTTTATTTAAAAACATTTGAAGCAATTCTGTCTCCCAAAATGAAATAACTATCGTATTTATGAACAAACACAATTTTCTACACGCACACAAAAAGAACATGTTAACAAATGTAGTTTTCTATAACAAACTTATCACTTCCAAGATAACTGATCCAGTTCTTAGAAGAAAGCTGTGAAAGCAAACCTCTAAATATTGTAAGAAAGCTCTTTTCCCTTTCAGTAAACAGACCTAGACAGAAATTCAGTTTTATGATGAAAGATGTAGACTAAAACAAAGTAAAAATGCAACTTAAATGTTATGGTAACTGGTATATAAAAATTCTCTAATATTTTCCCTTGTTTCTCAACAACTTCTTCACTCAAAAATTTTTAGTTTCTTATGAAGTACTATTAAAACTCTGGCTTATGGTTGCAGTTATGTTAACCCAACCTGAATGGATAATCTTTGTCCAATGAAATAATCCACACTAGTGAGGAATTGAGAGCTTTTAAAAGCAGAGATCTTGTGATTTGTCTTTTTTTTTTTTTTATGCACAGACAGTCTTAGAGAGATGGATTATTTGTTCTCAGATTCTGTGTCTGCAATTCACATAACAACCATCAGGAGGTGGCATTGTAAAATTTGGCCAAATTGATGAAGTAGATAACCTTATGCTGAGTGTGGATAATTTGCAGATTATATTTTGGTTCACAATCCATTTGTTTGAGCTCTTTCTAGAATTATAAATGCTAGCCACACTGATAACCTTCATGTTTATATTTTAAGGAAAACAATAACATAAAATTCAAAGAAATGCAGTTAGGTATCACATATACCTTCTAAAATGGTCAACTGATATAAATCACCACTTCATTTAATTTTGTCTTTCTCTTCAAGACCGAGGAAAAACATTTTTTTGTAATTTCCATCCTTTTTCCTCTTAGAATCAGAAGAATTTCTGCAGTGGGTACTATTAGCATTCCTGTGGTGGGCCTTTCCTAGTGCTTGTAGACTTGTCACTGATTATGTGGCCAAGAACAAAAACAAAACAAAAAGTCTCATACTAGTTCTCTCTAGCCTTTAATGTTTGCTTATAGTTTATCAGAGAGAAGTTGTCCTTTGCCTCTTAAATACTTGTATTTCATGCCATGTAGTTATGTTTTAGACATTTCAGCTCCTTTCCTCTACTCCAAAGAGAGATTCTTAATTTAAATACTTCTACATTCTTCTTAGCAAACGGAAAGATAGATTATGGAGTCTGAATCCATTCTTAGTTTCTTCCTAAACTATTCTTGTTCTTAAAAAAAAAAAAAAAAAAGTATACCTGTTAACCAAGTTTCCCCATGACCCACTGGCAGCAAGCTTTTACCCTTCTGGATGTTTAAACTTATCCAATCCACACATTTATATTGCTTCTGAAATTTTTAAACTGTATTTGAACATGATAATTTTCAATTTATTTTTAGTACAAAACTAGCATGTTCTTATTATGAAAAATGCAAAACAAAATTAAAAGACAGGGAAATAAAATTCATTCATATTTCTGTCCCTAAGAAACAACCACAATCAGATACTTCTGTTCCCTTTCAGTCTTTTCTATGCATAGTTTTTGTTTTCTTATTTTAGCCAATACTGTGGCTACTGTATATATGATTTTATATTCTATATACAATTTTAACACTATAACATAAGAATTTTTTCATGTTATTAAAACCACTACATAAATATCATTTATACTAGCTGCAAATTTTGAATATACTTCATAAAAATATAATGATTTCCTTACCTTGTCCATCATACTTTAGAAGTGTTGACTGATCAACAATCAATACTTATTGAACACTGTGCTGTACTGGAAGGGTTGGTGAACATCTAAAACACTCCTTGCCTTCTTCAGGAACTTAAGATCTAATGAGGGAGGTGAAGCATATACCTAAATGACCCTACTCTAGCATAGTTGGTGATAGGCCTGCAGAAGGATCCAGACAGTGAGTGGTACAGTTCTGGCTGGGGTGTTAGAGCAGACCCCATGGAAAAGGGGGCAGGGGCCCTGACAAATGGACATATTTTCCCTAAGAAAACATGTGAGAGAGAAAAGACTATGTAAGAAAAGCTTAACAAAGGGTCACATATGAGATGTTATGGGGTTGCAGTTTACATGAATTTGGGCATGGGTGGGATATAAGGTAGGAAGAGTTGGTTGTAAAAATTATGGAGAGCTTTGTGATACTTCAGGAAGAATATGTAATCACAAGAGTTTTTTGTGATGAATATCTGTGTTCCGAAGAGCCATTTGACTGATTTGGGAAACAAGAATCCAATTACTCATAAAGCTATCTCATTGAAAAAAAATGAAGCACAAATAAGTAATATTTTTTTTTATCATTCCTTAAAATTGATCTCTTCTTTATCAGGTCACTTGTGCCACTGTACTAGATACCACCCAATTGTAGAAAGTAGAAAAACTTTCTGTGTGGTAAGTTAAATTTTAAAAATTTATTTCAGTTGATTTAGTACATGGATGAATGCTTGCATAAAATCATCTATTGCATTCAATTATTTCTAAAATACCCTTATCTTGACCTTTCTAACCAGTGAAAGTTGTTGAATGCCACTGTTGGTATTTTTTAAATAAACCTTTAACATCTATCCTGTTTATAGCCCTAAATTGGCACTTTCCTAAGAAGTAAAGTACATGGTCCATGACTTCAAGAAACGCAAACTCTATTAAAGAAAGAAAATAAAATATAGACTAAGAAATAATAAAAGAATAATTGAAAAGCAAAATATTAAAAGTTCAATATATCCCCTATACCATGTATATCAGTTTTGAAGGAACATGGACTAAAGAAAATTAATGAGTAGGAAGGGGAGACACAAAGGAAACATTGGAGAAGGGGAGTTTTGAGCTAGGTCTTAAAAGAAATGATAGGAATGAATGGGTGAAGAGGGACCAGTAGAAAATTCCATGTAAGAAAATGCATGGAAGTAGGAAAAAGAAAAATGTCCAAGATTCAGCTAATGAATTGTTGTGGCTGAAGCGTTAGAGAATAAAAATATATCATTCTTGGCTGATGAATTTACAACTAAAGCTGATAACCAATATATAGTCATTGTCTAGGAGTAATACGGGAATAGTATTTCAAAGGGAAAATTCTTGGCACCTGCCAGTAAGAAGGATAAGCCTGGAAAGACATGGTGGGGATGAGGGCATGGACTAGTGCAATCTCCCATATGTGAAGGAATGAGGACCTAGACCAGTTGGGAAGATATGGACCCAGAAAGATGACTTTCAGGAATGGGATTGCCAGAATCATAACCTCCAGACAATAAAGTATATAGTTAGGAAGAAATCCAAGTCACCCTCAAAATTAAGAGATTAAGAAACAAGATAAGATGAAGGGAATTGGAAAAGGTGATTTAGTGTGTGGTATGGGTGGGGGAGGGTATAGTTTTGAGATATATTAAGTTTTCAGAATGTTAAATATCAACAAGGTTTCCATTAAGGTGTTTTCCCATTTTTTATGGCAAAATTAATTTTATATAATTTTGGTTGACCAAAAATAATTCAAAGAACACAAATTAATTCCACATACCAAAAAGTCTTTGGGAAAAAATCTGCTTTTAGGCCAGTAATGAAGATCTGAAAAGCTTTAGAAACTACAGCCATTTGGAATCCTGGGCAAGATACTATTATGTTGAACCATATGCATGACCAGTATTGCACCATTTTGGCCCACAAAAATAGCAACTTCATATCATTTAACCTAATACTACATGATTGTTTTCCTGGAGACAAAGCCTACCTATACAAAAATAGATATTATTATCTCACTCACTTGGATCCCCACATTTAGCCATTTGTCATCTGTTCCTTTATCATGCACAGCATTGTCAGAAAATCCAAATCCCTCCTTAAGTCTGTAGAAAATTACCTTATAGGTAAAAATATCAGCCACCACCTCTGTAGCACTTCCTGTGTGTCAGATACTGTGCATACCTTTTGCATGTTTAAATCAAACAAACCTGTTTGATTTAAATGTGAGATGGGTTTTATTTTCCTAATTTAACAAACTCAACCTAGTTAGTACCTGTTAAAGCAGGAACTAGAACCGAAGTCTCCTTGACTCCATAGATGAAGTCAAACCATAGGTCTCCAAACCACCCAGACCCTTCGGTTGTGCCTACACAAGAATAGGACAAACAGGAATGAAAAGATTAAGTCACAATTGAAGTAAGTGACCGGTGAATTCAGGCCAAAAACACTACTTTTGTTCTGCATGAAGTGTCCTGAAAATTAAGATAAAATGGTTTGGGACTTGAATCATGCCAATAATTCAGAATATCTTCAACAATACCCAAATAAACTCAGATTTTCAGTTTATTTTTATTTGTGTATAGAAAGTCTTAAATGCAGTTTGCCTTCTCAGGACTTCATTAAAGATACATGCTGTATCACTCTTTATAATAGCCATCTTGTTTTTGTTTTTGTTTTTGTTTTTAATTTTTTTTTCAACGTTTTTTATTTATTTTTGGGACAGAGAGAGACAGAGCATGAACGGGGGAGGGGCAGAGAGAGGGAGACACAGAATCGGAAACAGGCTCCAGGCTCCGAGCCATCAGCCCAGAGCCTGACACGGGGCTCGAACTCACGGACCGCGAGATCGTGACCTGGCTGAAGTCGGACGCTTAACCGACTGCGCCACCCAGGCGCCCCTTGTTTTTTTTTTTAATTATCACTTTGTTAACTACTCCATTTACCTCACTCCGAGTGGAAGCCTTAGCTGGCTGACCCCACCCTCCTCTGACCTCCTTCATGATCCCCTGGGATTTGGATGACACATTAACAAGACCCTATTTATAGCATGGTTGCACATTCCCTGTAATTTTCTCTAATTGTTCAGTGATGGAATACCTTGTTCTCTGCTCCATCCCATTACAGAGCCCTTGAAGGCAAGGACCTGCTCTGTTACTTCTTCCATAGCTCCTTCCATAGTCCCCCTGCCCTTGGGGACTGTGAGTACTAGTACTAGGTTGGTGTTTTATGAATTGACCAATGAATTTGTTTTAAATTCTTGCATTACTTCCTAAGGAATCAACTGTTTGTGGAATGAAAGGATCAGGAAAGTGTTGCGTGGCTCAAGAAGAGAGATCTTTTTGAAGGGTTAGTATCCAAAATCTATAAAGAACTTATCAAACTCAACACCCAAAAACCACAAATAATACAGTGAAGAAATGGGCAAAAGACATAAACAAGCATTTTTCCAAAGAAGACATCCACATTGCTAACAGACACATGAAAAGATGCTCAACATCACTTAACATCAGAGAAATATAAATCAAAACCACAATGAGATACCATATCACACCTGTCAGGATGGCTAAAATTAACAACTCAGGAAACAGTAGATGTTGGCAAAGATGTGGAACCCTTTTGCACAGCTGGTGGGAATGTAAACTGGTGCGGCCACTCTGGAAAACAGTATAGAGGTTCCTCAAAAAATTAAAAAATAGAACTACCCTATGACCCAGCAATTCCACTATAAGGTATTTATCCAAAGGATACAAAAATGCTGATTTGAAGGGGTACATGCACCCCCGTGTTTATAGCAGCTCTATCAACAGTAGCCAAATTATGGAAAAAGCCCAATGTCCATCAACTGATGAATGAATAAAGAAGATGTGGTGTATGTATGTGTGTGTGTGTGTGTGTGTTATATATATATATATATATATATATATATATATATATATATGCAATGAAATACTACTCAGCGATCAAAATGAATGAAACCTTGCCATTTGCAACAATATGGATGGAACTAGAGTATATTATGCTAAGTGAAATAAGTCAGTCAGAGAAAGATAACATACGATTTCACTTATTGTGGAATTTAAGAAAAAACAGCAGCTGAACATAGGGGAAGGGAAGGAAGAATAAGATAAAAACAGAAAGGGAGGCAAACCATAAGAGACTTAAATACGAGAACACACTGAGGGTTGCTGTAGGGATATTGGATACAGGGCTGGGCTAAATGGGTGATGGGCATTAAGGAGGGCACTCATTGGGAAGAGCACTGGATGTTATATTAAGTGATGAATCACTGGGTTCTACTCTTGAAGCCAATAATATATATATGTTAACTAACTTGAATTTAAATAAATAAATGAAGGGGCGCCTGGGTGGCTCAGTCGGTTAAGCATCAGACTTCAGCTCAGGTCATGATCTCACAGTCCGTGAGTTTGGGCCCTGCATCAGGCTCTGTGCTGACAGCCAGAGCCTGGAGCCTGCTTCAGATTCTGTGTCTCCCTTTCTCTCTCTGCCCCTCCCCTGCTCATGCTCTGTCTCTATCTCAAAAATAAATAAAAATATTTTTAAAAATTTTAATAAATAAATGAAAAGAAGACAGATCTTTTGTGAATAGACAAGAAAAAGTAAGTATCTGGTGTTCCACTTCAGTTGGGATTGACTGAAAAATAGCCACATAAATCCAAATGCATTCATTTTCTGTTCTGTAATGTGAAAGAGTGAATTCAAGGAGTAAAGAGTCTTAAAAAGCTTCAAAAGTTAGCAGGCCCACAATTTTCATGAGGCTAATCACCACAGAAGCATTTTCCTTCAGAAGCATTACAACTTTTTGTGCCTCGATCTGGCTTTACCATCACCCCCCCACACACACACAACAAGTACTACAAGAGGTGTAAACAGTGGTGCATCTTCATGCTCATGGCAAATAAATATCTGTTAATAATACCTGAGACCCAGCGTAGAAGCTTAAAACCTAGTTCCTGATGCCAAAAGAGGGATCCCAGAGGCAGTAAACCTACCCACGAAACCATTACAGCCCTCTGAGGGAGGGAAGAATTCTAGTCAGGGCCACCCTAGGGCTCTGGCACCTCCATTTTGTGTCAGAGGTATGGCCCTGACTCTGAAATCTCCTACTTAGAAATTCATGTTCATCTTTCAGTAACTCTGAAGTTCAATTTGTATCTGGTTTTGTTTTGTTGAGGTGTGTACCAAACTGTATAATGAAGATGAATTCCATCCCTTGGCTCTATTCCAGGATCCTAGATCCCCTCCTGAACTAATAGTAAGATGCTTTACTTTTTTGTCCCATAACATGACATGGTATAAGCCTTTTTGCATTACGCTATGGAATGACTGAGTTTCAGACATTAAAGTTGGAAGTGTGTCCAATGTGATAACCCATTGTTACAAATTTGTTCAGCTCCACCATAAATAGTTTTAAGCGTGGTGCTGCCAGGACCTCCAAGATGCTTTGGTTCACCCCTTAATTTGAAGATCCTGAGCTCAGCGAGTCTAGTAACTTACTCAAGGTCACACAGCTACACCGTGAGATATGTTAAAGATATTTTGTAAAATTATACTTACAATGGAATTACATTATTCTTACTATTAGCCTCTGAGATTTCAACTCAGTGGGGAGAAATAGAGAGAAAGAATAATATAAATAGCGTGGTTAACTAATCACTCCATTCCATGACTATACTCAGAAGAGAGCATGAGGTAAGGGATATGATTCTACTAGCTTCCTAAAGTGTCACAGTCCCCACTTCCCCCTCAGAGTGTGAGAATTTGGACTCACTATTTAAAGAGTATACACACACACAATGTAAATATGTATGTATATATGAGAGACAGAGTTGTAAAAAAAAATTTATACTATAACTAGTGAATGACTTAAGAGATTCTTTCAAGGATAATTTTGCCTATAAGCAATTTTTGTCATACCAAAATGCCTAATCCCCAAAGATGAGGCCCCTTTGACTTACTGTTAGGGCAGAACTAGAACAAGAAGCCTGACCCTTTAATCAGACTATGACATTTTGCCTCCTCTTCAGAAACTCATTTCACAATATAGGTAGAGTTTGTTCCACTCTATAGTTGTTGATGATAGATACCTATTATGATGTTTTGTTCGTTTGCTTTAAAGTTTATTTATTTATTTTGAGAGAGAGAGAGAGAGCATGTGCAAGCATGTGCACCAGCAGGGGAGAGACAGAGAGAGGGAGAGAGAGAATCCCAAGTAGGCTCTGTGCTGTCAGTGCAGAGCCTGACATGAGGCTTGAACTCATGAACCGTGAGATCATGACTTGAGCTGAAATCAAGAGTCAGATGCTGGATGCTTAACCCACTGAGCCACCCAGGTACTCCTAATGATGTTTATTCAATGGTGCCCACATGGATATTAGCAATCTAGGTAGTTTCACACAAGGACACCCTTTCCTGATCACTACAAGTTAGGTCAACCCAGAAAGCTAAAATGACCATCAGGCCCTTTGGGCAACCAGGGCAGTAGATATACTCATGGCATGTAGTTCAGCAGCCTTACTTGAAAACCTGTTGGCTTTGTTTCTCTGCAGAGAATGGCAGAAGATCCAAATAAGACAAGACTGACATTCCAAGGGGAGAGGACTACCTGGATCATTCCTGTGAACCTCAGTGGGCTTCTAGAGCTGAAAGCCAATATCCCTGATGTACTCTTTATCATGGGGAACACTGCATTGGGTGGGTGGTTTTTAAGCAAGTTCCTTAGTCTAGATTAGGTAATCCAGACTTCTGTCTCTCTTTTTAAACTCTTCATAAATGCAATGCAGTTCACTTTAATTAATACATACCTCTGTCCTTTAGAATCCTTCATTGTTTTCTTTTGCAAATGTGTCATTTGTGTCACAATTTTCACTCTGGATTATCATAAACAATATCTGTTAGCCCCCATTGACTTCCTTTTCTAATTGCTTTACATGCTTTTCTCCTTAGGGACCCAGCATTAAATTTAGAGATGAATATCATCCAGTTTTCATATCTCTACTTAGGCTTCCAGAACTGTTTTATGCACAGCACAGATGATGGTATGTACCGTCTTTTTCATTGGCTGTTGGTAGGCTATTAATAATTATATGCACTGGGCTAATTTGAGCATTTAATAGAATATATGACCTCCTATATATGCCCTACTATGTGTCCTCTATGAGCTTTTTCAAACTGAATTATTCAGCTATGTCACTGAATACTGCATTGTCATAGGAGCCATACAGTGGGAAGATGTAGGTTGTTCCACATATAGAGAGAGACTGACTGAATAAGGACACTTAAGAGAGTGGCTGGCCTGTAGGAAAAGTTCTTGCCAGAGTCATAAATTTGCTTAAGGCTCATCCTATACCGACACACATTCACACACACACAAAAATTCTGGGACACAAAATTTGAAAATTTAACTGTAACAACCTTATTTCTCTTCATACTCTTTTCACAGTTTACCAAATGCTTTCACATCTTGTTTCTTTTGATCCTCATGACAGTCCTGGAAGGTAGACATAGCAGGTGGTAGCCTTGGGATCTCCGTTCTCAATTAAAGGACTGAAGTAACTTCCCCAACTTTGCACAGCTAACACACAATCAAGTCAGGACTAGATTCCATGGTTTCTTACTTTTAGTCAAGTTCTCCTTCCCACAATGCACCAAATAAGGCTATCTGAGAAACATATCCAAACTCAGCATTTGAATAGATAACAAGTAATGGGAGGTAAAAATTCTACTTTAAAGTAAAGTATTCCTTGGGGCACCTGGGTGGCTCAGTCGGTTAAGCTTCTGACTTCAGCTCAGGTCATGATCTCACTGCTCATGAGTTCGAGCCCCATGTTGGGCTCTGTGCTAACAGCTCTGAGCCTGGAGCCTGCTTCAGATTCTGTCTCCATCTCTCGGCCCCTCCGCTGCTCACTCTCTGTCTCTGTCTCTCTCTCTCTTTCCCAAATATAAAATAAAACATTAAAAAATTTTAAAAAATAAGGTTTTCCTCATTGAGTAAACAGAAAATGAGAAATTGTCTGCTTTCCCCTCTGATCTGCTAATATTAAGTCAGTCTGCCCATTCATTTTCTTTTTTATCTGTTGGAATGTCCATATCAGTTGACTCATAGGGAGAAATGGAGCAAGGGGAGGCTGGGCTGGTACAGAAGAATGTTGGAAGTAAGGTATGGATGCACTTGGTTGGGTGGGGTGGGAGTGAAGGGACTGGGGAGGAGGTAGAGCCCATAACACTATGTCAATGTTTCTCAATCTTTTCATTATTGCCTCACTAAGGAGCAAGAGGCATTTTCCCCCAATCATCCCTCCATGAATTTTTAACACCGTAGGTAGGCCATATATCTGTTTATGTACAGTATATGTATATCAGGGCTTTATCCATCAAAAGAGCAAGATTTTTTTTTTCACCCTTTTGGGGCTGGTATTACCCTCCTGGAGAATGCATGAACTGGATGACATCCCTGCTCAAAGCATTCCCTGAAAGCACACTTGCAAAAAACCTGACCCAAGGTACAGACAGGTGTCTATTCTTATTGCTTTGTTAAGGAAACAGTATGAAAAGATGGCTGTATAAGAAGAGCAAATGGGCAACACAAATGTGTAGGTCACTTTCCACTTAGACTTAATGATCTTTTAAAAGTTTTATAGAATCTGAACTGAAATTTCTATATTTGATCAATTTATTCAGGAAAACACTAATTGCACATTAACAAAGTAATGAATTTCTGATATCTGTCGCTGGTATATCCTAAAATGTATGGCATATATGACTGAGAAAAAGAATTTGGTACTTAATATTTGGGAATAAAGCATATTGCCAAAAATATCTTTATCTTTGGTTTCTCTAAGTTAATATAAAAAGAGAAGATATATTTGAAAGATTGTTTCTGTGCAGCCCATACATCTTGTTATAGTTCAACTTCAGTTTATATTCTCCTATCTTATTTTCAGGGGTGCAGAATGTGGCCTGGCTCTGTTGAATGATGGCTTACATCTTATTGTTTGGGGGCAGCAAAAGAAGACTAAGACCTACTGTGCTCTCCTGAAGCATCTGAGGATGCTTGCCAGAGCTCAGATTAAGAATATGGCAGAATGCTCTCTAGTGTGATATGAAATAAGCCACAGTTATAGACAGTCATATAGTTCTGTTCTGCTTAGAAAACATTACTCTGAAGGGGAACCCCAAGTCAATGTTGAACAAGTCTATACAATATGAGTATGAGTGGGTATATGTACTCAAAATGAGAGTCATCACGCTGCATTTATGTGTGTGTCCAAAGTGAGAAGCGGCAGGGTGCCTGGGTGGCCCAGTCAGTTGAGCATCTGACTCTTGATTTCAACTCAGGTCATGATCCCAGGATTGTGGGATCAAGCCCTCTGTCAGGCTCCACACTCAGATTCTTCCTTTCCAGGGCACCTGGGTACCTCAGTCGGTTAAGTGTCCAACTCTTTATATTTGGCTCAGGTCATGATCTCATGGTTTGTGAGATGGAGCCCCATGTCAGGATCTGCACAGTGCAGAACCTGCTTGGGATTCTCTCTCTCTCTCTCTCTCTCTCTCTGCCCCTTCCCCCCTCTCAAATAAATAAAACTTTTTAAAAAATCTCTTTCTCCCTCTGCCCCTCTCTCCTGCTCACATGCTCTCTCTTGGGGGAAAAAAAAAGTTAAAGTTCAACCAAGGGGACTGTCCAGCTCTAACAGGCTATGAAATGTTTTAGCCAAGGTATAGTAAACAAGAGCCTACATTTCCAAAATACTCTTTTATGTCTGTTCCTCCTCTTAGACCTTTGCCCCAAGGTCAGTTTCTAAGCATGTGCATCCCATATGTCTATTCTTGGATGTCCCCCAGTTGTCTAGCTTATTGAGGTTTCCTTATTATTTGAGATTTAAGAGTAATTGGTTTGAACCACTGCCCATTCCACACATGATAGGTAGTTCAGTGAGACTTTGGTGCAGGGCATTTCTCCTAATTGTCTCTGGCCCTGTTTCTGTTGATTCTCAAAATTCACTACATATTTTCACCTTCTGCATCTTCTGTCCCTTTTTCTAGACCACACTGTTCCTCTCAACATCACCTTGCCCCCTTAACTCCCTTCAAAGGTTCTCATTCAAGGCTATGTCTGAAGGAACTTTATCCACAGTTTGGAGTAACAGAGAAGAATTCTACTACACAGCACTACAGTAAGCATTTTGAATGGGAATGCTACATAGCCCAGTTCTTTAGTGTTTATTTACTCAGACTCTAGTCCTTACTTTCCCCGATGTTATTGGACACTCATGCTAGAGTCAGCTCTCAAAGAAATTTTCTTCTTCACTGCACATGGAAAAGGAACATTTTCTTCAGCAATAAGTTTGAACTGGGGTTAGGGATGGGAATCTTGCACATGTTGTCTGACTCTATTTAGCTGCCCTAAAATCATACCAGATCTTTCTTTGAAGCAAAGAAGGGAATTAAAAACTTGCACAAGATCCTTGTACACATAATTCCTTGTTTGTCAAATAACTGGCTTTAAAAATGTTATCTTTTTTATTTAGACTTTAGAAGGACATGTGGTGAACAGACCTAATTTTTCTGACCTAAATACCATTTTAGCAGCAGGAAATCCTCCCATCAATCTGATATCTAAAGGCAAGAGACAAGTTTTAGGCATTCTATTATATAATTACCACTGTCAGTTAGGTAGCTCCTTTCATAAAGCATGAACCAGGAACCCAAGTGTATCTAACTTAGATTCACCAAATATATAGGCTATATCTGTATTACCTCAAGTGTAAGGATGCAACAGAGGTCAATTATCCTGTTTTCAGATGTTCTATATCTTGCAGATCAGATAAGTTACTGCACTGGACAATTTTTCTTAACTATTTGGCCACATTTATGCACAGTCCAAATTGTAGTATCAAAGCATTTTTTTAAAAAAATGAGATGTCTGTCTGTGGTTTTAAAGCTTTATGGCACATTTAATTTCAGAGTATTATAAAGTTGGAAATTTTCCTCATAGGGACTTAACTTTCTAAAGAAAATCAAGATTGTGGGGCATGTTACTCATTACTTCTCTCTTTATTCAAAGACAGCTTGAGCTTTGCCAAGAGAGAATTATTTAAACTCAATTAAATAACAATAAATGCATATTATTCATAGAGCTATTGATGTAAGATACCCTCTTTTTTATTACAATCACATTTTTGAAAATACAGTGGCTCAAGTAAGAGAATATTGTCAATTGTCTAAGAAAAAAAAGCTGTGTAGCAGGCATTCCACTTGTACGCCTGTTCCACCATTGTCCCAGCTGTAGAACTTTGAACAAATCATTTAACCCCTCTGGACCTCTGGACCTGTTTTCCCATTTATGAACCTATGTTGTACTCAGTTGTTTCCAAATAGCTTTAAAGTTCTTCAAGGCCAAAATTTGTGAGTGTTGTGTAATGGGAGCTGAGAACCAGAAAAGACTTTTCAGATTATCTGGTCCAGTCCTGTCATTCTGCAGATGAGGAACTGGAAGCCCCTACGGTTCTGTGACTTGCCTAAGGTGACCCAGCATGGAAGCTGCAACTAGAAACCAGATCTTCTGGCTTACAGTTCACACTCTCTCTTTCCCCAGATTCATCACAACTATCCCTTGCTTCATATTCTCCAGTTCGATAAATTCATTCTGATCAAGGTCATTTTCTCTAATAGAAGGAGAACAGCAGATTCCTTTATACAGCCATTTCCTTGAGAGATCACCTAAAACCAGCCTTAAATCAGAAGAGATTATGTTATCTGTTTCTATTCCCCACTCTACTCAGGTAAAGGCTCCCTGACTCACTGCCCACCCCGAGGGAGCCCAGCTTACCCTGGGAGACTTCTGGGGCTGCTCAGAGGAAGAGGCAAATTCTCAGAGGACCATTTGATTTGCTTTCATATCAGGGCCACATTGTGACTTCTGTAGAAGCTGGCCACACAGATGCCGTCCTGCTTTGTGACTCTAATGTTTCACGCTAATAATGAGATTTAACCTAGAATGAGAGATTTAAACCTGGAAAGCACTTGGAAGACCATTTGATCCAGTGGTTTTGAAGCTTTTTTTTTTTAAGAGTAAAATTACTTGTTTGCATGAAATTTACGTAGAACACCAAACTAAACCAGTTAAAAGTGGAGGTATGGTAGTTCATCCTGAGAGGCAGCACACCTCCTGATTTTTCCCTTACCCCTCTCAGCAGCCCCGGAGGCACACAACCTTCTCATTTTAAAGAAAGTTAAGACCCAAACAGTTTAAGTCACATGCCTGAGGCCACATGTAGTGACTCAAATTTTGAAAATAGATAAACATAGACTCTGAAGCCAAACTGCTTAGATTTCAACCCCAATTCTTCCATTTCCTGTATGACCTTGTACAAGTTATGTAACCTCAGTTTCCTCATTAGTAAATTAGAAATGAGTAGAGTTGTTATGAGGATAATATATTAATACCTATAAAGCACATGGACCAGTACTCACATATACTCAATACTATAGTCAGCAACATCATTCACAGGATCATTTTCATTATAATTAATCATCAGAGTTGTTGCTATACAGCACACAATGGAGATGAACACTATTCTGAGTGTTTTTTTTTTATTTCCAGTGGCACTTTGTGCCGGGATTCTAGCTGGCCCAACATTAGGAGAATGCCTTTGCCATTGTCAATGCTGGGATAAGTGTGAAGTTTGAAGATGGCATAGGCATGATTAAGGACCTTTAAATGTTCTACGGAAATGTTGGCCCCACCATTGTCTCTGCAAGCCAAATGTGCAAGCAGCTCATTGGGAAGTATGTCACAACACATTTGGAAATGAAATTCAGGCCTTTGTATTTTAATATTTTATGAAAATGGCACTTGGAGAATTTTTTTCTGATTATATATATATTACATAATCATATAAGAAATTTAAGCACTGTGGAAGAATATAAAGAAAATAAAATCCACCCAAAAGCCAACCTTCTTCAAGATACAATTCTTTCATTGCAGTTTCTGTAATAAGATGAACACACAAATTAATCTAAGTAGATAATATATTCAAGTCTTCTTTCTTTCTCCTTCCTTCCTTCCTTCCTTCCTTCCTTCCTTCCTTCCTTCTTCCCTCTCTCCCCTTCTTTTCTTTTCTTTTTTCTTTTCTTTTCTCTTTTCTTTTCTTTTCTTTTCTTTTCTTTTCTTTTCTTTTCTTTTATTTTCTTTTCTTTCAAGTAGCCTCCATGCCCATCATGGGGCTTAAACTCATAACACTGAGATCAAAAGTCACATGGTCTACTGACTGAGCCAGCCAGGCACCCTTCACATTTTCATTTTTAATTAACCTGCAGAATAAGTAAATGTTTCCAATACTGTATCCTAAGACGTCTTAAAATGTCCCTACACTACATAAAGATGAAATATTCAAAAAGTTTAAAAGGCCTTCTTCATGTCACTCTCATTGTTTCTAGCATTTGGAAAGTAGTTTTTAAAAACTCTTCCAACAAAATTAACTAAAATTTAAAATGAAAAAAGTAATAAAATTAAAAAAACTTTCTTCTAACTAGTGCTTTTACAGTAATTTTTATCTACCCATTGTATTCATTGTCAACAATGCAATGGAACTTAATGCAATTTTTTCTCAAATACTAAAGTAAGTCAATGCTTTAGAAGCATTTATGTAGAAACTTTCATTTGTAAAAAATTTACACCTGTCATCAATAATTTAGTCGTTTACCAGTCATTACCTATGTAGTGTGTGTGCCAGGCATGGCCTATTTGCTGGAGATACCTCAGTAAGATGAGTTTCCGGATCTTGGGAAGCTCTGATTTGAGTACTTTTTTATCCAAGCTATTTGAGGTAAATCAACATTCACAGGCCATGAAGTTAAAAATAGTAATAAAGGAGGACTTGGTAAGGAAAATTTCAGAACCACTGCAGCAGATTCTAAAGAAAGCTTGTGAAATATGTGAGGGTATTTTGTTTAGACTTTAAAGATGAATACATATTTTTCTCCATCTTACCTTGCTCTGTCAGTTTACTCTGTCTTTGCCTCTTCTGTGACATGTTTACATTCTTTCCTACCATGCAATAGGATGACCAAATGCTGAATGATACTTGCTGACTGGTCCTGGACGAGATTTACATGCCACCAGTAGCTGAGGGTGGCATGATAGAATACAGGTGAACCCTCAGCATCAGCTCACTTTTCAAATTCTACATCAAAGTGAGGTGAGCAGTGAGGAAAATGATAAATGACTTCTCTGGGTCTCTGAGTGCCTTGACATTATGAGTGTGAGTCTGCATATGAAGGGCTTCCCTGCCCAGTTTCTCTACTGCACCAAGGTTAGCAGATTATCAAGGGTAAAGAGGGTGGAACTCTCAAGTGTGGTGCTTCCCAGCCTCCTTTTCCTTTCCTTCCCTCTCCCTTCTCTCCTGGGCTAAAAAGGGGACAACCTTGCTCTTCCTATAGTTTGTGTGACCATATAGTACACAATATCAAGTTGATCTACAGTAGTGAAAAGCTTTCAGTAATTAAATTATAATCTCTTCCTATTTTAAAGAAAATTTTCTTATTAAAACAATACCTTCTTTAATATTTAGAAAATGTGGATTAGCCAAAAAGGAAGAGAAAATCTTTTGTCTATCATTTGTCTATCCATCACCCATAGATAACCATTATTAATATTTTGGTATGCGTCCTTCTAAACCCTTCTTTATGAATGTGGGTATGTATATGTCACACATATATATCTGTAGAACTGTTTAGTATAACTTGTTTATTTCACTTAGTAACAAACACCTTTCCGTGTTATTGAATATTCTTCATGACATAATGACATAATGGTTGCATGATGTGTCTATGGATAGGTGTGCCATTATTTGATATGTACTTTATTTTTGGACATTTAGATTGTTTCTTGTTTTTTAACTTTTTTTTTCTTACCTACCCTAGTTTAAAATGACCTTCACAGCAGTGTTTCTCAGAATATGGCCCATGACTGTGAGTGTCCCCTTGATAAGTCATGAGCTGACCCAAAAATGGCAGATAAATGATTATGCATTTCTTTTATGGCTAAGTCTGTTAATTCAGCTAGTCTTTTTAAATAATTTTTATTAATTAGCATTTATATTTATAGCATTTACATTTATAATAATTAGCATTGTTATAATATTCTATTATTCTGTATTACATAATATATTTACAACATACATATGTCATCAATATGTATCTATTATCACTTATAATTTGTTAAATACATGTCTTTTGTTTTACATCTTTATTATCATATGTTCTCTTGCATATTACACATTATATATTCTATCATTGTAGAAAATTCAAACACAGAGAAGCAAAAATTTTAAAAATCAACTGTAAGCCAGTAGTCCTACCATAAAGACTGTTAACATTTGGAATACATACATATATATATTTTTCTTCTTTTTACAAGAAAAAGGGGTAATACTATACATAAATATTTGTAATCCATATTTTCACTTAATTGTAATGCATGAGCATTTTTTCAATCAAAATATTGTTTTTTAGGCATAGAATTTAGTGATTCATCACTTACATATAACACCCAGTTCATGAGCATTTTTCAATGTGCATAAATACAAACACACTTCTACAAAACCATTTTTAATGACTAGGAACTATTATATCTTACAATGCACATAATTTGTTTAGTCAGTTCCCTCTTATTGGATATTTAGGTTAATTCTAATATCTTTACTATGACAACTAATCTGAAACTGAACGTCCTTGCAAGTTAATCTTTTCTCCCTCAATTGCTTCTTTGAGATTCATGCCCAGAACTTTGACCTGGACTTGAAAGCACGGCCTCCATTTGGAAAAACAAATTCTTCCTGCCATTTGAGAGGAGAGCTTGTCATAAAGGAAGTCTCCACTTCCTGGAAATAGCATTCACTTTCCTGTGTGTGTAAGTAGATATAGTCATTCTTGAAACAACTGCTGCTAGCCCAGGGAGCTCGAAACTCAGGGTTCTTTCCCAGCACAACTGGTGACCAGTATCTGAGAGAATAAATAAGATAACCTATTTCTACATGTGATTTTCTAAGCAAGTGATTCAGATTGTAAAGTTAAATGGGAAATTATCTTCTTTTCAGTATCTCCAGAATTTTCTGATATCCCAGAAGAGTTCATGAGTGCTCTAGAAGATTTCCTTGTAATAACACCCCAAGGAATTCGGATGTTCCAGGTCAGCGGGTAGAGTTTTGTTTTTTGTTTTTTAAATCTGTCTATGCATTCAATGAATGCATTATACATGTATCTCCCACTTTTCAATAGCTATTTTTTTTTATTACTTGTAAGGGTAAAGTCTACTAAAGCCAGCCAACATTACCAATTTTAACTCACACACGACTTGCTTGGTTTAGCTTCTATGCTTTTACTCAAGGCTTCACAAGGAGTTAGATTCTAAATGTCTCTTCTCCACTATATCAGTTTTGTTGCTTAAAATGTTCTCCTTTTCTTAGTGAATGCCTGTCCTTTCTTCAAAACCCAACTCAACATTCACTGCTTCTAGGACCCTACTTGACACAGCCATCCTAAATCTCCCAGGAACTTGTGTATTTTCTTTGCACCATATTGTGTAAATGTGTATATTTTGTTATGTATAAACTGTTCTTTATTGCTATATTAAGTTAACCATGTTATTTTAATATGTATTTGTCTGTATTCTGATACCCTTGCAAGCTTGTAGAATCTTTAAGGAGAAGAACATCTTCCTTTTGGGGAGGTGAGGGGGTAGATTGTAACCAGAATATATCTCTTACCACACTGCCCAATGGACATTTATTAACTCTGACTCACAGATATAGATACCCAATTGCCTATAATTTTTCTTCACTTGTGAGTAAGCCAGATATATCAGACCCAATTTTCAGTGCCTGAGAATGTCTGGAAGTAAAATAACTTGCTTTATTCATTGACAGTGTGTGGATCCCTACCGACCGTCACAAGACCCCATCAACCACCCAGTCATGCACCAGTCAGCCATTAAATATGCCAGGGAAGCTGTGTTTAGTGATGGCATGTCTCCTGTTGCCCAAGAACTCTTCTTGGCTTTAGTCACAAGCTGCAGATCTCACACAAACATCATGTAAGAGAGTGAAAAATATTCCTATGTATTACTGGAATGCATTCACAATTTCACATCACAAATGAGAGGTTATTTAAGTCAACTAAGAATTCATTTCCTCAGGGCATCTGGGTGACTCAATCCATTAAGTGTCCAACTTCGGCTCAGGTCATAATTTCACAGTTTGTGAGTTCAAGCCCCACAGTTCGTGAGTTTGAGCCCCACATTGGCTCTGTGCTGACAGCTCAGAGCCTGCAGCCTGCTTCAGATTCTGTGTCTCCCTCTCTCTCTGCCCTTCCCCCGCTCATGCTCGCTCGCTCTCTCTCTCTCTTTCACAAAAATAAATAAATGTTTTAAAAAATCTTGAAAAAAATATATATTCCCTCTTCTGAATGGAAATCAGTCATTTTTTTAGCATATTTTTGAAAGAATCTAATGCCAAGAGTCCAAACATCTGCCAAATATTGACACTTTTAAACACAGAATACTGTCCCTTATTTAGTTATGAGGTCCATTGTAGTTTTTCCCTGTGTTTGAGGAATCATTTATATTGTACCATGAACTTACCCCTGTAAACTCTATGTGTACTTTCAAATTTTCCCTCCTAGATCAATTGATATTTCAGAAGCCCTGGCACTTCCAGGTATTGTCAATGTGATAACAGCAGGTATTGTCAATGTGATAACAGCAGAGGATGTTCCAGGAAATAATAAGCATCAGGGAGAAGTTCTCTATGCACCCAATGAGGTGTGAGATTTGTGTGGGGCGTATTATTCAAATGATTCACTGAAAACACCAAAATGATTATTGGTTATGACTCTACATCCATGGATTCATGTTCACATCACAAAAACTGCAGGGAACCAATGATTCCACATCAGTGATTCTCAAATTCTCTCTTGAAATGTGAACATAAGATTCTGATCATAAGCTATAAGCCCTCTCAAAGAAGGCTTCTAAAAAAGTTGTGAAAACCATAGAAGCAATATAGAACACAGGACATTAAAAGAACCGACAGAATTTCAGGATGACTGGATTAATATGTGTGATATGGGAATGATGGGGAATACAACTGAAGACAGAAGCCAGATAATCAATTTCTGCACCCAGTTTTTGAACCCCCTAAATCCCACTCATGCCACTGTTTTAAATTTATTCTCATAGGTGGAAAATAATCTTTCCTTTGGTCATAGGAACCCAGTGGGTAAATGTAAGAATGTGGGAACAGTAATTCCTTTTTAATGATTCTGTGTCTTAGCTAATGGTAACACGTGGCTTTTCTGCAGGTGATTTGCATGAGTCGGATTATCTGCACTGTGGCTGCTGATACCTATGCTCATGCAAGAGAGGCAGCTAAAAAAGTGAAGATGACTTGTGAAGACATAGAACCAAAGATTATCACAAAAGAGGTAGTCGAGCCACTTCATGCCTTCTAGAATGACTAGGTCAGTATACTTTTGGCAGAATTCAACTGGTGGAGTCACAAAATAGTATAAATTGGGCTCCATCTATACTTCATTCAGAGTTATTTATGTTTCAAAGCAAAGGCTCAAGAAATCGACACCTCGAAACATAATACTGAGAATTTCCCTGCCTGCATTTCTACTTCCTTCTTGTGACCACTTCTCCCATTCTCTTGACAAGACATGTTCTCATAATATAGATAGGTAACACCAGAGGAATGTCCTTATGACCTCTATGTAAAACTAGTCGGTGGGAAAATCCAGAGCACTGTGAAACTGAGAACAGTCATAACATTTACTGTCCTGTGTCTCCTGCCCCCTTCCTACAAGCTCTGGAGATAGAAAACTCAGATTGGTATTCTAACTCCATCTTTTAGTAGCTCTTTCTTTCTTTCTTTCTTTCTTTCTTTTTTTTTTAGTGGCCTCTTAATAGCAATGAAAGCTTTGGCATGTCACGTAAATTCCTCATACCTCAGCTTTCTCAACTATAAAATGGGAGCCATAAAGCACCTACATGAAAGTCATTAGAAGGTTTAGATGAGAAAATCCAGGTAAAATGCTTAGAACAGCACCTGAGAGATACGGAATGCATGTAGTAAATGTTTGCTATTATTTTTGTTTTAGTTGTTGTTATTAATGAGGGCAAGAACATGTTGCATAGTGCTTTATAGCCCCAGCATTTAGCAAAGCATTAACCCAAGGTCAGTCTTAATAAATGAGTGTGATGGAGGGAGAAGTGAATAGATGGGTACATGAACAACATGAAACCCAGCCATGTAGGATACTTTTTCAGTATCCTCTGATTCTCCTCTGTTCTTCCCAAGAGTCGCCAAATTCAGGTCTTTCCCAGTTATCTTTTCAATGCCTTTAAGTCTGCCCCTTTCTTTCCACTCTCAATTTCACCCCTATCCCACCCTTCAGCACATACCTTACCACTGTCAGATTTACTACAATAACCACTTAAGGAGCCTCTTGTACTCCATTTTAAACCTGTCTACCCACCACATTAACTTTTCTATGCCTCAATGTTCATTGGGTCACTTTTCTTATACAATAATGTCCCCTTGTATAAGGGTCTTAGCATAGAGCTCAAGGTCTTTCATAGTCCAACCTCAATTCACCTTTGAAGCTCATCCACATGCTCTTGACAGAAAACTTGCTCTCCAGCCAGCCTGGCCTTATTCTCTTTTTGGCCCCTCAGCTTATTTTCAACCTCAAGCTATTGCTTTCTGAGGTGGCCTTGACTTCAAATGATTTCCCCCTCTCTTCTCTAACTGTCCTAATTCCATGCAATTCAGCCTCTAATTTAGGTCACCTACACAAGGCCATTTCTGAGCATTTCCAGTTCCACCAGCCTCCTCCTTGGCCTCTCTCTACTCTTCTTATCTGCACCCCACCATAAAGTTGACACCTTAATACCCACTGCCTCAGGTCATCACTCAGCAGTCTAGAGGGTGGGACCTTCTAGATATGCTTATCTCCCCCTCAGCGCTTCCTCCAAGCCCTGAACAAAACTGAGTCACCAATACCTGTAGTCTATTGTAACACAATTTCTGCTGACTCTCTACACTCCTTAGATTGTCTGTCATGGTGTATGAATATCTGAAAGAACAGGAGCATAGCAGTTTGATGGCATATGAACGGTTTATTAAGATATGAGAAAACAAAACTTTTTATTATTTTGCCCTAGAACACAATTCATTTTTCCATTGGAAAAAAAAAATAGAGCAAGGAAATTTAGAGCAAGCCTTTAAATATGTTGATCAAATCATTGATGGTAAGTTGTCTTGGGCCAAAAAAGTGATTCCTCTAAAGTTGAAGACTATAAGTTAATTATCTGGTTTGAGAAATACTGAAACTCCAAGGCAGAGCTCTCAACCCTAGTGTGATTTTTAAATCAAAATTTTAAATGCACAAATAATAAGTTTACAATTTGATGAAATTTTATGTATAGGTATAAATCTATGTAAACACTACCCACATCAAGATCTAGAACACTTCTGGGGAGCCTGGTTGGCTCAGTTGGAAGAGCATGCAACTCTTGATCTAGAGGTCATCAGTTTGAGCCCCATGTTGGGTGCAGAGATTACTTAAAAATAAAATCTTTAAAAACATATAGAGAGAGCCCAAGGAAAGCAACAGCGGCAGATGGGGAGGAAGCAGCAGGCTTGGAAGACCCATCTGCCTTCAGTAGGTTTCCGCTCTTTGCTAGGGACAACAATTAAGTGAGGTCCCCAAGTGAAACCCAAGTTCAAACCTGGACTGTTTGGAGGAGAAGAGACCAACATGGTGGAGAAGTAGGGGGATCTGAAGTTCCCTCCTCTCTCAAACAAAGCAGTATTGAAGCTAAAGGACTTTCAACTCTAAGAGTCCAGGTGGCAAAGCGACAGAGATACTTGCAAAGACCCACCAGGACAACATGACAGGCCATAGGTGCATGATTGTGAACTGAGAGAAATAAAACAAACAAAGGGGAGGGATCCCCTTCTGTAGAGAGACAAAGGGAAGAGAAAGAAGCTGGGGAAGCATAGGACTATATCTGGGTAAAAGAAAAACCACGGACCAGGATGGTGAAAGATTCAATGTCTAACTGCAGGGCTTTCTCCAGACTAGGGCTGGCTGCCCTTTTCACACACCTGGGGAGGTGGGGAGCCAGCCCCAGGCTTGGTAACTAGTTCAGAGGTGCAGTCCGCAGTGGGAGAAAACAATCCCCTCCCTGGAGTGCTATGGGAAGAAAGTATACATCCACTCAAAGGAGTGGCACGTCACCAAAACCAAGGTGGACAGTGTGGGAACATTGAACACATGGGGGTTTAAATCCCAGCGAAGTGCCAGGAAAGCACAGGAGTTGGCAGAGTGGGACAAGCCGCCTTGTTTGCGGCCATAGCACAGTGAGGACAGCTTGAACAGAGTGATTTGGGACATCTGGTCTGTGGAGGTGAGACTGGGGGGTTGCCATTTTTCTCCCCATCACCAACAAGGTGGGGCTTCAGGGAATGGACTGTGGGTCCACAATGGAGGCAGGACCTACCTACACCAAACCAGGGCCCCTCCACGCCTGGTAACTGTGTATATACTGGAGCGGGATTAACATGATGAACCAGACAGCCCCTCCTCCAGACCAGCACTGTTGCTTTGCCTGGTTTAATTCTCGGACAATTCTTATTATATAGATATATTCTTCCTTCCTTTTCTCCTTCTTATCTCTTCCCTCCTGTAGTCTGGTTACTCTGGTTGTTGGTTTGTTTAAGCAGATTTAATCTATTCTCTTGATAGATGCTCTACACCTCATATATATATATATATATATATATATATATATATATATATATTTAATTTACATCCAAGTTAGTTAGCATATAGTGCAACAATGATTTCAGGAGTAGATCCCTTAGTGCCCCTTACCCATTTAGCCCATCCCCCCTCCCACAACCACTCCAGTAACCCTCTGTTTGTTCTCCATATTTAAGAGTCTCTTATGTTTTGTCCTCTCTCCCTGTTTTTATATTATTTTTGCTTCCCTTCCCTTGTGTTCATCTGTTCTATGTCTTAAAGTACTCATATGAGTGAAGTCGTATGATATTTGTCTTTCTCTGACTACACCTCCTTCTTTATTTTCCTTTCTCTCTCTCTGGCTTAAGCCATATAGTTTCTCTGTCCAGTCAATTTTTATTTTTTTTCTTTTTTCCTGCTCCTGTCATTTCTTCCTTTTCATGGAATAAGGCCTCGTCCATCAGCACCACCTCTACCCTGTTGTTTACTTGTAGTTGGTGTTTCTGATTTTTGTTTTTGGTGTGTGTGTGTGTGTGTGTGTGTGTGTGTTGTTTTTGTTTTCTGTTTGTTTTTTGTTTGTTTGTTTTCCTTTCCAGGGCTACTTCAGTGGAACAAATCAAAGCACACCTGGTGGAGGGTCCAAAACATGACTAGGAGTAGGGATAAAGTAACAACGGTCACAACAACAGAGAGCAAGTAACACTCCAAAAAACACCTCATGAAGGGCCAAGCCCTGGGCAGTGTATGACCCCCTCTTTAATATAGTAGTGATTGCAGGTACAGGACACATAACAAGCTTTTAAAACATGTAGGGGACAGAAAACTAGCCAAAATGATGAAATGGAGGAATTCTCCTCAAAAGAAATTCCAGGAAGAAATGACAGCTGAAGAATTGATCAAAACAGATATAAACAATATAACTGAATAACAATTTAGAATAATAGTCATAAGATTAATGGCTTGGCTTGAAAAAAAAAGCATAGAAGACAGCAGAGAATCTATTGCTACAGAGATCAAGGAACTAAATAAAAAATAGTCACAATGAATTTAAAAATGCTATAAATGAGGTGCAAAATAAACTAGAGGTGGTGACAGCAAGGACTGAAGAGGCAGAAGGGAGATTAAGTGAAATAGAAGATAAAATTATGGGAAAAGGTGAAGCTGAGAAAAAGATAAAAAATTCTGAACCACAAGGGGAGAATTAGAGAAATAAGTGAGTCAATGAAATAGAACAATATCCATGTCATAGGAGTTCCAGAAGAAGAGAGAAAGAAAGAGGCTGAAGGTATACTTGAAAAAATCATAGCTGAGAACTTCCCCAATCTGGGGAAGGAAACAAACATTGAAATCCAGGAGGCACAGAGAACTCCCTTCAGATATAACTTGAATCAATCTTCTGCATGACATATCATAGTGAAACTGGCAAAATACAAAGATAAAGAGAGAATTCTGAAAGAAGCTAGGGATAAACGGGCCTTAACCTAAAAGTGTAGACACATAAGGGTAGTAGCAGACATATCTACTGAAACTTGGCAGGCCAGAAAGGAGTGGCAGGAAATTTTCAATGTGATGAATAGAAAAAATATGCAGCCAAGAATCCTTTATCCAGCAAGCCTGTCATTCAGAATAGAAGAAGATAAAGGTTTTCCCAGACAAACAAAAACTGAAGAAATTCATCACCACTAAACCAGCCCTATAAGAGATCCTAAGGGGGACTCTGGGGAATGTTGCAAAGACCACAAAGTATCAGAGACATCACTACAAGCATGAAAACTACAGATAACACAATGACTCTAAATCCATATCTTTCACTAATAACACTGAATGTAAATGGACTGAATGCTCCAATCAAAAGACATAGAGTATCAGAATGGATTAAAACAACAACAACAACAACAACAACAACAACAAAACAAAAACAAAACAAGACCCATCTATTTGCTGTCTACAAGAGACCCATTTTAGACCTGAGGACACCTTCACATTGAAAGTGAGGGGTTGGAGGGGTGCCTGGGTGGCTCAGTCGGTTAAGCGTCCGACTTCAGCTCAGGTCACGATCTTGCAGTCCGCGAGTTCGAGCCCCGCGTCGGGCTCTGGGCTGATGGCTCAGAGCCTGGAGCTTGCTTCCGATTCTGTGTCTCCCTCTCTCTCTGCCCCTCCCCCGTTCATGCTGTGTCTCTCTCTGTCTCAAAAATAAATAAACGTTAAAAAAAAAATTTTTAAAAAAAATAAAAAAAGAAAGTGAGGGGTTGGAGAACCATCATGCTACTGGAAGTCAAAAGAAAGCTGGAGTATCCATACTTAGACAAACTAGATTTTAATTTTTTTAATGTTTATTTATTATTGAGAGACAGACACAGAGTGTGGGCAGGGGAGGGGTAGAGAGAGGGGGGAAACACAGAATCTGAAGTAGGCTCCAGGCTCTGAGCTGTCAGCACAGAGCCTGACGCACGGCTCGAACTCACAAACTGCAAGATCATGACCTGAGCAGAAGTCGGTCGCCCAACTGACTGAGCCACCCAGGCACCCCCAGACAAACTAGATTTTAAGCTAAAGGCTGTAACAAGAGATGAAGAAGGGCATTATATCATAATTATGGGGTCTATCCATCAAGGAGAGCTAACAATTATAAATGTTTATGCACTGAATTCGGAAGCACCCAAATATATAAATCACAAACATAAGCAATCTTATTGGTAAGAATGTGGTAATTGCAGGAGACTTTAATATTCCACTTAAAGGAATGGACAGATCATCTAGACAGAAAATCAATAAAGAAACAATGGCCCTGAATGATACACTGGACCAGATGGACTTGACAGATATATTTAGAACTTTTCATCCTAAAGCAGCAGAATACACATTCTTCTCAAGTGCACATGGAACATTCTCCAAGATAGATCACATACCGGGTCACAAAACAGCCCACAATAAATATAAAAGAATTGATATCATACCATGCACACTTTTGGATCACAATGCTATGAACCTTGAAATCAACCACAGGAAAAAGTTTGGAAAACCTTCAAACACATGGAGGTTAAAGAACATCCTACTAAAGAATGGATGAATCAATCAGGCAATTAAAGAAGAAATTTAAAAATATATGGAAACAAATGAAAATGAAAAAACAACAATCCAAACCCTTTGGGATGCAGCAAAGGCAGCCCTAAGAGGTAAATACATTGCAATCCAGACCTACCTCAAGAAACAAGAAAAATCCCAAATACAAAATCTAAAAGCACACCTAAAGGAACTAGAAGCAGAACAACAAAGAAACCCCAAAGCCAGCAGAAGAAGAGAAATAATAAATATCAGAGCAGAAATAAACAATATAGAATCCAAAAAAACCAGTAGAACAGATTAATGAAACTACGAGTTGGTTTTTTGAAAAAATAAACAAAATTGATAAACCCCTAGCCAGACTTCTCAAAAAGAAAAGAGAGAGGACCCAAATATATAAAATCATGAATGAAAATGGATTTATCACAACCAATCTCCCAGAAATACAAGCAATTATCAGAGAATACTATGAAAAATTATATGCCAGCAAACTGGACAACCTGGAAAAAATGGACAAATTCTTAGACACCCACACACTACCAAAACTCAAATGGGAAGAAATAGAAAATTTGAACACACCCATAATTAGTGAAGAAATTCAATCAGTTATCAAAAATCTCCCAACAAGGGGCGCCTGGGTGGTGCAGTCGGTTAAGCGTCTGACTTCAGCCAGGTCATGATCTCGCAGTCCGTGAGTTCGAGCCCCGCGTCAGGCTCTGGGCTGATGGCTCGGAGCCTGGAGCCTGTTTCCGATTCTGTGTCTCCCTCTCTCTCTGCCCCTCCCCCGTTCATGCTCTGTCTCTCTCTGTCCCAAAAATAAATAAAAAACGTTGAAAAAAAAAAAAATCTCCCAACAAATAAGAGTACTGGGCCAGATGGCTTCCCTGGGGAATTCTACCAGACATTTAAAGTGGAATTAATACATATCCTTCTCAAGGTATTCCAAAAAATAGAAACAGAAGGAAAACTTCCATACTCATTCTATGAAACCAGCATTACCTTGATTCCCAAACCAGATGTAGACCCCACAAAAAAGGAGAATTACAGGCCAATATCCCTGATGAACATGGATGTAGAAATTCTTAACAAGATACTAGCAAATCGAATTCAACAGCCTATAAAAAGAATCATTCACCATGATCAAGTGGGATTCATTCCTGGGCTGCAGGACTGGTTCAATATTTGCAAATCAATCAATGTGATACACCACATTAATAAAAGAAAGGATAAGAACCATATGCTCCTGCCAATAGATGCAGAAAAAGCATTTGACAAAATTCAGCATCCTTTCTTAATAAAAACATATTTAGAACACTTCCAGCACCCCCAGAAAGCTTCCTCTTGCTCCTTCTCAGTCAGTAACCCTTCCAAAGTTTTACCTCTTCTGAACCTCATATTAATGAAATCTTATAATATAACTTTCTTTGTGCCTACTTCTTTTATTCAACATTGAGTGTGGAAAATTCATCCATGTTGTTGCATAGATCGATAGTAGTTCTTCATTGTACAGGAGTATTCCATTATATAAATCTTCCACAATTTATTTATCCATTCTACTACCGATGCATTACTGAGCTATTTTCAACTTGAGTATGTTATTAATAAAATTTCTATAATTTATACATATCTTTTTGTGAACATAAGCACTCATTTCCAATGAAATATACCCAGGAGTAGAAATGCCAAATAATAGTGTTTTTATATGTTTACCTTTAGTAGTTAATGCCAAATATTGAAAAAAAATATATTCCAGTTATACTCTTATTAGCAATCATGAGAATTGCATTGTTCTGTTGTTATCAGTCTTTTTAGTTTTATCTAATCTGATGAAGTAGTATCTCATTGTGGATTCAATTAAATTTCTTTCATGACTGTTGATACTGAACCCTTCTCATATGTGTATTGACAATTTTTATATTCTCTTTTATGAGATATTTGTTCAAGCCTTTTGCCTGTTTTTTTAATTAACTAAAAGTGATCATTAAATTAATATTATAATTATATTGCTGTAAGTATATATAATTATTTTTAATGTAATTACTAATATAATAAGTAATTGATTTACTTACAAATTAATAGAAAGTTTCCATGTTTTTGGTGTAAGTTCTTTGTTGATTAGAAGTATCATACATATCTTCTCCCAACCTGTGGATTGCATGTTCACTGTCTTCACAATTCTTTTTCATCAACAAAAGTTCTTGATTTTAATGAAGTACAATTTATCAGTCTTTTCTTAATGGTTAATGCTGTTGTGCCCATGAAGAAATTCTTGCCTATCCAAAGGTTATGAAGATATTTTTCTGTTTTGTCCTAGAAGCTTGATAAAATGCTTTAGCCTTGATGTTTAGGTCTCTGATCCATCTCAAATTAATTTTTCTATATGGCATGATGCAGGGGTAAAGTTTCAGTTTTGTTCAAGTGTATATCCAATTGACCTAACACCATCTATTAAAACTATTTTTTCCTTTATTGAATTGCAGTGCAGCTTTTATTATTTTCCATGTGTCTACATATGTGTTGTTCTATTTCTGAACTGATATTCCATTCATCTGTTTATCTGTATTTGTAATAGACCTCACTGTCTTACTTGCTATAACTCTATAGTAAGTCTTGAAATCTGAGAGTATAATGTCATTTTCCTACTTCTTTCTCAATATGACCTTAGCTGTTTTAGATTCTTTGCATTTCCATATACATTTATCAGTTCATCAATTTTTACTAAAAAATAACTTGCTGGGATTTTGACTTGTATTGCATTGAAACAATATCAACTTGAGAGACTCAAAATCTTAACAGTATTACATTTAAATCCATGAATATGATAGATACCACCTTTTACTCAGATTTACTTTAATTTCTCTCAGTAACTTTGCAGTTTTTATATAGAGATCTTGCACATCCTTTCTAATATTTATACCTAGTATTTGGTGTTTTATAATGCTGTTTTAAATGATATTTTTATTTAATTTTCTACTTGCTTGTGTCTAATACATAAAAACACAATTAGCTTTTATACACTGACCTTATATCTAAGAACTTTACTAAATGCACTTACTGTTTTAATAGTCTTATAGATTCTCTTCAATTTTCTGTACACACAAACATATCATGACAGTTTTATTTACCTTTTCCAATCTTGATACTATAATTTATTTCTTTGTTTGTCTGCTTTGACTTACTACACTGGCAAAGACCTAGTTAGTATATATATTTTTTAAATACCAATACCAAAATCCCATCTCAGACCAATGAAATCAGAACTGGAGTACAGGATGAGAGCATCAGTATTTATCTAAACATTCCCCAGATGACTCTAATGTGTAACCAGGGTTGAGAAGCACAGTTATTTCCTAAGAGAATTACTATCGGTCTTAGGTAAAAGAAAATAGTAATTTTCACAGAACTTAGTACCCTCTTCTAAATAACTAGAATGGAGAGTTCTATAAGCTTTTAGTCTTTTGCTAAAATCTGGAAGAGTGCTTTTTTTTTTAACCATTTTGCATGACTCACATTTTGTTGCCCCAAGAAATAATTTCAAGAAATCCTTCGACTCCTGGCAAAAATAACTCTTCACTTATTTTAACAGCACAGGAATCTTTTGGCTAATTTTTGTTGTTGCTATTCTTAATTGAATTATAGTTGACATACACTGGCTAGTTTTAAAGTGAAAATACTGAAGTATTTAGTACTTTATTTCATTTTAAAGTAAAAATGCCTTCCAAGTATTTAAACTAGGGCCAAATGCCTCTTCTGGTATAACCTACAAAATGGTAAGGATAAGGATGTACTGGGCAAGCCAAAGTATCAGCTAAACCAGCAAGAGCTGGCTGGTTTTAGGGAAAGAAACAACCTCAACTTTGCCTTTTCTTTTTTAAGTTTATTTATTTATCTTGAGAGAGACAGCGAGAGGCAGGAAGGGACAGAGAGAGAGGGAGAAAGAAAGAGAGTCCCAACTGGGCTCTGCACTGTCAGCACTGAGCCTGACTCAGGCCTCAAACCCATGAACTGCAAGACCATGACCTGAGCCTGAAACCCATGACTCAGGCTTCAAACCCATGACCTGCAAGACTGACTGAGCCACCCAGGCGCCCCCTCAGCTTTGCCATTTTAAATCTTTGTGTCCTTTTACAAGCTACTTATCTTCTTTAATTCAATAATTCTAATATCACCTAACTGAGGTACATATTATTATTAACCCACCTCCACCCTGATTTTACAGAAGAGGAAATGACAGTTTAATACCTTGGCCAAAGTCACCGAACAAAGAGATGACAGTGCCTGGATATGTGGCCAGGTTTGTCTGTATGCTCAAGTCCAGCACATCATGGATCTCACCATCCCACTTGACAGATGAGGAAACTGAGGCCAAGAGAGAGGAAGGGAATGACCCAGGGTCATACAGCTGTTTGTGCACAATGAAGATTAATTAGAAAAAAGTAGTTTAAGGGCACCGGGGTGGCTCAGCTGCTTAAGCATCTGACTCTTGATATCTGCTCAGGTCATAATCTCATGGTCATGAGATTGAGCCCCGGGTCAGGCTTGGCCATGCTGAGCATGGAACCTGCTTGGGATTCTCTCTCTCTTCCTTTCTCTCTCTGCCTCTCCCTCTCTCCAAAAATAAATAAATAAACATTTTAAAAAAATAAAGAAAAAAGTGGTTTAACCAAATGATAAAAGTCCAGCTCTCCACAAACTAAAGCAACTTGCTCCCCGTAAACCAAATATCACTGAGAGCCCCCAGTCTGGGACTTTCAACTGAACATTGTCCTGTGTTTATGCCTTACAGGTAAGGTCCACATAGAAGGGCAGGAAAATTTTTACATGGAAATGCAAACTATCTTGGCTATCCCAAAAGAAGAAGATAAAGAAATGGCGTTACAGCTTGGAACCCAGTTTTCAAGCCATGTGCAAGTAACTGGATATTTTTGGAAAATGAGACTCCAGATGACGGTAGGCTGTGAGGCCCTGACAACCAGGCACTCTGCTCTAGAGGACTTTCGATTCCTTCCACTTCTATGCCTCTGAGTATGCTCTGTGTATTTCATATTAGCTACAGTCCAGAATGAAGAAAAATGGGGCAATATTTCCCTGAAAGGGAAAATATTTTGCTACCTTCCAAAATTTAGGGCAAGATTTATATTACCCTTATAACAATTGATGGTGAAAAACCTAATCTCAGGGAGGTCAAAGCCTTAGTATTATATTTAAATCTCCCTTTGTAGTTCATTTGTGTTGCTTCTTTGTCTGAATATTTTCATGTATTAGTGATGCACCAGTAAAGCTATTGCATTTCCTGTGCAGTAGCAGATGATTTCCAATCCTAGTCCAGTGGTTGAGATATAAGGCATGGCTGCACCTAGGCAAGTAAAGGATTCTCTGAAATTCCCCTCTTCTGAAATGTGGAGTTGTTGGGCCTAGAATTGTGCCTGGCACAGGAGGATATTTAAATATTTATACTGGGAGGAGGAGTAATGAAGAGCATCACTGAGGGGGAAAGCTGATGGCTTCCTGGTGGAGCAGAGTGAGTTGGTGCTGTGGGGTCCTAAAGGGATGGATAGACTCAATGTGAGGAGGAAGCTGCTATTCAAGGCAAAATGAAAGTCTGAGAGGACTGATGTTGAGCTGGGATGTGACTGGGGCCTCTGTGGTTACAAGTTTTAAAGTGGAACAGCATAGGAGTGAGGAGTTATGGTTTTGCCCCTAAAAAGCCATGTGATCTCCCACAAGCTGCCAAGCACCAATATCTTTTTCTATAAATTGAAGGAGATGATAAAGATCACCTCTGAAGTCTCTTTTGACAGAGAGTATGTAGCTCTGGGCTCCAAATGGATAACATGTATGTCCTCCCAAGTCACCATTGCTGCCTACCAACAATACCTTCTAAGGTATGATTAGTCAACTTCGTGAGGCATTTCCCAGGGGTAACTGGGGCACAGGACAGTCACAGCTCACAGCCCAGAACCTGGGTCAGTATCAAAAGCAGTCCCAATAAAGGATTTGTATAAACAGAGAAGGTCTAAGAATGACTAACAAGCACATGAAAAGATGCTCACAGCCTTAGTCACCAGAGAAATGCAAATCAAAACTATAGTGAGATACAACTTCACATGCACTAGAATGAGTATAAATCATAAGACAGTAATAACTATTGATAAAGATGTGGAGAAATTGAAATCTTCATACATTGCTGGTGGGCATGAAAAATGGCACAGCCATTTTTGGAAAATACCATGGCAGTTTCTAAGGATGTTAAAGATGGTGACTACATAACCCAACAATTCCATAACTAGGTATCTACCCAAGAGAATTAAAGGCATGTGTCCACACAAAAATTTATACACGAATAGCCAAAAGTAGAAACAACCCAAATGTCCATCAATTGATGAATGGGTAAGCAAAATATGGTATATCTCTACTTTGGAATATTATGCAGCCATAAAAAAGAATGGAGTACTATTCCATGCTACAACATGAATGAACCTTGACAACATTATGCCAAGTTAAAGAAGCCAGACCACAAAAGACCACATATTGTAAGATTACATTTATATGAAATGTTCCAAACAGGCAAATCTATGGAGACAAAAAGTAGATTAGTAGTTGTCTAGTACTAGGGGACTGGAGGAAGATAAGGAGTCACTGCTTGGTAGATCCAGGTTTCTTTGAGGATGCTTAAAATGTTCTAAAATTAGATTATGGTGATGGTTGCACAAATTTGTAAATATTCTAAGTGCTAAATAACTGAGTTTCTTTGACTAGGCAGAGGGCTAGATAATGGTACATGGGTGAGGAAATAAACTATTAAATTGCACTTATGTGGCTTTGGGGACTCAACCTCTTGCAGGAATTTGTGGCTGCAGCATTAAATGTTCCAAGGAGTAGAATCACCTGCCACATGGAAAGAACTGGAGGAGTGTTTGGAGTAACCAAGCCTGCTCTGCTAGTGATGAGGGAGCATAAGGCAAGGGTTATGTGTGACATTCCTCAGGCACTCCTGGCTGCCTAAGAACAAAGGAAAGGAGAAAACAAATAGTTAACTGATAGAGATCACAATCATGCAGGACATGAGTCTCCATCAGTTTACAAATGTCTTCGTAGATTACAAGAAAAAGGCTATCTTATCAATAGCCTAATCTCCAGAAACCTATAGACTCAGTTTCCTGGAGCCCCAACATTACCCTCCCCTCTATAGTGGTGTGGGAAACAAAGATAAGAAGGAAATGGGGGCACTTAGGTGGCTGAGTCAGTTAAGCATCCAACTTCATTTCAGGTCATGATCTCATGATCTGTGGGTTCAAGCCCAGCATCAGGCTCTGTGCTGACAGCTCAAAGCCTGGAGCCTGTTCGGATTCTGTGTCTCCCTTTCTCTTTGCCCCTCCCACACTTGTGCTCTGTCTCTCTCTCACTCTCTCAAAAGTAAATAAACATTAAAAATTTAAAAAAAATTTTTTTTAATGTTTTATTTACTTTTGAGAGAGACAGAGACAGAATGCGAGTGGGTTAGGGGCAGAAAGAGAGAGAGATACAGAATCTAAAGTAGGCTCCACGCTGTCAGCACATAGCCCGACGCGGGGCTCAAACTCACGAGCTGTGAGATCATGACCTGAGCTGAAGTTGATCACTCAACCGACTGAGCCACCCAGGCGCCCCTAAAAAAACTTTTTTTAAGTTAAGAAGGAAATGGTAGATAAAATTAAATTTTCTTATAACCTGCAGCCCATTTGTAAATACTTTAGGCAAATACAGAGCAGAACATTTCTCCAGAACTCCCTACTGTCTTAATGTTAATGCCTTACCAGAGGGAAAATAACTTTAGCTTGACAATAGCAAGGCCTCTGGTATCTTCTGAGTCCTCTTTAGCATATGAAAGTCCTTCTGGAGGCCTCTCTTTTGCCTTTACCTCCCATAACTCCATAGTATATAACCAATCATTCTTCACAACCCCAGTCCTGTCCCCATGCTTTAATAAAATCATTGCATCAAAGACGTCTAAAAAATCATTTCTTGGCCATCAGCTCCAGACCCCACCACTCCAAAACCCCATCACTAGGAGCTGTCAGTGCCTTGGTCCACCAACAAGTAAGAGTCACCATAACAGCTGTGACTGTCAGCAGTCCTGGCTGTGCCAATGCCATCATGTCCTTCTAATCCTGTACCATGGCTTGCTTTTGTCCCACTGGTCATAGACTCTCATCTCCAAAGGGTATGTTTAGCATGTGGTGAAGAACGCTGGACCTGAGCCAGAAGATCTGTGTTCAAGCCCTGCTCTTGAACTGCCACTCACTCACAAGGTCACCTTGACAAGCCCCCTCAGTTTCCTCACCCACAAATTGGTGAAAGTAATCTACCTGTCTTACAAGATTTTTGTGTAAAATAGATGTAATCACTATAAGTTTTGACTCAGATGTAACATGTATTGCTTTTTCATTGACTTTAATTCTTTAAAATGTTTATGTTTTATTTATTTATGTTTTTTAACGTTTTATTTATTTTTGAGACAGAGAGAGACAGAGCATGAACGGGGGAGGGTCAGAGAGAGGGAGACACAGAATCTGAAACAGGCTCCAGGCTCTGAGCTGTCAGCACAAAGCCCAATGCAGGGCTCGAACTCAAGGACCATGAGATCATGACCTGAGCCGAAGTCGGCCGCTTAACCGACTGAGCCACCCAGGCGCCCCAAAATGTTTATGTTTTAAATCATTAAAATAAATCAAGCTGAAATTATCTGAGTAGAGGGAGGATCAAAACCTTAACCTTACAGGGAACATGTTTTGTCATGAAATACACTAGCGTCTTCTGCTCCTGGGAATGTTCACTTAGCCTCTGCATCATGCAGAGGGAATAAACAGACACAGGAATAGCCATGACTTTTGTGAACCTTGTAACTACCAAACTTCACTAAATATTCAAGACAAACTTAACTTGTCCCAGGCTACCACTACAGAAAGAAAAACTGTGAACACCTTAGTTCATTGGCACTTTGCAACAATAGAAAAGATTGCCTTATAATTATAAGTTTGCAGGCACTGGGGGTATCCCCTCAGAAGCCAGAGGTGCCCTCAATGGGCATTCTATGAACAAGGAGCCTGAATGCAAAGGAGGCTGAGTTCAACAAATCATTGGTTCTCAACCTTTCCAGCCTCACATCCTCCTAAGGTGTTTTAATGCCCCTTTTAATATCCCAAAGTAAAGTTCATAATAATATAACCTGCTTATACACATAACTGCAAAATAATCACACAATGCCTTAATGCTGTGTAAAAAATTAAAGGAAAGTAACTTATAAAGAAATAATGTATAATTTGGATATATAAATTCTTAGATATGACTAAACCAGAATAATAATAGTAGGCATGGGGTGTTTTAGTTGTTGTTGTGAATTTTAATGTCCCCACAAACTTTTAAATTGTTGTTTAAAGCATGTGACTACCCCCATTGAAACCACTAAGCCTGATTATCTCAAGCCCCCTTCCCCCATCTCTTTGCTTCTACAATTTATGAAGCATCCAGCATATTAACAGAGTCATTTCCCCTACGGCTGGCCACCCAATTGGTATTTCCTAGAGTGTGATGATGACATGCTGATAACTGGTGGCCACCACCCATTCCTCGGAAAATACAAAGTGAGTGAGATAAAAACTTTTAGGAAACGCCTAAAACATTGTTCAGTGATAACCAACCAACAGTAAAGACAATTACTAAATTCCACACCACTTGCAAGGAGTATTTGGATGCTGCCTAAAACTGATCAAGACTTTCTGCTGGAATCCTAGTCAAATGGGGCATCAGCTTCCATGTCCCTCCAAGTAACTGTCACGTCAAATCATGTTCATAAGTTAGGTAGACTGACAACTGTGATCAGATGTGTTTGTTTAGAAGCATGGTTGTATTGAGAAGGTGATTTTACTGATATCACTTTGCAGATTGGATTCATCAACAACGGTGTGATCAAAGCTGCTGATGTGAGTATTAATAGCAGATGCACTCCTTATTAATCTGAGTCAGTAAGAAATATGCCTTTTCCATAGGTTACCAGTTGAGCTGTATGTGCCATACTTTATTCATATGAATATTTATCATATAAAGTAGATAAATTCTGTGAAGAATTCTAGTTAGAGATAAAATTTGGTTTAGTGGTTTTGAATATTTGATAGATGAGAAGTTTTGTTTTGTTTTGCTTTAATTCAGGTAACAAAGTTCATTGTGATGAAATCTGAAAATTCATATTATATTCATAATTTTCGGTGCCAGGGTAGGCCTTGCAAAACAAATTTGCCATCCAACACTGCCTTCGAGGATTTGGCTTCCCCAAGGCTCAGTGATAGTGGTAGCTTACATAACTGCTGTGGCTTCTCAGCATAACTTACCACCTGAAGAGGTAGTAAGTCAGAACCCCCTAACAAAACTTTGACATCACTGGTTCAAATATATCTTGAGTATTGACATATAGCATTATATTGGCTTCTAAACAGATTCAAAGAAATAAAGTACACTGCGTATCAGCTTTTGATATTAACAAGTCAACCACAAAATGTAATGGACTTAAAACAACAGAAAGCATTTCCTCTGGTTCTGAAGGTCAGCTGGGTAGCTCTTCTGGGCCAGCTCCACTGCAGCTTTATGGTCTAAGACAGCTTTACCTACATGTCTGGTGATCACTGGGCTGATTAGTCTAGGAGAGATCTCAGCTGGGAAGGATCATGTCAACTTCAGATTTCATCCTCCAGTAGACTAACCCAGAATAGTTCTTATGGTAGTAGTTACAGAGTTCCCAAGAGTGACAAGAATGTGGCCAGCCCTAATGCACAATCCCTTTTCAAGTGTCTGCCTGTGTTAATACGTATTGTCCCTTTGGCCCAAGCAAGTCATATGGCCAATCCCAGAGTCAGGGTGAAACCACCTAAAGGCATGAATACAGAGAATGGAATGATTGCCATTTATGCAAACATTCTACCACAGTTCAAGATTTTGTGGAGCTAATTTGAACTTGAAATGTTGTGTGTGAGTAGAATAATTTTGAGTCAAAATTTTGTCTCACCACTAACAAAACTTGTGACAGGGCTCATAATAGTTGGTACCTGCTATTTCTCAGAATTATGGTGAAGTTAACTGAGATATGGAACATATGAAGTATTCACCAGTAGTTTCTACTGTTAGTATAATTATTGTTATAATTGTATGTTTATACGTGTATACTTGCACTTGCATGTTTACAGCCATTTTTTAGAAAAACTTTCTTCATATCGGGTGTATAACAAAAATGTATGCTTTGTAATAGAATAAGCATATACCCTTAAAATCCATGTTATTGTCTCTCAGGTTAAAGAAATGAACATGTATAAAAGGATTAGCAAAACAACTTATAAGCAGACATTTAATCCAGAGCCCTTGTGAAGATGTTGGAAAGAATGTCTGGAGAAATCTTCATCCTATGGTAGGGAACTCACTGTGAAGGAATTTAACAAAAAGAACTACTGGAAGAAGAGGAGGCTTGCCATGGTCCCCAGAAAATTTACCACTGGGTCCCTGTGGCCGACTACAGTCAGGTGAGGTTGAGAGAGGTGTCTTCTTCTCACCAGAAACAGTTTTCCACATGACTGACTGTCTGAAAATGGCAACTGTATGCAACTGGGGATGGTCCCCTGTGGGGAGAAAGAAGAAACTGGGGAGGTTTCCTAAAGCAGGAAACAAAGTGGATTTAGGCAAGCATTGGGGACCACAGGTATCAGGGCAGATCTGGTGCAACACACTACCAGGGACTCGAAAATGATGAGCAGATAAAGTCCAGCTCAAGGGGTCTGACCTAGAGCAGAGCCCTAGACACGAGTATTGGGGTTTGAGGTCTAATTTCAAATCCATGAGAGAACTGGGGGAAATAAGAGGATCTCTTTCTGTCCTCCTTAAATTCTTAGCGGCAGCAGTGGGGTCATTTGAAGAAACAAAGAGAACAGACAGACCTGCCCCATTCACACAGGAATTTGAAGTTACTATATTAAAGCTCAGTGACTGCTGTGCCTTCTCTTTCGTTTCATCTTTAACAGTTTTTCATAGAGTTCTGTTTCTGATTCTTCTATTTTTTTTGCTTCCATCCCCATTGATCTCTGAAATGTCCCCTTAACCAACCCATGCCAAGGAAGGAAGATGGGAGGCCTCCTTCATGGTGTGAATGAGGTGTGGCCGAGCTGTCTCTTACCCAGTTATCTTCTGTACACAGTCTCCCCTGGGGTCCACTAACAAGGCAAAAAGCAAAATGAGAGGGAGAGAGGAGAAGGCCAGGAGGCGAAGGCTGCCCTTCTGGGAGTAGGTGCTGTTTCCCCCAGGTAGCGTTTCTCAAGTCAGAATAATATGCAGACCCCCTTTAAAGGAAAAAATTTTTGTAGATTCTCAATGACCACTTAAATTATTTACTTTAATATTATTTATCTGTGTATAAACTCAAAGCAAGGAATAAACTTCTTATAGCTCTTAGGCCCTTATGAAATACAAACAACGTTGGAAATTACCTAAAAATAGTATCATAAGTGCCAGTAAGAAAATAGTAATGTTAACTTAATGTAGTAGATGATGTTGCTTCTTTAAAACTACATCCTCACTCATAAAATGATGGTAGTTCTGGCTGCTGCTGCACAAGGCATTTTGAAGTCTTTATCCCAAATGCCTCTGTATGGTGTGATGACTCACTGTCCCACCTCTTATCATCTCTAATATACCCCATTATTAAAGTAGTCCTACTTGGTGCTTATACAGTCATCACCATAAAATCTAACATGGGCTCTGAAAGCATGTGGCAATACTCACTGGTATCTGGTTATCCATTACTCTTGTTAAATTACCATAAGGTGAAAATACAAAGTTTAAAAGTTCTTGGAGAGAACTTGACAGTTCTGAGAATACAGTTGCAGACTCAGGAAACTAGCATAGGTAAATTAGTTGATATTTTCTATGCTTCGTAGCAGGGACACAGGCATCAACACAGGGGGTAGAGGCCCCAAGGAAGCCCATGCAGGATGTTGGGCCATGTGCACCAGCATATGAAAGGGATTTCTGTAAAGGAAAATTACAGTGACTTGCAGAACCACCCAATACAGCAACATAGCCCAGCCTCCTCCCTCCTATGGCCTGGTCCCTAGACTATGGATTCTTCCACTAGAGCAGCCAGCCCCAGAGAAAGACAACAGCTGCTAGTTTGAAGGAGCCAGCCTGGCATAGGTGTGGAGGACACTGGACTCAAGCTAAGAGTTATGGGTTCCAGTCTTGACTCTATTACAAATTAGGCATGTGAGTCTGGCCATTCTCCTCCTCCCTAGGCTTCTATTGCCCCATGTGCAAAGTGAAGAATTTGGACTAAATCAATGGATCCCAAATCTGACCAAGCACCAAAGTCACCTGGGAGCTTAAAAAATGGATACTTAGGCCCTTCCTCCAATCTTCTACTGGGTTGGAATTTCCAGAATGGGACCCATACTTTTTCCCTACCCTGATCCTGAGGGTCAGCAGCATTTGGAAACCATTAAAACATCTCAATATCTTCCAACTCCTCTAGTATCCAAGACAATTTGTGCCTGGAAATTATTTATACAAGTTCTATTTGCTCTAAAATTAATTTTCATGTCCTACAAGGGAAGAATAATAGACTATTGTGCAAGTTGGGGTTTTGCAGAGGCCTAATTCAATTACACAAGGCCTCCAGTATGCAGGAGACTGGTTGGAGGGGAGATGAGCCACTATTCATACATCAACATCTATGGTTTTTAAGTGTGGGAGTTATTGAAAGGGGTTGTCTGTTGCCACCTACAATGGCTTTCTTTTCCAGTATGAACAGTGATACATTGGGTCAATAAAGCAAAACTGTTCATCTGGCAACCTCAGCTAAACTCTCAGCAACATTTGGCCATATCAGTTTCCAAACTGGTGCAGTTATTTCCCCCAGGCTGCCGCTCTAATCCACATCTGTTTTGATGACTCTGTCCTGGTGACTCATGGTGGCTGTGAAATGGGACAAGGCCATCACACCAAAATGATTCAGGTAAGATTAGTGCCCATCCTCTCCACTATAGAAAAGTGTAGCACCTTACCATCAGCCTAGCAACTGTGTTCTTTGTTGAGCAGGAGAAATACCATCATTTTAAGTGCACAGATCAATTATAAGACTCATCTTGATTTCAGCAATGCGGAACTGCAAAGCGAAGGACTGGGTGTTAGAATTGAGGAAATATGTGATATATTCTTCCTGCATACAAAAGGTCTTCTGAAAAATGTGATACCAGTTTTCAAAGAAAGAATACTTTCCAGCTTTATGGCACCTGCTCAAAGGAATGCTATGTTAATTCAGATCTTCAGTTCAAAATGTATGTGTTTAATAGGATGAGAGATTATGTTTGTAGAATTCACATTCTACTTAAGAATTCCACATGACTGGCCTCCATGTACTAATTCAAAGAAATATTTCAAATACTGTTTAAAGAGTAAGAGATTATTTGCAGTAGGAAATTTCCCCTTCTTTTTTTCTTTTAAATAAGAATGTGTTGAATATGACACTTGTATCAAAAATGTGGGAGCCATTGGTGGGGTGGCAGGGAGTGGAGAGACAAAGCTTGTCTCCCAAATGAGAAATAGGAAGAAAATACTTTCTTTAAAAAAAATATTATTTAATAGTGTGCTCAGAATTGGGAAATTACAAAAATCCACAGGGCCTTCTTTGAACATATACTGCTTCTTTACAACAAAATCCTTATGCCTGCAAAATGTCCCACAAAAGAAACATAGTCTGCTAAATTGTCTGTAAGTCACAAGAAGATGAAAGTGAAACAGTAAGATCAGGACCTCAACCTTGCCTGCATGTGTCATACTAAGCAAGATGTCCCAGAGTGACCGTAGTGCTACATGGTTCCTATGAAAGTGGTATAAAAGTACAAAAAGATTCTTTGGTTGGCCACATGTCCCTGAAAAGCAGCATATCTTTTACAGTGCCATTTAAAATCTTCAAACTCATAACCTGCATATAAAACCCAAGATGCTGTCTTAAATGCTTGTCCCAATAGGATACTCAGGTTTTATGTTCATTTCAAAAAGGAATTAAAGGTTTTTAATGGGGGGGGGGGGGGAGACTTAAAACCAATGAAATAAACAATATTTTTCTTCTACCTCTGGCAGGTGGCTGGTCAAGAACTAGACATCCCCCAGTCATAGATACATCTGTCTGAAGCAAGCACCAGCATGGTGCCCAATCCTATCTTCACAGTGACGTCCATGGGAATAGACATCAATGGGAAGGCTGTACAGGTGACTTCTCTTTCATTTATCAGTCCCTTGGTGACAGTGCTGGAAGAGACCTTGTCCCCACCCTTCTTTTATGGGAGATGAAACTGAGTCCAAGAGAAGTCATGTGGCTGGTTCCAGATCACTTAGCTAATTACCCACAGAGCCAAGACTCCAAGTCCAGTTTTCTTAGGCTCCCATTTGGTGCTTTGTCCTGGGCTGTTTTTCATAATTAACGTTCTGCTGTACCTTCAGCAACCTCCTTTTGTCTTAGGTGAGAGTGTCCCTCCCTGCTCTCACCCCAGCACACCAGAGAAGTACAGAGTAATCCCATCACTAATAGGACATCCTAATTCCAGGTAGGGCTTGGCCTGTCTTTTAACCTCTCTAAGGATCAGTTTCCTCTCTGCAAAACTTCACCCAAATACCACCCATCTCATAGAATCATTGGGTGGCTTACAAAGATCATGCAACAAAGCCGCCACCACCACCTCTCTCCTCCCCACCCTCCAATGTCCAGAAAACCACTGCTTAACCATTAGTCACCCACAAAGACAAACACCTAGATGAAAAGAGAAAATGTCAGCCTGTTGAATATGCCCATATATCATGTGAACCATGGATTCCCAAAGTATGTTCCTTGGAACAGTGATCCCATGACGTTCTCAGTGGGGGAAAAAAAAGGATTCTATAGCCAAGAAGTTTGGAAAATATTACATACTACATCCCACTCGTAGAGGCTTATGATGCATATTGGCATAATAAAGGCTCTGACAAGCCAAGCTTACTTAACCATGAAAACATTTTAATTAATAAAACCCCTCTTAATATACTATAGAATTAGCACCCAAGAGAAACACTCTGGGAAGTTCTAATTTGGTCAAAACACGTAGGTGACTGAGTCTATCTTTCATCTTTTATCCAGATTCTAGTTACCTTGCAGGCCCAGGTGCCAGAGAGACACCCAACACATGATGAGGCATAATCTCAAGCACTGATAAAGCAGGGACACACACACACACACACACACACACACACACACACACACACACACACACACAAAGAGGAAACAACATATTTTTAGAAATATTCTGATATTTTATAATGAAGAATCATCATAAGAAAAGTCGTAAATTTGTGTGACCTCTTTTATTGATCCCACAGTGACTTACATGTACTGAGGACCTGTCATATGCTAGGTCCTGCTACAAACACTTAGAGAATAGCAGTGAGTGAAACACAGAGAGCTTGACCTCATAGCAGACAATGAATAAGTGCTTGAGCCTGGCCCTGAATGCAGCAAGGAAAGAAGCCATGCAGGTATTTGTAGGCAGAAAGATCTTACTGTGCTCGAGAAGCCACAACAGGTCAGGGGAACTGGAGCAGAGAGAGCAGAAGGGAGCAAAGTAGAAGAGGTAAGAAATATAGCAGAGGGGTGAGGTTGGGGTATAAATGTTTATTGTTGAAGCTGGATAAGGGGAGCTAGTACACTATTCTCTGTACTTTTATGTATTTTGAAATGTTCTATAATGCAAAAAAAAAAAAAAAAAAAAGCTGGAAAAATTTGTATCTGGCATTTAGAGCTTTAATAGAGGAAGGTGACCCTACCAAGGAATATAAGGTGAGAGAATTCTCCATACAAAGAAAGGAGTTCAGGAGGTCACAAAAAAATGAAACTGTTCTCTGCAATATCTCACTCTCTTAAATAGGGGACACTTATCTTAGGAGACTATCAGACTGCTGACTGTAAAGTTATGCGTAGGAGTGTGAGGTCAGGACACAATAAGGAGACAAATACCTGATATTTGAGCAAGCAGAAACCCTGTAACTTCGGTTTGCCTTGGATGTGGCCCTCTTTTGGAAGGCACCCATTTGTAACAAAGTCAGTGATTGAAAGATGAATGAACCAGAAAGATAGATTTATGAAAACAAGGATCTCCCTAACACATGAGAAGTCAGAAACCATTTCCCAAAGAGTGGATAATAGAAAAGAAGGAACAGAAACTAAGAGGGAACATGAGAGGTGTTCTGAGGCTAAGATGAATAAGTAAGGGCAGACATGAACAGATTTGTATTTGAAGTAAGGGTAGAAGCCAACTTGGGGCCCACTGATATCAAGGGTCAGCAGGTATAATCTCAAGGGCCCAAGATTTCACCTCAATCCTCTTTATTTTCATTTCACTAGTAATGTTTAAAAATTTTAAAAAGAACATTTTACATCATCAGAATGACCACTTTATAAGTGGGGTATTGCCATGAGATCTCTTTGCCCACATTTGGGACCAAGAACTATCTTTTGTGTCAAGGCAACAAGAAAAGGGCAGAGGGGCACCTGGATGGCTCAGTTAGGCATCTGACTTTGGCTTGGGTCATGATCTCGCGGTTCATGGGTTCCAGCCCCGCGCCGGGGTCTGTGCTGATGGCTCAGAGACTGGAGCCTAGTTCAGATTCTGTGTTTCCCTCTCTCTCTGCCTCTTCCCTGCTCACGTTCTGTCTGTCTCTCTCTCTCCCAAAAATAAAAAAAAACATTAAAAAATTAAAAAAAAAAAAAAAGAGCAGAGATGGGCTTCATAGGTAATTGGTGTTTTTTTCTTGCCCAGTGAAGAGCAGATGATGGCAAGGTATAAAGTGTAGATGAAAATTTAGTGGCATTTTAAAGAAGAAGGATGGACAGGAAATTGATCTGTTGACTGGCACACAGTAGGCACTTAGCTTCAACATATGTGTGCTAGAACAATAAAGGCTTTTTCCACATTCCAAGCAGCATTTAGCTTCAGAGAAACAACATCATCAACCAACTAAATTAATGTTGTTATTTGAATTTTATTGGTATAAAGATTGGTTTGTCTGCTTCATCATTTTATTTTTGCTTTGGAGGTATAAAAGAGCTATAACTCTAAGGAGACGCTACCTAGCTTTATGTTAGCATATATTAAAACAACATTATAATAAAAATAATTGACATCAACACTGTGAGATCCACAGGCATATTTGTTTCCTCAAAGGGGTTCCATACATTACTCAATTTTAAGAAACCCTGCCTAGAGGATTGGGAAGCAGGTTCACAAAACTGAGAGACTACATTAGAATTGATTTAAATATTTAACATTTTCCTGTTTCCTGTGCCTTCTTCTTCTGATGTCATTTCAAATATTTACTTTTAGAATGACTGCCAAATTCTTATGGCCCGTCTTTAGCCAATCATCAGGAAAAACCCTGCAGGAAGATGGGAGGAGTGAGTGAATGTTCTCTTTATTATCCTTGCCAGGAAAAGACAGATACATGCAGATGGGTGATGGCCCTCAGTGCATGGGCTGATCAGTGGTGCCCATTCAAGAAACAAAGCATTTATTAACATTTACTTCTGCCTTTCCAAAGAGCAAAACCAATGTCTGTATTCACGGAAACTTGAGTTTATTTCAGAACATGATAACAGCAGGGGCTGTAAAGTAAAACACAACTTAGGGTTGCTGTCCCTGATCTGTCACTACTAGCTTTAGTAGACAAGTTTCCCCCACAGTCCCTCAGGACCTTGGTTTCCTCCCCAGAGCAGCAGAGATAATAGCAGTCCTACTATGAAAGGATTACTCTATTTTGGGAGCACCTAGGTGGCTCAGTTAGTTAAGCATCCAGCTTCAGCTCAGGTCATGATCTTATGGTTCATGGGTTTGAGTCCGTGTTGGGCTGTGTGCTGACAGCTCAGAGCCTGGAGCCTGCTTCAGATTCTGTGTCTCCGTCTCTCTCTGTCCCTCCCCTGCTCATTCTCTCTCTCTCTCCAAAAATAAATAAAAATATTTTTTTAAAGGATTACTCTACTTTTAATAATAATTATTATTATTTTTACAGTTAGTATTATTATTTCCAGCCCTACTCAGGTTACTCCAGTAGGAAAGCTGACACAATATACTGAGACACCCAGCCAAATAATTTGGGGGAGAAAAAGCAGAGTAAAAGTACATACATCTATATGCACACACACATATACATATAAACATGTGTGTGTATATATACTTATCTGTGTAGATACTTATGTAAAAAGTACATGAATGTGGTCTAGCCCCCTCCTTAATTTAAAAAGCTAAAAAGAGTTTTAAAATAACAAACTTTATACTGTGCAACCTAAAAAAATAGAGGGCCTCAGAGCACAGCTAGCAGCTGCCCTTAAGCATCTCTCTTGAAAAGCATGACCTATGGCTTATAAAAGGCATAAGTGAATGTGGGTAGGAAGCTTGTTCTAAACAAGAGGAGGCAAGCCCAGCATTCAAGGTATTTTTCATTATTTTCCCTAATTGTATTTCTTCATAACTAATCATGTCTTCCAGATTGCAAAAGCCTTAGAAGAATCCATCAATCTCTTGACTACTGGATATTTCAAGTAAAAGACATTTTTACTTTGGTTTAGATTACACCTGGGCAGAGATGGTGCTCACTCATAAACCTGAACAGATGCCCAGAGAGCACAGGAGCTCTGCTATGCCCACTGTTAACCTTAGTCATGGGTCATGGCAGGGAGGCCCGGGGACTCCTTGGGGCCACAGCTGTTTGCTGACCAGGAGGGACACCATAGCTATCTACACACACTCTGACCAGTTCCAGTAACCATGTGCTGGAGGGGAGGGGTCATACACCAATGGACCTTCACCCTGTGTCTGCGGTGCTACTCTTAGAACTCTGGTCACACGTCCCCCTTGCCAAAGAAGGGGAGGGAGGCCTTCAACCATGGGGTAGGTGCTCTGTCCATCTCCAGGCCCCACAGTCCAGGGGGCAATGAGACCACTCATGGGGAAAGGGCCTTTTCTTTTCACTGCTGATTTCTCTTCTCAGAGGCTACCACACAGATATGGACTGGGAGAAGGAGGAAGGTGATGTCTATCCACATTCTGTTTATGGAGCATCCTGTTCTGAAGTTGAAGCCGACTGTCTGACTGGGACTCATAAGGTAAAGAGCAACTTTTGTGTTCACCATCTGGATAGTGTAAACACAAACGTTGACATGTTTTCTATGTGTACATAATAATCAACTTGATCCTCCCAGTGAAAGAACCAGGAACACATATAAAATTTTAGTAAAGATCTATTTTAAATAAATAATATTTTTCCATTATATATTGTCTCTTGGAATAGCTCCTCAGGACTCACATTGACATGGATGCTGCTTTCAGCATAAACCCAGCCCTTGGCATTGGACAGGTGTGCGTTACCAAGACCACCCCATGACCATAGGAACTTCTGATCAGTTCCATTCAGAATATTATTTCCAAGAATCCTCCAAATATTGTTTATACCAGGTGCAAGTATTCTACAATGTAGATTATATTACATACACACACAAATAGATAAAATATTGGAAGAAAATTCAAAAAAAAAGTTAACAATCATTGTCTTTGTATGGCAGGAGTATGTGTGACTTCTCCTCCTTTATAACTCTCTGTGCCTTCTAATTTTTCTTCATGAATATTAATATGTTCATACTTAGGAAACACTATATAAGTACATATTAATAAAGTTACATTAGTATTCATATTAATATTAAATTTATACAGACTGTGCAATTTAGGGAAATATAAAAGAAAAAGAAATGCTTAAGCACAATTTTTTTGCTTCCTGTTGAATTTAACTCTGATTTTGATCTCATAAATAATAAAATTAATGCACCCAAAGTCTTTTTTTTTTTTTTAATTTTTTTTAACGTTTATTTATTTTTGAGACAGAGAGAGACAGAGCATGAACCGGGGAGGGTCAGAGAGAGGGAGACACAGAATCGGAAACAGGATCCAGGCTCCGAGCCGTCAGCACAGAGCCGTCAGCACAGAGCCCGACGCGGGGCTGGAACTCACGGACCGCGAGATCATGACCTGAGCCGAAGTCGGCCGCCCAACCGACTGAGCCACCCAGGCGCCCCCAAAGTCTTTTCTTTAATATTTGTTTACTTTTGAGACAGAGAGACAGAGCATGAGCTGGGGAGGGGCAAAGAGAGAGATGGAGACACAGAATCCGAAGCAGGCTCCAGGCTCCAAGCTGTCAACACAGAGCCTGACGTGGGGCTCAAGATCATGGACCATGAGATCATGACCCGAGCCAAAGCCAGGTGCTTAACAGACTAAGCCACCCAGGCTCCCCACTGCACCCAAGTCTTTTTAAACTTTGAGTTAAAACCTTTCCAGCTACTAATGGAGCTTTGTTTTTTTCTAGCCTTGCTACTGAAAGTGGGGCCAGTGGACCAGCCACATCAGCCCACCCTAGACCTGCCAACTGCCCCAAGGTGAGGCAAGGCAGCCAGCCCACAGTGTACACCCGAGCAGCATGCTGGAGAGGTTGAGCAGCTTGGTGTCGCACTTGACAGACACATGGTGATTTCATCTGCCAACAGCTTCCCAGCATCCTAAGTCCTGAGAGACTTGTTTACCTGGATTGGCCACTGGGCTTTATAAGGTCTAATAGTTTTATTGATCCCTTTGTGCTTCTCAAAATGTGGTCCTCAGACCCTGCAGTAGAAGTACTTATAAGTGTTTATGGGAAACATTCCTGTGCAGGAATTAAGCCCAGGCTTATACTTGTTCCATCCTAACTGGCTGAGACAGAATCTGCACATTTAACCTACACCTGAAATTCATCTGAAGTCTTTAAAGTTTGAGACCCTCGCATGGCTCATCCAGTCGTCGCCTCCCCTTCCCTTTCTTCTACCTCCTCCCAGCTCATTCTTGCCTCTTTATTGTTTAAGCAAAGGCAGAAAGGGAGATGTCATGACAGAAAAACCCTACATTTGTCCCGCTGGAAAAGGAAAGAAAACTAGAAGTGTATTAGACTGCATCTCCTGGACTTTGATATTTTCCTTTAGGGACAAACATTTGGAAATATCCAAATACAGTTTTTAAATTTGTGTGCCTTATTCCTTAATTTTACATTTCAATAAAATGCAAACAGTAACTCTCCTTCAATTTTTTAGCCTCCAGGCAGACACCCCTTAGAGCATAACAGTTTGTAAATAGAACTCAAAATGGCTTTTAATAAAAAATATTTAATTTGATAAAAGTTTTTTTCATCACGTCTTGTTTAACATTTATCTACTCTTCATAGTATTTTATAAAGAGAAGAATCCATATATTATAACTTAATAGTGTTCCATTTTTCTAGTTCATGTTCCTTTAATGTTAGCTAATTCTCATCTAATTCAACAGATATTTATTAAGATAAATATGTACCAGGCCACATGTTAATAACAGAATACAAGAAGGTCAAGGCCTCAGAATGTCTATAAATGTGAGAGAGAGCAAGAGGAGAGAGGCAAACAAGGAAAATGCCCTCTGAGAGCCACCATGATGGGGGAATGTGTTCAAGACTCAGTGAGCCTCAAGGAAGTGCTTCCTAAATCCAACCAGGAAGTGGTAGGAGGATCCACACGCTCCAAATAGGCAGGAACTTGGAGGATGAAAAGCAGTTCTCCAGGAAGACAAGCTGAGGTAAGGAGCAGTGAAGAGCATCAGGAAAAACTGCATTTACAAAGACTTGGAGCTCTGGAGGCACCTGGGTGGCCCAGTCAGTTAAGCATCTGACTTCAGCTCAAGTCATAATCTCACAGTTTGTGAACCCAAGGTCCATGTTGGACTCTGTGCTGACAGCTCAGAGCCTGGAGCCTGCTTTGGATTCTGTGTCTCTCTGCCCCTCCCCTGCTCATGCTCTGTCTCTCACTCTCTCTCTCAAAAATAAATAAACATTAAAAACAAAAACAAAAAACAAAACAAAGACTTGGCGATCTGAGTGAAATCTAGTGGGCTTGATAATTACCTGGAACTTGACAAGTGTCGGGTACCTGGAGTGTGGGGCACCTGGGCAAGAACTAGGGATGAGGCCAGGCAGGATGGCAAACACCAGACCCTGAAGAACCCTTCATAAAATCCACGCTAGGCTGTCAAGAATGACTCACTATGGTTTGGAGCTCCATTTTCAGTCACATTGAAATATATATTCAATCAGTATCATATACTTATAAACTGTGAAATTTTTGCCTATAGATTGAAAGAGAATTTATCCAAGCCATGCGATTATATACCATAGAAGAACTGAAATATTTCCAGAAGGTGTGCTTTATTCTCAGAGTCCAGATGACTACAAAATCCCTACTGTCACTGATATACCAGAAGAGCTCTGTGTCACTTTGGTGCACTTCCAAAATCCCACCGTCATTTAACCAACCAAGGTAAGAAATCAAGACCTCTATGTGAGTTTGTAGAGCTACCATAACAAACTACCACACACTGGGTGACTTTAGCAACAGAGATATATTTTCTCAGTTCTGGAGACTAGAAGTCTGAGATCAAGGTTTGATTTCTTCTCTGGCCTCTCTTTGGCTTGCAGACAGCCAGCTCACTGTGCCCTCCCATGGTCATCCCCTCTGTGTGCATATGTCTGATGTCTCTCTCTGTGTGTCCTAATTTCCTTTTCTTATAAAGACACTAGTGATATTGGATTTGGGCACACCTTAAAGACCCCTATTTAAAGACCTTATCTCCAAATATGGTCACATTCATAGGTACTAGGGGTTAGGACTTGAGGATATGAATTTTGAGAGAGCACAGTTCAGTCTATAACAACCTACTCTTTCAAGAAATAATGAAACAGCTCCCTGAATTTGCTTATTCCTTTGAATTGAAAAGAAGGGAAAAGAAAAGCCAATTCATGGCAGAGTGGTGCTCAGTCTTGAGATCATGAAACAAATGTAATCAAACAAGAAAGGTCAAGGAAGAACCAAGCATCATGGGTCATTAGGCTAAGGGCCACCACAAGATAAAACTGAAATTGTCGGCAAATTTCACCCACCCAGAACTTTCTTTTCTTCACCCTTCTCACATGTCCTCCGGACTCAATTTTTTCTTGTTTATCTGCCTCTTTCCACACTCTCCCCAAATCAGAATAGGCTTTCAAACAAGTTTCTCACTATTTGCTCTGAGCTATTAATAGCTGCTAATACAAGAGGTATTGACTCTACATTCCCTGGGCCATATGGGCTTCAACTGACCCATAAAGACTTATGGTGAGAGCTCTTGAACACAAGTGCACAAAAAACACAACTTCCCCAACTGAAGTTCTGTTTTGAGCCCACATCTGGCCAGAAAGATGGCAGATGAACGTTAGGTTTTCTAGGAAATTGCCTCTCTTTTTTGAATGTAGGTCAAGATTGGGAGGAAGGCAAGAGTTCCTGTCTGAAGGGCCTCTATCTATTCTTCTGTACTGGGAGAATCTCTAAAGACCATCCTAACATAGGGTGCAATTCTGCCTTTTAGAGTGTAGCCACCTCCCTGCCAGTTTGCTCCAAATAGGACACAAGACCTTTCTGCTCTCACCCCCTCCTCCTTACTTCTACCAGCAATCCCTTTCCCTCCACATTTGCTTCAGAGTAAAAACCAAAGCCTGAGATAGGCTTTATCTGCTTGGAACCCTTTGTCTCATCTCTCACTAAGGGCCTGGACACAAACCACAGACCACACTACTTTGAAGAAAGAAAGAAAGAAAAATAAGTACAAAGAAGCGTTGGTGAATCATTCAAAATATAATGTTACCACATGGTTAATTCAGAAACATCTAACACACACCAAGGAAGTTAGCACACATGTGGACTTCAACAGTTCACGCTTGAGGCAAGCACTTCAGTCTTTCAGGCTTAGCCATAAAGATTGTGGTTGCTTTACTTGGGTTTTGAGTTAAACATAAATGGTCTGGAGCCCAAGTTGGAATATTCTAGAGGGCACCAAGGGCTTTGGTCTTTAGGACATTACCTGGGCAGACGAACAGAGGTTTTAGCTGTCCCACTATCCTGATGTCCTGGGATATTTTCATGAGCTACTTTGAGGAGGACCCCATACACAAATCAGCGTGAGGGGAATTCAGTTCTGGCAACTCAGACATACTCTACTCTGAGGATTATAAAGCCAGAAGAGGTGAATTGAGAGATGGAGAAAGAGAGAGAGAGTGTGTGTGTGTGTGGGGGGGGGGGGGGGGTGGTGTACACAAATTAGTCCTAGGAGAACCAGACATTTCTGATAGCCTTTTGCCCTCCTTTCAGGGTTTGGGTGAGGCTGGAATGTTTTGGAACCCTCCGTGTTGTTGACCATATATGAATGCAGTCACTGCTGCCCATAAAGAAAGGGGGCTGACCAAGACCTTCACCCTGAGTGGCCCAGCAACTCCTGAGTTGGTTAGGGTAACTTGTGTGGATCAATTTACTGACATGGTAAGGGTGGTGAGGAGAGGTCCCTGTTGTAATCACCACTTTCATGGACTTCCAGGTTCTTAGTATGGATTTGGTAAACATGACAAAAGCACAGGGCAGGTTCATGTTTTCCAATAAAAATTCTCACTCTGCCTTCACCTGCTACTACCTATATGCTCCAAAGCAACTGCAGAGTGAGTGAACCTCTTCAAATGATGGCTTGTTTTAGACCTCAAAGAAAATCAGACTCAAATGAGCCAGTGCTAGTAGCAAATGGACATGGTAGCTTATTTCTTGAAACATTTTATCAAAAAGAAGTTGATAAAGGGGCGCCTGGGTGGCGCAGTCGGTTAAGCGTCCGACTTCAGCCAGGTCACGATCTCGCGGTCTGTGAGTTCGAGCCCCGCGTCAGGCTCTGGGCTGATGGCTCGGAGCCTGGAGCCTGTTTCCGATTCTGTGTCTCCCTCTCTCTCTGCCCCTCCCCTGTTCATGCTCTGTCTCTCTCTGTCCCAAAAATAAATAAAAAACGTTGAAAAAAAAAAAAAAAAAAAAAAAAAAAAAAAAAAAAAGAAGTTGATATGGTATTTTAATTACCTTAATAACCAAATTAGGTTAAATGAATATCTGATCTGGTCAGTTATTCAGAAAGTATTTGTTAAGCAAACTAATAAAAATAATTTAACTTAAAATATCAAGTCACTTGGCACTCTTCGATATGCCTTGTAATGACACACTAATGACACAGTTTCATTTTCCATCTGTTGAAATATGTCTAGAACTATCCTCAGGGACTATTCCTATATGGAAATGCTTACTGCAACCCTAAATGAGGCTCTAGTATAAAATTAGATTGCAATTACAGGGCTTCTGAATAAGACATATCTTATCCCAAACATAAGAAGTTTATAAGGATAAAAAGATTTATGTCTCAAGGATTGAAAGAAACAAAAAAACTATATAATTTTGATAATAAAATGGACATCAACTTGTTCTTTTTTTAAAAGTTTATTTATCTTGAAAGAGAGAGAGAGAGAGAAAGCAGGAGAGGGAAAGAGAGAGAAAAAGAAAATGCCAATCAGGCTCCACGCCCAGTGCAGAGCCTGGCATGGGGCTTGATCTCACAATCATAAGATCATGACCTGAGCAGAAATCAAGAGTCAGATACTCAACTGACTGAGCCACCCAGGTGCCCCTGACTTGTTCTTAAAAAAAAAAAAAAAAAACAATTCTTCTTCTTCTGTGGTGCCTGGATGGCTCAGTCAGTTGAGCATGTGACTTTGGCTCAGGTCGTGATCTCATGGTTCATGAGTTTGAGCCCTGCATTGGGCTCTCTGCTGCCAGTGCAGACCTCTGTCCCCCCTCTTCCTCTGCCCCTCTCCCAATTGTGCATATGCTCTCTCTCTCTGTCTCAAAAATAAATTAAAAAAAGAAACCTTAAATTTTTTTTCTTCTGAATTACAAGTTTTTTATATAACAGAATTTTATTATCTTCCTTCTTTTGATCTTTTTTAGATTCCTAAAGATGATCCTTCAACATTTATACCTTAGTCTATCCATGTGTCTTAATCCTATGTTGTTCTTAGAAAATGAAAGAATACATGATTGACCTTAAAATTTTCAAACCAGAGCAAAATGTAGATTGGCACCCAATTGTCAAAGATAATTTTAGTATCTTTCGGTTATTCTCTGTGGTTTAGGTCACTGCATTATTATGTTTTAGGATGCAAATTTACACCAAAAATATAAGGAAGCTTAGAATCAAAAATTCTTCTTTTCATTTGGATTATACTGAAGATCTACAGCATCATGATTTTAAAACATGGTAGGGTTTTCATTACCATGGAACAACTGAAGAAAATGCTCATGCTTTGTTCTTCAGAAATCTGCTGACTCCTAAAATCATCCACCCCAAAACTCTCAGGATTGGATCCCCAAAGCCAAAGGTTTGGTTGTAATAACCAGCTTGCCTGAAAAATGCATGGTTTATAACGTTTGCCAATCTCCATGGTGTAAGTACGCCCACCTTGGCCAACTCCAAGCCACCAACGATGAGGTCTCTGAACATGGGATTGGAAGAGATGTCTGTAATTGGCTCTTGTGATCTCCAGCACTGCAAGCCTTACCACCATCTTCGGGTTCCTGCCACTCCCATATGGCCTGTTTAGATGAGGCTTACGGATGTAAACCATCCAAAGCCTCCAGGTGGTCCTCATCTGCCATGAGCCATGCTAGTGGTATAGTGTCTTCTTCTGGAAAACCATACGGAGTAAAACGGTGATCTCAAATCACCTTGATTTGGTTTGGTGTCTAATAGATGAAATCAGCACCACATTCCTTTTGCCATTTCAGAGGAACACAAAAATACTGGGGTTTTTTTCAGTTATTTCTTCGCTACTTTACATTGCATTTTCCAAAGGAAATTCAGGGTTATGCCAGAGAAGGTGTTCAGTCCCTATGAGGTTTGAAACACAAATAAACAAACTAAATCACTTGTGATCTGTGTGCTAGATGGTAAACTCTGTGTTTATTAATAGTAATTTTGTGCTGGAAGAAGTAGCGTGCATGACTGTTTATGTGTGTTGAGACCAGATTGGAAGAAGAGAAGGCTGGCAGTGGAAAGGAAAAGCCTCTTTCCAAAGAAAAGTCTCTCAGTCAGTGTCTCTTATTCTAAGAGAAGTCTGTGTGTGTACATATATTTTTAAATGTCTGAATTTACCCAATAATCTAGTTTTCCTAGAACCCAACCCACACAGACTCATTGTGCCAGACATAACAGCAAAAATAGGGTTACTGGTATATTTTTCCATCAGTAAAGTAGGAGGACACATTTGTCACAGATGCAAATTAATTTTAAAAGTATTACATTTCATAGATTGTGTGGGCAAAGCCTCTGAAAACACTTGGGTAAGCCTCTGACTCTTGATTTCGACTCAGGTCGTGATCGCATGGTCTGTGAGATGGAGTCCCGTGTCAAGCTCTGTGCTGACAGCGTGGAGCCTGCTTGGGATTCTCTCTCTGCTCTTCCCCTTCTTGCGTGCATGTGCATTCTCTCTCTCACACTCAAAATAAAATAAACTTTAAAAAAAAAGAAATTGAATTTTTATAAAATAAGTCTGATCATTTAAGTAGTACTTAATTAACTTGAAGAATTGGGGTTGGGGAGAAAGTATTTACAAAAATAGCACATTTTATAGGATAGCAGTTTTCAAACATAGGATTAATATTGTAATGTCCTTAAAATTTGACAGTTTTTAGTATCTATCATAAAACTTAATCCATGTTATTAATTTACATAAATATCTTAAAATTTAATTATTGACTATCTAATTTTAAAGTGTTATCACAGTGAGAGTTACACAGAACTGTAAAGTATGATCTTTTTAACCAGTGGTCCATAAATGGTGAAGTGCCCTTTCAGTGATAAAAGCACATAATAATTGTTATCTTTGGGCAAAACTGCAATTTCTTGTTACTTAAAAACCTACCGGGGCTATTGCTTAATTGTGGGTTCAATAAAAGTTTGTCAGAAGAGAAATACCGTGTGGCCGGTCTACACTCCCTGTGCTCCACCTTGCTCCTTTTGACCCATGGGGCCAAGGATGTCTTACTTCTTCTGGACCAAAAGCTTATGACAGAACAGTCTTGTGCCAGATTACAAAAACACTGGGCAAATGGAGCTGAGTGAATAGTAGTGGGGAGGGACTTGATTCCTGTTCAGTGTCTTGAACCTGAAGACAATCACATATGCTCAAGTGTTAGAAATGGGAGAGGTCAAAAAGAGGGCTGGGACAGGAGGGCTGGGATATCTATGTTGTTTCTTTTTCTTTTTTTAAGTTTTATTTATTTATTTTGAAAGAGAGAGCATGAGCAGGGGAGGGGCAGAGAGAGAGAGGAGAGCGAGAATCCCAAGCAGGCTCTATGCTGACAGAGCGAAATCCTAAGTGGACTCATGAACTGTGAGATCATGACCTGAACCAAAATCAAGAGTTGAATGATTACCTGACTGAGCCAGCTACATGCCATGTTGTTTCTTTTAAGAAAAAGTCTTTAAATCCTCTGCACAATGGTGTAAAATGGCCAAATTCCTCACATTATCAGAACACATGGAACCACAGGATGAGTTTTCTGGAAGCAGATGCTGAGACAGAGTATGGGGAGCAGGATGTTTTCAGGGATCGACACCTGGCATAGGAAGGCTGAAGAAGCAGAATTGGGCAGAAGGAGAAGTCGAGCAAGACCCCCAAGGCATCAGGAACCCAGCAGGAGCCTTGGAGCAAGCACTATCTCCACAAACTGGTCCCACTTAGGCTGTAAGAGACAGGCCTGTGTACCCCCACTGTACCCCATGGCACTCAGTCACTGCAGGGCTGCCTCCATCCCCCCACCCCCCTGCAAGACCTTGAGGAAAGAGGCTCTCTGCCCCTGAGGCAGACCCTGAGGGAGCTCCCTTCCTTTGCTAGATAGGATGCTGCCCCATTCATAGAGTGTTGCATAAAGCCAATTAGATCTTTACATTTACTGGGTTGAATTTTTATTTTTTAACAGTATCATGTGTCATATACATAATATAAAGTATCTTAAACATAAGCATAATATAAAGTATACTTTAAGTGTCTTAAACTTCCTTTTCATTATTTTTGCTGGTTTGTTCAGGGACAACCAGCTGGTTCTTTTTTTTAATGTTTATTTATTTATTTTTGAGAAAGAGAGACAGAGCGACCAGGGGAAGGGCAGAGAGAGAGGGAGACACAGAAACCTAAGCAGGCTTTGAGATGTCAGCACAGAGCCCCAGGCAGGGCTCAAACACACAGACTGTGAGATCATGACCTGAGCAGAAGTCGGACGTTTAACCTAATGAACCACCCAAACACCCCTCCATTTCTTCTCTTAATTTTGAAGTTCTACTTTACCATGAGTTTACTTTTCCATTTACTCACTTTAATAAACAGACACATATTTCTCTACCACTATTTGAAAACAAGATACCAAATATTTCCCCATGAAAAATTACTCTCCTGGTCTCCTGCTCCAACTGTCCCCATATTTCCACCCTTTGCCCTAGTGAAATGACTTCAGTGGCTTCTACTTTCCCCTCTCCCCAGCAACCCCCCAACCCTTAAGCTGTTGAGGCTGTTGTGTATTTTAGTTTACACCATTAATTGAATTTCTTTCACTATATGACTCTTTCTAGCATTTATATTACACTTCCCTAAAAGCCTGCCCTAAGCTCTTAGATTTCCTCTCCTCTTTACCCTTCTTATCTGAGCTACTTTACTGTTTGATCCTTTTCCTCAGATAGGGTGGTCTTTATCCAGGCAGGAAGAGGGTATTTTGCTCCACTTACATGGTCCCCATTGCCCTTCTTCCCTCTCAGAAACCTGAAGCTGTGAGTCTCCTGTCTTCTCTGTGGCAGCCAGAAGTTTGATGCCAGGAAGCAGGTGCTCACCAGAAACAGAATTTTCAGGTGCCTTGATCTAGAGATGGGAGCTGGGAGAGTGGGGGAAAGGACTTCGTAGTCAAAACAGTTGAGAATAGAGGGTCTGGAATATAGATGTTTAATGACCAAGTCAGGAGTCCTGAAAGTGCCCCATTATCAGTCTGCTTGACTGTGTTCTACCTTTGGGTTTTAAAGAGCTCACCACAGAAGGCAGTGCCCTAGGGATACTGAAGCCATGGCCAGTACTTTTCCATTTACATCTGTGACCAGGATTTGTTGCATTTTTTTTCCCCCAGAAATAGGTTTGTTTGGATTGTTGGGGAGGGTGGTGTCACTTAGAATATTAATTCTTCCATTGGGTAACAGGGATTTTTTGATGTAACTCTTAAGTGTATTTTTATAACAAACCTCAAGCACATGAGTCAGTATATGTCAGGTTTCTTTCACTTACCAGAATAATCCATTTAAACGTGAAGACATTTAGCCTTCCCTTTTCATTAAAGGAAAACAAGAAGGAAAAAAACTGTGGTGGCTTTTTTCCCTTTGTCTTGAATAAGATCTAAGGGTCAGAAAACCTTGGCAAAGACTTCATGCTACCTTCATACTGTGGGCAACCTTTTGTTCACTCTGCAGTGAGTCATTTTCTGATGAGCTCCCCAGAGCCCTTGGGCTTTCTGAGACAGAGAAAACCAGAGGACTTCAGGCCTCACCCCCAGCCCTCTGGGCTAAGCAGTAACCTTTTTGTTTAATTTGTTTATGCTTTATAAGATTTCATTCAAACAAAAGTTTCCCTGGCTGAAACAAGTTTGAAAAATACCTCTCTGAAGCCATTCAAGGTCAGATTTCAGTTTCCCAGCAATTAATGTATTTGGTTCTATAATCCAAATTACTTTTATATCTTCTGAATCTAATACCATAATCACACTTTAGTACTCTAAAACTGTTCCTCTATGTTAAACACTTGTATTTTATGTTGATTCCGAAGGATTTATTCCTCTAAGTATTTTGAAACCCCATGATCCTTGCTTTTCATTGACAGAGTCCGTGCTCCTGTAAATGGGAATTGCGAATTCTCGGTGTTCACTAATTTCCCTCTTTTAGGGGCAGAGTGAGGTGGTGAATGGACTGTGGATCCTGAAAAACAATCCCTTCCCTTAAACGGAAAGGCCTCAGTCTCTACTTTTTCTCTCCCCAGGCTGCCTCTCCTCCGTTCCCAGCTCTCACAGAATCAGCTCCTCCTCATCTGTCAGGACTAGATGTCCCCTCCTCAGGCCTTCCTTTATCCCCCTCCCCAAATCAAAGCTAATTCCCATGTTTCTTGCTTCTTACAATGATAAATATTTAGTGATATGTCAGTACCTACTGGGTGAATGAATGAATGGATTACTAATGCCTCCCTCCTTCACTAAAAAGTGTCTTAGGTCATCAATCAAGCATACATTAGCCCCTGCAATAAACAAGTTGTCATTCATGCTGAGCACTGTGGGGGATACAACCAGCTATTCTAACTAAGAGCTTACTACCTAATTGGGAAAGTGAGATATAAACATTGAATAGACAACCATTAGTGGCAGTTAAGAGATTAGTTTCCTGGTACCTGGTGTATTAAGTGAAAGGCAAAGAAGCAGTTGGTTGGATCTGAGTTGCTTTTGGAATTAACAGAAAGAAGAGAAAGGATTTCAAATCTATTTTTTGATGGTAGATAAAGATGGAGGGAGGGAGGGCAATCTCAACAAGATAGGAATAGGGTTGCTATGATTGCAGACATGGAAGAGCCTTCTTCAGCCACTTAACAAATACTTACTGGGCATTTACTCTATGGCAATTTACTCATTCTAGGCCTGAGGATACAGTGGTGCATTGAAAGTAATATTTGTAACCTCATGGAGATGAAGTTCTAGTGGGGAAAGCAAATAGAAAGGTGAACAAGTATCCATATCGGGTAGTAACAAGTGCAATGGAGAGAATGAATCAGCGGGGTAGAAAAGAGAGTGCCAGAAGTGCTGCTGCAGACTGAGTGATCAGGGAAGAGCTCAAACCCAAATAACAAGAAGGCATCAGATATGCCAATGTCTAAGAGAAGAGAGGTTGAGGCTGAATGAATAACACGCTCCAAGGTCTTAGGACAGGAAAGACTTCCACACACTCAAGAAGCAGGGAAAGGCCAATGCACCAGGGATTACAAACAAGGGAAAAAGGGGATGAAGATGCACTTGGAGAGGTGAGCAGGTCCGGTCCTGTCCCATGGGGCCTCCGTGGAAAGCATATGGGGTTTTGCTAAGTGCTGTGGGAGGCCATAACCACCTTTGGAAGGTTTTGAGTAGAGCAATGCCACGTTTAAGCAGAAGAAGGATGATGAGAGGAGTAGTTTGGCTGGAGCATGAGACTTTTTTGAAGAGTAAGAGTCTCAAATCAGAAACAAAGACAGACAATGAAGGGCTTTGCACCGTGGGCTAAGGAGTTAGGACCTTATGTTTCAGGTCTCAGACAGCTACTGAGGGTATTTTTAGCAGGAGTGACATGATCAAAAAGACTGATCTGAAGGTCATACCTAATTCACAGCATGATCCCCAACATCTCTTCTCATGACCCTGTTGTGGGTTTATTCAACAGCTTTTTAACACATGTGAAACACCTGCATACGCACCCAAACACGTGTGGAGACACTCATCTCCACAGGTGTAGGAAGACAGATATGCCTGGAACCTTGGCATTAGAATTGTAAAGAGGGGCAACTGGGTGGCTCAGTCAGTTAAGCATCCAACTCCAACTCGGGTCATGATCTCATGGTTCATGGGTTTGAGCCCCACATCGGGCTCTGTGCTGACAGCTGAGAGCCTGGAGTCTGCTTTGGATTCTGTGTCTCCCTCTCTCTCTGCCTCTCTCCCACTTGTACTTGCTCTCTCTCTCTCTCTCTCTCTCTCTCTCTCTCTCTCTGACTCTGTCTCAAAAATAAATAAATAAGCTTAAAAAAAAAGAAGAATTGTAAACAAAATTGGAAACTTCCAACTCCATTTGATTAGGAGTGTTTCTGGACTAACTCTGTGGTGGACAGGATCATGAAGCCACATGTGAACCGAGTGGGAAAGAGGATCTTCCTCAGTTAACCAAGTCAAGAGGATGCTAGGTCTTTGCCATCTCTGGCCTGAGCCCTGTCACAAGGTAAGGTCATCTTAACACAAAGAGTTGACTCTAACAATGGTGTGCCAAGCCTCCATGCACTTGTGAAGGAAGCTTTGGGGAGCAGAGAGGTCTTGCCTCCTCTCTTGAAACCAGTCCACTTGAGCAGCTACCTGCTTTACCCATATGTGAGGCCAAGTCTGGGCATTACATTACCTGAAAGAACAAGAACTGCTTGATTTTATCCCCTAATATCTAACTGGAGATGTTCAGAAAGATCAAAAATGATATTTTTCTTTTTATTAAAGAATCTATCTATACACTTAAGGTTACTTAAGCCAGGAGATCCTGGTTTTGGTTTGTGCTTTGCCACTTGAGTTTCTATGTGACCCTGAGCTACTGATCTCACATATCTGGGTCTCATTTTATTCACCTGCAAAGTGATTGCCTTGACTATGTCACCCTTTTCCAGTGAAGCAATCCTGTGGGTGGGGAGGAAGTAAGGAGAGTATAGAGGAGCTGGGTGGTTGTGGCACCTCACACCTCCACTTTAGGACACAGAATAGATTTATCCATATGATTTCCTATGAGGACACTTCTGAGCTCAAATAAGAAAAAAGTTGGAAAAGTGCAAGCTCTCAGAAAGCCCACTTCTAGCTCTCTTTGAGAAGAAGGAAATCTGTCCAGAATATATTCCCGGGGCTGAGACAGTGTGCAGAGTAGGTTTAAGTTTAGATGGTTGCTTATGGTTCTTCACACTACAGCCCTCCAACTTATAAGAAAGCAAGAAGAGGGGTGGGTTGTGCATGGAGTGAGCTTCGAAGCCAGGATTGGTGGGAAGCAGAATAAGAGAGGCTGGGCCACACAGGTGCCCTAGACTTAAAAGGCCACAAAGCAAGGGAGTCTCCACCCCCTGCCCTGCTCTCTGGGGCTCTGAGCTGCCTGCTCTTGCACGGAGAGGGATTTCTGTTGCTTAGTGCTATATTTTCATTTCTCTGGCGCCAAAGAACATCTGCATCTAGAGTTATAAGGTGAAACTTATTTACAGGTGCAATGTCTTGCCCACCGAAATCAGATGACTTGGTTTTCTTTGTGAATGGGAGGAAGGTAAGTGTTGGGTGATACTACTGTGGCTTGCAGAGACTACTAGCTTGAGGGGAATTCTTGTCCAGTCAGGGACAAGAAGCCAGGGGTGAAGAACCCATACTAATTTGGCCTCTTCCCCACTCAGCCAAGACTCAGCTTCTGAGAATATGGGGAGGTGGTAAAGCGTTAGGGTTAATCACATATGCCTTGGCATCAAGCAGTCTTGTTCCAATCCAGCTCTTGCATTTACTGTATGTCTTTATGCAAGTTACTTCACCTCCCTGAGCCTCAGACTACCTAGCTCTAGAATCTACTTCCTAAAAAGATTAAAAGAGAAATGCTCCTTTTATTGACTAGGAACCCCCTTTTCCCTTATAAAGCACTTAGCACTGGGCTTGATATACTGGAAGCACTGTATCTAGTAACATATCTTGATCCTCAAACTCAGGATGACCAGAAGTAGAGCTTCCTTTGTTTTTATCAACTTAATTTTTCTGTTGAGACTCCATTAATCAGAATTAGTCGAAATGTAATTGCAGTCAATTTTCAATCCCTCCCCTTTCCCAGGTTGTGACTAAGTTCTAGGGGGAACATATGTGACAAGAAGAGGGGCTCTTCCAGTGTCACTTTCTCCTAGCATCCCCTCTTTGGTTCTCACCACTAGTCCACACAGGCCACTGGCTGACCCTCAGTGCCCTCTGCCAGGCCCACTCTGCTCATGAGCCTCAGTCTCTCCCTCAAAGGAACCATTATGTAGTTCCCAAGGCATATGGCTTCTTTGGCCTCTTTCCACCTCCTGTAAGGCCCCTTGGCTACCCGATCCCACAAACCTAACTGGGATTTTTCCATGTCCACCCTCCCATCCCAAGAAAGGAAATAGAACAGAGAGCATCTAAGTTCTCATCATGTCCCTTGTAACTCTGTCTCCTGTCTCCAGTCTCCACAGCCAGCAGCCACCATACATTCTTCCAAACCTGCTTTCCAGAGCTGAGTCCTAACTCATTTGTTCCACTGGCCTAGACTTTGGAGGCTTCTACCTCTATTTTCTGTTCCAAGCCCCTTCTGAGTCACGAGCCCAGAGTTATTCTTTGGGATCTACAGAAATTCATATTTTTCTTCTGGGGAGAAAGGAAGAACCTAATATGAATAGCTCACTGTTCTTCCTTTCCTCTGGTGCAACAGAATGGCTAAGGTGTTTGCAGGAAACTCAAAGGTAAAGTCAAAGGAAATATTACAAAATGAGCAAATGGGAAAGAAGCACCAGAGATGATCCCTCCAGGCTTCTGAGTGATAATCCCCCACTTGTCAAGGAAAGGGAGGTAGGAATTCTAGTGTTCCACCAGAGGCACCCTGGGTCCTAAGCTTGGACAACAAGTCTCACCATCAGCCTCTCTGCCTGAAGGGACTAGCACACTCAGAGATCCCTTGAGGATGACAGCAACTCTCCCCACCTCCCTTTTCTGCTACCAACTCTTGAGATCCCTCATGTTATCAAATGTAGTCCCTGCTGGAGGTGTTTCAGAGGTGCCAGATGAGAAACCCTTCCTATCCAGACTTCTTCCTTCTAGGACCCTTCATTGTAAACACACACACACACCATCCAAGTCTCTCCCCAATTTAAAATATTCCAAGAGTAAAAAAGACTGAGTTGGAAATTCCACAAAAACAAATGGTGGAGCAAAACATGAAGAATACAGCTCCCAGGGGTGGCTTACCCAGGGGTGGCTCCCCACTCTAATCACATATAAAAACATTGTTGTGCCACTTTCTTGGTGAGTCTCCAGCTCTGTAATGTATGTGAAATTCATTTGCCTTTACAAAAAAAAACAAAAACAAAAACAAAAAAAAAGGCAATGAAAGTATTATGCCCTGGTCCCTAAATCATTAGCAGGCCATTGCAGACATTCCACTGGGTCACCAATTTGATCCCCATAATAATCTCTTTTCTGTTTCCAATGCAGGTGATAGAGAGGAATGTGGACCCAGAAGTCACTCTGCTGAACTTTCTACGAAAGAACTGGACCCTTTTGATCAAAGTATGGGCAGTGTCTATGTTTGCCTTAAAACTCTAGGCCTGCTGTGATTGTGAAAACTAATCTACCCTCTCCATCCCCAGTCAGCCCCACTGGCCCTTCTCTCTTTGCTTTTGGCAATGGTTTTAAGGATATTAAGTTAATTGGGCTATTTGGAGAGGATGAAGTTTCCCCAGAGCTTCTTATATCTCGATTTAATAGCAATGAAATGGAAGCTAAGCTCTTTACTTCAGCACTAATTATTCTTTTAAGGGCTTTCCAAATTCCCAGGAGGGTGGTTATATAATAGAGGTTTGTGTTGCATGTACCATGCCCTGGAGGGAAACCACATTCTCCAGATTCAGGAAGAGCATGTGTCATAGGAAAGGATTGCCTTTCCCTATATCCATTTTCTTATGGCAGATGTTCCCTACCATTTTATATTCTGAAATTTAGATCTTCATAATGACAACCATTTTCATTGGTAGGTCTAATATATCTCTCAGAAAAACCAAAAAGTAACTAAAGAAATGGAAGAAATTATAAATTGGTGGAGTCAACCCATGGACAAGTTTTGTTTAAAAGCCTACATGGTTTTTAATTAGTTGTCGATGTTTGAAAATGAGGAAATCTCATATTTTAGAAAATCAACATTTCTCAGTTTCTCATGAAAAATGAGCAAATAGTCATTCGTGTGTGGGTAGCAGTCTAGCCAACTGGAATAGGGACTGTCTAGAAAGGGGCACAAGCTCTCCAGTTACACTCCAGCTTATTCCACTTATTGACATGTCCTCTCTGATAAACATCTGAGGTTATGACTTAATTTAGGTGAACAAGCCCTATGGCTTAAAAAAAAAAAAAAAAAGTCAGTGATTCTGAAATCTTTGTAGCCAGTCTAGTGAATTATATCCAATCTCATAAACTGGGTGGAAATGGACCACAGTTAGGGAGAAGGATGACTAAATAGAGAGGCGCAGAGACTGAGCCTGGATTTGAGCTTGGACTCAGAACAAGGGAGAGCAGAGGGACACTCCAGGTGGGATCTGAAGGTAAGGATGGGAGTTTTCTCCAAAGGCTCACTCATTTGTTTTCAAATGCAATACAAATGGACAAAACTAGCAATTCATTGAACTGCTAAAAATAAGATCTTCTCTTCCAGTTACATGATTGGAACCCAGAATACCTATAATGAAATAGGACTTTTCAAAGGAATTTTACAGCCATCATCCTACAAGATGTATATGATAAGCCTATGAATATAAAGTAACTATTACTTTTCTCTCTTTGCAAGTGAGAAAATGGGCAGGGAAAGGTTAATATGTTCAGTATCACACAGCTAATAAGATCTAGAGTGGCCTGAGAGCTGGAGGCAGGCAAATGACTTCTCAGACCTGTCCTTCACCCCCCAAAGACCTTCCTCACTAGCAACACCTGAGGGAGGCGGCTATAATGGGGGTAACATATCCATGTGGCATCTTTTCCTTGACCACCCCCTTCTAGTACGCCTCACAGGAACCAAGTATGCCTGTGGAAGAGGAGGCTGCGGTGCCTGTACTGTGATGGTGTCCAAGCATGACCCAGTGTCTGCGAAGATAAGGTATCCTACCCAGAAGCTCAGAGGCCAGAAGTGGCCTTTGTTTCTTTGCCAGGCTTGTATTCTCATTCCAGAGCAGAAGATCCCTAAGATCTTGTGATTCTAACCCTTTCTAGATCTTCAACCCCTCTGAAAATCTGGTAAAAGCTCTGAGCCCCCTACTCAGAAGGTACATAAACTAATTATATTTTGCACACACTTTCAGGAATATTACAGACATCCTAAAGCCCATCTATGCATCCCAGTTTAAGAAACCCCAATTTAGGCAAATCATTCATTTTACAGATGAAGAAACTGAAGCTTAAAGAGATGAAGTGACTTGTTCAAAGTCATACAAGATTGTAGATCAAGGACTTGAACCCACATTTTCTGGCTCTGAAGATAATGCCTCTTCTGCTGGGCTGGACCAACCCTGCAGAGCAGAGACCTGGCTCATGGTTGCATCCTTTAATTAAGAGCTGGATTCCAGGATTTGGGCTGCTCCCAGATCCACTAGCCCCAAAAAATCAAGAAATGGTCTCAGAACACACTCCATTCCACTGTTGAATGACCTTATCCAAAGAGTTTTAAATTAACAAGCAAAAGAAAAAAAATCTCAAATGTAGACATAAAAGACATAAGTATGCCTTTAATTTCTTATGGGGTCAATAGCCTAATGAATACTAGTTGAGGTCCAATTATACTCCTGGTAACTTGAATCCTCTCCCATTGTGTCCAGGGCCAAGTAAGTCTGTTCTGGACTTAGAAAGTTTTTCTGAGGGGCACCTGGGTGGCTTAGTCAGTTGAGTGTCTGACTCTTGATTTTGGCTCAGGTTATGATTTCATGGTTATGGGATTGAGCCCCAAGTCAGGCTCCTAGATGAGCATGGAACCTGCTTGGGATTCTCTCTCCCTCTTTCTCTCTCTGCTTTTCCCTATCTCTCTCTCTCTCTCTCTCTCTCTCTCTCTCTCTCTCTCTCTATCCTTCCCTCTCTCCCTCTCTCTCTTTCAAAATAAATAAATGTTAAAAAGTTTTTTTAAGTTTTTCTGAAGTTCAGAATGCCCAAGTTCCCTCTAAGAATCCCCAATTCTTACAGATAGTACAGGGTCAGCAGAGAGGATTCTAAACTCATCCTCCCTGTCTCCCCTTCAGTTCCCCATCCCTGAGGCTGAATGACAGGCTTGGTTTTTTGTTTTATTTTCTTTTGATTTTTTTGATGTCCTTCTTGCTTCCCAAAAGGGAAGAACTGTGTTACACTCCTTGATTTTCCTTTTATTCCTCATATGAAGACACTTCTCCATTACTGCATGTCTGGTGCCCATCTGCTCTCTGTATGGGGCTGCTGTCACCACTGTAGAAGGTATTGGAAGTGTCAACACCAGGCTTCACCCTGTGCAGGTAAGAGCACGTTGTAATTTTCTCATTCTTAACTTTTTCTTTTTAACCAACACAGTGTTGACTGTGCTGCCTGGAGCTTCTAGGTTGTGATCAGGTAAGTAGAAGCTTTGGATGCATATTGATCAAGATAATAACATCTAAGTGATTTAAAGAAAGCTGGAAATCCATCCACATTTTATTAGATGATCATCTTTTTTCTTACTTTTTCCACTTGAATGATAAGCAGGATTATCAAAACATTGATTAATAACTATGTAACTATAGGCTGGAATAAATATTGTACAAAAGATATTATTCATAGGCTAAAATGTCAGAGGCAAACAAGATAAAACTCAGGATTATTCCCTGTGGCATAGGAGGTCTTAAGAGTAAAATTAGAACCAAGGCTGACTATACCAGACCACAAACACAATCATTTTTTTAAGTTTGTTTATTTATTTTGAGAGAGAGTAAGAGCACATAGGGGAGGGGCAGAAAGAGAGGGAGAGAGAGAATCCCAAGCAGACTTGTGTCCCAATCCTGACAGGGGCTTGATCCAAATGAACCATGAGATCATGACCTGAGCTGAAATCAAGAGTTGAACACTTAACCAACTGAGACACCCAGGTGCCCCTCTCCAAATTTTACTTGAAGCTGGGACACAGAGGCTGGTTTTAAGAGAACTGTCACATGCATTGGCAGAAAACACACTGACTCCTCTGTCATTGTCACAAAGAATGGAGACAAAGAATTGGAAAATCATAGGTCCAGATCCACCAATACTACAAGTCCTTCCAGGCAGGAGGAACCCAGAGGGTCTCTGGGTTTCAAAACATGAGAATCAATTCCAGGAAAGGTCAACAAAGGCAAAGGACCCAGCAGAATTTACTAGACTATCTAGGGAGATCAGAGAGGATTACACTCTGAAATCTAGAGCAGGGCTTCCCAAATTTTAATGTGTAAAGAATCATCTGGAAACTTGTTAAAAATACAGATTCTGAGTCAGGAAGTTTGGAGCAGAGGCCTGAGGTTTTGTACTTCCTGCAAGCTCCCAGGTGGAACAAACACCACTGGTCCATAGGCTACACTTTAAATAGCAAGCATCTAGGACACAGACCAAAACCTTGGATCTTTGAAAGTAGAACTCCTTTTGAGCCAACACAAAAGAATTTAAAGAAGTAAAGTGAGGTCAACAGTAAATAGTCTCCAAATTAATCAAAAAGAGGCAGCTCCATGGTCAGAATTAAGCTGGGCAAAACGTAGAGGTGTTCAAGAAACTTGTTTTTGAAACTTAAACATACTTTCCTTGTAATTACTGATTTCTGGAGAATTCTCACTCTAGGAATAAAAGCCGCACACTGCTAATTCCCAGTTAGAAGTATCTGAGCATCTGAGCTTGAGAGATGATTGTGACGATAGAATATGGCTTCCGAGTCACTTCCACCAGAGCAGCATAGGAAAGGGGACGCTGGCCATCTCTGGGCAAGAGGAGGAGTGCACTGCTTAGGGACTGGGTTTGACCATGATAAGAGAGGTACCAGGTGTGGACCTCGGTGAGGGGTGCTGACAGCAGAAACCTGTGACCATGCATGTGTCCTTCTAGGAGAGGATCGCCAGGAGCCACGGTACCCAGTGCGGATTCTGCACCCCTGGGATGGTGATGTCCATGTACACACTGCTTAGGAACCACCTACAGCCTTCAGAGGAGCAGCTCATGGAAGCCCTGGGGGGTAGGTCTGACATGGAAAAAACCCACCACCTGCCTGAGGCCAGGTGGGAAACATGCCCCAGGCTCTTCCAGCCCTCTCACAAGTCATCCCAGCCCTGCTCAGGGAACCCCCTGGTTGTTTCTAAAGTAGCTACAACTCACCCAGGAGCAGGGAAGAATGGCAGAGCACTTGTTGGAGAGGCCTGCATGGAACATACTGTGTGTGGATCACACACCCGTATTGACACCTCAGTTCTCTTTCCAGTGACTTATTTGTCTGCCTTCATTAGGGCTGTCAAAACAAAGTACCACCAACTAGGTGCATTAAAACAACAGGAATTTATTCTTTCAAAGTTCTAGAGGCTACAAGTCTGAAAACAAGGTGTCAGCAGGATTGTGCTCCCTCTGAAAGCTCTAGGGGAAGGTTCTTCCTTGCCTCTTCTTTGCTTCTGGTGTTTGACAGCTATCCTGGTATTCCTTGACTTACAGATGCATCACAGTCTAGTCCCTGCCTCTGTCTTCTCATGGCCTTCTCCCCTGTGTGTCTGTGTCCAAATTTTCTTTTATAATGACCCCTGTCACTAGATTAGGACCCATCCTTTTTTTTTATATATATATGAAATTTATTGTCAGATTGGTTTCCATACAACACCCAGTGCTTATCCCAACAGGTGCCCTCCTCAATGCCCATCACCCACTTTCCCCTCCCTCCCACCCCCCATCAACCCTCATTTTATTCTCAGTTTTTAAGAGTCTCATGGTTTGCCTCCTTCCCTCTCTGTAACTTTTTCCCTCTCCGCCTCCCCCATGGTCTTCTGTTAAGTTTCTCAGGATCCACTAAGAGCGAAAACATATGGTATCTGTCTTTCTCTGTATGACTTATTTCACTTAGCATAACACTCTCCAGTTCCATCCATGTTGCTACAAATGGCCAGATTTCATTCTTTCTCATTGCCAAGCAGTATTCCATTGTATATATAAACCACAATTTCTTTATCCATTCATCAGTTGATGGACATTTAGGCTCTTTCCATAAATTGGCTCTATGCATCAGCACTCCTGTATCACTTGGGTAAATTCCTAGCAGTGCTATTGCTAAGTCATAGGGTAGATCTATTTTAAATTTTTTGAGGAACCTCCACACTGTTTTCCAGAGCGGCTGCACCAGTTTGCATTCCCACCAACAGTGCAAGAGGGTTCCCGTTTCTCCACATCCTTTCCAGCATCTATAGTCTCCTGATTTGTTCATTTTAGCCACTCTGACTGGCATGAGGTGGTATCTGAGTGTGGTTTTGATTTGTATTTCCCTGATGAGGAGTGACGTTGAACATCTTTTCATGTGCCTGTTGGCCATCTGGATGTCTTCTTTAGAGAAGTGTCTATTCATGTTTTGTGCCCAATTCTTCACTGGATTATTTGTTTTTGGGGTGTGGAGTTTGGTGAGTTCTTTATAGATTTTGGATACTAGCCCTTTGTCCGATATGTCATTTGCAAATATCTTTTCCCATTCCGTTGGTTGCCTTTTAGTTTTGTTGATTGTTTCCTTTGCAATGCAGAAGTTTTTTATCTTGATGCCATCCCAATAGTTCATTTTTGCTTTTAAATCCCTTGCCTTTGGAGATGTGTCAAGTAAGAAATTTCTGCAGCTGAGGTCAGAGAGGTTTTTTCCTGCTTTTTCCTCTAGGGTTTTGATGTTTTCCTGTCTCACATTCAGATCCTTCATCCATTTTGAGTTTATTTTTGTGAATGGTGCAAGAAAGTGGTCTAGTTTCATTCTTCTGCATGTTGCTGTCTAGTTCTCCCAGCACTATTTGTTGAAGAGACTGTCTTTTTTCCATTGAATATTCTTTCCTGCTTTGTCAAAGATTAGTTAGCCATACTTTTGTGGGTCCAATTCTGGAGTCTCTATTCCATTCCATTGGTCTATATGTCTGTTTTTGTGCCAATACCATGCTGTCTTGATGATTACAGCTTTGTAGTAGAGGCTAAAGTCTGGGATTGTGATGCCTCATGCTTTGGTCTTCTTCAATATTACTTTGGCTATTCGGAGTCTTTTGTGGTTCCATACAAATTTTAGGAGTGCTTGTTCTAGCTTCAAGAAGAATGTTGGTGCAATTTTGATTGGGATTGCAATGAATGTGTAGATTGCTTTGGGTAGTATTGACATTTTAACAATATTTATTCTTCCAATCCATGAGTACAGAATATTTTTCTGTTTCTTTGTATCTTCTTCAATTTCCTTCATAAGCTTGCTATAGTTTTCAGCATACAGGTCTTTTACATCTTTGGTTAGGTTTATTCCTAGGTATATTTTATGATTCTTGGTGCAATTGTGAATGGGATCAGTTTCTTTATTTGTCTTTCTGTTGCTTTGTTATTAGTGTATAAGAATGCAACTGATTTCTGTACATTAATTTTGTATCCTGTGACTTTGCTGAATTCATGTATCAGTTCTAGCAGACTTTTGGTGGAGTCTATTGGGTTTTCCATGTGTAATGTAATGTCATCTGCAAAAAGTGAAAGCTTGACTTCATCTTTACCAATTTTGATGGGCTAGAGCGCATCCTAATCCAGTATGACCTCAATTTAACTTGAGTATATCTGCAGAGGTCCTATTTCCAAATAAGGTCACATTCACATGTTCCAGATGTTAGAACTTCAACATATCTTTTTGGGGGAACACATTTCAACCCATAATAGAGCCCTTCACATATTGAAAGGATGCTTTAGAATTTGCAATGCATTTAAGTTACTAAAGAAAAGTACATATTGATCAAGAAGCATCATTTTCAGGTGTCAACAATTCCCTAAACAAGTCATCTGTTAAATGTATAGATTCTTAGATTGATACCTGAAGGGGGAGCACAGACATACTCCCTAATCTGCCATTTGCTGGCAGTTGCTTCCTTTACTCTTCCTTTACTCTTTTTGTCCCATTATAGAAAATCATATAGTACATTAGAAATGGCCTATATTTTCTTGTTTTAGGATCCCCTGTATCTTACACAGATACATGTTGAATGAATGAATAAACTAATAGATGGATGCAAGTGAGCTCACCAGACAGACGATCATCTTTAGGGCAGAGAATAAAACTAGAATTGAAGTAGTGGGAAGGTTCATATTCTAAGAAGAGAAAAAGGATTGAATAGTCTGGCAGATATTTAAACACTCTAAAAAAAAAACAACCCTAAGTCAGTTTTAACTTTCAAATGAAACTAGTTAAAATAAAGCCTACTGATAAGCATGCTTCTTCTCTGATTAGGTAATCTATGCCGCTGTACTGGGTATCGGCCAATTCTCGCAAGTGGAAGGACCTTCTGTGTGGTGAGTAGGTGACATCCTACAGAGCAAGAATGACAGGGAGAGCTGGTCAAGCCTGGGAATACAGGGGTTGAGTTGTTTAGATCATCTAAACAGACTATAAGGGAGACTAAGTGAGTTTGTCCCAACTGACTCACAAGAATTTTAGCTATTTGTTAAGGACAGGGTGAAAGTTATACCACATTTGATGTTCCACAACCCACCACCGAGGGAGGTCAGGTGATCTAGCCAGGCATCCAGATATCTTCCACGAATAGTTAAACAAGGCATCAGGCAGGACATGTAGGAGGGCTCCAGCAAACCCAAAGAGACAAGCAAAGGTATGAAATTTGCTTTGGGGAGACAAGGTTAGTTCCAAGAGTCCAGACTGGCTAGGAAAGTGTGAGCAAGTAAAGAAGCCGAATATGTAGAGTAGAATCCAAAATTCACCTCAAGTACAAGAGCACAGGAAGTTTCCTTTACAAAAGATACTTCACTGAGTATCAAGATCAAATAAGAAATCATGGGCAAAGCATGTAGCAAAGTCATAGGGGACACTTAATTGCTACTGTTATTGAGGATGCTGTTGAGGCAGGATGGAATTGGGCAGTTCTGCCCTTATACCCAAGCAAGAGGGATTCCACATTTGGGAGGGCCCCTTGCTGGTCCTCCTCCAGCCATTCTCAGGAAGCAATGGAGCTAAGGTGACTTGTTCAGTTGGACCCTTCACCCTTTTCTAGACCATGCTCCAGATACGGTCTCAACCCCATTCCTCGGCCTGACACCAGTCTCTTCCTGAACCCATCTTCCTAGAGCAGATCATAACAGCCAGCACATACACCCCTAGGTCAAAGGGTAGCCAACAACTGGTTGTTTCTGGAGGGTGTGGACAGAGCTGGGGCATTCAGGCCAGGATGCTCACACAGGTGTTTGAGTCCCCTCAGTACAGAAGGGTGGGAAGAGGAGGGCAGTAGGCCAAGGCCAGAGTGTCCATTTATACTCTTGCACTAGATCCACAAATAGTAGGGGTGGGCCTAGAAGTGGACCAGCAGGCTTGTCCCTCTTCCCAGAGCCAGGCAGGTCCATATGTGCATGTCCCAGACTTTTTTATTTCTTTAATTTAATTTATTTTTTTAATTTACATCCAAGTTAGTAAACATGTCCCAGACTTATAATGCCACATGGGGGAGCCAAAGCTGAAGAGCTGAGAAATAAATGAATGCTTATAAACCCATCAAACTGCTGGTGTAAGTGAAACACTTGTGAAATATGAATAAAGGAAGTTAAAGGAAACTGCTCTCCCTCTGGAGTATGGATGTTATTCGCTTTCCCAGGCATAGACTCTGGGGATAAAGGCAAAAATGTGGTTGGACACCCACCCTGTAGCCAAGTGGCTACAGGGTGTTTAATGGGTGAAAGAAACTGGGCCCCAGTGGGAATACCCAAGACTCCTCTCTACCAGGCCAAGAGAAGACTGACTATTTCTGTTGTCATTGATTCATAGCCCATCGTGGACACTCTCAGAGCTCTAACTAAGAGAGGAAGCTCTGGTCACTGGGCCCAGCTGGTTTTGCTTCTTAGACAGAGTTAGGAAGATGGTGGCAGCCTGAGGCATTTGGGGGAGAGAACTGGGATATCTGGAAGAAAGTATTTTCCTAGATACTGAGGAAAAATTATTTAAGGTAGAAGACACAAGAGGTAAGTTTGGAGGAAATGGGAAATGAAGGAACCAGTAAATGGAAACCTGCTTTAAAGTAAAGTTAGCAATTGTCCATTCATTCCCAGTCAGTCCCATGCAGATCCCAAAGGTATGGAAGACCTAATTCCAAAATAGTTTTTTTTTCATATTTTTTTCTTTTCTTTTTCTTTTGTTTTAAAGGTCCTTATATAAATGATAACACTCAGTATTGTTGAATCGTATATATACTAGAGAATGGATAAATCATCATTGCCCTAAAAGGCATCATATCAATTAATTCTACTACTAGGAATTCACCTATAAAAAAAATTCAGAGATGTATACATAGCTGTCCATGTAATGAACAGAAATGTTCATTATGTTATTTACAGTTATACAATGTAGGAAAAAATCTAAGTGTATAACACTTTGCTGTATAATGATACAGCAAAAGATTCACAACATAAATGAATAAATAAACATATAAATGGGGGCGCCTGGGTGGCTTAGTCAGTTGAGCATCTGATTCTTGATTTCAGCTCAGGTCATGATCCCAGGGTTGTGGCATCAAGCCCCAAGTTAGGCTCCGCACTGAACATAGCGCCTGCTTAAGATCCTCTCTCTCCCTCCCTCTGCCCCTCCCCCTGCCTCAAATTAAAAAAAAAAAAAATAATAATAATAATAATAATAATAAAAAGTTTTTCATCTCAAGGCATTTCACTGTCCTAGGAGTCAGCTGGCTGTCAAAAGAAAAGAACAGGAAAATGCTGCTTGGATCTGGGAGGAAATGATTCTTCCTCACTCAGCAGGGAAAGTGACGTGAGTCTCTGTTTGTTGTGTCCTCTCTGGGAGTATTGCTAAATATTGGCCTAGTGTTACTGTGCTTGTGAGTTTTGATGATCATTCTCTGCATCACTTTCAAATCTCCAAAGCACATGCACTAATCAATCACTTTTCATTTGGGAACCCAGTAATGAGGTGATTGAAAATCAGGCTCTGATTTTGCCCTTCAGTCTCTGAAAGAATCAAACAATAAAACATAAACCTACTCAGACAAGAGCAAACAGACCTGCCCCAACTATGATGAGTCCCATCCTTGGGTGGAAAAGGGTTTTTGTGACTGACCCGACTCAGGCAGAGCTGTCCTCTATCACTATGTCCCCCTTTGTAGAGAGAGGGCACTGCAACCTCAGCAGGAGAGCCTGTCCCAAGTCACATGGTGAGTTCATGATTAGCACAGCTGGGAAGTCCAGCCTGAAACACTGCAGTCTCTGGCTTTGCTCTCTGAGAGATACTAGTTTTCAGAAGACCCTGCTAAGTTCTTACAGGAATTACTTACAGAAGTTAGAATAAGGATAAAATAGAGTCTGCTCCCTGTAGACAAGGAAATATGAGAGAACAGAGTTATCCTTAGATGAAACTGAGCCCATCATCCCCCTGCTGTACCTATTTCTATCCTGCACACCTACCTAGTTCCCATTCTTGACCTCCCACTGCCACCTCATTTTGGTCTGAAGAAGGTGTGCAATGGAATAGAGGGTTTTTGCCAAAGAAGGCCGGCTGTACCCCCCACAACCACTTCACAGAGGACCAGTGCACCTCAGAGGGATCAATACATTTTAAAGTCTGATTCTCGATTTTGTGGCCCAGGAAGTCAATCTGGGCAATGATTGGGCTCTGGGGACCACCTGATTTACTTTAACCAAACTCGAAGAACATGATATTTAAACTGGAGTGTGCCCTAATATACATTTACAGAAACGCAATCCTAAAATGGATCTTATGGTCACTGAGCTGCATGTTTTTTCCTTTTGGGAAAACACACACAGAAAGCACATTATAATGAGGTTGCTTGGTGAGCATGGATGCAGAGCAATTGGATAATCTTAAGGGTAATATCACAGAATACCCCTCTCTTCCACCAGGGTAGACCAGCTGGATGGCAGATGTCTGTCCCATGACTCTCCCTTCTCTTAAATCTATGTTAATATCTTCCATTACTAAGTCCTGGCCTAACACCTGGTTAGAGAAACTTTAATTCCTCAGATCTGATTCATTATGTTTGTTTTACATTTTCATTCTCACACACTATCTTATTTCTAGGTTTTAGAGATGTATCACATTATTGCCCCCTCTTCAGGAATGTTTTCTAGGAATAAGTGTTTCCAAAGCTAAAGCAGATCTCTTCCAGACAACATTAGAGTTTGGGTAACTTTTCACTGTGCTTTAGGTATCCTTATTGGTAAAAATGGAAATGATAGTTTACTTTATTTCTAAAATTGTTGCAAGGACTAAACAAATTATTAAAATACATAAAAGCACTTGGAATGTAACACCCTGTAAATGTTACCTATTATTATTAAAATTAGTGGAGGCAGTGTTTATGCCTAGGCATGTATGTCTAGAGTCATTTTTATTTAAACTTCAGGACTTCTCAGAACCTTTAGCATTTTGAATCCTGACTTGACAGGTGACAGAACAATGTCTGGGGCACAGTGGAGATGAGGTCCCAAACTTATTAACCTCTGATAGTTTCTTACAGATTGCCTTGGTGTTTCACAGGGTACTCTTTAAACTACTTCAGAGAATATTCTTTGCCTTAGTATCATATCAGTGGTAGAGTATTTCTCTTACAACAAGATTTTATTTAAAACATTTATTTGGTTTGGGGCACCTGGCCGGCTCAGTTGGTATAGCATGCAACTCTTGATCTCAGGGTTGTGAGTTCAAACTCCACGTTGAGTGTAGAGATTTAAAAATAAAAATCTTTTTTTTAAATGTTTATTTTTGAGAGAGAGAGAGACAGAACATGAGCAGGGGAGGGGCAGAGAGAGAGATGGAGACACAGAATCCGAAGCAGGCTCCAGGCTCCAAGCTCTCAACAGAGTCCAATGCAGGGCTTGAACCCACAAACCACGAGATCATGACCTGAGCTGAAGTCCGATGCTCAACCAACTGAGCCACCCAGGTGCCCCTAAAAATAAAAATCTTTTTAAAAAAACCACTTTTATTTGGTTTGAACTATTTCCCATTACTCCTGCATTAGGAGAGTAGGAAAGTTATTACTATGTTCATTTTGCCTAATTATTGTAAAGAATTACAACACTGTTTCCAGTTTAGCTGTGCTGACAAGGCCATCTTCTGCCCTTTATACAGATTTGCACAGACTTATTTGTGGAAGAGGAGTTCCAGCCCTTGGACCCTACCCAGGAGCTCATATTTCCCCCAGAACTGTTGGTAAGATGAGTTGAGTGCTTTGTGCGTTTGTATAAATGTCACTGGTTATAAACTCAGTTTTATAAAACCACCCTTTCCTTCCTATGAAGTTGTCAAACTGTGGAAATATTTGATCACATCAAGAAGCCTGACCTCACCCAGCTCACCAACCCTCCCTAGCTAATGCCCTTGACACGCTCACTGAAGCCTCAGCAAAGGCTCTTTTTTTTTTTTTTTTTAATGATTCCATCATTATTGTCATCGTTGTCATCTGCAATGTCCTTGTTGACTCTTCCAAGCCATCCAGCTTTGCTCAGCTTCTAACTTGGTCTTCCAGCCACTCCAGTACATTGAATCCAAGGAGCACTTCCAGCCCTCCCTATGCCTTACCTTTCCTTCTATCAGCATCTCTCTTTCCTCTCTGGCATCCAGTGGTCCCATTCTATAAAATACTTATTTCTGAAGGGACTCTGAAAGAGGTGTCCATTCATTCATTCATTCATTCATTCAACAAACTTCAATCATCCAGCAACATGCCAGGTACTGTTGTAGGTACTGAATCGACAGACAGCAAGGAATAAAACTAACACAAAAAGCTACCTTCAAGCAGTTGTAATCTGGTAGGAGAGGCAGATAATAAGCAAGATAATAGAAAGAGATACAGTGTGTTAGCCAGTGAGAAGGGTTAAGAAGGAAAAAGATAAAGCAGAAAAGGGGGATAGGATACGGTCCAGAGAAGATTTCTCTGAAAAAGTTTCAAAACTTTGAAAAAAGTTCTAACGGAAGTGAGGGAGCAGCCTTAGTGACATGTGGGGGAAAAGCAGTCTGGGCAGTGCAGACACTAAGTGAAAGGTGCCAAGTTTAGGAGAACGCCTGCTACAATCAAGGGAGAGAGCAGGGTCCAGCCTGGCTGAAGCACAGTGAATGAGATCAGAAAGGCACTGGGAAGCAGATCATGAGGACTTAGGCTACTTGGCTTTTACCCTATGAGAAATGAGAAATGATTAGGGAGGTTGGACAGGGGAGGGGCAAGTTCCTATTAATGTAATGGGATCTGGGATCGTTCTGGCTGCTGGGATGGGAATAGCCTGCTGAGAAGCACAGGAAGTAGCAGTAAGTGGGGGAGGGATGGAGGGAGAAAAAGAGAATCCCAAGCCAACTCCACGCTCAGCACAGAGCCCAATGGAGGGCCCCATCCCACAACTGTGAGATCACAACCTGAGCCAACATCAAAGTGCCCCTCAGAAAAACAAAATAAAAAAGGACAAGATAAATGATAACAAAAAACAAAAAACAAAAAACCTCAGGGCCTGTGGGCAGTTCAGTCAGTTAAGCATCAGACTCTTGATTTAGGCTCAGGTCATGGTCCCAGGGTCATGAGATATCAAGCCCCGTGCCAGGCTCTGGGCTGACAACTCGAGCTTAGTCAAAGTGCTAATGCTATCCTGAGAGATGGAGGCCTGCATGTAGGTGGTGAGAAGAGAGTCAGTTCTGGATATAGCTTGAAGGAGAGCCAATGAGATTTGCTGCTGACTGTGATATGGTGTGTGGGAGAGAGACAGACTGTCTCTGGGGAGAAACTGACTCTGACACTTTGGGCAGCTGGAAAGGTGAGTGGCCATTTACAGAGAAGGGGAACAGCTCAGGAAGAATAGGACATTTTTTTTGGTGGGGTTCCTTTTTGGGAGCTTCAAAAAGAAGGGAATATGAGGAGCTCATTTTGGGATATGTTAAATCTGAGATGCCTATTAGACATCTGAGAGGAGACATCAAGTTCTCATTCAGATATATGAGTTTGGATTTCAGAGTAAGAGTCCGGGCTGAAAATACTAATTTAGGAGCATTAGTATAATTATGATTTTTAAGGCCATGATACTAAATTATGTTCAATTAATCTATACTGAATTGTCATTGACAGGTGCCAGCTTATATTGTCACCTGCCTACAAAGAGCTATATATCAAAAGTCTCGGGGCGCCTGGGTGGCTCGGTCGGTTAAGCGTCCGACTTCGGCTCAGGTCATGATCTCGCGGTCCGTGAGTTCGAGCCCCGCATCGGGCTCTGTGCTGACAGCTCAGAGCCTGGAGCCTGTTCCAGATTCTGTGTCTCCCTCTCTCTGACCCTTCCCCGTTCATGCTCTGTCTCTCTCTGTCTCAAAAATAAATAAACGTTAAAAAAAAAAAAAGTCTCAAGTTAAAGGAGTAAATATCTATTTATGGAAGTTCAGGCATTAGTCAGTGGGTGTAGTGAGTATCTTCTTAGTCAAGTGGACTTCAGGACTCTTGAAATCTCTCTGGAGGAATATACCTCCACTTGGATCTCACATAAGCCAGGATGGCAGGTGTGTGCATGTACATCCACATTTTCATTTGTACCTAGAGAATGGCAAAGAACCCAGAAAAACAAACCCTGACCTTCCATGGAGAGAGGGTTACCTGGATCTCCCCTGGCACCCTCAAGGATCTCCTGGAGCTGAAAGCAAAACATCCTGAGGCCCCTCTCATCTTGGGCAACACTTCACTGGGTGAGTGATTACAGCATTTCTCCTCCCACCGCCAAGCTGGTCCTCCTGTCCCCTACTTTGCTCTCAGTCTATAAAAACTACTTTTTAAGGATAAAAGCCTCAACCTTTATAATAAAAATAATATAATAGTATATTATAAAACATATATAATATACCATTGTATATCATATGATATGATTATCTAATTATATAATTTTGTACCCTGGGAGTATGCAGCATGACCCCCTGAGGTATGGGGAAAAAATATTAGAGGGTATTTTGGGTTTTTTGTTTTTGTTTTTGTTTTGGGAGAGAGAGAGAGAGAGAGAGAGAGAGAGAGAGAGAGAGTGCATGAGCCAGGGAGAGGGGCAGAGGAAGAGAGGGAGAATCTTAAGCAGGCTCCATGCTTAGTGTGGAGCCCAATGTGGGGCTCCATCCCATGACCCTGGGATCATGACCCCAGGTGAAATCAAGAGTCAGACACAATTGACTGAGCCACCCAGGCACCCTGAGGGTTTTTTTATTTTTTATCATTTAATTTATCTTGTCCTTTTTTATTTTGTTTTTGTTAAATAGTGAGTAGATATAATGGAAGTCTGTAAAATATGCATGGGTACATTAACAGTGCACACCCAGTTACCAGCTACACCCAGTTTAAGAATGAGCACTTTACCAAGAACTTTGAAGACCCGGGAGCCCTCCCAAACCACATCCCCTTCCCTTCCCTTCCTCTCAGAAGCACTCATTAGTCTGAATGTGGTAGTGGTCAGTCACTTTCTTGTATTTACAATTTTACCACATATATTTGAGCCTTTAAGCAATATGTCATTTACCTTAGCATATTTTTGAACTTCACATAGAGTGACATAGTGTTATTCTTCAATATGCTTTGTTTGTTCAACATTCCTGACCTGAGATACACTCATAGTGTTGCAGGTAACTGTTAGACTCCATTGTGTAACTACATACAATTTGCTCCTCCATTCCACTATTGAAGGACATGGAGCAATTTCCAAGTTTTGCCTATTATTAATATTCTTTTTTTATTATTGTTTTTTATTTTAATTCTAGTATGGTCAATATACAGTGTTATATTAGTTTCAGGTGTGCAATATAGTGATTCAGCAATTCTATACATTATTCAGTGCTCATCATGAGAAGTGTACTCTTTAATCCCTTTCACTTATTTCACCTCCCCCCACCCCCTCAGCCACCTCCCCTCTGGTAACCATCAGTTTGTTCTCTATAGTTAAGAGTCTGTTTCTTGGTTTGTCTCTCTTTTTCCTTTGCTCATTTGTTGTTTTTTTTCTTAAATTCCACATATGAATGAAATCTTATGGTATTTGTCTTTCTCTGACAAACTTATTTTGCTTAGTATAATGCTGTCTAGCTACCTCCATGTCATTGAAAATGGCAAGATTTCATTCTTTTTGATAGCTGAGTAATATTCCAGAGAGAGAGAGAGAGAGAGAGAGAGAGAGAGAGAGAGTGTGTGTGTGTGTGTGCACGTGTGTGCATCTCTGTGTGTGTGTCTGTGTGTCACGTCTTCTTTATCCATTCATCAATCGGTGGACACTTGGGCCGTTTCTGTAATTTGGCTATTGTAGATAATGCTGCAATAAACATAGGGGTGCATGTATCCCTTTGAATTAGTGTATTTGGGAGGTAAATTTCCAGTGGTGTGATTCCTGGATCATAGGAAAATTCTATTTTTAACTTTTTGAGGATGCTGCATACTGTTTTCTACAGTGGCTGCACCAGTTTTCATTCCCATCAGCAGTGCACAAGGGTTCCTTTTTCTACACATCCTCACCAATACTTGATATTTCTTGTGTTGTTAATTTTAGCCATGCTGACAGGTGTGAGGTGGTATCTTGCTGTAGTTTTAATTTACATTTCCTTGATGATGAATTATGCTGAACATCTTTTTGTGTGTCTGTTGGCCATCTATGTGTCTTATTTGGAGAAATGTCTGTTCATGTCTTCTGCCCACTTTTAATTGGATCATTTGGTTTTTGGCTATACAGTTGCATAAGTTCTTTATTTTGGATACTAACAATTTATTGGATATGTCATTTGCAAATATCTTCTCCCATTCAGTAGGTTGCCTTTTAGTTTTCTTGATTGTTTCTTTTGCTGTGAAGAAGGCTTTATTTTGATGTAGTCCCAATAGCTTATTTTGGCTTTTATTTCCCTTGCCTCATGAGACATCTAGAAAAATGTTGCTACAGTCAATGTCAGAGACATTACTGCTTGTGCCCTCTTCAAGGATTTTATGGTTTCAGGTCTCACATTTAGGTCTTTAATCCATATTGAGTTTGGTTTTGTGTATGGTATAAGAAAGTGGTCCAATTTCATTCTTTTGCATGTAGCTGTCCAGTTTTTCCAACACCGTTTGCTGAAGAAACTGTCTTTTTCCCATTGGATATTCTTTCCTCCTTTGTTGAAGATTAATTGACTAAACACTTGTGGGTTTATTTCTGGTTTTCTATTCTGTTCCATTGACCTATATGTCTATTTTTATGCCGGTACCATATTGTTTTGATTATTACAGTTTTGTAATATAACTTGGAGTCTAGAATTGTGATACCTCCAGATTTGTTTTTCTTCATGAAAATTGTTTTGGCTATTTTTGGGTCTTTGGTGGTTCCATACAAATTTTAGGATTGTTTGTTCCAGTTCTGTGAAAAATGGTGTTGGTATTTTGGTTTTTGGCTATTGAGTTGTATAAGTTCTTTATTTTAGATACTAACACTTTTGATAGAGATTGCATTCAATCTGTAGATTGCTTTGGGTAATGTAGAGATTTTAGCAATATTTGTTCTTCCAACCCATGAACATGGAATATCTTTCCATTTTTCTATGTTATCTTGAATTTCTTTCATTAAAATTTTATAGTTTTCAAAGTACAGGTCTTTCATCTCTTTGGTTAAGTTTATTCCTAGATATTTTATTGTTTTCGATGCAATTGTAAATGGGATTGTTTTCTTAATTTCACTTTCTGCTGCTTCATTATTAGTACATAGGAATGCAACAGATTTCTGTACATTGATTTTATATACTACTTTACTGAATTCATTTATCCATTCTATGATTTGGGGGTGGGGATTAGTTTTTAGGATTTCCTGTATATAGTATAACATCATCTGCAAATAATGAAAGCTTTACTCCTTCCTTACTAATTTGGATGCCTTTTATTTCTTTTTGTTGTCTAATTGCTATGGTTATGACTTCCAGTACTATGTTAAATAAAAGAGGTAAAAGTGGACATCCCTGTCTTATTCCTGACCTTAGGGAAAAGTTTTCAGTTTTTCTCCATTGAGTATGATATTAGCTGTGGGTTTTTCATATAAAGCCTTTATTATATTGTGGTATGTTCCCTCCAACCCTACTTTGTCAAGAATTTTTATTATGAATGGATGTTGTACTTTGTCAAATGTTTTTTCTGCATCTATTGAAATGATCCTATGGTTTTTATTTTTTCTCTTATTGATGTGATGTATCAGGTTAATTGATTTGCAAATATTGAATCACCTTGCATCCCAGGAATAAATCCCACTTGATTGTGGTGAATTATTTTTTTAATGTACTATTGGATTCAGTTTGCTAGTATGTTGTTGAGGATTATTGCGTCTATGTTCATCAGCGATATTGGCCTGTAGTTCTTTTTCTCAGTAGTGTCTTTATCTGGTTTGCTATCAGGGTGATACTGGCCTCACAGAACGAATTTGGAAGTTTTCCTTCTTCTTCTATTTTTTAGAATAGTTTGAGAAGAATAGGTATTAAATGTTTGGTAGGGATGCCTGGGTGGTTCAGTCAGTTGAGCATCTGACTCTTGATTTCAGCTCAAGTCATGATCCCAGAATGATAGGATCAAGCCCTGCATCAGGCTCTGTGCTGAGCACGAAACCTGCTTAAAATTCTCTCCCTCTGTCCCTCTCCCCTGCTCATGGATTCTCTCTCTCTCTCTCTCTCTCTCTCTTTCTTTAAAAAGAAAAAAAAACTAACTTAAAAATTTTTTTGGTAGAATTCACCCATAAGGCCATCTGGCCCTAGACTTTTGTTTATTGGGAGTTTTTTTTATCACTGATTCAATTTCATTGCTGATAATCAGTGTGTTCAAATTTTCAATTTCTTCCTGCTTCAGTTTTAGTAGATTATATGTTTCTTATGGTGAATATTCATATATGTTATATGTTTCTTATGATGAATATTCTTATATATGTCTCCTGGTGTCAATGTGCAAAAGCTTTCTAAGAACCTCCCATCCATTTTATTTTCTGGTTTTATAAACATATAATGAATGTATAAATAAGTAAATACATGTACTGGGAGAACATCCCTATAAATTTACTTTGCAGGAAATATGGCCATTGCTTTCATATTTATACACATTTATTACCAATTAAAAAATGGTATCTGAATATTTTTATGAGAAACTTTCAGTACCAAAAAAAAAAAAGGCATATTCTCTTTCCTAAATCTGTCTAATACATATATATTTATTTATTTACTTTTCAGGACCTGCAATGAAATCTCAAGGACGTGTTCACCCAATTCTCCTCTCTCCTGCTAGGATTTCTGAGCTCAGTATGGTATTTAAAACAAGTGATGGTGAGTTCCTGATGTTCTTAGTAAAGCATTAGTGAACCAATCCCTGCACTAAACTTACACTTACCAAGTAGTCTGAAACCTCCTCATACATTTGTCTTGTCTGGCCTATTTCTAGCTCTTCATCATTTTTCTGATGTGATATAATATCCCTTCCATAAAACCTTGCCATCGAAAGCTTTGCACAGAATATGAGGTATTCAGATGATATTATTCAAGACCTTCTAGTCACATGCAGGATTCTTGCCTATAAAATGTTATGTGACCAAAAGACAATAAATTTGCAGTGTAATTTTGATGGGAAGACAGTGAGAGAACTAGTGTCATCCATCGGTTGAACAGTCAGTTCCTAGGAGGGAGGATGTTTGCAGGAGAAAGTGGGAGAAATATCATCAGGCACTCAAATGCTACTTGTTTCATATGGACAATGGCAAGAGGTAAAATGAGACAAAGACCTGCCCAGGTAAACACCTCTAGTCACTTACAACATCCTTCAGGGCCCACTACCTGCCAATACTACTACATCAGGCAAGGTGGTACTCACAAAGTAGTAAGAAAGCATGCAGGACTTTGCCTTCTTTTACAAGGAACCTTATTTCACTCCTCTCCTCATCCCCCAGACCTCCTAGCATGTAAGTACATGCATATAAGTGCTCAATTCAATGACTGACAAATGAAGAGTGGGAAAAAAATGAATGAATGGGTGGGCCAGGAACTTGAGTTTGGGATGCAGTGGTAGTAATGACTTTCTTAACTTAGACAACAAGGAGTTAGAACTGAAAGTTTGAGTCAAGACTTACTGGCCATTGTGTGCTTGTGGGCATCACTGGTAAGCCGGACAGGGGACCTACCTTGGGTGTATCACTGCCATCCAGGAGTCCCGCCTTCCTGGCTTCTAACCATCATCAGCCAAACTTAGACTGTGCTGCAGACCAGCAAGCATGCCCTTCCCTGACCTCACCCCACCCGTTTGCAAGGGGAGGGACCCTTCCTGGTTTTGCCTAGCACTGCAGCCTCACAGCTTCAGGTTTGGGACAGTTCAGGTAGCACACCTAAATGTCACTCAGAAAATGAGGGGAATGTGCTTAGACTCACTCAAAATCTTGGTGAAGGCAGAAGGGAAAGAAGAGGGAGAGCAGCATGGGTGGGTTGGGAGCACAGGTGACCAGTACAAACAGATGGTTAAGACAGGAAAACCCTTCCCTGACCTTCACCCCAGGCATCATTTAACCCACCACTTTCAAACTTCTCTGTCCACAACCCTGTCCTCAAAAAAATCTGAAATAGAGTAAGTAAATGAAAATAAGATGCTCTGTTTGAAGGAAAGGGGAGACTTCTCACCATCCCTCTGTCTCTGGACCCCTGTGTCTATGCCTGAGAGAACCCTTCAGAGCACAATTCATATCCCTCAGTGTAACCGGAGTCCCTCATCTCAGGAATTCCTCATGAGGAAGCCAAGATGCAAAAGGAAAGTAAACTCGCCCAAGGTCCCTGAACTGGCTGGTGGCCAGGTCACCAAGCCACATATCTCCCATTTCCAATTCAGAACGCTTTCCATTAGCACCCTTCCTCATCCTCCAGGCCCACCCCAGGGCCTGTCCAATTGGTTGTTCAAATGGACTGCTCAGTTTGGATCTGCAAACAAAGTAGAACCAGATTCTGAAATCTGAGGAAACAGTATGCCTTCCTCAAGCCCTCTTAAAATTAAAGTGTGAGTACCCTCTAGTGGCAGAATGTTCCTTCAGGAATATTTCTCTGGATTCTTGAACTTTTCCTAAGGCCCAGAAGAATGCAGGACACTGGTGAGGGAGGGGTACATTGGAACCAGGTGTGTGTGTGTGTGTTCCCCCCTCCCAGAACCCCCTCCCACAGGAGTTAAATCTCTGTGACAGCTTATGTTTGTTTAAATTTTGCATGCTAATCCATATCACATACATGTTTGACTTAGTGTACATTTTTTTCCCTCAAAATCTTTAGTATATTAAATGCTCTAGAAAATCCCTGCATCTTTATCCCATAGGCCCATGAACTCTGAAAAGCATGAAGTTAAAACAAAACCCACATTCTCAGAATCAAAGTTAAAGCTCTTTCCAACTACTGGAATATAAGCTAGGTGTTATGACCAAAGATATAGTAAAATACTAATAGTACAGTAAATACAATTTTCTCAGTGCAGCTATGCCATGGCTCGCCCAAAGCCAGGGGGTAATGTGAGCAGTGGAATCAGAGCAGAGCAGACAGCTAGACTTTTACTCTCCCCTGGGGCTGAACTGCCCTATTTTACCTACATCCAATAAAAGATGGTTGTGCTGGTCTGTATGATGCTTCTGACCTTTAAATAAATAAATAAATAAATAAATAAATAAATAAATAATGTCTTTTTGTTTTTGACTTCTTCCCTACTAATAAGGCTCTAGGTCTATTAGGTAGGAGGAATTGTATGACAAGAATCAAGCTTGGTCTTCTCAGTGCTCCTGTGAGCAAAAGTATGGCCAGGATTTTTGCAGAAGTTAAAGACCAACCTCCAGTGGACCCTGTGGTGAGAGGAAGCAGCAGACCATCGCTGATGGGTCTGGGATGGGCTCCTATGTTGCAGAGTGCCTTTTATGAAACACTGGGCCGCAATAGGGTAAGGACTCTAGGTTGAGACATTCCAGGAAGGAGTAGCAGTTTAGTTACCTTCAGGCAAGATTTGCTTAGTCTAAGGATAATAAAGAACAGAGAGTAGTTTCCCTAATCTATTAGGTTGGCTGTGATTATTGAAGTCACAGGTATGTTATGTGTTATGTGGGTATGTTAGCAAAGGAGGGGGAAGTATTGTGCCAAGTACATTTTTAATATTGATAAAAGATAAAGCTATATGGGAGGGTAAAATATTCTCAAAGATTAATCTACAAGAGAAAACTCAAAGCATAGCCTGTGACATTATGAAAACAGACTAACTGCAATTAGAACCCAGCCCTGTGGGGCGCCTGGGTGGCGCAGTCGGTTAAGCGTCCGACTTCAGCCAGGTCACGATCTCGCGGTCCGTGAGTTCGAGCCCCGCGTCAGGCTCTGGGCTGAGGGCTCGGAGCCTGGAGCCTGTTCCCGATTCTGTGTCTCCCTCTCTCTCTGCCCCTCCCCCGTTCATGCTCTGTCTCTCTCTGTCCCAAAAATAAATAAAAAACGTTGAAAAAAAATTTAAAAAAAAAAAAAAAAAAGAAAAAAAAAAAGAACCCAGCCCTGGAAGTGATGTCCAATCAGACTCTATGTGAGAGCAACTCATTCTACAAACCTGAGGAAGTAAAGGATTAATTTCAGAAGGCCAACTAAGTGATCTCCTGATGACTTGGGTGATTGCTTCACTTCAAAGATTGGTCTGAACTTTTTTCATACCTATTGTGGGGAAACCCCAAAGCTGGTGCTAGTATCCTGTCTATAATCACAAGTATGCCTGCAACACCTGTTAATTTTTAATTACTTCCTTTTTCAGGTGGCACATAGCATTGCCCCAATGATTCTGGATGCTTTCCCATCGCTCCTGCTTTTCTGGCCCCTCCCTGGGGACTCCCAATGTCCTGAGATCCAATAATACCCAAAATAATACTTGGGGAAGCTCTTCCCAGAGGCTATGTTCATTCTGATTACCTGGTACCCCTCCTGTAAAAGATTTTGAGTCTCAAGGCTACCTGTAGAGGTGGAAATCAGCAGTCAAAGCATTATTAATTATAGACAATGATCTGGGCAATTGAAAGACCTTTGCAATTATTTTAATGCCGTCAGATTTATTCCCCTTAATCACAAAACAGCTTTGCATAGCTTCACTGTGGTTAGTTAGGAGGGGGGTCAAGGAAAGCTCTAGTAGAGTCTGCCACCTGCTACTTGTCACTGTCATTCCTTCTCTCTAGCCTCTCTTTCCTTGCATTTGTCCAAAGGAGAGTATAGACCAGCCCAGGACTCCTAATCCTGGCTGCACAGAATTACTGGGGAGACTTTGAAAGAGCCCCATCCAGAGATTCTGATTTAATTGATCTGGGAGTAGAGTATCGGTGCTGTTTTAAGTTCCCAGTGATTCTCTGTACAGCCAGTGTGGAGAGCCAATGTACCAACTGTACACTAAGGCCCAGCACCAGGATTGTAATTCAGTTGCTTCTCCAATGTCACCTAAAAAAACTTTTCTTTTCTAGGACTGACAATAGGTGCTGGCTGCAGTCTGGCCCAAGTGAAGGACATTTTGGCTGAGCAAGTTTCCGAGCTCCCAGAGGAGAAAACTCAGACATACCGAGCCCTCCTAAAGCACCTGAAGAGTCTGGCAGGACAGCAGATCCGGAATATGGCAGTATGTCCTCTGGGCCAATCATTAGGCACACTGCACGTATTTCTTTTCTTTTTTTTTTTTTAAGTTTATTTATTTTGAGAGAGAGAGAGAGGAAGGGCAGAGAGGAGAGAGATAATCCCAAGCAGGCTCTGTGCTCTCAGCGCAGAGCCCGATGTGGGGCTTGAACTCACAAACCACGAGATCATGGCCTGAGCCGAGAACAAGAGTTGGACGTTTAACCAACTGAGCCACCCAGGTGTCCCTACACCTATTTCTTAATCTCACTGAAATGTTGAAATAAGCACTGGCAGAATCATTATGCAAAAAGGTCCCAGCAGATTGAAACAACAGGCACAATAAATAAATGTTTAATATTTAACAAACATTATTAAAAATATATTTAAAAGACGACTCTAAATCAAGTTCAGTAGAATAGCCAAGTGACAATGTAGGTGGGAGAAAAGGAGATCACAGTTTTGCTCATTTCATAATAAGAATGGCAAAGAAACTAATTTAGTTTTAGGCTGTATTAACAGAAGTATAATACCTAAAATAAAGAGGGTAGCTTTCTCTACTCCATACTGTTCTGACCACAGCTAGAGAATAATGTACAGATTTGGGAGGCACACTTTGAAGTCTGGCTGGTTTTGACCTCAGAAGAAAGCAAAAGAGACATAGGTTTTCAAAATATGCATGCTCCCTCTGCTACATACCCCAAATGGTGTGTTAGAGATCCTTGGCATATGAGGAATCAGGGGAAGAGACAGTTCCTTGAAAAAGCTCTTCAAATGATTCCAAAATGTTCTCTCCTCCTGTTAAGAACTCTGACACCTTGCAGCCTGGCAAGGAGATCATGGCAGGAGAGTAAGGGCTTGGAAACCACATCAGAAAGAGGAATGGTGAGGATTGGGACAGTCAGAGAGACCATGAGAGCTGCCTTCAAATATTTTTTTAAGTTTATTCAAAGGCAGAGAGAGAGGGAGAGAGAGAATCCCAAGTAGGCTCCTCTCTGTCAGTATGGAGCCTAATGAAGGGCTCAAACTCAAAAAACCATGAGATCGTGACCTGAGCTGAAATCAAGAGTCTGATGCTTAACTGACTAAGCCACCCAGACCCCCTGCCTTCAAATACTTATAGACTCATGAAGACAGATGTGATTTATTTGATATAACCACAAAGGGTAGAGGTAGAAGTATGACTGATAGGGGAAAGTCCAGGGAGACAGAATTCAGCTCAGTGGAAACAAGAACTTTAAAATCAAGCTGTTGATAGAGAATCAGGGATTCCCTGTCTTCACCCATGTTCCAGCCCAGCCCTCAGCAACCAAGGTGGTCACTGTAGATTCCATCACTATGTGGGGAAGAGAGTATTAGGTTGAATGGCCATTTTCCTCCCAAGTTCTGAGATGTTATAGGCTCAACCAGATCTAAGAAGGGGCAACTGTCTCTCAGATGCCCAGAACCCCAACACACCTGTATGAAGTCTGGCCATTTCAGGGGCAGAGTTAGATGTGGCTGAGGTCCTGTGTACCCAAGGCAGGACGGCATCTTTGTAGCTGATACCACAGCCATCTGTGCTGTGGCCAAGGCTGAGTAGGGGGTGGTTCAGAATGGGCCATGGAGACCCACTGTTTAGGTTGGAATCCCAGTCCTGCCCCTTCCTAGCTGGGACACCGTGGTCAAATTTCATCATTTCTCTGTGCTGAGTATCTTCAGCTGAAAAATGGACACAATGGCATCAGTCTCACTGGGTTAAAAAAAAGTAAGTAAATGTGTGTAAAGAAGTAGAACATACCAAATGCTGTGTGAGTGTTGGTTACTATCAGTTCCTGTCCCATCCAAAGTAGTGGGTGAGAGGTTCCTTCCAGACCGTCTGAATGGAGTCTCTCTACCAAGAGGACCAAGATCCCTTGTGACACTTTCCACTACAAGAGGACCTTAAGCAGGTGCCTGTGGGGCCTAGGATCTGAGGAATAGAATGACCAAGGCAATAACTCTTTCTTTTTAGTCCTTAGGGGGACATGTTATAAGCCGACATTGCTATTCGGATCTGAATCCAATTTTGGTTGTGGGCAATGCTACCCTCAATCTGATATCAGAAGGTAAGCTACCCCAGAACATTCTAGATTGCACCTAAGATTTTTTGTCTTTCTTTTTAAGGAATTGGTATAAGTCAGAGTGCTGATTTCTGGCTCTTAATCCACCATGGGAAGCTCAGGCTCCTAGAGGAAGGCACACTGATACAAGGGAGTGGCTAGTGCTTCCTTCTGGCACCACTGCCCACGTACACACAACATTCACCCCACCATAGCCGTGTGACAGCCAGGGGTGGTGTGCAGAGGCTGAGGTGAAGGCTGTCTGCTGTCTGAGGACTGTTGTCTACTCTCCTTCATTCCTACTTCCCTCAGTTGCTGTGTGAGAAGCCACAAGTCTGGGGAAGACACACAACAAACACCATGGGCCCTCTAGGGACAGAAGGAAGACAATGATGAATTTTACATGCTGGCTGAAAGGATCATTCCCTGGGGCTGCTCCATGCAACACTACCCTTGTCTCCCTGGAAACACTCAGCTCTCTCCCTGCCTCCACTGCTCCAAGAATGCTGACGTACCCCTTTACTGGGCACTAACTATATGCCAGGCTGTATTGGACATCTTATACACAGCATGACTAGTCCAACCAACCACCCAGCTGTCACTTGTAGAGACAGGCACAGGATGGGAACCATCATCTGTATCAGGCTGCCTCTCCAGGGCCTCTGGCTCTACCTCCCATCACTTCTCCTGGTCCTTCACCCACAACCCATCAAATATACACTCCTTCTGTCCCTCCCACTTGGCCAGCCAGTCATTTACCCCTCCTATGGGTGGACCGGACCCAGGCACTAGGGTGCAGGGAAGCAATCACAATCTGCTCCCCACATGAACTTCAAGGGTGTATCCAACCAGGAATTATATCACAGGCAATGTAACCCTCCCAAGGGGTTTATTGGCCATAATACGATCTCATCCCTAACTGGTGGGAAGTGCTGGGAGAGCCTTTGTGCAGAGGAAAAGCTCACACACCCTTACTCAGCTTTGCATGGGGCCCGCCCAGGAGGGAGGAGAGGAAAGGCCTCACCCTGGCCTGGCCTGGCCTGGTCAGCCATTTTCCTGAGTCTTCCCCGCCTGTGGTTGAATGTGACCCCAACCTGACCCCCAAACACCAGAAAAGAAGAAGCCAAGAATCTGGGGCATCTGGATAGCAAGGATAGCCTGGCCTGCATGCAGGGCCTTCTACTACATTAGCAGTAGTGTTCTTCTACTGGGGGTTGGTGGTTACCTTTGGCTTAAGGTCTGTGCTTTTCCAGCTCTGCCAAAGCCACCTCCACCCTGAGTGCAGTGTTTCTCTGGTGCTGGTAGATGAGCTCACTGACCTAGCAGCAGGGCAGGCCAGCAAAGGTCAGCAGGGGCTCCTTCTGGGGTTCTCCTGCTTCCTTCTCAACTACCCCTATGTTCCAATCAGCATCTTGCCTCTTTTGCCACGAACAGAATCCATCTCAGATTCACTGGGCTGTAGTTTGATCTCCTCATGGCACCTGCTGCGGAGCCGCAAACCACTGTTTAAAACCGGAGGGCCCTGCTCTGACCACTAAATTATAACACTGGGCCAAACAGAGGGTTTGTGAATTGCTCACTTTGTTTGAAAGATGTAGGTCTCCAGTTTAGATGCCAACAGCAGCAGCAAGAACAAAAAGAAATGCAATGACTTGAGCTCTGTTAATAGTGGAAATAAACTCTGTCTCCACTTGCCCTTACCTTGATCACAGTAGTGAATGAGTTAGATTTAGTTAACCAGCTTCTGCCTGAAGATGAAATGGTGCAGGCATGACAGGCCTTGGAGGTGGCAGGAGACCCTGTTCACATAGCACGTATGCAGAGACGAGAAAATGTCATACTGGCCCTGCCAGTCCTGTCTGTGCAGGGGAGTGGGGGAGCCCTGGACTGCATCACTCTGTGCAGAGGGAGGTGACCTTTTCCTCCTTGCTGCTGACATTTAAGAGTACAGAATAATCCGGCATTCCTCACTGCAACTGTGCAGAAATGTCATTTTCTTCGACAGAAGGTACACGGCAGATCCCTCTAAATGACCATTTTCTTGCCGGGTTGGCAAGTGCAGACCTTAAGCCAGAGGAAATTTTGGAATCTGTGTACATCCCGCACTCTCAAAAGGTAAGAATTCTGCTGGTTGCTTTTAAGAGTTTGTTTTTCCCTTTTCATGACAGAGAGCAGTCATCTTCAGAAATCTGAAAACAGATGGAAGGAAAATGACTGTCCTGAAAATCTGTTTCCTGTCCACTGTGGACTGGCCTAGCACCAAGGCCCTCAGACACCCTCGGGCAAGCAGCTCTGGGCTGTGATTTGGGGTTGTTGTTTCAGCTGTGGGGTGGGGCCTGCTGAGGGCATGTGGTTGTGCTTCCACACCCCTTTATGTCTACAGATCGACTCTGGGAGGCGGAAATTAAAGCTCTCTGGCTGTGGATGAGCTTCTCTGCCTGACCCACAAAGAGGTGGAAGCTGGAACAGGGTCTCCCCTCTTCCCACTCTAGCTAACCCCAACAGCTCACAGGAACAAGAGGACCTCCAGATGTTTGCTAACACAGGATGTCTGGGATTGATGTGGCCACCCAGCTGGCTTTTGAGTGGGGCCTCTGTCTTCACTCAATGCTCCGTGTCTCTCCCCAAAACCATACCCGAATCCAAGAGGATGGTCTCCCCAGAGAGAGGCAATTCAACACACACACACACACACACACACACACACACACACAATGGTGAAAAGCCAGGAGTTAGCTTAGTTATGTGGGAGGTCTCATGTTAAGTCATGTTTCAGCGTGTATGATCTTCATTTATTTTTCCTTTGGAATGGAAACTTTGAAATGTGTTCTAATCCAAAGTGCATCGGGGAAGGCCCAAGACGGAAAAGCAGGCAGGCACAAACACAGCACCCTTGGTGGACGCACAGATGGAAACACACTTGAGGCACAGGCCTTCGCCATTAACCTCATGTTGCAACATCAGCAGGTCACGGTGCCAAAGACCCCAGTGGGGCAGCCATTACCCTCCCGACTCTCATTCCTGATACAAGATTCCCTAGTGCACTGTCAAAGTTCTATTCAACTCTTTTATGACCTTTGCAAAGTGGAAAAGCAGTCATTTCTACAAACCAAAAATGTAGTGGGTCTCTTTTGCACATCAAGCAAATCACATTTAAAAGCACCTGTGTTGGGGTGCCTGGGTGGCTCAGTTAAAGCTTCCAACTTCAGCTCAGGTCAAGATCTCACAGTTTGTGAGTTCGAGCCCTGCATCAGGCTCTGTGCTGACAGCTCAGAGCCTGGAGCCTGCTTCAGATTCTGTCTCCTTCTCTCTCTGCCCCTCCCCAACCTGTGCTCTGTCTCTCTCTGTCTCTCAAAAATAAATGAATGTTAAAAATGCCTGTGCTGGGAAGGTTCCTGCATCCTCATGAGGACAGAGGCATCTGAAGACTAGAGGCAAGAGCACCTAGAAATAAGAGCACCTGGAAATGATCCAGGTATCCTGGCCTCAGGAAAAGTGCACAGTGATCCCTGTTCCTTAAGGGCATTGGACATTGGGGATGGATTCCATTCTCACTATGAATGAGAAGCCAGCCAACTTGTCCTCTAATTGTGCCAAGTGTCTTTTGTGCCCCGTTAGATGGAGTCTAAGTGATTAATTAGTGGCACCAAGAAGCAGGAACCATGCTCTCACTTTTGACATGTCAAGTAACCCCAAGTGGTTCTTGTGTCCACAGTGGGAATTTGTGTCAGCCTTCCGACAGGCTCAGTGCCAGCAAAATGCCTTGGCTGATGTGAGTGCTGGCATGCGAGTCATTCTCGAAGAAGCCACAGACACCATCAAGGAGCTGAGCCTCTCCTATGGAGGGGTTGGGGAAGCCACAATTGGTGCACATAAATCCTGCCAGCAGCTCATAGGGAGGTAAGCAATGAACCCTGCACCCCAAAGGTGAAACTTGACATCAAAAACAAAGAACAAGTAGAAGTTTGGCTCTGGCAAGGGTTGTTAATGCCCTGGGAAGATGTGAACTCCTATATATAGAATCACTGCTTGTTCTTTCTGCAATTTTGCTAATAAAGCAAACCTCACTTGACTTTGACTAATTAGGGGCTGCTCCTTGGGGGAAGGCCACGACAACAATGACCCATGACTGTGCTCTGCCCCAGTTCTCATGTGCACATCAGCACTACTGCAGACCCACACCAGGCAGGGTCCAAGTGTACCTAGTGCCGCTGCTGTGCAGGGACCTTTTGTTTCTTCCTCAGTAGAGGCCAGTCCGGTTCATAATGGAATTGGCCCTCATGATCTGTTTGTGTAATATCTGGTTCCAGCATGTTCTGGCCCTTGAACATGCTTGGTTCATGTTGCAATGAAACAGGGCCCATCCTCACCCTGCCATGACCCTCAGGCCACTTGGTGCAGCTTCCCAGGCCTCGATTTTCCTAAAGGGCTTGGTTAGATGATTTCTGAGTTCCCTTCCAACTCATAAAAGGAGACTCCAGGTTCTCTAAATTGTTATTATCCAGTAGCTGGCACATGCCGTGTGATCGAGACTGCCCTTTGACTTGTCCCTTTCCCACCTCCAACCCCACCAGGCCCTGGAATGAGCCAATGCTGGAGGAAGCTTGCAGGCTGCTTCTGGAAGAGGTCTCCCTCCCAGGCTGGGCTCCAGGGGGAAGAGTGGAATTCAAGAGGACTTTGGTGGTCAGCTTCTTCTTCAAATTCTACCTAGAAGTTCTGCAGGAACTGAAGAAGCTTGTAAAAGTGTCTGTAAGTGTTCTGGCTTTTATGTGCCCCTTGCAGCCATAGCTCCCAGCTTTTCCACTACTTTTGCAAACTGTCTTGTGGGCAGCCTGTGCATGACCTGTCACCTGTTCTGAGTCAGGCCTTGTCAGTTCCTAGCCCTCCTTCCTTCAGGGATTCAGCCCTGAAGGGCTACCACATGAGGCTCAGGATACCACACTGTCTTCAGTTCACAGATGTTCACTACATGCCCTGAGCAATGAAACGTTACAGTGCCCCTGCCTCCAGTGTGCGATTTCTTTTTCTTTTAAAATCCGCTTTACTGGGGGCACCTGGGTGACTCAGTGGGTTAAGCGTCTGACTCTTGATTTTGGCTCAGGCCATGATCTCACAGTTTGTGAGATCAAGTCCCATATTGGGCTCTGTGCTGAAGGTGCGGAGCTTGCTTGGGATTCTCTGTCTCCCCCTTCTCTGCCCCTTCCCCTGCTTGTACTCTCTCTCTTTCTCTCTCTCTCAATCCCTCTCAAAATAAATAATTTAAAAAATAATAAAATCAACTTTACTGAAATATAATTACATATAATAAAATGCACCTATTTATACTCAATGAGTTTTAACAAATGTGTAAACCCATGTAGCCACCACCTCAAACAAGGTATAAGGCATTTTCATCACCCCAAAAAGTACCTTTTGGCCTCCCACCCCTGCCCCCAGGCAACCATTCATCTGCTTCATGGCAGATTAGGTTTGCCTATTCTAAAATTTAATATTCAACATAAAATGTAAAATAAAATTTTATTTTTCAAAACATACTAAAATTTTATTTGTATGCAAATATTTAAGTGGCTTCTTTCTAGATTGTTTTGTTTGTATACTTCTGGAATAAGTTAGGCAAGGCAAAACATTCTCTTTCTCTCACTCTCTATTTCCTTCCCAGACCAGGATTATAACCCTCACCCTACCTCGTACCCCCTGTTTCAAACCACACCCTACCCCAACACTCCTCAAGTCACCTCAAGTGTTCAATTTTCATTACGTGGACATAGACCCTCACCAACCACATTCACCAGGGTAATAATCACTGCCATTTAATTTCATAATCAAGACACTTGGTATGTTTCAGACACCCAGAGAGCCTTCTCAATTTTACTGATGAACTGCTGAGTTGCTGAGAAAAACAAGCAGGATGTGGGCTCTTTTGTGTACAGTGAACTCCAGCTCATTCTGGGATGGCGTCTCTGTCCCCCAGTGTTCCAGCTTGTCCTGCCTTTACCCAGCTCACTGACAGGCCTCTCCCTCCTCTGGGTGGCTAGGGGATCAGATTCAAACCAGTCCATCCAGTTCCTCAGTATGTGGAAAGGGAGGGAGGGCAAGACACCTTCATAAAAAAGGAGACCCTGGGGAGATGATGTAGATTTTGGTCTTCCAGGATACCCTGGCCTTGCAGTTTCTTGAATACCTCAACCAAGTCATTTTCACACAAGCCAAAGCCCAGTTTAATCATAGACTAATTGGTTTATCTTTATTGTTTTGAATGGTCTTTCAGGACAGTCATCATTATCCTGAAATTTCAGACCGATTCCTAAGTGCTCTAGAAGATTTCCCCGTCACAGGACCCCGGGGAGTCCAAAGGTACCAGGTCAGTGAGTATAATTTAACAGGAACCTAGAAACTAAGAGATAAGCTATAGTTATGTGAACAAAGCAAGCACTTCAGAGTTGTGATTCATAGTTCTGACTTTCTAGTTTGGGCTGGCACATTGCCCTTTGTTTAGGCCAAGTCAGGGAGACGCTGGATCTAAGATCGGGCCTGAGCTACCATGACACACACTCAAGGCTGAACCAGCCTGGAATGGTTTGACCATCTGACTAATCATTGATAGTATCCTGGAATGCATGTTCTTTGGGCATTTGTTTGAAGAGCACCCAAGCCAGGTGTGGGGGAAGGACTGCATAAGAGGGTAGCAAGTTTCAGCCTCCAGCCCTGGTTGCAAATCTCATCTCCAGTCAGCAAAACAAGGACCTTGCCAGTACCTGAACCCACCCTTCTTGAAGGACAATTTAGAAAGTATCTATTATTATCTGTTAGCACAAAGCCCCTCTCCCACCCCATCTCCACACATAACACACACACACACACACACACACACACACACACACACACACCCCAGAGCTTCCCTGAAAAGAATTCCAAAATAAACACTTTCTCCAACTTCTTATCCTCCCAGTGATGTTTTTGAGCCACTTACAGGGGCAACCAAGGCACTGTGGTCTAGATCTGGGTGGACTCCATTGACATTTGCTCCCCTCCCCTCTCCCCTGCCCCAGGCACTACTCAAGTTGACACTCAAGCTTTTAGCTTAGATTTTGGTCCCCCACCCTCTGGAATTATATCACTTTAGACTTCATCATCTTGATCACTTTCTATGTAAACAGTTTGGTCATGGAAAAGGTAAGAAAGCTGGACAAGGAGAACCTCTGAATTCCAGAAGAAAGCAGTACAGGGGCACAACTTGGGAAAAGAAAATGCCAAAAGGAGAGGCTAGGATGCCCTTTCACCTACTTCACAGTTCTGCCAAAAAGTTGGCATTGCTACATAACTGACAGGACAATTCCCCAGTCTAGTGACATCATTGAATTTTTGCACTTATCATCTGACCCACTCCAGTGTTTGTGGTCTGAGGGTGACTGATTTCTCAATCCTGAATCAAGAGTGTTGGTAATCAGCCAGGCCACTTGTGAAGATTTTAATTGTCCAGGGCAACTCTTGTCTCCCTCTGCAGAGTGTGGATTCTCACCAGTCCCTCCAAGATCCAGTTGGACGCCCCATCATGCACCTGTCAGGTCTTAAACATGCTACAGGTGAAGCCATATTTTGTGATGACATCCCTATGGTGGATAGAGAACTTTTCATGGTTTTAGTGACCAGTACAAAAGCCCATGCAAAAATCATGTAAGTAAATGGAAAGCTTTCAAAAAAAACTTTTAAAAGCACACCCGTGGATTCCCTCTGAGGAATGTACCTGTTATGCCATGTCCTAAACCCAAAGAACCTAAAATTGAAAGAAGAAAGAAAAGGGCACCATCCCCAGCAGGAGGAAGAGAGGGTATCTGGAAATGACCATTATGAAAGAGAGAACAAAAATAGCAGTTATGGGCTCCTTGCTTCTCTTCTAACCTCTACACCTCATCTCCCTGCTGTAGCCTCAGTCATGGCTCAAAGGAGTAATTCTGAGTAGGGCTGATACTCAGCTGTTGGTAAAACCCTGAAATACTGCATTTCTGAAGGTCTAATGCCTACTGTCCTAAGCTTCCTAAGAATGTCCCTTGCCACAGCCACACAGCCCCTCCCCCAGGTCCTCTCCTATAGTTAAAGTGTTACCCCTGACCCAACAGGCAGCCTTCTGGACCATATGGCAGGTTAGCTTTTATTGGTCGGGACCTATGCCGGACAGTTGTTATATATTTTTTATTTTCAACCATGTTCTATCCTTTCCTCAGGTCTGGGGCCCTCAAAGCTTGCTGATTTCTACTTCTTAAATATTTCTCTTTTTTCAGATCAATTGATTTGTCTGAGGCCCTTGAACTACCTGGAGTGGTTGATGTGATAACAGCTGAGGACATTCCAGGCACCAATGGTGCCGAGGATGACAAATTGTTGGCTGTAGATGAGGTACAGAGCATGCTTTCTCAGATGACTTTGTGCAGATAATCACAAAGGTACCACCTCCAGCTGGTTTTCAATCCCGCCCCCCACATTGCGGGACAGAAGTGCCGATTCTTCCAGCTTCTCTCTACACCTAACATCTTTATTCAGACAGACTTAAATCTTCTGGAGTCAGGAAATTACACAGTAAAAGGGAAATAATAAACATACAGAAAAACAAGTTCTAGTTTTCCCACTGTGTGCTCTTGAGTCAATTTACCCTCGTCTAAAGAATAAATGTAGGAACTGACCTGTATCAGGATAGAATATGCTAGAAAGACCTAAAAAGGAGAGTGCAAAAAATACAGCCACTCCCTGTTTTCTGTATTGAACTCTCTCCTTTCCTAAACCAACCCCATGCAGACACACCCCCACCCCACCCCTCACTTACTTTTACACATTCCATTTGTAATAAAGTTGCTTTTCCCACCTTTGACATTTTAATTCAATTCTACAAACATTCACTGAATACTTGCTTTTGGAGCCAGGCTAATTTGGTTCATGTTCCATCTCTACCACTCACTAGCCATGTGCCTTTGGGTATCATTACCTGGAAAATGGGAACAACCACTGCACCAATCCCATGGTGTTGTGGGATCTAAAAGAGTTAATGCACGTAAAATGCTTACAACGGTGTTTGGCACATGAAGGCTTTCAGTAGGTGTTAGCTATTATTGTCACTTCTCAATGAGTCACACAGACTGTTTCTCCTCCAGCCATGAAATGGCTCACTGTTCTTTTGGTTGAACTCCAGATGAAGAGGTCAGTTGTTATTTAAGAGCTATATCATCTGCTCAGGCTGCCATCACAAAATACCACAACCTGGGCCACTTTTGAAAAAGCAGAAATTCATTTTCTCACAATTCTGGTGGCCTATCACCCAAGATCAAGGTTTTGGTTTCTCCTGAGGCCTCTCTTCCTGGTTTGCAGGTGGCTGTCTCCTCACTGTGTCCTCTCATGACTTTTGTCTGAGGATGAGCCTCCCTGGTATCTCTTCCTCTTTTTATAAGGACACAGTCATATTGGATTAGAGCTCCACCCTTATGACCTCATTTAATCCTAATTACCCCACTGAAGGCCCTATCTCCAAATACAGTCACACTGGACATTAAGGCTTCAACATTTGAATTTGGGAAGAAGGAGGGGACACAGTGCAGCTCATAACAGGGATGATATTGTACAAGAAACAATTTCCTTATCTTTAAATTTTAAAATGATAAATGATACCATAAATATGATACATGTGACCCAAGCTTGACAGAGGACACAGCACATTCAGGTCACAACCAATCTCACATCCACTCTGGAGCTTACATTCATTGAGTAAAATGGTCAACGGAATCATCTGTATTCTTTAAATTATTTTTTTAATTAAAACATTTTAAGCCAAGCACATGTTGTTGAATGTGACCTCCAATGTGGCCTTATTGACAAACAATAATAACAAAGATACCAGCCACTGATAAGGGTGAAGTAAGACTATTCCTACTGATATTTTTCTACCTGCTTCATGCATGTACTTTCCGCAGGTGCTTTGCGTGGGCCAGATCATCTGTGCTGTGGTTGCAGAGACAGATGTACAGGCAAAGAGAGCAATTGAAAAGATAAAGATCACCTACAAAGATCTGGAGCCCATAATCTTCACCATCAATGTAAGCAGTGCTGGCTGGTTTCTTTCCTGTAAAGTTGTAGAATCAAAAGCACCCTTGTAAATTTCTTAATGCAAGACTAATTCTAATTTTTTCTTGCCACTGGCTTGCCCTGGAAAGATCAGCTTCCTCTGGAAGATATTATTTGTATGAATTGAAATTAGCTTTGGCTCTAAGAAATGACAGGGGTGGGGTGGGGTGGGGTGGAGAAACAAATGAAGAATTGTAGTTTCTTTCTCTTTCACATTCACAAAGTCTAGAAAAGATCAGTCCAGGGCTTATGTAGGGTTCTATGTGTCAGGGATCTTGGATCCTTCTATCTAGTCACTGCTTCAAGCATGGTTTCTACCCTCTAGGTCACACTTTGCTCCACAATGGCTGCTGAAGCTTTGGCTATTAAGTTCACATTCCAGACAGCAAAGAGAATGAGGTGATGGAGAAGGGCATATTCCATCCCTTTAAGGACACTTCCCATAATCTCACTGGTTAGCACCTAGTCAGATACCACACCTCAAGGGGAGCTGGGAAATGTAGACTTTATCCCAAGTGACTACATGACCACTAAAAATTGGGGAAGATGATGAGAATGGATATTGAGAACAATCATGTTTTCAAGGTGGGCCTCCAAAACAGTGGGACTTTCATGATGGAATTCCACAGAAATTTCAACTCTTACTTTTGGGTCTAGCTGAAGGAATGCAAATGCTATTACCAAAGCAGAAAGAATGAAGTTAGAATAGAAAATTCAGATGTGGAGTGGGATTTTCAGGTTCTAACTCAATGAAAGGCAAGTTCAGAGTAACTGAGTTGCAAAAAGCTTTCTTATTTGTGCACTTGTAATAGAAAATAAATTTTTTTCAAAGGCCCCAGTGAACCATTTGACATTTTTTAAATGTACCTAAAAGGCACAACTTGCTCAATAGTCAAAGTGTTAAAAAGGTCATGTTTCTTGATCTTTCTAAACCAAATCAATTCTGTTCCAAATTCCCATTTTGCCAAGTTTGCAAGAAGTCCAGACCATTTTTCTTGGCTCAGTATCCCTCCTGGGGTTGTACTAGGATCCTAACATCAGTTTTTGATATTTCAATCCTAATCCCATTTCCTCAAGGGGGAAATAGTACCCAGAAGAAAAACCAGGAAATATCCTGGGATTCAGAATGGTTAGAGATCTGCAGTTCTCTCAGAATAGGACTGTCCAGAGTCAGCTAAAAATTTCTTTTGTGAATAGAGTATATAACAAAATAGTTATGCATACCAATATTTGTTTACCCATCCATTCATTCATTTATTTAAATGACTGTAGGTATGAGAGGCAGTAAGGGTAGTGGCTAAAAGTACAGTTTCTAGAACCAAACTGCTAGGTTTGAATCCTGGCTGCATCACTTAGGTAAATTCATTAACCTCTTTAAACCATGGTTTCTTCATCTGTAAAATGGGGATAATACTAATAATCGCCTGTTCCCTGGAAATCCACACTGAAAATGAGAAATGAGTATTTATCATCATGGGCCATCATAGCATCCCCAGATCTCAATTCTTAACATTTCTCTACTCCTTGTTGGTTTTCCCTGCACTTTAGAAGACATCCTTCAGACACCCATCTTGTCTCTGCCATGAGCCCACTACTCCAGTACTCCCTTGCTTGATGACTCCCTTCATGTGTCCCAGTAGATGGCTATTTTGGGGAGTTTACTGGCCTTTGACTAAGAAACAAAATGTCAATGGAAGAAAAAAAACTTTAATTGGGTTATTCCTATCATTTAGGATGCCATAAAGCACAACTCATTCCTATGCCCTGAAAAAAAACTTGAACAAGGAAACATTGAGGAGGCATTTGAAAAAGTCGATCAAATTGTTGAAGGTAAGCAATTCAGGATATTTAATAGAATCTTTGCATGATTCTGTTCCAAAGCAGACACTGAGAGCATGTGATTTCCTAAGAAAGGGCATCCTCTAAAGACTCAGCACTTTGCCAAATTTCTCTTATATCTCCTCCTCTCAAATTGTGAGTGTGGGTGTGGGGGTATTATGTGTGTTGCCTTTAGAGGTGGGGGGCAGGGAGCAACAGAATAAATAGAAGAAAAATCCTTAGCACTTTGATTAGTTAAGGACAGAGGAATGGAGCCAGACCCTTCCAACTTGTTATACAAAACTATGGTATCTGAAACAGATTGCCTTTAGTTGCCACAGAACAAATGCCTGATCCATCAATTCCTTGTTCAGGACAAATCCAGACTGGTCAGTCCACATCTTACTTGCTTTGGAATTCCTCAACATGGTAGTTTCCAATCAACACACACTCTCAGGAATTTCCCTTTGCTTGCACTTAACAGGAGAGGTCCATGTTGGAGGCCAGGAACACTTCTACATGGAAACACAAAGAGTGATTGTTATTCCAAAGGCAGAGGACAAAGAACTGGACATTTATGTATCAACACAGGATCCAGCCCACGTGCAGGTGAGGTCCAGGATTGCCCTTACCTTCCCAACTTCCTAATTTCGTCATGGCCCTCTATCCCCATAGGCTCACAGTTGGTAGCCATTTTTCCTGTAGAAACTTGATGTCCAAATATTGGACATCAGTGGAACAGCTAAGATACCAGAATTCTTTATTTTTTTTCTGGTCTTGTCAAGTAAGTATAAGAACAGCTGAGGTGAAGGGGATTCAGAGCACACTTATCCTGGTGACCACTGAGTAATGTATAGAATTGTTGAAACACTATATTCTACGCCCGAAACTAACGTAACACTGTGTTAACTATATTGGAATGAAAATTAAATAAAATTAATAAAATTAAACTTAAAAAAGAAAAAGAACAACCACAGTCACTTCAGATTTAAAGAATACATTCATTTGCAGCATGCTTAAATGAGCTCTGTGATTGGATAACACTAAATTATATCTGCACTTGCTTTTTCTCTAAATAATCATTACAGATAGCCTTTGGAGTAAACACATCACTTTACAGTACATTTTCATTATCCGAGTCTCAAAGTGCTCTAGGTTTTAGCTGCAAACATCTTCTTTACTAACTTGTCAGGAGTTTGCTGATTTTCACTTTGTTGGAACATATGTCTAGGCATTTGGCTAGGATTCCAGCTCTGACAGGAATCTAGGACTCTGACAGTTTCCTTTCTGGAAAATACTATTTTTCTGCTAGAAAGGCTGTCCTGTAAGATTGATGATGTTTATGAACTCAACAGAGCTCTCTGCAACACAGATTTACATTATCTTAGTTTGGGTTTTGTTTTTGTTTTTGTGTTCTGACAGTAGGTGTGGATGAATATTGCTGTGATGTTTCAGGCAACAAAAGGCTTCTTTGTCATTTCTTGTAAAACTTTTTCATTATCTTTCACAGAAAACAGTGTCCTCTACTTTAAATATCCCCATCAACAGGATCACCTGTCATGTCAAGCGGGTGGGTGGAGGTTTTGGCGGAAAAGTAGGAAGACCAGCTGTATTTGGGGCTATTGCTGCTGTGGGTGCTATCAAGTAAGTGCACTTGGGGATACAAGAGGGTGTAAAACGTACAGAGCTAAGGGCAAATCTGTGGACTGAGAGTGACTTGACTGCTGTCATAACTACCTGAGTGTCGTTGGGCAACTCAGGCTCCTGTCTCTTTTTCTTTATAATTATAGATATAATCTCACCTTCCTAGATTGATTGGAAAAGTCAAATGCACCTAGGACTTGAAACAGGCTATAAAAAAGAAAAGTGATATTATTAGTTAAACACCTCCAAGGCTGAGGCTGCCCTGTCCCTGAGCTTCAGGAAAGGTGACCTATTTAGGGGCGGGGCAAGGGGGAGGCTCCTCCCCCACTTTCCCTTCCTACTCTAGCTGCAGTCAGGGTGGCATGAGGAAAGAAAGGCTCCCACCCTCTGCCTCTCTGCACCTGAAGTGCTGGCTAGTCAGCGTTTGCTTAATGATAGATGATATCCTCAAAGAGAGTTCCCAGGCTAACTCAACCAGAAGGCTTGCTCCTTTGCTGTTCATGTTGTTCAAGTTGCTGGCTTTTCTGTTTCTTGTTCATTTTCTATGGCTGTTTCTTGGTAGTTACAAAGTATTGTCAGAGCCCCAATCAGCCTGCAAAGTTCAAAGGTCCTGCTTCCTTTGACAAATTCTGTGTAGTTCAAAGCTAGGTCCTAAAGCACTCAGATGTGTGTCTCATTCTGCAATGAGAGACAGGAAATCACAAGATCTGAATCCCATCTCCACTTCTTTCCATAATGAACGTCTCTATTCACACCTACCAAGTACCCAGAAGGGTTAATCGGTTCATCATACTCCCAACAGGCTTTGTGCCTTTAAGACTTCTCAAGCATTACTGCACAGAAGAATCATCTGGTGAGCATTTAAGTCCCAGTGCCTAGGCTGTCCCATCCAATTCGGGCATCAGTATAGTTTAAAACTAACCCACTAGTTCCACTGTGCAGCCAAATGTGGCAACCAGTGCCTTAAGCTACAACCCCACCTTAGCACACATCTAGCATGCATTAAGTAGTCCCCAGAGTAGTGTTCCCAGACTGGTGATAATAAGAGTCTCCTAGGGATGCCTGAGTGGCTCAGTCAGTTGAACGTCCTGGGCTCATGATCTCATGGTTTGTGAGTTCAAGTCCAGCCTGCAGCTTGCTGCTGTCAGAACAGAGCTTACTTCGGATCCTCTGTCCCCCTCTCTCTCTGCCTCTCTCTCTGCCTCTCTCTCTCTCTCTCTCTCTCTCAAATAATAATAATAATAATAAATGCCTCCTATGCTTGTAGAAATTCCTGCCTCCCCACCCCAGACCCACTGAATCAGAAGCACCAGAGAGTAGACACAGAAACTTTACATTTAACTGATGCTCCAGGTATTCGTCACCATTTAAAAAAAAAAAAAAAAAAAAAAAAAAAAAAAAAAAAAAACAGGAAACCTTGTGCCAGAATTGTAGTTTTCAACATGTACCTGAAAGTACCTCATAAGAATCACTGAGAAAAATGCCAATTCTGGGGCCCCTCCCTACATGTACTGAATGAGAGTCCTAGTGCTAAGGCTCAGGAATCTGCATTTTTGTCAGCATGCCAGACTATTCTTCTACACTCCAAAGTATGGGAACTACTGCCCTGGAGATACAGAAAGGCTGAAGCTCCTAGCTACCCAAGGGCCCAACTTGTCCAGCATAAAAGCATTCCTGGGTGAAAATGAAAATGCTAACCCAGCATCCTAAAGACAAGTACTTGGCCTTGTTTTTACAGTTGTGTTAAGTGTGCATTTATCTATTCACATTCTTTCAACTTTGTAACTCATGGTGGGGATATGCAAAGTGGCTGGATCTGAGTGAGCATGAAATCTGAAGCCTTAAGAACACAAGTTAACTGGCATGTGACATTAATCACTTTAGCTAGATCTCCAACTATTGAGTTATAGGCTACAGAAACAGTAGTAGTTTAGTCATATATTAATTCAGACCAGTGCCTAGCTTATTGTATGCACTCAGGGAATATATATGGGATGGATGGATGGTTAAATGAATGGCTGGATAAATGGGTGGGAGAATGCATGCAGGGTGGATGGGCAGAAAGGTAGATAGATGGATGGTTGGGTAGATAATTAAGTGAGGGGTTGAATAAATAGGTGGGTGGGTGCTAGATGGGTAGATGGATGAATAGGGGAATGGATGAATGGGTGAGTGGAATGGGTAGAGAATCTAAGATTTGTTTTCTTTAGAACTGGTCGTCCCATTCGTCTTGTTCTTGATCGTGAAGATGATATGTTAATAACTGGGGGAAGACACCCATTATTTGGAAAATATAAAGTGAGTATTAAACTTGAAACTATTAAAATACCTCATTTTAAGAGACTCTTAAATACAGAGAACAAACTGAGGGTTGCTGGAGGGGTTTTGGGTAAGGGGATGGGCTAAATGGACAAGGGACATTAAGGAGGACACTTGTTGGGATGAACACTGATTGTTATATGTAAGTGATGAATCACTAAATTCTATTCCTGAAATCATTATTATAATATATGTTAACTAACTTTGATGTAAATTATAAATAAAATAATAAGAAGAAAAATATTTTTAAAATACCTCATTTTATTTTGGTGGTTTTTATCATTTTCTATTATTTTGATTTTGCTAAATTCTAAAAACAAACAATAATCTTATCTAAAATATTAAATGAAAAAAATAATAAAAATAAATAAAATAAAATATTAAATGAGTGGGACACCTGGGTGGCTCAGTAGGTTAAGCATCTGACTCTAGGTTTCAACTCAGGTCATGATCTCATGGTTCATGAGATAGAGTCCCACATCAGGCTCTGCTACTTGGGATTCTCTCTCTCCCTTTCTCCCTCTCTTTCTACCCCTCTCCTGCTCACACCCTCTCTCTCACTCTCTCTCAAACATTTGCATTCTCACAAATTTTATGAGGAACTTTTAATACATCTAGTATAGACTGGATGATAACAATACAATTTCAAATGATAAAAACATTAATGAAGGAATAAGATTTTTGTTAGTGGTTCCCCAAAGACAAAAAATGAAAGAAGCTACAAACATTTGTTGTACCAAAACTTCTTGACTATTAAAATATTTTGCATTTGAAATGTTTGGAAACAATTTTACCATTTTAACTACATAATCATTTTTACAAGTGTTTCGGCCAAATTGTTATGAAAGTGTTACAAAAGTTCCTTGCAAATGGGAAAAAAAGTATCCATTAACAATGAAATAATTTTAAATTGTTTCAAACCACACTCATTGCATTTTATACAACTATGGCATAAATACCATTAAAAACACTGCTGACATTTGAGGTGCCTGGGTGGCTCAGGTGGTTGAGCATTGGACTCTTGATTTTGGCTCAGGTCATGATCCCAGGGTTGCTAGATCAAGCCCCATGTAGGGCTCCACACTGAGCATGGAGCCTGCTTAAGATTCTCTCTCTGTGTCCCTCTGCCCCTTTCTTGCTCTCTCTCTCTCTCAAGAAATAAAAATAATAAAATAATAAAAAAAATTCTGTTAACATCTAGTTGACAACAATAGTACTTTCCAAATCTGTGACTGAGTTTTTAGGATAGTTCTAATGTAATGTTTCTATTCAAATGTGTTCTATCTGGGAATCATTTATAGTGTATGTATAGCTAGATTTTCTACCTGAGGTTGTCATTGCCTTAGATTACTAAATTATTATATTTCCTGGATTACAAATCCATACCACAGCACCATTTAATTTCTTCCATTGGCATTAGTAATTTTTATAATTAGAGAGAAAAGGAACACAGTTGGCCATTAAAATTTTTATTTGCCTTCAAATGCAAAGAAATGAATATTCACAACTGTTGTTATCTTCTAGTACCAAGAACAATGTCACATTCTGGGACTGAGGCAGTTTGTGTTGTTATGGTGGTTGTTGAGTTCTTTGGTTTTGGCCCATTATAAATCAGGCTTTATTTATGTTACAGTTGTGAGACTGTTTTAGTGCTAGTACTTATTTAGAAGGTTCTAGATGTTGAATATTTTGGTAATTATGGTAATATAAAACATGACTAAAATGAGGAAAATATACTTTGGAAAATCCAAGTTTTATTTTATTTTTAGACAAATATAATTTTACTTTCAATGTAGTAATATATGTGTGTGTGATGTGTGTGTATGTAGATGGATGGAAGGATGGATGGATGGATGGATGGATGGATAGATAGAGATCCTCATTCAAACCTAGCTAACACAGTTTTGCTCAGTTTTTCAGAGCTATTTATAAATTAGCATAATAGATGTTTGTGTGTGAATAAGTTCTTCCAAAATTCTTAAAAATTTTAAACAGTTTAATAGTCTAAGAGCTATTCTGCTTAGCAATTGTTTCTTCATGAAAAGTAAAAGGTAAACTTCAGCCTAGCATTTGTCAAAATTACCGTGAATTCTGAATTTGTGGATTTTCCTGCATGTGCTCAGGTTCGTTATCCAGTATTTCCATAGGTGATAGTAACCAAAAAGCTGTGCCCATTTTCAGAAAGGCAAAGGGACCAGGGCCAATCCTTTTCTGGTAGAACTACAACAGTCTTTTCAGTCTGTGCTGTGCAGACCAACTGGTCTAGGTGGGTGGGAAGAGAATGACAACTTCAGAAAAATACAGAGTGCTTCTGTGAGTCCCAAAAAGAACAGCATAACTAGTTCACATTTGTTACATCCTTAACCAATCACAAAGCACTTCCTCAGCTCCCTAAAATGGGAGCAGCCATTCTCCTATCCATTCCCCAGCATCTGCTTCTGAGATGCACTGTGATTCATTCCCACACACTCTGGAATTACAGAGACTTTTCCACAAGGGGGAGAAACCGCAGACTAAATTCGAAGGAAAACTAGTAAAAAGTGAAGGAGAATCTGCCAGAAATAAGGAAGAAGAGGGTAGCAATTATATACCAGGAGGCAAGCAAGGACTTTGGAATTCCACACTGACTGCAAAGCCGGGAAATCACATGTTGAAAGGAAAGGCTCAGCAAAATCCAGATCAGAGGAGGTCTTTATCAGCCAAGCACTGAAAATCAAGGGGATAGCCAGGTGTGGCACACCACCAAGCAAACAGGAGCAGAGTCTGTCTTCAATCCCACCCAGTAGTGGAGCTGGGCTGTGACTTGAACTTGGCATGTTAATTTTAAACAGATCATAAAATGTCCATCATCTGGTGACAGGTGGGATTCATGAACAACGGGCGAATCAAAGCTCTAGACATTGAGTGTTTCATTAATGGAGGATGCACACTGGATGACTCTGAGCAGGTATGTGCATCAGAAACTAGCACCATCCCTAATCATGAATAGAATGCAGAATTTCTAGGTGAGTCTTTATGGAGCATGTTTCTTAAGTACTTATCAAGTTCCACAAGCAGTTAGACTGTACTTGACTTTTACAAAAAAAAAAAAAAAAAAGCAATGCCTGATATATATTAATATCTCCTTTTACTTTAGGTAACAGAATTTCTTATATTAAAGCTGGAAAATGCATATAAAATCCGCAACCTTAGATTCCGGGGCCGGGCATGCATGACAAATTTACCATCCAATACGGCCTTTCGTGGATTTGGCTTCCCACAAGGAACCCTGATAACAGAATCTTGCATCACAGCTGTGGCAGCCAAATGTGGCCTTCTGCCAGAAGAGGTAAGGTTGTAATCAAGGTCGTAATCAAGGTTAGTGAAGAATCAGACGAGGTAGGGAACCATAGAAAGAAAAACCATAGAAGAACCACTCAAATTAGTCCTGGTTCAGAATTCAATATAAATTAAGTGCTACCTGAAGGAAATGACTCCACTATCTTCCTACCTCCTTATGCAAAAAGCTTTCTGGTTCTTTCTTTTTTCTAATTTGTACAAAAATAATTACTTTTTGTTTTTAAAGTTTATTTTATTTATTTTGAGGGAGAGGGAGAGAGAGAATCCCAAGCAGACTCTGCACTGTCAGCATGAGCCCAACCCGGGGTCCAAAAAGTGGGGGCACCTAGGGGTGCCTGGGTGGCTCAGTCGTTAAACATCTGACTTAAGCACAGGTCATGATCTCGTGGTTTGTGGGTCCAAGCCCCACGTCGGGCTCTGTGCTGACAGCTCAGAGCCTGGAGCCTGCTTCGGATTCTGTGTCTCCCTCTCTCTCTCACCCATCCACCACTCGTGCTCTGTCTCTCTCTCTCTCAAAAATAAATAAACATTAAAAAGATTTTTTTTTTAAATGGGGCACCTGGGTGGCACAGTTGTTGAGCATCTGACTCTTGATCTCGGCTCAGGTCATGATCTCATGGTTCGTGAATTCTAGTCCTACATTAGGCTCTGTGCTGATGGTGCCGAGCCTGCTTGGGATTCTGTCTCTCCCTCTCCCTCTCTCCCTGCCCCTCCCCTGCTTATGTTCTCTCTCTCTCAAAATAAGTAAATAAAATTTAAAAACTAAAGAAAAAAAACTTTTAAAAAAGAATAAAGTAAATAAGTAAAGTAAAAAGTGAATGTCCCCTTCTTCATTCCATCATCCCTATTAGTCAAGGACAACCATTGTTAATGGTTCTATGTTTATTTTTCCAGCCCTCTGTATTCATACACACATACATAAACAAACATAAATATTTATATATAATATATATGTACATAGACAGTTATCTACCAAAATGAGACTATGATAAACATATTATTCTGCACCTTACTTTTTCTGCTTGACAGTAGGCCATGACCATCTTCCTGTGTCAGCAGAATGACCCACTTCATTCTTTTTCATAACTGAATAGTATTATGTAACATGGACTTACCGTGATTTATTTAGGCACCCCACTATTGATATACATTTATGTTGTCACCCATTTTTGGCTATTGAAATGATGTTGCAAGAAACATCTTGGTACACATGTACCAAAATATAGATGTATTTTTGCTCCATTGTATATATCTTTAGGATAAATTTATTGAAAACTTTTAAGAGATACACTGCCAAAAGAATGTCCTCTAAAAATATTATTTTGTACAGTATCCTAGAAGGTGCACAGTATATACAGGATGCTAAGCCAGAGAGAGGCAGCCACTGGCAATTGAGATAATTATTACTAACACTTTTTTGCCCCTCACACATTTCAAGTAGACCCCAGCCTACATTTTATGCTTCTTTTTCATTTCCCCAATATAGTCCATCTGCTCCAGAAAGCACTCTCTATATAATGCTTTTTGAACCCCTTTGCCACTAAGTTCAACGGAGAGGACGACTGGGTTTGTGATTATCAGGGTACTTCTACACACAAGAGAACACCTACATATTGTACAAGGAAGACAATAGTTATCCTCAGAGAAGTCACATAAAGTGTTCTATGGGTACAAAGGAGGAAGACATCACTTTGGCTTGAGGGTAGGAGAGTCAGGAAGAACTTTCCAGAGAAGATGACATTTCAGATAGGCCTTAAAGAATAATAGGCACAGATAATGGGAAGGTAATCCAGGCAAATGCAACAACTTGAACAAGGAAAGGCAACCTCTTTGTGGTTCAGTTTCCTTATCTATACAATGAGGACAGTATGACTCACTACATAGATTTCTGCAAGAATCAAATGAGTTAGCACTTCGTTTTCATAAACTGGATAGTATTTGTTTTCATAAACTGAATAGTATTTGTTTTCATAAACTGGATAGTATTATTCTAATGTTACCGTTGATAATAATAATTCTTTTATTGTTACTAGAGTGAAATGCGGATAATGAAAATTTCCGGAGCACATCTCAGTAGGCTTCCTTCCTTGTCAAGTCTTGCAGGCTTCTAGGACATAGAACACACCCATATTCAAATACATTTTTAAAAAGATTTGACCACACCTTCCAAAGTCAATCAGAAGGCTTAGAAAAGACCTGCTATTTGTTATTAGCTACAATGCAATTCCTCTCTTTCAGAACAAATCTTCAGTTATGACAATAAATCCTTGCTTTTATATACAATCTACCAACTCTTCTTCATCCTCTGAACATTGTAGGAAAAAAAGGAATATCTGCTTTTTTTCAGCCCCTCCTTCCTACTGCCCTTCAGGGGCCAATTACTACCCCTAACCTCAGGTAGGGAGAAGCCCTGACTGGTACATTGAAGAAGAGATGATAAATAACCCCCATTAGTTTTGCAAAACCACATGCTGTTCAAAGAAAGAAGATACACCCTGTCTTCCCCCCACCAAAGTTTGTTCTTTTTAATGGGGAAGCTTTTCAAGTATCTATTTTGCAGTCAGTTTCTATCTTACCATAACTATTGACTCAGCTTCTCACCCATTTCAGATTAGGGAGAAAAACATGTACAAAACAGTTGATAAAACCATCTACAAACAAGCATTCAGCCCTGAGACCCTGATAAGATGTTGGAATGAGTGTCTGGACAAGTCTTCCTTTCATAGCAGAAGAATGCAAGTGGAAGAGTTTAACAAGAAGAATTATTGGAAGAAGAAAGGCATTGCAATTATCCCCATGAAGTTTTCAGTCGGCTTTGCTGCAACAAGCTATCATCAGGTAAAGCTTTTATATGTGGAAAATAACCCTCATGTCAGATGCACTGCTACCCCAATCAGCTCTTGCTGATTTTGGGAGAGTGTCATATGTCCCAGGCACTGAGCCCCTCCCTCCCTCAGCACCTGGGAGAAATGTACAGAACTCTCCTGAGCAGCCCCCTCTCTGCAAGCACACTCAACACAGTGCAGTAGAAAAATGTCTCAGTGGCAGAAAATGGCATCAGCAAGCCTGAGAACTGCCCCAGCATAACTGCCAAGACCATGACCATCACCTCACCCAACCCTGAATCATCCCTATTCTAAAGGGAACAAGAGCCCACAAGGCCCATTGTGTTGAGTGCTCTGAGCCCAGGGTTATGGCTTAGGCAGGAAGGAGGCCTCTCCTGGTCTGTGCCCCCAGATATCTCAGTTCTCCTCAATGCCCCCAAGTCTAGGCAGAGAAGTCACTGCATGTTGCCCTGACCAGCTGGCTGTTTTGAGCCACTTCTCCCAGGAATATGTTTCATTTCTGATGGGGAAATAGGGAAGTGTGGTCCAAAAATCCTTCCAGGTAGGTTTGCAAAAGGAAGAGGCAGGTCATTCAGAGGCCCTCTCCAGAAGGTGAGGAGGAAAGGTGGCAAATAGATGAGACCATTAAATAACACAAGACTGGTACAGACAAGTCTTCCCAGCAATCCCAATGGGTCAAATATGGGAAACTGTCTAGAAAACTGGGAAATGTTGCCTCCCATTATTTTCCACCAGAAGCAGAGACTCTGCAACTGAAGAGATCTTATATGCATTAGATCTAAATCTAAATCTAAAAATGCACTAGATCTCCCTTGTGTGTATACCATTGAAAGCATATTTCCATTTACATCCAACTACTAGCAGCCAATAGACACACACACATGCACACACCACAAAAGCTGCCCTGTCCAAGGAAATCCTTCTTAGGGAATAAAGAAGTTGCCCCCAAACCCTAATTAACTGGAGTCAGGTGGACCTGAGAAATCCTTGCCCTGCCACTTACTAGCTGAGTGATATCAAGCAAATTATTTAACCTCTTTGAGCCTCAGCTTCCTTAACTATATAATGAGAATAATAATCCTTTCTCTTAGGATTGATAAGGATTCAAAAAGCTAATAAATATAAAGCACTTGGCAGGGTTCCTGAAACACTGTGTAGTTATTCTAGGCAGCCCATGCCTCTCCCTCAGGAGATCTCAGGCACACCTCTCAGGACTGGGGCTCCTCCAGCAGGTAGGATGAGACTCCCTGGCCTCCTGAGTCACAGTCCTGTTCAGGTCCAGCATGCCCATTCTCTACAGAGGTGCAGGAAGGTTAACTGTCACACTTACGAGCTGGTACTGACTTAACAGCTGGAGCGTAAGAGATTCTAGATATCTGCCTGTGTGATTTTTTTCTCTGACACCAAATGTTGTGTTTTTTCTGCATCAATTCTCCAACACCAATCGAGCATGCAACAATTCAATTCGATTCTTACACTAACTACCCAGAGTTAGCACAGACCCCACAGATCAAGGGCTAAGTCCCATAAGACTGCCTCCACTTAAGACACCAGTGAAAGTGGGGTGCCCAAGCTACTCACACTTCTGCCCAGGCAACTACAAAATCAGGGGCTTTCCACTCCCCACCTCCCATAGGTGTGATAATTTGCTAGAACAACTACAAAACTCAGGAAAGCATTTTACTTACAATTATTACCAATTTGTTACAAAAGATACCATCCAAGGGGCGCCTGGGTGGCGCAGTCGGTTAAGCGTCCGACTTCAGCCAGGTCACGATCTCGCGGTCCGTGAGTTCGAGCCCCGCGTCAGGCTCTGGGCTGATGGCTCGGAGCCTGGAGCCTGTTTCCCATTCTGTGTCTCCCTCTCTCTGCCCCTCCCCCGTTCATGCTCTGTCTCTCTCTGTCCCAAAAATAAATTAAAAAAAAAAAAAAAAAAAAAAAAACGTTGAAAAAAAAAAAAAGATACCATCCAAGAACAGCCACATGGAAGAGATGCATAAAGCAAGGTGTGGGAGAAGAGGTGTGGGGCTTTTATGCCCTCTCACTCCAGCTTGTGGATGTGTTCACCAACCCAGAAGCTCCCCAAACCCCATTGTTTGTGAATTTTATGAAGATTTCATTACATAGGCATAACTGATTAAATCATTGGCCACTGTGATTGAACTCAATCTCTAGTCTCTCCCCCCTCCCTGAAGGTAGGGGTGGGGCTGAAGGCTGGAACCCTCTAACCACATGTTTGGTTTTTCTGGCAACAATTCTCACCGCCCCCCCCCCCCCACAAGCTGTCTAGGTTTCCCCAGAGAATCATCTGAACAGCAAACAAAAAATAATAAATTCCCAGGGTTTTAGGACCTCTGTGCCAAAAATCAGAGACAAAGACCACATGTTTATTTTTTATTATAAAACACCTCCCCACACCTCTATGGCTGCCCCTCATCTATACCACAGTCTACTCTCCACCATCAGTCATGGGAGCCAACTTCTCATCTTGCCACACACACAACAAATCCTTAAACCAAGCAATGATTTTAAAGCTCTGTTTGAAAGGTCTCCAGTTTCTTCAGAGTTCGAAATTGATGCACCAAGAATCACCAGGCTAGGTGTTGAAATGTATTATTTCAGGGCAGCTGATGACTCACAAAGTTGGAACACCTACTCTCCAAACTAGGCATTGGGAGCATTATCAAGAGGGAGTCAAAAGGCCCACGGTGATAAATACTATTATTAGCATCTATAAGCCTGGGTGCCCCAAAGCTCCTCCAAGCTATTCTGGGCCTCCAGGCATCTCCAGACAGAACAAAGTCCTAATTCCTCCCCCTTTTCCTCCTCCTCCTCCTGAAATGAAACATTTCCATTTGTCCAATTCAACAAACATTTATTTAGTGCCTCTGTGATTCAGACTTGCTCTAAGTTCTCTATGGGACACACACTTGAATGAGACCAGGTGCCCTTCCACCATGAGACTCGCACAGAAGAGCTTGTCACCCCCCTGTATTCATTTCCTGTGGCTGCCTTAAGAAAGTACCACAAACTGTGTGGCTTACAACAACAATTTTATGCTCTCACAGTTCTGGAGGCTTGGAGTTCAAAATCAAGGTGTCAGGAGGGCAATGCTCCTTCAGAAATCTCCAGAGGAAAACTCTTCTTTGCCTCCTCCAGCTTCTGGTGGCTCCTGGTGTTTCTCGGCTTGTGGCCACATCACTCTAATCTCTGTCTCCATCTTCATGAGGCCTTCTTTGCTGTGTGTCTTCACACAGCCTTATATAAGGACACTAGTCATTGAATTTAGAGCCCACCCTAATCCACTATAACCTCATCTTAACTGATTATATCTGCAAAACTATATTTTCAAATAAGGTTACATTCTGAAGTTCCAGGTGGACAGGAATTTGCAGGAGACATTAATCAACCCAGTTCACCCCATAAGAGGAAGTGCAGAGAAGCAGGTAACTGATCCTTCCAAGATGGGAATGAGAAGCATGTGGGGGAAACTTTAACAGAACCGAGACTATAGGTGTGGATCTGAAGGCTGGGGAGTGGGCCAGGAAGTGAGAAACGCATAAGCATGAGCACAGGTCAGGAAGGAGCAGCGGTAAGCCAAAGCAGGAAAAGACGACAATGGAATTGGGAAAGTACAAGAGACCAAATCCTAAAAGGCCTCATATTGTAATAAAGAGGTAGGCTTTCCCTTACAGACAATGGGGAATTTTTGCCCAACTTGCCCAGTGATGAACCTTTCTTCCCTTCATGATTCCATTCAGTTGTCTCTTTGGGGAAATCCTTCCCCAAGCTTTTCAAAAGCAGTTGGATCTGTCCTCCCAGGTCCCCAGAGCCCCTTATGCCATGCCCATTATCTCACAAATCATTCTGCATTATAATGACCTGCTTTCCAACCTGTCCCCCCATTACAGTGTGAGCTACTACACTGTTGAGGAAGAACCACATCTTTTCCATCTGTGTACATCCAGAGCTGAGCACAGGTTAGCACATAACATGTGTCAGGTACCTAACAAATGTTTAATTAGTTAGCTGAGTGGTCAGCCAGAGATTTTAATCAGGGAAGTGACTTTCAAATAGTTGGAACCTATACTCATAACTCCTGGGTATCCAAAGGGGCTTCTATTAAAACAAGTTTCCTAAATAGGAACATTCTTTACAGGTGACTTTTGCACAAAACAGAACTAAGCTTCAGAATCCCACCAGGAAAGCCTGCCTCTATGACCCTCCTCACTCTGTGAGACTGATATTTCACCACTCGTTTTTTAAATTGAACCTCACTAAACTTGCACTGAGCTGTGCCTTCTGGGTTGTTTTACTAGGCAGCTGCACTTGTTCATATCTACACAGATGGGTCTGTATTGGTCACACATGGAGGCAATGAACTGGGACAAGGTATTCACACCAAAATGCTGCAGGTAAGGTCAATAAAATTAAGTCCTTAATCTCTCTCTTTTTAAAATTGTTTTTATACTTACTACTTTGTTTTCACATTTTTATTTAAATTGCAGTTAGAGGGGTGCCTGGGTGGCTCAGTTAGTTAAGTGTCTGACTTCAGCTCAGGTCATGATCTCACCGTTTGTGAGTTCTAGCCCCACGGTGGGCTCTGTGCTGACAGCTCAGAGCCTGGAGCCTGCTTCAGATTCTGTCTCTCTCTCTCTCTCTCTCTCTCTCTCTCTCTCTCTCTGCCCCTCCCCTGCTCTCACTCTATCTCTCTGTCTCAAAAATAAATATTAAAAAAAATTTAATTGTAGTTAACATATAGTGTAGTATTGTTTTCAGAAGTAGAATTTAGTGATTCATCACTCACGTATAACACCCATGCTCAACATGACAGGTCTGTAATTCCCCCCCCTTAATATCCATCACCCATTTAGCCCACCCCCACTCTCCCCACTCCATTGACCCTCAGTTTCTTCTCTATCATAAAGAGTTCTTATAGTTTGTTTCCTTTTCTCCCTCTTTTTTTCCCATTCCCATACGATCATCTGTTTTGTTTCTTAAATTCCAAATATGAGTGAAATCATATAGTATTTGCCTTTCTCTGGCAGACTTATTTTACTTAGCATAATACATTATATATATATATATATATATATATATATATATATATACACACACACACACACACACACACACACCACATCTCATTTACCCATTCATCATCAGTCAATGGACATTTGGGCTCTTTCCATAGTTTAGCTATTGTTGATAATACTGCTATAAACATTGGGGTGCATGTACCCCTTCAAATCTGTATTTTCATATCCTTTGGATAAATACCTAGTAGTGTAATTGCTGGATCACAAGGTAGTTCTATTTTTAACTGTTTAGGAATCTCCATACTGTTTTCCAGAGTGGCTGCACCAGATTGCATTCCCACCAACAGTGCAAGAGGGATCTTCATTTTCACCAACACTTGTTGTTTCTTGTGTTGTTAATTTTAGCCATCTGCCAGGTGTGAGGTGTTATCTCATCATGGTTTTGATTTGTGTTTCCCTGATGATGACTGATGTTGAGTATCTTTTCAAGTGTCTGTTAGCCATCTGGATGTCTTCTTTGGTAAATGTCTATTCATGTCTTCATAGGATTATTTGGTTTTTTGGGGTGTTGAGTTTGGTAAGTTTTTATAAATTTTGGATACTAACCCTTTATCAGATATGTATCTGCAAATATCTTGCAAATATCTTCTCACATTCTGTAGGCTTTTAGTTTCGTGATTGTTTCCTTTGCTGTGCAGAAGCTTTTAATCTTGATGAAGTCCCAATAGTTCATTTTTGCTTTTGTTTCCCTTGCCTCTGGAGACGTGTCTAGTAAGAAGTTGCTATGGCCGAGGTCAGAGAGGTTGCTGCCTATGTTCTCCTCTAGGATTTTGATGGTTTCCTGTGTCACATTTAGGTCTTTCATCCACTTTGAATTTATTTTTGTGCATGGTATAAGAAAGTGGTCCATTTTCATTCTTCTTCATGTTGCTGTCCGGTTTCCCAACACCATTTGTTGAATAGACTATCTTTTTTTCCATTGGGTACTCTTTCCTGCTATGGCAAAGATTAGTTGAACATACAGCTGTGGGTCCATTTCTGGGTTTTCTTTTCTGTTCCATTGATCTATGTGTCTGTCTTTGTCTCAGTACCATACTGCCTTGATGACTACAGCTTTGTAATACAGTTTAAAGTCTGGAATTGTGATTGCTCCAGCTTTGCTTTTCTCTTTCAGGATTGCTTTAGTTATTTGGGGCCTTTTGTGGTTTCATACACATTTTAAGATTGTTTTTTCTAGCTCTCTGAAAATTTCTGGTGGTCTTTTGATAGGAATTGCCTTAAATGTGTAGATTGCTTTGGGTAGTTTAGACGTTTTAACAATGTTCTTCCAGTCCATGAGCATGGAATGTTCTTCCATTTCTTTGTGTCTTCCTCACTTTCTTTCATAAGTATTCTATAGTTTCCAGAGTACAGATCTTTTACCTTTGGTTAGGTTTATTCTTAGGTATCTTATTGGTTTTGGTGCGGTTGTAAACAGGATTGATTCCTTGATTTCTTTTTCTACTGCTTTATTATTGGTGTTTAGAAATGCAACAGATTTCTGTACATTAGTTTTATATCCTGTGACTTTGCTGAATTCATGTATTAGTTCTAGCAGTTTTTTGGAGGAGCCTTTTGGGTTTTCTACATAGAGTATCGTGTTGTCTACAAATAGTGAAAGTCAGTTGTTAATCTCTCTATACATTGTTGACATGAATGACATGTGGCACTAATTTTAGGATATATGATGGCTCTGTATTCAAGCCCTAAGATCTTGACTATTTGGTTGAAAAACTTTGTACATATCAAATAGAATGTCTGAGGTGGCAGAAATTCCATGCATGTGCAAATAGACCTGGAGCTTGGCCAGGTTTTGTGGGTGGGGATGGTTGTTAGTGAAAACATCACTAATGGGCCCCTGGAACACTGTGGTAGTTGTGCCATGCAGGCTTACTAGAGTAGGAATTTCTATTTTGAGGCCAGTATGTATGATTTTTAAAGTTTGGACGACAATATTAGGTTGCTAATACACTACTGGACAAGTAAGGACCAGTATTTCACCAACTGCCATCATGCAGTTGAGAAAAAAAAGAGAAATCAAGAGAAAAAAAGAATAATTCTTTAAATTAAATAAATAAATTGACAAACTTGTTAGATTATTATGTACACATCCACAGCTTTTGACTATCCAGCCCCTTAGCTCCTTTGGAATACAGGACCTACATTCCATATATTCCTAAAGGCCTCCTCAATTCTGGTACCTTTTAGCCCCATCTCCCTCTTTTCCCCAACTGCACAGATATGGGTACACGTGCCAGGTCTGGCTAGTCATGGTGCCTGAATCCACTGGCTGCAAAGATGGGTCCAGGAGGAAGGCATAATACCGAGATCCTTTCCTGGGACTGATGTGTAGGTCCTGGTAGAAAAGAACTATCATTCTCTTGTGGTTGTTTAGTTCCTATGTTAAGCCAGGGGTTGTCAGAGGCAATTTTCCTGTGCCATAGAGGAAGCATGTCTCTCTTGGAAATAACATAGCCATCATAGAAAGAAAAACAAATGTGTAAGGCAGCAAGAGAACCCTGATGAAACCATAAAGACTTAGATACAGATATACATGACACTGGCTCTGTCCTTCCCACTTATAGGATGCAATAAATTCATCACCAACAAACAATAAAATTGTCCTTTTCTTTTTTATCATATTGCCTCTTTCTGGGGAAACTCACTTTTACAACAGCATTAATCTGTAGATTGGCACTTGAGGACAAGTACATGACTGCAGACATCTGGAGAAAGTGGTTTTGTAAAAGTTAAAAGAGCACAAAAAACAAAACAATGCTTTTTCTCTTTTTCATTTATTGTGATTAAATGCCTTTCTTTCCACATGTGTCTGCTAGAGGAACTGAAAGAAAAAGAACAGAAAACAGTGAACAGCAAATACTAGAGGAGTATAGGCAGGAGGGAGCAAATAGAAGACAAGGGGGGAATCCAAAGCTAAAGTGGGGATGAGGGCTAGAGAGAAGACAGGCCCTCAGGGGCATTTCAAATTCATCTGATGCTGATATCAACAGATTTAAGACCAACATTTGAACCAGTCAATCCAATCTCTCTCTTCCTGTCACTGCAGCCATGTAAAACTAAAAAAAAAAAAAAAAATAAAGTAAAATAAAAATAATATCTAAGTGTAAGTATAAAGATGTTAATGAAATACTTAACATCTAAACACTAATTTTGGATGGAAGAACCACTACATAATATTGCCAAGAAAACATTTTAAAAATCAGCATGAGGCAGGGCACCTGGGTGGCCCAGTCAGTGGAGCATCTGACTCTTGATTTCAGCTCAGGTCATGATCCCAGGGTTATGGGATGAAGCCCTGTGTCAGGCTCCAGGCTGAGCAGAGCCTGCTTAAGATTCTCTCTCTCTCCCTCTGACCCTATCCCCCACTCACTCTCTCTCTAAAATTAAATAAATAAATAACAAGCATAAGGCTCTACTAAAAAGTGGTTTTAACTTTTATTTTAGGTTTTCAAGTATATCATGGATGTAATAAAAATGGTAGTATTTATTCATTTAAAACATGACTAAAATCTTCATAAAAGACTTTGCTGGACATGAAAATATTTCTTTTGCTCATAGGTGGCCAGCCGTGAATTAAAACTACCCATGTCTTACATGCACGTCTGTGAAACAAGTACGGCCACGGTGCCGAATACAATTGCTACAGCAGCTTCCATTGGTTCGGACGTCAATGGCAAAGCCGTGCAGGTGCTTCCTGCTGTCTGTCTTTCCCTTCAGCACTTTTTCCATATTGCTGGTTTTCTTAGCTGGATACAGACATGAGCAGTTGGCTTCAGAGAAGTCATCTGTGTCACTAAACATAGGCTTAGGATAGCCAAAATATCAGGAGAGGGTGCCAGTTAGAGTAGGCTAAACTGAGGTGACAAATAGACACATAATACAGTGATTCAAACACAACAAAAGTCAATTTTTTTACATACCTACCAGTCCAGAGAGAGAGCTTGGTCATTAGAGTACTCTGAGGTTAATGGCTGTTCTTCCACCTTCAACATGTGGCTTTCAAGGTTGCCCTGAGCATCATCATCAGGGAAAAAGCATGGAGATCAGACCTGGAAGTGATGCAAGTCACTTCCACTGATCATCCACTAGCAGAACCAGGCTCAGGCCACATCTAACTGCAGGGGAGGTTGGGGAAATGTGGAGTAGTGAATCACCACATGCCCAGCTACTATGGAAGAAGGGGAGAATAGATGTTGGTGAACAAGCAGTCTCTGTCCCTGGTAGACACAGAAAGAAGAAATCTGGGTATACCATGCGACTCAGCACTGGGCACGTTTCCTCTGACACAAACAAGTTCTTGCAGGCAGGTAAGCAGGCAGAACCCCAGCCAAGTAGATATGGTTCAATTAAAGTGTCTACATGAGTGGAATTCTACCACAGCACTCATGCTTATCCTTTGTATTTGTTTTCTAACTGATTGGGTTTTTTTTCACTACTTCAGAATAGATTATGACTTCACTATTCCTTAATTAAGATATCTGATTGCATGTACTTTTGAAGTAATATCTATTTGTCATGTTTCTGTTATAAACGTTCCACTTTTTCCATTGGGATATTGTGGGGAGGCATATTTTCAGAACACTGCACTTATGCTACCAAGAGGCATCACTTTCAAATCCATCTTATCTTTGTGGGGATACTTGTTAGGGGCTAAAATCCAGAGGCTCTTTCCCTCAGAACAAATGTGTGGGAAACTTCAAATTCATGAGACCCAATTTTGGATAGGATCAAACACAAGATAAGAATCACTCAGCGTGTATGGGAGTTGTCAACCCAAACTAAGATTAATCCATCTTCTAGAGTTTTAGGTTTAGTTAAGGATCAGAAACTTTGCAGATCTAGATTATTATAAAGACAAATTTAGTTATTTTCTCACTTCACACCCAAAGCCAAGGCCTTCACTGCAGTAGTTTGATGGTGGATGGATGAACATATGGAAAGATGGACAGAGAGTTGAATAATATTTCAGAGGGATATTGGCATGTTATTGGTGCAGATAGGAAAGCACAGAGTAGAATGAAAATAAGATGTTTTGTTCCTTTCATTTTAATGGCTGGAAAATACAAAAGAAAATGTAAGTCAAAAATGTAGAAAAAGAGAAGGAATTAAGAACACAAAAGAAATATTCTTAGAAAGAGGACCTGAAAGTAGAAATTCAGCTGAGCCCATATTTTCACAGGAAGTGAACCAGGGAAGTTTTTTAAAAACCTGCAATAACTGATACCTTCCTCAAGGTCAGAGACTGTTATTGTCTCTGTGTTCCCAATGTATCAGTATCGAGCACTCCATAAACATTCACTGACCTAATCAATTATCGATTACTGTTCTTCCACACAAATCCTAACCATTGGGCTCTTCTCTAATGAGAATTCACTTCTTTACCCTTTCAAGAATGCATGTCAGATCCTTCTGAAACGCCTCGAGCCCATCATTAAGAAAAATCCAGGAGGTACATGGGAGGACTGGGTAAGTGTTCCACTCTGTCTGTTACTACAAATGAGAAAGCAGTCCTAACCAGTGCTGAGAGCATCGTGGCAGTGTACAGCTGCACCACACAGAGTTTTTCTGGGTGTGGATTTCTGCAAAAGGGCAGGATCGCAAAAGGGTGAGACAGCTGCTCCATGCTGTATACCAGGTATGTGTGAGAGAGCACACAGGGAACAGCATCACTGAGGGGAGGAATGGAAATACATGAAGAATACCCAGCAGGCCTTACCCACTCTGCTTAAATAAGAAAAGGAAAAGACCAAGCCTTCCTAAGCCACCAAAAAAAGAAAAAGGTGTCTTAAATGGGAAGGAAGAAAACTAAAAGGCCTAATTGCTATTAAACATGTCTCAAAGGAAATGACTCACCTAATCCAACTTTACAACATCTTTTCTCTTATCTCATCGGAACACTTATCCCACACTTACACGCACACTTAACTAAAGTTCTAACATTTAGAACTTTATCCCAAAATACTTTGGGAACTAAGCCCCTACATCATGGATGTGTGGCAGGATTCTGCCTTATTTAGTTCAGACATTTCAACTCAATCAGAAGGAAATTGTTAATGTACCAGCTGAGGGGAAAAAAAAATATTACAATGTGTTCCTTTACTGGTAACAAAACACCAGCAACAATTACCAGATGTCAATTCTGATATAGGGAATACCTTCATTTTCACCTATCAGATGGTGTATTTATTTTATTCTGACTAAATATGCCCATTCTTCAGATAGAAGCTGCTTTTGAACAAAGAATCAGTCTTTCAGCCACTGGATACTTCAGGTAAAAATTACAATAATGTCTGGACTTAGCTGAGAAAATATAAGGTAACTCAATTGTTCTGAGCCTTAGTTCCCTTACTTGTAAAGTAAGTTTTTATTATGTGATCATTGAGGTCCCTTCTCAGTCTAAAATTGATATTATGTAAGCCTTTGAACTATATCCAAAGAAATATTAAATAATAAAAAATACCCTTATTGGGTAAAAAACATTTTTTAGGGGCACCTGGGTGGCTCAGTTGGTTGAGTGTCTGACTTTGGCTCAGGTCATGATCTCGCGGTCTATGAGTTCAAACCCTGCATCAGGCTCTGTGCTGACAGCTGCTAGCCTGGACCCTACTTCGGATTCTGTCTCCCTCTCTCTCTACCCCTCCCCCACTTGCGCTCTTGCGTGTGTGTGCTCTCTCTCTTCCTCTCAAAAATAAACATCTAAAATTTTTTTTAAATTTTTTAACATGACTTAGAACATCTAATCATTATTTACTATTCACTGTTGGATAGTAAAAAAATATCATTGGAAATAACTTCCAACTCAGTTTTACAAACTGTCCCTCCTTTACCATAAAAGCTTTCTGTTTGAAGCTCCTCTCTTTGTACAGTGTCTGTCAGTGGGAGGCCCTCAGTCAATTCATGTTAATTGAGTGAAACACAAAGAGCAGAACTGATGGTCAAATTCAGGAAGTGTATGACAGCAGTTTTACAATGTAGTGAAACAAACCACCAAACTAAACACACACATGCACAGAGACAGAGAACAGTCAAGAAATTTCTCATGAAAAAGGAAGGAAGGAGGCAGGTAATAGCCGAGCCCAGTGCCCTGCACGTGAGTTCTAAATTTCTGAGTTCTGTTACCCAAGAAGAGAGCAAATCAGCCATCTAGCTGGGTACATCTTCCATTGTACATTAATGCATTGAATCACATGCCCTTTTTTACCAGCTCTGAATTACCATCAATTCCCCAGTGAGTTTGGTTACCACAGTCTAGAGGGTTCCTTTGGGAATGCTGATAAAATCAGTTGAGGTTCTCAATCCACAGAGCTAAAAGCTCAAACTCAACACTGTGAATACAGACACACTGGGAGGTCGGACCAAAACAGCCTGTTGGATTCTTTCTTTTTGGCTTCCTAACTGAAACACAAAGAGTATCCTTTTTAAATGGAGACACATGACAGTGCTGCTATAATTAGCTAGGTTGCAAATACAAGTAGCAGTTTAAATGAGTTTAAAAAGCAGTTGAGTGGTACCTGGGTGGTTCAGCCGGTTAAGTGTCCAACTCTTGATTTTGGCTCAGATCGTGATCTCACAGTTTCTGGGATCAAGCCCTGTGTTGGGCTCTGCACTGACAGCACAGAACCTGCTTGGAATTCTCTCTCTGCCCCTTCCCTGCTTGTGCTCTCTCTCTTTCTCTCAAAATAAATAAATAAACTTAAAAAAAAAAAAAAACCCTTAAAAAGCAGTTGAAGTATCAGTAAGATGAAATGCTATCATAAAACTTTAATAACTTTTTTGTTTTGGTTTGGTTTTTTGTTTTGTTTTGTTTTCATTTGGAAAGTACTTCAAATTCGTAGAAGAGTTGCAAATATAGTAGAAGGAATACTATATATCCTTTCTATCCAGAAGTACCTACTGTAATTTGTCACATTTGCTTTATCATTTCCCCCCTCCCTCTCTCTCTTTGTATATTGTTATTTCTGATCCATTTGAGAGCAAGTTGCATACACTGTGACCCTTTGCCTCTAAATACTTGAGTGTAGACTCTGCACATTCTTTCTCCACTGCTGTGGCCCCTCTGGTTCCTTCTCGTCAGACATGCAGTCATTGAGTTGGACACTTTAAAGCTTAAATAACTTTTAAAATGAGTCAACATTGTTTGCAACCTCACTGCTATCACCGCCCCAAGCTGATGGGCTTTATTTCTTCCATCAGGGGATACAAGGCCTACATGGACTGGGAGAAGGGAGAAGGAGACCCTTTTCCATACTATGTCTATGGAGCAGCCTGTTCTGAGGTTGAAATTGACTGCCTGACAGGTGCTCACAAGGTAAACCAAATATAACTTTCCTCTTGGCAAATTAAACCAACAACAACAACGACAAAATTATGTTGCACATTAAATAGCCCAATTTCATTATGTACTACTTGTACAATAAGAACAGTACTTTTTTTTTAATTCCTTGGGAATATATAGAGATCCAGGCTTATTCTGAATTTTCACTTAAAAAGAAGTAGTCAAAAGGAATTGCTCCTAACAGTGGTTGGTAGTTGCCAGAGGTGGGGGGTGGGGGGAGGATGAAGAGAGAAAAGGGGGTCAAAAGGTACAAACTTCCAGTTATAAAAGAATTAAGTCATGGGGAATAAGTACAAAATGGTGACTATAGTTAATAATACTGTATTGCATATTTGAAAGTTGCTTAGAGACTAGATCTTCAAAGTCCTCATCACAAGAAAATAAAATTTAACTATGTATGGTGGTAGAAGTTAACTAGACTTATTGTGATGGTCATTTTGATATATATACAAATATCAAATCATATTGTATACCTGAAACTAATATAATGTTGTATGTCAATTATACCTCAATAAAAAATTAATTTAATTAAAAAAAAATTTAAAGCAGTAGTCAAAAAAAGAATTGTTCATGACAGCCTAAAGTGCATTGTTTTTTATCCCACTTCATACAACAAAGTTGCTTTTCAAAGTTTTTCCAAAAAAACTGGAGGTAAGATTCTGTTCCTAAAGTAAGGTCAATTTATCTAATCTGAAGGAATAGGTAATTTAATAAATTGTCTTCAGTAAATATTTGAAAGCAGATAGCACTGTGATGTTTCTCTAAAGTCAGTTATCCCAAAGGTACTACTGTCCCTAACAAAAAAGATTGGGGAGGGCTGGGGAGAGGAGGTCTGAAAATAATTGTTGTGCTTGCTACTTAATTGAGCGTCCTTCTGGAATCAGGGAGTCACATGTAATCAAAAGTTAACAACTTCCACCATAAAAGGTAAACCTATGAATATACCCCAGGTATCATTCTCGGAATAGAGAGATTACAGAAACCTTAAAGAGAATATAGTATATCCAAAGTATGGAAATTGTTAGGAAATCTACAGAATGGACCAATGACACATCTAAATTCCATACACAGATTATTCCAACATCATCTTGAACCATTTTACCTGAAACTAGAAATGGTCAGTTTATGTAAAATAAGAAGGAAATTGGAAATATTGTCTTGCAAATCTTATCAAAATGTATTTTATTGCCCCATTGCTGGTAAATTTGTCCATCACTTAGATTTTATATAAATCATACAGAAAAGATGGTAAATGAAGGGATGTCTGGAGAGCACTTGCCCTCACATTCCACTCAGGTTCCTCCTTAGGATACATTATGTCCCCATTTTCATTCTAGATCATTGTGAGGAAGTAAACTCATGAAATTAGGATCATAGATTGCTTATATAATTATTTTAAAAGTATATTTCCTAATGTCTTTCACATAATGGTACACATAGATAATGACAATATTTTCCCAGCACACTTTTGCAAACAAGGAAACCATGGTGGCAGGTGACCAACCTGAAAATCCTGGCCCAGACCCCTGCAAAAGTCCAAGTGTCAGTGTCTTGACATACCTGTAACCCATTCAAGACTCCATACTCAGTGAAAGCTGTTTTTAGAAATCAACTAGTTTTCTGATTCTCTACCCTGAAAGTGTTGTTGCCAGATTTGTTGCTAGCAAATAAAAATATAGGATGCCTGATTAAATTTGAATTTCAGATAAAAACAACAAATAAATTTCTGGTACAAATATGTTCAATGCAGAGTTGGGGACATACCTATTTTATCTGGCAATTCTATCAGAGGGCTTTGGTATAAATCCCTAAAGAAAGAAATCTCATGGGGGTCTTCCAGAATTTATGGAACCAGAACAGTGAAAATTTGGTTGTCCCTATGGCTTCCTTATTACTGGTTAAGGTCCAGTCATTTTGGTATTACTTCAGTCCCTTAAAATAGCTTATTCCTTGAAGAGGCAAAATTTCTTTTAATTAAAGGGAAATCAGAGAAATTAAATGACAGGCCTACTGCTGCCAGTTATTTGTGGTTGCTGAATCCAAACACCCGCCAATCACAGGCCCATCCTGAGGTGTGTCCAACGTCCTGCCCTAGCTGTTGAGAACGAACATAGGAAGTTGTCTGAGAGGTCAACATTTGAGTCAAAAGCGAGCTGCTGATCCAAAAAGCTAGATAGAAGGTAGCCCAGCTAGTGTGCCTCAACAGAGAATGATGATACTGTCAGAACAAGCATGGGATGTGAGAGCAGAAAGAAAGCCCAAAGATATTCCTGGATAGACCACAGGCACCTAGGGGTTTTCTGTGGCTCCTTAACAACCTGTCTACACATGCTTGTTCCAAAACATAAAGGCCAAATCATTGTGATGTTTCTCATCCAATTCTCATCCGTTCTTATCCAACGAAGTAGATAAGCGAAGTCAAAGATATTCTCAACATTTTCCCATAATACGGTCCAATATCTTTCAAATCTCTAATTTCAAACATGCCACTATGGCTACATGATTTCTTCAGTAAAATGGCAATCATCTACATCAGGGCACCTGGGTGGCTCAATCAGTTAAGCATCTGACTCTTGATTTCAGCTCAGGTCATCATCTCACTGTGAGTTCAAGCCCTGCGTTGGGCTCTGCACTGATCACATGGAGTCTTCTTGGGATTCTGTCTCCCCCTCTCTCTCTGTCTCTCAAAAATAAATAAACTTTAAAAAAAAACTATCTACATCAAATCATCATGAGGACTAGATGAGCTCATGAATTGTGTAAGGACAACAAATCCAGGGGCGCCTGGGTGGCTCAGTCGGTTGAGCGTCCGACTTCGGCTCAGATTATGATCTTGCGGTCTGTGAGTTCGAGCCCCGTGTCAGGCTCTGTGCTGACAGCTCAGAGCCTGGAGCCTATTTCAGATTCTGTGTATCCCTCTCTCTCTGCCCCTCCCCCACTCATGCTCTGTCTCTCTCTCTGTCAAAAATAAATAAACATTAAAAAAAAAAAAACAACAACAAATCCAGGTTTAGAATCAGAAGAACAACCAGGCTCAATTATTTACTAAGTGACACTCAAAGGCACTAACATACCATGGACTTTGGAGTCACTTAAGAGAAGTCAAAATCAGGGGCACCTGGGTGGCTCAGTCGGTTAAGCGTCCAACTTCAGCTCAGGTCATGATCTCACAGTCCGTGAGTTTGAGCCCTTCGTCGGGCTCTGTGCTGACCACTCAGAGCCTGGAGCCTGCTTGGGATTCTGTGTCTCCCTCTCTCTCTGCCCCTCCCCTGCTCATGCTCTGTCTCTCTCGGTCTCAAAAATAAATAAAAACATTTAAAAAAATTAAAGAAAGAAGTTTGACATAAAAAAAAGAGAAGTCAAAGTAGAAAGATCTTCTGGGGTCATTGCCAGTCATAGCACTAAAATTGAAGAATTTGGCAGATTTCTTACCACCTCTAATATTAATGAGGTTCAGTGCAGTGTTAATTAACCAATAGGAGTTCTGGATACCATTTAAATAAACCTTCATATAATATTTTTAAGTTGTTATGATGAGGTAATTTTAATTTTTGGCAGAAAATCCGAACGGACATCATCATGGATGCATGTTGCAGCCTAAATCCCGCCATTGATATTGGGCAGGTAGGTACTGGCCCACTTAGATAGCTGCCACTTCCTGAAAGCCATTGTGGGATAGGTAAAGGCCTTCTAAGAAACATAAAGTATCACAGAGCTTGACATTTTCCCCTTTCAGGTTGAAGGTTCCTTTATTCAGGGAATGGGTCTTTATACCACTGAAGAGCTAAAATATTCCCCAGAAGGTGTTCTGTACTCTCGAGGCCCAGATGAATATAAAATTCCAACCATCACTGACGTCCCAGAGGAGTTCAATGTCTCCTTGTTGCCATCATCACAAACCCCATTAACCATCTATTCATCCAAGGTAAGCACCCAAACCTACTACTATGCAATGCAAGTGGCATGGTAAATGAAGCAGGTGGAAAAAATAAAAAATACATGCCAACCTGTATCAGAACCAAATCATAATAGACTGTTAGAATTTGGAGGTGAATCATCTAGAGAAAAGTGAGATTCAGAGAGGATAAATGATCTCTGTCCAATGGCCATCCTCGGCTAGAGATTTTATTTATTAATATCCTCTTTCACTGGAAACTCTAAATTTCCAGGTGAAAAGCTCTGATTTGATGGAATAATATTTTCACTTAGGAAACTTAAGACTACTCAAGCAACAACAGATGTTGGTGAGGATACAGAGAAAGAGGATCTCTTTTGCATTGTTGGTGGGAATGTAAGGTGGTACAGCCAGTCTGGAAAACAGTATGAAGGTTCCTCAAAAAACTAAAAAGAGAACTAACCTATGACCGAGCAATTGCACTAGTAGGCACTTATCCAATGGATACAGGTGTGCTATTTTGAAGGGACACATGCACCCCCATGTTTATAGCAGCAGTATCAACAATAGCCAAAGTATGGAAAGAGCCCAAATGTCCATTGTTGGATGAATGGATAAAGAAAATGTGGTATATATATACAGTGGAGTATTACTCGGCAATCAAAAAGAATGAAATCTTGCCATTTGCAACTACATGATTGGAAATGGAGGTATTATGCTAAGTGAAATTAGAGAAAGACAAAAATCATATGACTTCACTCATATGAGGACTTTAAGAGACAAAACAGATGAGCATAAGGGAAGGGAAACAAAAATAATATAAAAACAGGGAGGAGGACAAAACAGAAGAGACTCAAAAATATGGAGAACAAACTGAGGGTTACGGGAGGGGTTGTGGGAGGGGGGATGGGCTAAATGGGTAAGGGGCACTAAGGAATCTACTCCTGAAATCATTGTTGCACTATATGCTAACTAATTTGGATGTAAATTTAAAAAAAATAAAAAATAAAACAACTTAAAATTAAAAAGAAAAGCAACCTCAACTGAAAAAAAAAAAAAAAAAGAAAAGAAAAGAAACTTAACTAAAATCTTAGGAAGCATGGCAGCATGGGAAGAATCCTGGACTGAGGTCTCAGTGGAGCTGGGTTTTCACCCCAGCCTCACCAGCTCCCTAGGATCGTAGACGAATCACTCCCCTCTTGGGTCCTCATCCATACCCAGAAATGGATATAGGACAGTGGTTTCAAATGGTCCCCAGGATACATTTGGCAATGTCTGGAGATGGACCAGCATCTGGAGGGAGAAGATGTCACTGCTCTGGGTAGAGAGGCCAGAGATGCTGCTAAACAGCCTTCAATGTACAAGACAGCCCCCACAACAAAGAATTATCTGGCCCCAAATGTCAATAGTGCCAGGAACCAAAGACACAAACCCTTAGTAACTGCTAAAGTCGTGGAACTGCAAATCAAAATAAAGGTCAGCATTTATTTGCACTGCTGTATGCAGATTACATGAAAATCAACTCAGAGTAGAAATTTCCTTCAGGTTTGAGATGTATTGACAAAATTTTCTGTCAAAATTTGCCTGGGTGGCTCAGTCTATTGAGCTACTGACTTCGGCTCAGGTCATGATCTAACAGTTCAGTTTGTGGGTTCGAGCCCTCCACTGGGCTCTATGTTAACAGCTCAGAGCCTGGAGCCTGGTTTGGATTCTGTGTCTCCCTCTCTCTGACCCTCCCCAACTCACACTCTGTCTCTCTCTCTCTCTCTCTCTCTCTCTCAAAAATAAATAAACATTAAAAAAAATTTTTTTTGAATTTTCTTTCAAGTCTTTTAGGAAACTTCTTACTAGGGGTGACAAATTGATATAAGAGAAAACGAGTCCACATATATCTGCTGGAATTTTATCATTTCCAAACTGGAGCCCATTTTCATCCCAGGAACTTCCTCTAGTGTGTGGTGATGACACTTGGTGGGGGGGGGGGGGTGCATGTTTGAAAGGAAGGGCAATCAGCAACACCTTTGGATTCTCATCAGGCTGGAAATCACTCAAAGAGGAAAAGGCAAAAGGAAGCTCAGAGCTCACAGAAAGCAGCTTTCAGGTCCTAAGAGCAATAGGACAGGCAGGACCCTTGAGTCCTGTGGTTGTGGCCAGCCACTCATACACAGACCCTCAGGAAAATCAGGGGTTTACAGGGGCCCCATGGAAGGTGCTGTGTAATAATAACAGGGACCTACCAAGTACCGCTGGGTGCTTTTGCACTTGCTGAACTTCACAGCACCCTGTAAGGTAGATACCATTGCCTGAATTTCACCAATAAAGAAACAGAGGCTGGAGAGAGAATCTCACCCAGAAAAATGGAGGGAGTAAGGGCCAGGATTCAAACTTAATATCTAGGGCTGCAGACTGGAGGGCCACTGGCTGAATCTAGGCTGCAGATGTGTTTTCTGTGACCTACAGTGCTTTTAAGTATCAGGGAATTGTACATTAAAATAAGAACATCTAAATTCTCTTGAAAAATTGGATGATCTGGTAATTTTGGCTACATTCTAAGAAGGCATAAATTAGCTAGAACTGAAAAACAGCTGCCCCTTGAGACAGGACCTGGGGGTATCTCTACTTCACCATGATTCCTGCTTTTCCTTACTGTCCTTCAACTACCCACAGTACCCCCTTTATATTACCTGACTATTCCTTGTGGATGATAGGCTTTCAACCCATTGTCTGGTACCAAAGTCTATACTCATTCTTCTAGAGTACCCTACCCTCCCTGATTCTGCAGACATAATGAGGCATTTTTTCTCTCTGCTCATGACATTGGCTATTTATTGTGCTTCCCTAAATAGGGTAACCTCCCCTTTCCTGTAGACACATTCCTTTCCTATAGAACAAATATTCAACCTAGACAGTATTACAGATATGGGAAGCTCAGGTGATACTGGGATTTTTAAGAGTATTCAAGTTTCATTCAGTCAGTAAATCAGTGAACAAACATTTATTGAGAATTATTGTGAGTGAGACACTTGCTCAGAGTTGGGGACACAATGGAGAATAAAGATCTGGGCCCTGAAATATAGTTTGTAATCTACTATAGAAGGTTCTAAAACAAATGTGCTTTCTTGCAGGGCCTGGGGGAGTCCGGGATGTTCTTGGGGTCATCTGTGTTCTTTGCCATCACTGATGCTGTGGCCGCAGCATGCAAAGAAAGAGACATAGTCGAGGACTTCATAGTGAAGAGTCCAGCAACCCCGGAACAAGTTCGAATGGCCTGTGCAGATCGGTTCACAGAGATGGTAAGGAATTATTGTTTACTTTCCTAAAAGGTGATTTTTCTATCTCTTGCTTCTTAGACCAGTAAGGTAAAAATTCATAACCTAATCTGATCAAATTATAAGGTCAAATTATAAAATATAAGATGATGGGGCACCTCGGGTGGCTCAGTAGGTCGGGCATCCCACTTCGTCTCAGGTCATGATCTCACTGCTCATGAGTTCGAGCCCCGTGTTGGGCTCTGTGCTGACACCTCAGAGCCTGAAGCCTGCTTCAGATTCTGTCTCTGTCTCTCTGCCCTACCCCTATTCGTGCTCTGTCTCTCTCTCTCTCTCTCTGTCTCTCTCTCTCTCTGTCTCTCTCTCTCTCTCTCAAATATAAATAAAAAACATTTAAAATTTTTTTAATAAAATATAAGATGATAAAAAGAAATCACACAAATACCTTTTGTGTATGTAGCAATTTAAAAATTTTAAAAAGCATTTCCCTATCTGTTATTTAATTTGATTTTCTCAGCAATCCTGAAGTAGAGTAATTTATCATGCTTTAGAAACTAATAGCTGGGTACCAGATGGCTCAGTTGGTTAAGCATCAGACTCTTGATTTTGGCTTAGGTCATAATCTCATGCTTCATGGGATCGAGCCCCACATCAGGCTCCACACTGACAGCATGAAGCCTTCTTGGGATTCTCTCTCCCTCTCTCTCTGCTTCTTCCCTGCTGTCTCTCTGTCTCAAAAATAAAATAAACATAAGAAAAGAATTATTAGAAAAAGAAAACAAAACAAAAACTAATAGCTAAGTATTAAACAACTAATGATTTCATCAAGCTGTTATATTTCCTCCCTCTATCCTATCTAATCTATCCTACTCTTCAAGAAAACTAAACATAAAAATAAGCCGTGTGTCATGTAGCTATATTTGATAACACACTCTCCATGCTCCCTATACAAACACAGGGTACACAGTCTAGCTTTCATTTAGAAATAACATGATCTTGGAGCATCTGAGTGCCAGCTGAGTGGCTCAGTTGGTTAAGCATCCAACTCTTGATTTCAGCTCAGGTTATGATCTCACAGTTTGTGAGATCAAGTCCCACATCCATGCTGGCAGCACAGAGCCTGCTTGAGATTCTCTCTCTCTCTCTCTCTCTCTCAATAAATAAATACATAAACATTAAAAGAAAATGAAAAGAAATAACAGCGGCTGCTTTTCCACTTCATTCCATTTTATAACAATGCCCCCCAGCCCAGGAGAGGGAAGACTGGGGAGCTACCTGCTAGATGCAGCCTGCTGCAAGGCCAGCCTGCTGAATGTTGCAGCTACGCAACCCCAGTGAGGTCACTGAGTCCACCTTGCCCATCTCCTCATAGCATCCTAATATAAATAGTAACAGTAGTTGGCATTGATTGGGCACCATACTAAATATTTCACATTAGTGAAATATCTCATTAGTCAAACTCTATCAGGTAACTAGTATTATTTTTTTCATTTTACTATTGAGGAAACTGAGGTATGGTCATTTGCCCAAGGTCAAGATTCAAACACAGACTGTCTGGCTCCAGCATAGTATATTGCTTCTTAGAGAGAAAAGAACTGATTCTCTACCTCTTAAAAGAAATTTGTATTTTTTCATATCTATATTAAAGGAAGCCCAAGGGCACCTGGGTGGCTCAGTCAGTTGGGCGTCGGACTTTGCCTCAGGTCATGATCTCGAGGTTCGTGAGTTTGAGCCCCACATCGGGCTCTGTGCTGACAGCTTAGGGCTTAGAGCCTGCTTCCAACTCTGTGTCTCCACCTCTCTCTGCCTCTCCCCCCCCCCCCCCCACTCTCTCTCTCTCTCTCTTTCAAAAATAAATAAAAACATTAAAAGATATATTTTTTTAAAAAAAGAAGCTCAAATACTTAACTGACCTCTTCAAAATATCCAGCCATAGAGTGAAAGAATAATATGACCCAGGACTTAGGAATATTGCTTAAAAATAAGTGTCATAGGCATGTTTGGCTGGCTCAGTCAGAAGAGCATGCAACTCTTGATCTTGGGGTCATGAGTTCAAGCCCCATATTGGGTGTAGAGATTAAACAATACAATTTAAAAGAAAAATACAAGTGTCATAATTACTCATTTCCTTCCCCTAAATGATCTATTCCTCTTCCGATCCCCAAGGCTGACTCAACATTTCTCCTATTCCAATAATACCCACCACACTGTATTTCCCTCCAAGTATCTCAGCAAGAGCTCTGCCCCTCAGGCTGCCCCTCACCTGACTGCACTGTCCACAGAAGGGTTGTAGTCACCCACCTCTGGCCAGTCCTGCTCAGAGGGTCAGGGCCAGGAAACCAGCACTCCTTCACTGCTAGGAACACCTTCTCTGGGTGGATTTGGAACTGGAGGGTCAAGTCCGCCCCTCCGGACAACAGCAGTGGTCACGTGGTAACTGCAGAATCACGTGATCTCGACACCAATCGTTCCGCTTTCAACCTTTCAAAAAAATGTTCTCAATTGTATTTTACAGTAATAAATATCCTTTCCCAAAATGAGCCATTTTAGTGAAACTAAAAACTCGGAGCAGCAATTCTACTCTTCCTTTCTTGCCCACGTTTAACATTTTTCGGTCTTCAAAATGGCCTGGCTCCCAGAAAATGAATTCCTTCATTTCCAAGGCTTTAGGCCATTTTTAATAGTTGGGTTATCTGGCAAAGTCACTCTGTCATATGCAATGATAAAGAAGTGAATGACTCTGATTTCATTCACCATTTGGGACCCCACCTGCCAGCTACCTTGTTCATGGCATGAGTCCAGATTTTTCTCCCAAGTCTGATTTTTTTGGTAACAGTAATTTAATATATATATTCGTGGATATAAATCATCGAATAATTTGTATACCCATCAATCAAATGCTCAGGGTCAATGTGAGAGTAACCTCACATTTTCTAAAATACATCTAAATAGCACCACATGTTATAATCTATGTTTGATATTATAAACCTCATTTTTAAACATGTATTATTTTTTATCTTCACAAAAGTAACACATGTCCATTATGGAAAAATAAGAAAATGTTGAAAGTGTAAGATGAAAGTTAAAATCAGCCATATAACCCCACTAATCAGAAATAACCATAAAAATTTTGGTATTTGTATATACATACACACATACTTATAACCATCTTTTAATTTGTAATTATTTGTATGTACAATTTACCTTGTTTACATACTTATTTTCCAAAATTGAGATATCCCTGACATTAATATTTGAAAAGGTTTGAACCGTATAATTGGGAGTGACTTCATAATGAGTGACTTCAAATTCTTTTTTTTTTTTAATTTTTTTTTTTCAACGTTTTTTTTTATTTATTTTTGGGACAGAGAGAGACAGAGCATGAACCGGGGAGGGGCAGAGAGAGAGGGAGACACAGAATCGGAAACAGGCTCCAGGCTCCGAGCCATCAGCCCAGAGCATGACGCGGGGCTCGAACTCACAGACCGCGAGATCGTGACCTGGCTGAAGTCGGACGCTTAACCGACTGCGCCACCCAGGCGCCCCTAAAATTCTTGACAAGACTTCAGGGATTCAAGAGTTTCTCTGTTCAGGGCACCTGGGTGGCTCAGTCAGTTAAGCGTCCAACTCTTGATTTCGGCTCAGATCATGATCTCGTAGGTTCTGAGCTCCAGCTGATAGCTCAATCGTGGGATTGAGCCCTGGGACAAGGTCTGTGCTGGCAACACGGAGCCTGCTTGGTATTCTCTCTCTCCCTCTCTCTGCCCCTCCCCCGCTCACACTGTCTCTGTCTCCCTCAAAATAAATAAATAAATAAATAAAACAAAAAAAAACCCTTTCTCCATTCTCACCTCCAGACCCCCTCCCTTCAGCACCACCAACAGAAAACCCCACCAACAGAAAAGGAATAACCAAAAGCCAGCCTTGAGTGGGGCCTCCCAAGGGAAGCAGAGAGGAGGAAGTCCTGACTCTTGGTGTAACAAAGAGGACCAGAAACACATAAAATATAGATTCATCTGCTACTTCCTGTCACAGGAAATGGCAATACTCCTCTATCTGTATTGTACCACAAAGCAGGTACCAGACATTGTTCTGGGTGCTGGGAATTCAGAAGTGAATGAAACAGAGGCAGTCTCTACATTTGTGGAGCTTACTTTCTAGAGACCCTAAGTCCACCTCACATCTCTCCAGCCTAGGTCAAAGCAGCTTCATTGCTGACTTCACAGTACCCAGTGCAGCCAAAAATTTGTGTTGTGACAAATATGATCATGTCACTCTAGCGTATACACAGGTAAAAAGGTTCCCATTGCTCTTAGGATAAAGATATAACTTTTTAACTTGCCCTGCCAAGCCTACAAACCTGCAAATTCCCCTATGGCTGGCCTCACCCACTTCTCCAGCTATGCATGGCACCCTACCCTGCCTTCTTTCTCCACACTTGCCATCTTCTGTCTGTTCCTCATATCAAGGACAGAGGCTTCCACCAAGCTCTCTCCTCTGCTTGAAACCATCTTCTTCCTTTTCCTCACCTGGCTAATCCCTACTTACCTTTCATATTTTAATCAAATTCAAGAAATTAATTCAATACTTTCCTTTTTGCATATGTTGAGGTACCAGGAGTATACTGGTGAATGAGATTCACTGGTATCTGCTCTCAAGTTGTTTATGGTGTAGCAGGGGAGGAAGACAAACAACTACTGTGAATTATAAGTACTTAGCTGACTCTGGATGATGCCTGTTCATCAATAGAACAAAACTTTACTAATTTAGCCTTAACCTTTTCTTAAAGTCAAAGAGGTCATAGATTTGGCCCCAGCTCTGATCATTCATCATGCAATCATTCATTCATTTTTCCATGCACCAGACACTGCTGGGGAACTAAAGAAACAGTGAGCCAGTCAATCTCTGCCCACATGGAGCTCACATTCACACAATACAATCTCAGGTGGTGATAAATACTCTGAAGCAAAATAGAAAAATAGGGGGCTATAATGTGATGGAGAGATTATTTTAGATTATTTTTGATGGTCTATTAGAGAAATTTTCTCTAGGACATTGACCTTTGAGCTGAGGAAGGAGCAAGCATAAAGCTGGTAATGGTATGTTCCAGACAGAGAATAGCTAGTGCAAAGGCCCTGTGGCAGTTTCATTAGATTCAAAGTAAAATGGGACCAAGTAGCCCTCAAAAATGGCCTTACCTTGGGGGCGCCTGGGTGGCTCAGTCAGTTAAGTGTACAACTCTTGATTTTGGCTCAGGTCATGATTTCACGGTTCCTGAGAAGGAGCCCTGCATCAGGCTCTGTGCTGACAGTGTGGAGATTGCTTGGGATTTTCTCTCCTGTTCTCTCTTCCCCACCCCCACTTGCGCTTGTGTTCTTTCCCTCTCTCTCTCAAAATAAATAAACATAAAAAATTTTTTTTAATCACCTTACCTTGTAAGTCTCTGATATTGGTAGAAAAAACTTGTAACTGACAGGCTGTTTGTTGTTCTTTCTGGCATAGAGATAACAAATAAAAACTTGTGGCCATACCACTTATCTTCACATCAGGAGGGTGAAACCTGAATGATCTTTGTTCCAGCTTCCCTGGCATCTAGCTTCTATCACAATCCAAGTCTCCATCTTCAGTTCTTTAGAAATTATGATTTATTCACACAATAAGCCTCCTAAAGTTCTCATAGCCTGGCTCCTCACACAGACCAGTCTCTTTAAAGCATCTTGAAACAAATCTGAGCCTGTATCAGATTTACCTTGAAACAAACTACAACATGCTATTTTAACTGAAATACAGTCAATCCTTGAACCACATAGGTTTGAACTGTGCAGATTCACTTATACCCAGATTTATTACAGTACAGCATGGTAAATGTATTTTCTCTTCCTTAAGATATTTTTTTTTTTTTAAAGTAGGCTTCCATGCCCAGTGTGGAGCCCATTGCGGGGCTCAAACTCACGACCCTAGATCAAGACCTGAGCTGAGATCAAGAGTCCAACACTTAACCAACTGAGCCACACAGGTGTCCCCTTAAGATTTTCTTATAACATTTTCTCTTCTTTATCTTACTTTATAATAAGAATACAGTATATGATACATATGTGCTAATCAGGTATGTTACAATAACATAGTTCATTTCAGTAAACAGTAGGCTAGTAGTACTTAAGTTTTTGGGAGTCAAAATTATAAGTGGATTTTCAATTTCACGGAGGGTTGCCACCCCTACCCCCATTTTGTTCAAGGATCAACTGCATAGGGGCGCCTGGGTGGTTCAGTCAGTTAAGCATTCCACTTCTGCTCAGGTCATGATCTCACAGTCCACTGAGTTTGAGCCCCACATCGGGCTCTGTGCTGACAGCTCAGAGCATGGAGCCTGCTTCGGATTCTGTGTTTCCCTCTCTTCTCTCCCCTACTCATGCTTTCTCTCTCTCTCTCTCTCTCTCGCTCTCTCTCTCTCTCTCTCTTAAAAATAAACATTAAAAAAATTTTTTAAAGGGTGAGCTGTATATAATGATTCACACTGGCATATAACACTGTAATATGCAAAAAAACAAAAACAAACATTTTTTGAAAAACAGATATTAACACCCTTAGTATTTGGCCTTTGAATACTGTTGTCAAAACACAATTTCCTCTGACAAGTCGGAAGGTGAGAGGTTCAGAATTTCTGTGTACTAGAACATGCACTGGAGAGTCTAAAACCTCCTCTTTTAATAACCTCCTTATAACTATAAGGTAAATAACAGCCTGCCTATAACTATTTCTTAAACAGAAATGATGGTCAAACCCTCAGTACTTTTCCTTTGGAATTAAATAAAATAACGCATGTAAAAATATTATGTAAATATAAGTCACTCTGTAAATATTAAAGTGAAGTTTCCACCAAATACCCGTAACTATTAATCACTTTCTTCAAAATATGCCTCTCCCAAAGGGCTTAAAAAGATTTCCACATTAAATCGAGTTGACCTGCTAAGGACAGCAAAAAACAACTCTTAAGACTACAGCCTCAGGGTGCCTGGGTGGCTCAGTCAGTTGAGTGTCCAATTCATGGTTTCAGCTCAGGTCATGATCTCATGGTTCATGGGATTGAGCCCCAAGTCTGGTTCTGCGCTGGTGGTGGGGAGCCAGCTTGGGATTCTCTCTCTCCCTCTCTCTCTCTGCCCCTTCCAGCTTTTGTGAGTGCACTCTTTGTCTCAAAATAAATAAATAAACTTAAAAAAAAAAAAAGACTAGCAGCCTCATTTTTGCAGATCATTAGTTTCAAGCTGCAACAAAAAGCAGGCAAAAAAATTCTATTTGAACAATCGTTTACTATATCAAAGGTTGTTTACATCTGTGTCTTTGGTTACTTTGATCAGAGCTGTTGATTGTGGTTTTTACCCATGTGCCCTTTCTTAGGTGGTTAACACTTGGTTAGAACGGTGTTGCTGGTGGTAGTTTCTGCTCTGAGCCCAGCAGAGCAGCCTGGCTTGGCCATACATGCCCAAAAATGTCATCTCTATGTATCTCCTTCTTGGTGATGGAAGAAAGAAAAATGTATTTCTTGGAAATGTGTTTTATACAGTCATTTAAAATTCCACAAGGGAAAAAAAAGGAAACTTCTTTTAAAGATACACAGAAAATACCTAACATTTTCAAATTAGAACTTTTCCTTAGAAACAGTGATTTCACCTAAAAAAAAAAAAAAATCTTTAGGATTCAGAGACATGAAGAGTTCCACAGTCTTAAAAATTAGAAAAATACTGCCTTGGTGGGGCACCTGGGTGGCTCAGTTGATTAAGCATCCAACTTCGGCCCAGGTCATGATCTCACAGTTCGTGAGTTTGCCCATTAGGCTCTATGCTGATAGCTTGGAGCCTGGAGTCTGCTTTGGATTCTGTGTCTCCCTCTCTTTCTGCCCTCTCCCGTTTGCTCTCTCTCTCTCTCTCTCTCTCTCTCTCTCAAAACTAAATAAACATTTAAAAAAAGAAAGAAAGAAAGAAAAATACTTCCTTGGAGAATTTGACAGTAGGGCAAATGCAAACACCTTGTTATCACTCACAGCAAAAAGTATTTATTAAAGTAACTACAAGGGGTACCTGGGTGGCTCAGTCAGTTAAGGGTCTGACTTCAGCTCAGGTCATGATCTCACGGTTTGTGGGTTTGAGCCCCACATCAGGCTGTGCACTAACAGCTCAGAACCTGGAGCCTGCTTCAGATTCTGTGTCTCCCTCTCTGTCTCTCTCTGCCACTCCCCTGCTTGTGCTCACTGTCTCTCTCTCAAAAATAAACATATATATATATATATATATATATATATATATATATATATATATAAAGTAACTACAAAAACATGGTGTGTGGGGGCTGACCTAGCAGGAGGCCACATAAAGCAAATAAGCAGATTCAGTTTCCATCTCCTGGAAGCTAAAATCAGACCTTCAGCTTAGAAACAAGTTTGCAAACAGGTTTCAGTTCACCCGGCATTTGGAAGGGGCAGCTTCATAATGCTGACTCACAAGGAACACTTGCAGCCACCACAAGTGGTTGTGTCATGTGCTGGGCTGAGGCCTGGCTCTAGAGTATCTCCTTGAGAAGCGGTCCTTTCATTCTAGACCAGCGCCCAATTCCAGTGGCGACAGGTGTCCAGTTTCTGAAGGCCTTTACCTTCCCTGCCGCGCAGACCCTAATGCAGCCTCCTCCCACCTACTCTCTTCCCTCCGCATTGCCACCGCCTTGCCACCCCCATGTTCCATTTTGCCTTCCTGCTTTGTTCACAGTTCTGGATGCCCAGACTCAGAGTTGGCAGCATTTTAATGGCACTTTTAAGTGCCACCTGTTCAGTAAAGGGAGCTGTCCCTGCCAGATGAAGGAGAGACACGTGAACGTTTCCTGTGCCGTGAAGCGGCCAGGTTTACCTACACTAGTGTGGGTTGGTTGGCCCCCAAACACTAGTCCTCAACCCCACACCCTGTGCACTGCTTTGCATTTCTCTGAGCAGAGGGAGAGGTACTGGCAGTCCTACAAGATTGCATTCTGTTTCTTTATAGTTTTGGAACCTACCCCAATAACACGTAGAAACATGCATTCTGCACCCAGTTCTGCTGGAAGCTAAGCCACAGATCCTTGGCAAGGCCTTAAAAGCCACACACACACACACACACACACACACACACACACACACACCTCAGTCCCACGGATTCTGAGATGGAGCACAGACACAAACTGCACGACTCAGGAGGTGACTCAGAGTGAAGTCTCCCATGGTGCCTTTGTCAGAATGCTGTCTATCATTCTGTCCCTGTGAGACACACAAACACACACACATACATACATGTACATGCACACACACACTCAGACTGGCACATGCTCTTTCATTCTTCATCACATTCTTCACCTCCCTGCCTCTCACGCTGTCTTGGAAGAGGTTTCACCAGCACTTAATAGGCTGTGAAACTGGTTCCATGTTGAGCATGCTTGCCCCAGGGTGCAGGGACTGAATCTGTTCCCTGCAACGTTTGGTGATACTTCACAGAGTGGCCTTTCTTACTATGAAGGGGGATTACCTGACACGGCTACTGAATGTATGTTTTTGCACCTAAAAACCCTCCTACCTGGTCTCTGGAAGGTTACTCCTTTAGTTGAGAGAAGCAGGGGAAGGGAAGAGGTAGGGACAGCACCTAAAAAGGAACAGGGCAAAGCTGTTGAAAAGAGGGAATAAGCAACGCAGAATGTAAAACAGGAAAAAAGGCAGCCACTTAACTAACAACGGAAAGGAGTCACGATGTACCCTTTTAGCTTAGTGGTTAAGACATAGGTCCTGGAGTCAGAAGGATGTGGGTTAGAAGGCCAGCTCTACTTTTGATGATTTATTTAACTTCTCTGATCACTTGGTTTCCTTATCTATAAAATTGGGGGACAGGTATGTGAAGAGAATAATTTGAATTACTTTCCAGGTTGTTGCAAGGAATGATTAAGATAACACATGAGGGGGTGCAAGGGTGGCTGAGTTGGTTACGTGTCTGACTCTTGATTTCAGGTCAGGTCATGATCTTCCAGTTGTGAGATGGAGCCCCAAGTTGGGGTCTGCTCTGGGTGTGGAGGCTGCTTAAGATTCTCTCTCTCCCTCCTCCCTCTTTCTGTCCCCCCCTTCACTCATGTGCTCTCTGTCTCTATCTCTCAAAAAAAATAAAAGATAACACATGAAAAGCATTTTGCAGTTGTCACACATAGTAAGTGGTCAATGCACACATTGATGGTGAGGATGATGATGGTGATGATAATGAAGAAGACTGAGTTAAAAGTCCACAAGACCACATTCAGATTCAATGGTTCACTAGATGCACTCACAGAATTCAGGAAAGCTGGTATACTCATGGTTATGGTTTATTATGGTGAAAAGATAGAGGTTAACATCAGCAAAGGAAAAAGGAACATAGGGCAGAGTCCAGGAGAGACGAGGCACAAGCTTCCAGTTATCTTCTCCCAGCGGAGTCACATAGACAACACCTAATTCTCCAGCAATGATGTATGAGAAGATACACAAGGTTTTTCCAACCAAAGAAGCTTACCTGAGCCTTGGTGTCAAGGGTTTTTATTAGAGATCAGTCGTGTAGGCGTAAGTTATCTGCATACTGATCTTAGTTACTCAGTGTCCAGCTCTTCCAGAGGTCAAATGATACCACATGACACAAGGCCCTGAAAGGGCGGGCCTACGCCGGCCGACTCCATCTTGTTCTGTGTTCTCCACCTTGAGTGACTATGTCCCCGACATGACCCCTTTTCCGGGAAAATCACAGAAACCTCAGACTGTGCCTCCTCCCCTTGAGTAACCTCCTGCTCACCCGTTCAAACTTCCTGATCAAAACACGCGCAGCGACCTGCTTAACAGGACTCTGACCCTTCCCCAGCCAATTGGCCGAGGCCACGACCCTTCCCCAGCCAATCGGCTGAGGCCACAGCCATTACCTCACCAACTGCCCCTAAACCCCTATAAAACTTTTGTGCTTTTGAAACTCTCTCTCTCTCCCTGGTATCTCACCGCTGCATCGGTGCAGGTAGGGGATTGAGCTCGAGCTAGCTCGAATAAAGGCTCTTTTGCTTTTGCATCGGACTCGGCTCCCTAGTGGTCTTTGGGGATCACGAATTCTGGGCAGAACAGGCCCCAGGTAAACAAAGACATCTTATCAGGTGGGATTGCTAGGGCTTTGGTGTTACCTCCCAGGAGCTGGTCAGGAGCTAAAACTTTCTTTGGAATATGCAGGGTTTGGACTACCCAGGCCTGCTGACTTAATCCTTTACTGCACAATGATGATGACGAATTCCTGAACTGATGGCAACTATCTATTGTTACTAGACCTTGGACCAAAGAGATTGGGTCAGATAGATCTCAGAAATAGAGACTTAATGAAAAGCAGAATCAGTCTTGATACTCATAGTGAAAATTGCCTTAATTATAGCTATAGAGAACCAACAGGGAGAAATAGAATAGAGAAGGAAAGGGATGAGGGCACCAAGCAAAAGAGAAGATAAAGGGAAGATCACCAAAAGCCAGGGAAGAGCAGCTTAAGTCCCATACCTGGGACCTTTGAAATAAAAGAAGAAGAAGAAGAAGAAGAAGAAGAAGAAGAAGAAGGAGGAGGAGGAGGAGGAGGAGGAGGAGAAGGAAGGAAGGAAGGAAGGAAGGAAGGAAGGAAGGAAGGAAGGAGGTTAAGTCCTCACTCCAGGACCTAGGGAGTTGGTGAGACACAAGAAGGCTGGGAATAACTACTGATCTGTGTTCCAAAGCAGAAGGGCACCCCAGAAGCCCAGGTCTGGTGAAAAGAATTGGAAGCAGGTTTTGGAAGAGACTACAAATTCCATTCCCTTTAGCAGAGGAGCTGACCTGAAATCACCTCAGACCAGACTGAGGCACTTTGTCCGATGTCTTGCCCTGCCCAGGTGCAACAGGCTGATTCTAAACAAGATAGCCAAGCAACTCCCTGAGCCCCAGTTAAGTAAAGAATGCAGGGAGGCCCTTTGAGAACAGCAAACCTAGCCCCCCATTTACATTTCAATACAGATTAAGAACAAACAGAACAGAATTTGTAAGGATAACAGGTTACAGAGTTGAGGTTTTTTGTTCATTTTTGTTCTTTGTCTTCTTTTTGTATTTTTGTGAAAGAAATATTAGAAGAAAAGCTTTTTGGAATCTTCATAACTCTTCATCATTTATGGGAAGTTTGTTTTTTCTTTTAACACCTTTGTAATAAAAGTCAACTCTTCAAACAAAAACAGGACAACAGCAGAGGGAAGGAATATCTGCTTTCTGCCAGACCTAAGGGAGTGAATTCCCAGCAGAGGAGACAGGAACTGAGGACCACAAGGAGGAAGATAAACAGGTCAAACTCTTGGGGGCTTGTAGCCAAGGATAGTAGAATGAGCCTGGGAGTTAATTAGCAAGGGCACTGAACCACACAAATCATTTGGCTAAAGGTGTAGACAGGGCTGTTCTCAAATCACTGCAGAGGAGACCAAGTCTGTAGGCTCCAGTGCAAGTAACTCAGCCTACCCACTGTTCCCTTCCCACTGTCTTCCCCCAAACATTTTCACAAGATTTGGAATTCTCTTTGGGATTCACATCTGGGAAGCAAAGAAAATAGGTAACATCGAAGTGCCCTCTTAAACAACATTTAAGTGTAGCAGAGATCACAACACCAAATCCCTGTCTCTTCAGAGTTATCACTTGAAGGGAATGGTACCGTCCCATTCCTCAGGAAAATCCTGACTCCTTCTGTCAGAAAATTTTTCAAAACCTAAGGATTTTCAAAACTTTGTTTTTCTCATGAAATATTGCAATGGCATTATGAACATTAAGTATCTAATTTGGTTTCTTTCTTAGATCCCAAGAGATGACCCTAAGACATTTAAACCTTGGTCTATCCCTATAGCGTAACACTGCTGTCATTTCCTAAAAGGTAAGATCATTAAGCTGAAATATAACTACTCAAAAAGAAAAGGAAAAAAAAAAAAAAAAAAAAAGATGAGCCAGTCCAGTAGCTTTTCCAACTGTGTTCTATGGAAATTTAGGATTGCACAAATGTATAAATCTAGTTTCATTTTTAAGCTTTATTCAACATTTTAATTTTTTAACACTAAACAATACATGGCTTTGGATGCTGACAAGGAAATTCAGGGTATTTTACCCAAGAAAAACATAGTACCAGCTTTTGTTTTCATTTTATTTATCTTTTTAAAGATTTTATTTTTAAGTAATCTCTATACACAGCATGGGGTTGAACTCACAACCCCAAGAACAAGAGTCGCATGCTCCACTGACTGAGCCAGGCACCTGCACCAGTTTTTCTTTTCATTTTAAAATAAAATTTAAAACAAGAGCGTTGTGGATTAAGATATTTTAAAGATCCTACTCCCTAATTCTTTTGAGAATCATATCTTGAGTACAAAGCACTACATTAAAATCTATTGCTTCCTGCATTTATAATTAACTAGTGCTATTTAAAAGAAGTATCTGGGGGCACCTGGGTGGCTCAGTCGGTTAAGGGTCTGACTCTTGATTTCAGCTCAGGTCATGATTTCATCATTCATGAGATTGAGCCCTGTGTCAGGCTCTGTGCTGGCAGTGTGGAGCCTGCTTGGGATTCTCTCTCTTCATTTCTCTCTGCCCCTCCCCTGCTCACTCTCTCTCTCTCTCAAAATAAATAAATAAACATTTTAAAAAGTAAAAGTAAAATAAAATAAAAGAGGTATCTAGCTGCATTTGTTGTGTTTAACTGCTACAGTTTTGTACTGCAGCTTAACACAAAACTCAGAGCACTGGAGACTTTGGAGGGTGGCCACCAAAAGTGCCTGGGAAATATCTGCTAACAAAAAGAAATTTTCATTGTTGGAAAACTAAACTGCTTTTCTGCACACTTACTGGGCAACATTAGAAAAAATGAAAGCAGAAGAGAACTACGTCATAGATTCAGAGAAAAAACATTTCATCAAACTCTAATTTTCCAATTAAATGTCTAAAACAACCCATGCGTATTAACAGATATATGTTTAATTCCATTGTTACTTGTCACATAAGAACTTGCATGGATAGGGGCGCCTGGGTGGCGCAGTCGGTTAAGCGTCCGACTTCAGCCAGGTCACGATCTCGCGGTCCGTGAGTTCGAGCCCCGCGTCAGGCTCTGGGCTGATGGGTCGGAGCCTGGAGCCTGTTTCCGATTCTGTGTCTCCCTCTCTCTCTGCCCCTCCCCCGTTCATGCTCTGTCTCTCTCTCTGTCCCAAAAATAAATAAAAAACGTTGAAAAAAAAAATTAAAAAAAAAAAAAAAAAAGAACTTGCATGGATAGTTTTGCTAAATCAGACTAAATAATTGATGATATTTTTGTTTCTCCTTTCACAATAACAAAAATCAAAACAGCTAATGTTTTAAACTATATTTTAAATTATTATAAAATAGTAATGAAAGCACATATACCCATGTATAGAAGGCAGAATGTCTATCTAGTTCTTTATTCTCTCTCTCTCTACCTCTCTCTTTTCAAGTGTTAAAATTCAATGTGGACATGATGGCAAATTCACTCTAATCCCTATATAAAACAAGGTTTATAAAGTACTCAGCATCATGCCTGACACCGTACTCACTAAAGGAAAGCTACACATACACACTCAGATGTACTAAATGCCAAATTTTATGGTTTTTTTTAAAAAAATTTTAACGTTTATTTATTTTTTGAGAGAGAGAGAGAGACAGAGCAGGGGAGTGGCAGAGAGAGAGGGAGATGCGGAATCCGAAGCAGGCTCCAGGCTCTGAGCTGTCAGCACAGAGCCCAACGTGGGGCTCGAACTCACAGACTGTGAGATCATGACCTGAGCTGAAGTCAGACGTCCAACCGACTTAGCCACCCGGGCGCCCCAGCTAAATGCCAAATTTTAACAAATTGGAGACCGCCAATGAATGAACTGGATTGTCAAGTTTTTGTACAAATTTCAAAATAAAGACCATTCTCACAGTTCTAGAAAAATTTAAAAAACAAAAATCAAAACCAAACCATAAAAATCTCTTTTGCTACTTTACCACTTACAACTATTTGTGTGTCAGAATTATCTCCATGCTATGCAATTAAAATAAAATGTAGGGGCACCTGGGTGATTCTAGGTTAAGTGTCTGACTCTTGGTTTTGGCCCAGTCATGATCTCATGGGTTCGTGGGTTCGGGACCCCCGTGGGGCTCTGCACTGACAGCATGGAGCCTGCTTGGGATTCTCTCTCTGTGTCTCTCTGCCCCTCCCCTGCTCACGTGCTCGCACACACTCTCTCTCACACTCTCTCAAAATAAATAAACTTAAAAAATAATAAAATGCAGATATAAATTGCATTCTGAGTCTTTAACTGTCAGTCTTTACCTGCCATTTCAGGTTTTTGCATTCTTTAAAGTAGCATTATCGTTTTCACATATTTGCTATATAAGCAAGTGTTAAACATTGACATTAAATTTATACCACACTAAAATCATATATGTGTGAGTGTTTTCCCATAACATTTTCAACCTTCGCTAAAAATGTGTGAAAACCTTTGAGCTCATCCAGCTTCTTATAAATGAAGACAAGGAAGAATAAGTAACTACCTAAACATACTTATTCATATCCGTAAAGCTTACCAATCCAAGTTTTCAACTACTTATTGTTTTCCTTGCATGCAAAAGCTGGGGAATTTGCACACTTTTATAATTACTCTCCTTTCTTTTTTTTTTTTCCAGGTGTTTCAGTTTTTCACAAGTGAAAAGATGGTTTGTTAATCCAAACTGATACACTGTTGTGGAAGAAAAGACAAATTTTAGAAACATTATTCAAGCCTGATTAGGCTAACAAGATAAATCATTATTTGCTTAGACATTTTAGCCTAGAGGTCACCAGATAAGCATTGCAATATCCACAGTAGCCAAGTTTAAGTTTGATTTGTTTGTGAAGACATCACGTAAATATTGCTCTAAAAGCAAATTTTTTTCTTTGTGTATCCCTCCAATCTAACTGGACTGACTAGTAATACAGGTTGTGATCCTAGAGTGGAAGACACTTCTCAGTAAATAAACATGTGATTACTTTCCTCAAGGATGTGTTTGATTGGGTGGCCACAGGTAAGGACACCAAAAGAGATCTACAATTTTGTTTTGTTCTTACTGTGGATTAGCTATGCGTCCATGTCTGGGCATTGGACAACAAAGGAGTTGTATTTTCCTCGTGTAGATCAGCTATTCAACTGGTTAACATTCTTTTGGAATTTGGAGATAAAGGGCAATGTAAAAACATTTTCAATGTATCATAAAACCCTTTCATTTTTTTGTTTATAAAAACCACCCAATCTAGTATCAGTTTCAGAAATACTTCACTGCTCAACTTCCCATATTCTGAAGTAGGTAAACACGGAGCGCAAGTTTAATTGTAATCACCCCGATGTTGTACTTTAGAATGCAGGATCCACCAAATTCCATTAATCTGAGTTTTGGAGGCCTTCAGAGGAGGAGAAACCGGAATATGAACTGGGCCTTATTTGACCAGAAAGTCTCTGTCAGCCAGAACTCATGTGATAAAGCTCTCCAAGCCATTGTCTACAGTGACTCCTGAAGTGACTGAGGTGAGGCTGACTGAGAGTGCTGGGTGGCTTGGGAGTGAAGGCCAAGATCAGGATTGTCGTACAGCCTGCAGGAGGATGTAGGTCACTGGAGGCAGTGAGTAAATCTGCTTGCAGGGACTGAGACACAACACGGCTGTCCACAGGCCTGTCCACAGGCCTCTATGCTGACTTTGGAGACTCCACTAGGCCACAGGAGCCTAAGGGAGGAAGTGGGACTGGAGCACAAAGAGAAAGGAGACAAGAACAGAAGGGTCATGGGCAGGAAAAAAAATTATGCAAGATTTTTGTGAGCAGAAGAGCTGGGGAACTTAGTGGGAGTAGCCAGGGCAAAGTGATTCAAAAGTTATTGAAAATAATAAGAAATGAGGGGCACCTTGGTGGCTAAGTCGGTTAAGAATCTGACTTCAGCTCAGGTCATGATCTCATGGCTTGTGAGTTCAAGCCCCGCATCAGGCTCTGTGCTGACAGCTCAGAGCCTGGAGCCTGCTTCAGATTCTGTGTCTCCCTCTCTCTCTGCCCCTCCCTCACTCACATGCTATCTCTTGCTCTCTCTCAAAAATAAATAAACATTTTAAAAAAATTTTTTTAAAGAAGAAAGTAATAAGAAATGAGAAATTTGTTTTATCATCTCTATCATTTTAAACAATGGTAAATATAATTCATATTTTATAAAATTTGGTCTGTCAGGACTACGGATGGTTACTAGGTATTTATTTTCTATTTGCCACAGTTGAGAACTATGAAGGAATAAACATAAAGGGGTCTGCAGAAGTTATTTATGTGAGTTGATGCACTAAAATCTTAATTGCATGGATATCAATCAAATACTTTTTCAAAAAGGCATAGTTGAAACCACATACTTGAAATCAGTTCTTTGGGCTCAGTAAGTGTTGTTAAAAGATACTAAAGGTTTTAAATTAGTAATACGTTCAAAAATATAAAAAGGTATACAGTACAAGGACTAACTCTCATACCATCCCCATCCAGCCAATTCTCACACAAGCACAAAATGTAACCACTTTTATTAGCTACTATTTTTTCCTTCAGGAATAGAAGGTCCCAGAATGCCCAGCCACTCTTGTCAAGATTAAAGTTACTCTCAGCTGGCTCCACACAGGGATGAGACATAATGACCAAACGTCAGGATGGTAGGGGAAGTCTAAGGTGTCAGGACAAGCACCTGGTTTCTACCTGGATTACACTGCTGGACCCACTGAGTAAGGTGCTAGTCCCCCATCTCTCTGTCTACCCCCTTCCCCATGTCAGCAGCACCCTAGTGTCTGTAACAGTGAGGAATATAACCCTTTACACCCACCATTGCTCCGTGGATCCTCCTGTTTCTCTCCCATGGGTCTGGGGCACAGGAAGCATTTGTACTCTGGCCTTTTTAACCTCAGTTCTCTGAGCAGGTGTTCGTTCTCTCGTGTAAAGGAAAAGCAACCTGCTCCCAGCTCTACCTCTGGAACAGTGAAAATTAATATTTGATCTGTCTCATATAATTAGGTAGACAAATAGAAGAAAGATATGATTTCTGATTCATAAGATGCAAAAAAGGAGTTTGAAAATCAGGCAGAAATAGTTGGAGACAGAAAATAAACACATTTTCTCAGTCTCCCTACACAACCTTGAATGAGCTGATACCAAGATATCATGGAGTACAAAACAAGAATGTTCTTTTCCTTGGCATAGCCACCATAGTAGGACAGATGTCTCCACACTCCTTATCTTCATATTTAGATGATGTTACCAGCTGTCTACCTGGTCTTGCTCCAAACCCTTCTGCACATAGCTTCCTGGATAATCTCTCTCAACATCTGTAACCACCTACCCTCATTGAGTAAAAGAGTACCATTCAACAGGACAGTTTCTTCTTCCAAAAAGAACTGTACTATAATTTGTGTAGCAGTCAACACTTGTTTTTATCTGCCTGGAGTCTTTTCCTTTGGGAAGTCTCTTATCTTCTACTCCATGTGTTCCAAGAAGGCTACTGGGAAAGGCATAGGATAAAGCTGGGTCTGAGTGTCTCCTGAGAGTTAGACTCTTGAGGAAGGTACACAAGGTTAAAAGGCCACTGGAACAGATTGCCTGGATGGCCAGCTATGGGGAACAAGTCCACAAGCTTGCTGCTAGGTCCTCAGAGGCACCCCTGTCCCTGTGCATCTCAAGGCCTGCTTCTTCAGTTCTGCCCTCAATTTCATCGGCTAGCCAGTATCTTGCCAGGTTTATTAGTTTCCTAGGGCTGCCATAACAAATTCCCACAAACTAGATGGCCTAAATATTTATTCTTTCACAGTTCTGGAGGCTAGAAGTCCAAAATCAAGGTATTAGCTGGGCCACGGATTTTAGGGAAGAACCCTTTCTTGCCTCTTCTGGTGATTCCTGGAGTTTCGTGGCATTTCTTGGCTTGCCGTTACATCACCCCAAACTCTGCCCCATTGTCACATGGCCTTCTTCCCTGTGTATCTGGGTCCATCTCCCTTTCTCTTTTCTCTCAGGGGAACACCAGCCATTGAATTTAGGGCCCACCCAAATCCAGTATGACGTCCTCTTAACTAATTATGTCTGTAAAGACTCTATTTTCAAACAAAGTCATATTCTGAGGTTCCAGGTAGACGTGAACTTCAGGAGAACACTATTCAGCCCACTATGCCAACAAACTTTCTTGCTAAGGCTAACAGACACAGTTTTGGGTGGAAGTGATCCTTTCTCCATCCCACCCATATTGTAACTGGTTCGTCTATCACACCATCTATCTGTCTACATGTGTATCCTCCCTTTCTAGCCTGATGGCAGGAACTATGTTTTACTCATCCTTTACCACAGGTTCTATCTCAAAGTGATACTTGCACATCTTTGACTAAGGAAAAGCAGACAGAAATGCTCTATTCAAAGTATTTATGAAACCTATACTGTGTAACCCAGAAACCCAGGAGCCAGAACTAAGAAAAGTAAAAGGAAGGAAGCTATAGTTCTTTGACAAAGAAATCACATTGTTATTGAAATTGGATTTTATTGTTATTGTTATTATTATTGGATTTTAGTCTGTTAGAGTCACTATTTATTTTACCTACATATGTTAAGAAAAACTTTCCAACACCTGGAAATGAGGGGGAAAAAATACTGTGTGACCTTTCAATGTCATACTTCAGTACTATTTAATAAGCCCATTCTAGAGTACTCTGATGCTCTAGGGATACTCTGTCTAATATGGTGGCCACTAGCCACATGTGGCTATTTAAATTTAAATTTTGATTAATTAAATAAAAAATTCATTTCCTTATTTGTCCTAGCCACCTTTCAAGTACTCACTAGCTACGTGTGGCCAGTGGGTACCATATTGAACAACACAGAAGAGACTATATCCATCATCTCAGAAAGTTATATTGGACAATATTACTCTAGGGAACTTTATATACTTACTGTTTATTAGGGTTCGAACTCCTGAAAAGCCAGGTCTTGCGGTAGGCAATCTCTAGAAGCTGGAAAAGGCAATAAAATAGGTTCTCCTCTAGAATCTCCAGAAGGAACACAGCCCTGCTCATATCTTGATTTTAATACAGTGTGACTCTTTTTGGATATCTGACCTCTAGAACTGTAAGATAAATCTGTATTGTTTTAAGCTCTCTAGTTACAGTAATTTTTTTATAGCAGCAGTAGGAAACTAATATAGGTGTTAACTTGCAGAACATTGATAAATTGCAAATGATGTCTGGTATAGTTGAAAAGATAATTCCAAAGGTTATAGTTTTTTCACTCTATAAGATATTAACCAGTTTTGTTTTAGTTTTTGGCTTTTGATTTTTGGGTTTTTGTTTGCTTGTTTTGGGTTTTGTTTTGTTTTGTTTTGTTTTTTTAGGCTGTGTAACCTTATTCTTTTTTTTTTTAATTTTTAACATTTATGTATTTTTGAGACAGAGAGAGATAGAGCATGAACAGGGGAGGGTCAGAGAGAGGGAGACACAGAATCTGAAACAGGGTCCAGGCTCTGAGCTGTCAGCACAGAGCCCAATGCGGGGCTTGAACTCAGGGACCGCGAGATCATGACCTGAGCCGAAGTCGGCCGCTTAACCGACTGAGCCACCCAGGTGCCCCTGTGCAACCTTATTCTGACATTCTTTTTTTCCATAACAGTTTCTTATTTCTTCCTCGGAACTTGCTTTATTATCCTGGCTACCTCATTGACTGTATCCTTGATACTTGCTTACCATATATTATAACAGCCATGGTTTAATAGTTTCAAAGTTAGATGCTGATACGCATCAAGAAAAAACAGACATAGAACTTTGAGATTTTTTCCAAATGTCAGAAAAGCCTACACAATTTATATAGTGGTGAATCTGATTAATATAGTTAGTTTACAATTTAAGTGAATATATTTGATATTCTACAACAAATATAATTTTTTGACTAAATGTAACCAGCAGACAATTACATTCCAGGGAGAAGATATAAAGAACTTTGTCTTGGGCGCCTCGCTGGCTCAGTCAGTAGAGCATGTGACTCTTGATCTTGGGGTCATGAGTTCAGGCCCCACATTGGGTGTAGAGTTTAGTTTAAAAAAACAACAACAACAAACTCTGTGTACTATTTTTCAAAGAGAGCAAATAAATCTTTCATGGTGAGTGGCATTTAAAACAAAACAAAACAAGACTTTGGGGCACCTGCTTGGGTCCATAAGTAGAGCATGTGACTCTTGATCTCCGAGTCATAAGTTCAAGTCCCACATTGGGTATGTAGATTACTTAAAAATAAAATCTTAAAAAAAAAAAATTTGCCTTAACTTTGAACAAACAACCCAACATAATTAACACTAAATATGTAACTAAGAACAAATATAACTAAGAACAAACTTCTTCCCTCTTTTTGCAAATATAACAAAAACAGAGCCTGTACCAATTTCAACAAGACCTTTTCTCACCTGTCTGGTCTCTTTGTTCCTTGTGCTCAAGGAATTGCTGCAATATCAATGTTCTCCAAGGCTTATAGAGACCAGTACACTGAAATAGCAAAGTACTTGACTTTTTCCTCCCCTAAGCCTTTCAAACACCATTGTGACCAATGGTTATTTATATTTTTAACCAAAAACTAGATGAATCAAAGTTTGGTAGCTTATTATTTCAAATTCCACAACCTCTTAAGTTGCTCACAATCCATAAACATTGAAGACATATTTTTGTGTACACACAAAAATAACCCCCCAACATACACACAAAAAAAAACACTAAAAACTAAAAACAAACAAACAAACAAACAAACCCTCTGTCCTCTCTCCTTAGCCCTGACATTCTTCTCCCATGCCATTAAATCCTCCCTCTGGAAGAAGCAGACATAGACATATCAGAATCAGCTAAGGAGCTTTTTTCAAAATTCCCACACCCAGCTGCCCACAACTACTCTATCCTGATACACTACCCCAAAGGGGTATTGCCAGAATCTGCATAGTTTAAAAATCTATAGGAGGAAGAGGAAGAGAAGCAAGTATACAAAACACAGGTTGTAGGTGGGTATATTAAGTTAGATAAAACAGAATCCAAAAGGTCTCACTTTCTAGCCCACTACAGCTTCCTTTAACCCAGAGTGACCTTTCTAAAATGCTGATGGTCCACTGGTGTCATACTATAATAATCTCTAGTAGTTTCCACTGCTGATCAGATTATCACAAACTGACCTGAGGCAATTAGGCAATTGACTAGCTCTTGGGTTTTGGGTTTGTTTTTTTGTTTTGCTTTTGTTTTTGGTGTGTGTGTGTGTGTGTGTGTGTGTGTGTGTGTGTTAGTTTTTTAATTTATTTTGAGAGAGACAGCATGTGCCAGCACACTACTGGGGGAGGGGCAGAGACAGAAGGAGAGAGAGAATCCCAAACAGGCTCCGTGCTGTCAGCACAGAGCCCCAACATGGGGCTCGAGCTCACAAACCATGAGATCATGACCTGAGCTGAAACCAAGAGCTGGACACTTATCTGACTGAACCACCCAGGCACCCCCTGACTGGCTCTTTAATAAATATCTATAGCCACCATGAGATAGGTCAAACGTCTTGCATGGTAGGTTCATACTGGGTGGATACAACACTCTGGTGGCACAATCTTCTAACCTTCTAGCTGAGAAAATGATAGCATCCCCTGGGAAGAAGGCACTCAGGACCAGTAGCACTCCAGACCTACAGCCTGTCCCAGCACTGCCTACTAGATTCTTCCACCTTCTTCAGATAAGGTTCACAGGATGAATATAACCTTTCTAGCCAACCATTTACCTTATTTCTAACATCCAATTATCCAAATACCAGTTAACAAAACCTTATGATGAAGTTTTAGAAAATTATTTGAAATGCTTATGGAACTAATTTTGAAGTTCAGATTCATGATTTGGATTCTTCAAATGTAAAGTTGGGGCACCTGGGTGGCTCAGTCATTTAAGTGTCTGACTTTGACTCAAGTCATGATCTTGCAGTCCATGGCTTTGAGCTGAATTGGGCTCTGTGCTGACAGCTCAGAACCTGGAGCCTGCTTCAGATTCTGTGTCTCCCTCTTTCTCTGCCCTCCCCTGCTCACACTGTCTCTCTCTCTTTCAAAAATAAATAAACATTTAAAAAAGGGTGCAAACTGACTACATCTAGGACATAGATAATAGTTAAATATGCTTAAATATATCATATCGTTTTTACTAAATATCTAAAGTATTGTAAAGTAAATCACTACACAGAAAACAACATAGATTAAGACCAAACACCCCCTTCATCTCTGCCATCCCTTCCCCAACACACACATGCATATACACACACACTCTTATGCAACACACACCAAGCTGCTCCCTGCTCTTAGAATTTGGCAGCCATCATCACTTTTCTGGCCTTTCCACATGCTGCTTCTTGCCCCTACTTCTCCATCTGACCAACCTCTTCTCTTCCTTCAAGACCCACTTTGGAGATCTCCTATTCAGAATCCTTTGGAAACCCCTTCCTTCCCAGCCCTGTGGATTTGCCCACTGCCTCATCCACCTCCTAATGGCCTCTAGTGCAAACCTCTCCATTTATACCTTCACAACTGTACTGTACTTGTCATTATCATCTGTGTCCATCATTGGACAGGGCACATGATAAGAACCGTAATTCATTGTCTTCTGACCGCCATTGACACCAGGCACATAGTAGGTATTTAGTAGATACATGTTGTAGAAAATAAAAGTGAAGGTCCTAGAGCATTTCACTTTTTTACCTCTTTTCTGCCAAAGAAGAGCAGAGAACTTCCTAACTGTTCTCAGCAAATGCCATTTCTGAGAGACAAATCTGTTGCATATATGTTGTTCTTTCTAGGAAAGTGATTCTCAAAATGTCATAAAACACCAAAGTTCTTAATGTTATTTCATAACACTTTTTACCTAGGTTCTAAAAACTCTTCATGGAATCTGTGTATATTAAAATGTGACTTACATTCAAAGTAACAGGTGTAGAGAATTGATGCAGAATTTCGTTTTAGCACTTCCTATAATGATTCACCAAAAGCTGAAAACCTCTGTTGTGGGCAAGCCTAATTGTATAAAGCCTTCTAAGGCTACCACCACCTGTACTAGTTAGGTTCTGAAAAATAAACCTATGTTTTAAAAGAAAATGATTTTTGTCCCAGAAAGACCTAGGAAATCCTCCAAGACAGTTTTAATACAACATTTTAAGAGTAGAATTGGAAATGCATGATGAGTAAAAGGGTTGTACTTTTCTCATCAGATAAATTGGCATTAGATTTCCTAAATAAGTAGTCCATGGCCTTCTTTTGGAAGAATGATCACCATCAAATATATTTAGCTTACTTTGAAAGTAAAACAGCCCTACTTACCCACAAAGTTTCTATGAAGAATTCTGAAATCCATGTGAAAATATTTTGTAAACAATAACATCCTCTCTAAATGAAGGCCTATAAAGACCATTCTATTACTACTAATTATCAGCAGTAGTTATTACTACAACTGCTGCTGCTACCACTACTAACAACAATAATAATAAAGCAGCAGCTAAGTTCTATTTAGTTTAGTTGCTTTCTCATTTTAGGCTAATAACTTTATATCACACACTGACCCTAAAATGTGAAATTTGGGTTTATAAAGAGAGCAAAGAAAGATGGCCATCTAAATATGCCAGGCAATAGTTCAACATACATTCGAGATAATTTTCTAACACAGACACATTTAGATCTGGGTCATCAGTAAGATTTCTTGTTCTTTAAATGAATTTTAATACATTAAGAGATAAGACTTGATAAGCAATAAACAGCCTTTCCTAAATAATCCTGTAACTAATGGTTATACCATATGCCATCATAGTTAACCTTGTTTGCTTTTCTTTAAATAAATGCCTTGAATGTTACATAACTTAAAATGCAGCAATTATGCTCATCCAAAATATTACTTACTTGGCAAGTTACCTCAAACTATTTTCTGAATAAGCACTTTACAGGAGCAAAGAGTTTTCACCTTAACCTACCATCATTCCTATGTGGAGAGAAAGAGAATGAATGCCAGGTTTCTTGAATGCCTAAGCCTCAAAAATCTAAATAAGAGATGTCTGTTTCAAGGGAAGAAATAAGTGTCTTAAAAGAATAACTTACTTACTGGGGTGCTTTGGTGGCTCAGTTGGTTAAGCATCTGACTTTGGCTCAGGTCATGATCTTACAGTCCATGGGTTCAAACCCTGTGTCAGGCTCTGCACAGATAGCAGAGCCTGCTTTGGACCGTCTGCCTCCCTCTCTCTTTGCCCCTCCCCCATTTGTGTGCACTGTCTCTCAAAAATAAATAAACATTTAAAAAAGAAAAGAGTAGCTTATTTACCAAATTTTATTAAAATAGGTAATTACTAATGCTTATTTTTTTATTTTTCATAATCTTGATCATAACAAATATTATTAATAGTAAATAATAGTAAATACTATTAATAGTCAAATAACTAATGAAATCATTCTATGCGGCAAATGAAAGAAATGGCATAAAAGAGGGATACCTGACTGGCTCAATCGGTAGAGCATACAACTCTTGATCTTGAGGTTGTGAGTTCAAGCCCCACATTGGGCTTGTAGAGATTACTTTTAAAAAAAAGATGTTTTGGCACAAAAACAGACACAGAGACCAATGGAATAGAATAGAAACCCCAGAACTAGACCCACAAACGTATGGCCAACTAATCTTTGACAAAGCAGGAAAGAACATCCAATGGAAAAAAGAGAGTCTCTTTAACAAATGGTGCTGGGAGAACTGGACAGCAACATGCAGAAAGTTGAAACTAGACCACTTTCTCACACCATTCACAAAAATAAACTCAAAATGGATAAAGGACCTGAATGTGAGACAGGAAACCATCAAAACCTTAGAGGAGAAAGCAGGAAAAGACCTCTCTGACCTCAGTCGTAGCAATCTCTTACTTGACACATCCCCAAAGGCAAGGGAATTAAAAGCAAAAATGAATTACTGAGACCTTATGAAGATAAAAAGCTTCTGCACAGCAAAGGAAACAACCAACAAAACTAAAAGGCAACCAACGGAATGGGAAAAGATATTTGCAAATGACATATCGGACAAAGGGCTAGTATCCAAAATCTATAAAGAGCTCACCAAACTCCACACCCGAAAAACAAATAACCCAGTGAAGAAATGGGCAGAAAACATGAATAGACACTTCTCTAAAGAAGACATCCAGATGGCCAACAGTCACATGAAAAGATGCTCAACGTCACTCCTCATCAGGGAAATACGAATCAAAACCACACTCAGATATCACCTCACGCCAGTCAGAGTGGCCAAAATGAACAAATCAGGAGACTATAGATGCTGGAGAGGATGTGGAGAAATGGGAACCCTCTTGCACTGTTGGTGGGAATGCAAATTGGTGCAGCCACTCTGGAAAGCAGTGTGGAGGTTCCTCAGAAAATTAAAAATAGACCTACCCTATGACTTAGCAACAGCACTGCTAGGAATTTATCCAAGGGATACAGGAGTACTGATGCATAGGGGCACTTGTACCCCAATGTTTATAGCAGCACTCTCAACAATAGCCAAATTTTGGAAAGAGCCTAAATGTCCATCAACTGAAGAATGGATAAAGAAATTGTGGTTTATATACACAATGGAGTACTACAGGGCAATGAGAAAGAACAAAATATGGCCCTTTGTAGCAACGTGGATGGAACTGGAGAGTGTGATGTTAAATGAAATAAGCCATACAGAGAAAGACAGATACCATATGTTTTCACTCTTATGTGGATCCTGAGAAACTTAACAGAAACCCATGGGGGAGGGGAAGGAAAAAAAAAAAAAAAAAGAGGTTAGAGTGGGAGAGAGCCAAACATAAGAGACTCTTAAAAACTGAGAACAAACTGAGGGTTGACGGGGGGTGGGAGGGAGGGGAGGGTGGGTGATAGGTATTGAGGAGGGCACCTTTTGGGATGAGCACTGGCTGTTGTATGGAAACCAATTTGACAATAAATTTCATATATTGAAAAAAATAAAGTAGGGAACCCAGGGGGGTGCCTGGGTAGCTGGTTAAGTGTCCAACTTTGGCTCAGGTCATGATCTTCGGTTCATGAGTTCAAGCCCCATGTCGGGCTCAGAGCCTGGAGCCTGCTTCAGATTCTGTGTCTCCCTCTCTCTCTGCCCTCCCCCTGCTTACGCTCTGTCTCCCTCTCTCTCTCCCTCTCTCAAAAATAAATAAACATTAAAAATAATAATATAAATTAAAAAAATTATAAAGTAGGGAACCCAAGGATGCCGGGCTGGTTCAGTCAGTAGGGCGTGTGACTCTTGGTCCTGAGTTTGAGCCCCATGTTGGGCATGGAGCTGAAAGAAACGAAGGAAGGAAGAGAGGAAGGGACAGAGAGAGAGGAAGGAAGGAAGGAAGGAAGGAAGGAAGGAAGGAAGGAAGGAAAGAAGGAAGGAAGGAAGGAAGGAAGGAAGGAAGGAAATGGAATAAAGAAAGAAGGAAGGAAGGAAGGAAGGAAGGAAGGAAGGAAGGAAAGAAGGAAGGAAAGGAGAAAGGGGTAAGTAGGGAACCGAATTTGGCCTAATAATGATGAAAAAAAGTTCCAAAATACTTCTATCGTAAGACATTGTCCTGAATGTTGCTGACATTTTACCCAAAACTTTGTTATTGACATGCTGGAGTTTGCAAGGTTAGCCATTACAGGATTCGTAACTGAGCACAGAAAGTCTGAATAACAAAGTCCTGCACAGCACTAACAAAACAAAAGGCAATTTAAGGCAGACTTGGGCCTTGTCTTATGAGGCATTTCCTCAAAGATCTGATTTATCCCTCCTCTCCTTGAGCTCATTAACCTTAAGCTCCTTAAACTTAACACTTTAAGCTCCTTAAATTTTTACACTAGTACAGCATTTATCAAGTAGGCATGCAGTACATTGTTAGGAACTACATTCAGTTTAAGGACAAATAACAAATCTACTAAATGATATGGAACTCCAGTTATGAGCATTCGAAGGGTCTTTATCATGTAAAGCATCAGTACTCACATTTTACAGAGAGGTTAAGTGACTCATGTGAAGCCTCAAAAACACCCAGGGACTAGATTCTCCTTTAAATATCTATACTCCAGGGCACTTGGGTGGCTCAGTCGGTTGAGTTGAGGGTCCAATTTTGGCTCAGGTCATAATCTCACAGTTCGTGGGTTCAAGCCCCACATCAGGCTTTCTGCTCTCAGCACAGGGCCCACTTCAGATCATCTGTCCCCGTCTCTCCCTGTCCCTCCCCCACTTGCACACACACACACACACACACACACACTCTCTCTCTCTCTCTCTCTCTCTCTCAAAAATAAATAAACATTTTAAAAAATAAAAATAAATGTCTGTATTTCAGCATCCCTAAAAGAAAACCAGCTTGAAATTCCTTCTCACCCTTCTTTCTCCTCCATGATCAGGTCTCCTCCATGAGAAATACTAGCTATATCAAACCCATCCCATACTTACTAAAGCATGATGCTTGCTATACAGTGAGGCACTACTAAAATGAGTAAGAAATTGCCATTGCCATAAAGAATTTCAGTATAGAATAAAAGACAACTGCAAATACAAAAGTAGATTGAATATCAGAAAGCACAAAGTGCAAAGTTCAGAAAAGGAATATGTTTACATCAGCTGCAGTGATTAAGAAAGGCTTAAGGGAAGGGTAGTATTTGAGATAAGCCTTGAAATAATAAATGGGATTTTGACAGTAAAGAATGAGGAAAGGACATCTCAGTCTGATTAAAGCATAGAGTTCAGGTGTTTGGAAACTTTTCTGCTCGAGATACAGGTTATAAACATTTCCCAAGGGCATAGGTAAATTAGGCTGCCTGCCATATACAATTCCAAATGACCCCCTCCCTCTCTCACTTCCAGGAACATATATCAGCATGCAAATGAGTGAGAATGATCTTATAATAGATAATCTTCCATCTGCTTTACTTTTTAAAGGAAATCACTTGCTAAATTTAATATAGTTTTTAGTCAAAAATGCTTGCTACACCCCATGATGGATGGCAATTACAGGTTAAGAACCACCAGTGTGATGGGAAGTAAAGGTGAGAAACATTGGTCAGAACTATTCCTGGGTGATCTGGAGTACAAACCACAGCATGTAAACAGTGAAGAGATATGATTCAGGCGGCATCTGGGAAGATTATTCTAGAAGGGTGGAGAAAGGGATAGCACAGTTAGGAAGTTATTGCAAAAGTCCCAGTTACTTAGAGGTAATAGAGGCCTAAATGAAGATATTACTGGAAAAAGATGATTGAGTTGAGAAATGTGACAAATATAGAAGACAAGCTTTGTGAGGTCAGAGGTCTAACTTGTTACCTCTGTGTCTCTAGTGGTCTTTAGTTCAGCAACTATTTGTTGAATGGATAAATAAGATCTTGGTGGCAAGACAGTAATGCTATAGCAGTGCAGCCAGAATGTCTGGGTTCAAATTAAGCTCTTCCATTTACTAGTTATATGACCTTGGGTAAGTTACTTGACCTCTCTATGCCTCAGTCTTCCCATCTATTAAATGGGGCTAATGATGGAGTCTAGATCATAGGGTAGGTTTTTTTTTTTTTTTTAATGTTTATTTATTTTTCTGAAAGAGAGACAGAGCATGAGCAGGGGAGGGGCAGAGAGAGAAGGAGACACAGAATCTAAAGTAGGCTCCAGGCTCTGAGCTGTCAGCACAGAGCCTGATGCAGGGCTCAAACTCATGAACCAAGAGATCATGACCTGAGCCGAAGTCAGATGCTTAATTGACTGAGCCACCCAGGTGCCCCAATCATAGGGTAGTTTTGAGGATTAAATAAGGTGGAGTGCTTAGAAGAATACATGACACATATATCTGCCACATAACAGTAGCTATTCTTATTAGTAAAACAGTGTGCCTTTAACAGAACTTCAGAAGTGAGAAAAACAGTTTAGGGGTAAGGGTACAAAGAGTGTTTAGTTTGGCATTTAGTGGAGCTACCAGATAGGCCTTGGGGAAAAGGCTTACACTGAGGAATCTGACTCTTGCCACTTCTCTGCGCTCCCCGTAGTCCTCCCATCTCCCACCAAGATCCAGTCACACTAGCCCCTTTCAGTTCCTCCAACAGGTCAGGTTTTTCCTACCTCAGGACCTTCCCACTGTCATTCCCTCAGCCTAGAAGGATAGAGAGCCTTGACAAATATGTAATGATTCAATAGCATTTGGCACTCTTTTAAAAGTTAACTCCGGGGCACCTGGGTGGCTCAGTTGGTTAAGCGTCTGACTTCGGTTCAAGTCATGAACTCACAGTTCGTGGGTTCGAGCCCCGCGTCAGGCTCTGCGCTGACAGCTCACAGCCTGGAGCCTGTTTCAGATTCTGTGTCTCCCTCTCTCTGCCCCTCCCCTGTTCATGCTCTGTCTCTGTCTCCAAAATAAACATTAAAAAAAAATTTTTTTTAAGTTAAATCCAGGGGCACCTGGGTAGCTTAGTCAGTTAAGTGTCTGACCAGCTCAGGTCATGATCTCACTGTTGGTAGGTTCTAGCCCCGTGTTGGGCTCTGTGCAGACAGCTAGGAGCCTGTAGCCTGCTTTGGATTCTGTCTCCCTCTCTCTCTGCCCCTCCCCTGCTCATGCATGCTCTCTCTCAAAAACAAACTTTTTTTTTTTAATTTAAAAAATAAAAAAATCAAAGTTAAATCCCTAGGAATGTATAAGGTAAGAAAGCAAAGTGGAATAAGATAAAAGGAATGAGCACAGAAAAGAGGAACAGCAATTGCAACGGACTATCCAGGGGGGTAACCAGGATACTTGGAACGAAGTTTTTAAGGAGATGGGTAATGTTCTAAATGCTCAGAGGAGGAAAGGAAAATGAGGATCACTGGATTTGGCAATAATTCTGAGGAAGAACTCTGAGAAAGTAATTGTCCACGATGTTGAGAGGGGAAGGCAGCAGAGGTCAGACAGTTAAATAAATCAACTAATATAAACTGATTTACCAAAAATGTTTGATAAGGGAGAGAAGCAGAGTGCAGGGAAGATGACTGTAGCAACAGACCCTGTTTTTAGGGTTTGGGTGGGATTTTTTGGTAGGAGGATAATAACAATGGAGAGGAAAACAAACTAAGATACAAACGGAATAAAAACATGAGGCTAGATCTTGGAGACATTGTGCATCTCTGCAGTTTTAATGCCCACAGTGCTTTTCACACGCGTTACCTTGTCCCTCAGCTCTCTGATGATACATCCTCTAATTCAGTGGTTCTCAAAAGTGTAGTCCCTAGACCAGCATCATCAGCATCAGAGGGAACTTGTTAGAAAAGCACATTTTTGAGTCCTACAACAGATCTACATAATTGTGCGGGTTAGACCCAGCAATCTGTGTTTTTAAAAGTCCTCCAAGGAATTCTGAGGCTCTCCAGGTCCCCGCAAGGACCACACTCAGGAGAAAACGACAAAAGACCGCTGCAAGGAGTAGCGGCCACAGTTGGAGGGCAGAATTTTCTTCTGAACCTTCCACCTGGATCTCCCAACCTCCTAAGAGAGGCAGTGCACAACCCCAGCCAGCCAGCGGCACCTCAAAGCAAAGTCGCCCCGCTTCGGACTAGCCTGAGCGAGTTCTACCAACCCCAACGGGAGCGGAGGTCAGCTAAGGACCCTTGGCCAAGCTCAGCCACCGCCCTAGAAAGGGCCCGAGTGCACCAAGTCCTCAGGCTTCGACTTCCGGCGGGGGGGGGGGGGGGGTCTGCAGGGAGGGACTCCGGGCTGCCGTATCCAAATTCTTCAGGATTGGCGGGGATGGGGGGCGGGGTATTTGTTCTTCTAACCCCTCCGTGTGCTACGAGGCCGCAAGGGGCAGAGAGGGAAGAAAGACAGGCTAGGATAGGATAAGTTTCCGCAAAACCTTGAACCCAATAAAGGAACAAAGAAGACTTAAAAACCCTTCTCCCTGTCCTTTCCTACTTTCCCACCCCGAATCCCAAGGAATGGAAAAGGCGGAGGCTCAAGGCCTCGTCTAAGGGAGACGCGGGGAGGACGCTTGAGGAAGAAATCTCGCGATAGGAGGCCGGCCGGGGCGGGGGTGACACCTCTTCCCTCCTCCTCGCGTTAGTTCCGGTCGCAGAGGAGACACCGCCGCAGTTGCCGCCACATCGGGGATTTCTGGCTCTTTTCTCTTCGCCTTAAAGTCGGTGAGGCGCGACGCTCGCCTGTCCCGGGACGAGGTTGTGGCCCTCAGTCGCCAGACAGGGCAGGGGGGTGGGGGCCGGCAGGTCTGGTGTGGCCCGGCTTGAATGGGTCTGAGCCGCCGCCTGAGGCCAGGCGGGATCCGGGGCCTGGATTGGAGGTCCACTGCCGCCACCTCAGCAGGGAGGTCGAGGGTCTGCGGCCCGGACCGGGACGTGGGGGCCCGGGGGTGCGCTGCGGCGCCAGAGACCGAGGGCCCCCCCCCCCCCCCGCAGCGGCCTTGCCTGGCCTGGGTAACAAAGCCGCTGCGGCCTCTGTTGGGTGATGTACGCGTGGGGGGTTCTGGCGGGAGGGGCGGGGGAGCAGCCACCACCTCTGCGGCCGCCTCCACCACCGCTGCTTTCGCTGGAGGGCGGGCGGATGTACGGGGCGGCGGGGCCCCCGGCGCGAAGCGCCTCGGCGCCTGTGGTCCGCTCGTTGCGGCGGCCGCCACCACCGGCGACGGGGTCAGTGGAGAAGGGGCTGCGGGCCGAGAGCTCGCCCCTGCGGCGCCCCGCAGGGGCCGAGGGGTTCTGGGTGGGGGGTGGGTTATCTCGTTCGAGCGGCAGACACAGGAAGGGTGTGGATAGGGAGACACGTGCTCGGGGAGGAGACTTGGATTGCAGGGTACGGGGCAAAGGAGGCTAGGCCGGCTCTCAGTTCATTTTGCAGGCTGGAGTGGTGCAAGCGGCCGCTGCAGTCACGGGCACAACTTCATAGGGTGGTGCTGCTCATAGGCCCATGGTAGAAAGGATTCACCCTTTGACGGTGTCTGAAAATTGACGTACACGGTTTGGATACCTCGCGGCAATGATGGCAATCTCGCTTAGACTTATGTGGTGCTTAGAAGTGCTGGAATATGCAGGCGAATTCAAAGAGGAACGAGGAGGAAACCAAACAATTATGTTTATGATGGGTGATTTGCCCCTAGTCACTATGGTGCTGCTATAAAGTCTTTTAAAAGTGTACTTCACCGTACATCTTCAGAGTTTCTTGTAGGGAGAAATGCAGGATTTGAAGTTACATTAATTCTTGGTGTCTGCCCCAGGTACTGCCAGGCTGAAAGTGTTCTATTTGATTTATATTGTGACTACTCCAAGGTTTGATGCTTTGTTTTTAGAACAAAATGTTATGGCACTGATATTTTTAAGGCTTTATTTTCCTTTTCTTAGGGTGTCTTTTATGAATAATCAAAAGCAGCAAAAGCCAACGCTATCAGGCCAGCGTTTTAAAACCAGAAAAAGAGGTAAATATGTTTTAAAGTCTCTCTCCAAACTTCCAGAATAACTTTGATATCTTGGTTTTTCTGCCAGGCAATTGCTTAATAGTAAATCTTTTGAGAGAAAATATCAGAAAGGAACTTGAATTTCTAGTTGACTGCCATTTCAGATATACCCTTAATATTTTTACTGCTTTTCTAAGCCTTTAGTTTTTAGTATCAACATATATATCTCTAAGGTTAGTGACTGGTCTTTTTATTGTGAGGATAAAGTACCTTTTTTTTTTTAAGTATGGAGTGCATTTTCACTAGCTAAATTTTATTTAAGCAGACTTGCTTGAGGGGAAAAGTTAATTTATGAAAGGGAGCTCCTAATGCAATTGCTGATTTTTCCCAAACTTTGTGAAGATTTCTAGAGAAAAACCAGACTTTACACATGGAAGCTAATTATGGAACAGAGTTCACACTGTCATGTCTTTTGAAATTAAATACTTCTCACAGACAAGTACTAGAATTCTGTTAACTGCTTCTATTAGTGGGTAGTTAGGTGAATATTCTATAGCAAAGCACTTATTAGTGATACAAAGTTAAGTGGGGTGTGGTCTCAGATATATTTTGTATTGGGCTTAATACTTTCACCAGGATTTTTCAGTGTTATTGTTCAAAAGCCATATTGACCTTATTTTACAGGAGATTTTGAGGAAATAGAACTGGGTCAGCTACTGGTTATAAATTGTTTTTTTCTACCCTGGGTAACAGACACTTTGCGATATATATTACATAATCTTTTGTAATCCCTGATCATAGACTGTCCTCTTGTAGTGGGGAGACTAAACAGTGATTTGATTCTAGTCTTTTCAGATTTCTTTAGATTTCACCTGCTAAATAAATTTTCTCAAGAGGAGGAAGGGGAGTTGGAAACTGAGCAATTCAGCAGTAATAGGGAAAAGTCTGTATCCCCTTGAGGATGTGGTGATACCAAGTCATTTTATTGTTATTAGCATCAGGAAGAGGTGTCACTTCCCCAGTTCCACATTGAGATAACTCATGCCCTCCTAGTTCCTCATGGTGGGGTCCTGGGTAGCATGAACAATCATCCCAGTTTGCCTGGGACTGAAGACAGGACCTAGGCTTTTCAGTGCTAACACAAAGTCTTGGGCAGACAGGGAGGAGTTGGTCACTCCAGGGCTGTGTGAAAATTACGGTAGCATCTAACCTAGATAGGGAAGTCAGCAAAGGCTGGGTATGTCCCTAAGGCACTGTTAAGTACCAAATGAATGATTTAAAACAAACATACAAACAAAGTGTTATGGGCATTTAAAGAAAAGAATCAAGAGCTCCAGCATTTAGACAGAATTTCACTCAAGAATAAAATTTACCTAAAGTTTAGAGGATGTCCTAAATTTCAGAAGAGCCCAGAGGCAATAGGAGAGCATTTGGAGTAGAAATTGCCTCCTGGCAGTAGGAACACACTAGCTCATTTAACTCCTCATTTATGAGACTTGTGTGAAAAAAATAGTAGGAGACAAGCCACACAATTCTTGTGACTAGGCAGTCATGCCTTGCATTTGCAGAGGATATGTGTAGTCTTATTGTGTCTGCTTGCATTGCAGGTCTTGGGTAAGCTTTGTGTTTTGTTTTTTTCAGGTGTTGAAATAAATGAGATTGTGATACATGTGGTTAACTTATTCAGTAGTTACACTTTCATAAGGTGGTGGTTTCATGGCATTTTGGTAAGCCTTTTAAAACTAAATGTTGTGGGGTTTTCCCCCCAGATGAAAAAGAGAGGTTTGACCCTACTCAGTTTCAAGACTGTATTATTCAAGGCTTAACTGAAACTGGTACTGATTTGGAAGCAGTAGCAAAGTTTCTTGATGCTTCTGGAGCAAAACTTGATTACCGCCGATATGCAGAAACACTCTTTGACATTCTGGTGGCTGGCGGAATGCTGGGTAAGTGTCTGGGTTTTGTGGGAAATGTGATGTATAGAGATGATGTGGAATCCAGAACATGGACTGTTTGACAAACCTGTCAAATTAGGGTGGCTTTGTTTTGGCTTTTTTACTTTCTTAGGATTTTTCCATTCCCCCCGCCCCCAGGTCATAGTAGTTTAGCAAATTATCTTGCTCTGTCTAGCTTTATAGTTGAAATCTGTTAGAAAATCATAACATTTGGAGATGACTTTTCTGATATGTACATCCCTACTACATCCCCAATCAGTAATTTTTCCAAACTGTGTTTGAAAACTCTCCATTAATGGAGAAATCTTAGCCTCTTATGTAGTCTTATGAAATACTACTTCTGTGTGCCTGAGGACTAATCCTACATTCTTCAGTACATTAGCCACAATCACTTAGAGTTTGGCTAATATAAATTGAGATGTCCTATAAGTGTCAAATATACGTTGAATTTTAAAGACTTGATATAAAAAAGAATGTAAGACATGTCAATAATATTTTGAATACTGAAATGTTAGAATCAATATTTTTGATATGTTGGATTAGAGTATATTAAAATTGCACCCTTTTTGGCGGGGGGGGGGGAGAGAGAAAGAGCCTGAGCCAGGGAGAGGGGCAGAGAAACTCATTTTTTTATAAGGAACAACTAAGACAGTTTACAGGTTTTCTTAATGTTTATTTATCTTAGGGGGGGGGGGGCCACAGAGTGAGAGATTCCCAAGCAGGCTCTGCACAGAACCCAGTGTGGGGCTCAAACTCATGAAGTGTGAGATCATGACCTGAGCCAAAATCAAGAGTTGGACGCTTAACTGACTGAGCCACCCTAGGCACCCTCGGAGGGACTCTTAAGTAGGCTCCACACCCAGCGAAGAGCCCTGACACACATGGGGTTCTTAAAACTGCAAGATCATGACCTGAGCCGGAATCAAAAGTTGGGCACTTAACTGAGCCACCCAGGTGCCCCTGTTTTTAATATTTTTAATGAAGTTACTAGAAGATATAAAATTACATCATGTGGCTCACATTATGTTTCTGTTGCACAGCACTGCTCTAACTTCCACCTCCACCCTCACCAGCTCAGGATGTCTTAAAAGAATGTGCCATTTAGTTAAATATCTTCAAATGATGGTGATAATTTCATTTCCATAGCTCTTTAAGACATTTCAAAATGTTTTCACAGTGATATGATATTGATCCTCAAGGCCAAGCTGATAGAATCAGAACTCTATTTGTAAGCCTGCAGAATGGAGGCTTAAAAGGCTTCAGTAACTTACATGCAGTCAAATAATTACTCAGTGGTGGAACCAAGGAACTTAACATTCATATGTTCTAATATATTCCATTATATTAGCAGTTTGTAGTAAGAAATACCTATTTTCTATTTACAATACTAACCCTAAATCTGCTTTTAAAATCCTTTTTCAAACCTTTACTAAGGAAATTTTCAAATATATCCTAAAGAGAATAGTAAAATGAACTTCTTGGCTGTTACCCTACTTAATTGTTAACAGTCTTAGTCTGGCTGTGTTCCCCCTGACTTCATCCCCCTACCCCATATTTCAAAGTGTATATCAGACTCACTTTATCCATAAATACTTACAAATGTATATGAAAGGTAAAGACTAACTTGTAAGTTTTTATGGCCCAGCCTCTTAGGAAGCTTGAAGGGTTGTTTTCTGTATGGAAAGTTATGTTATCAAAAACAACTTAAAACATCTCCACTTGAGTGACAGATTTGGTACTGTTGAATGGTTAATGCAGTGAGTTTAACTGGGTTGCTGAAGGGGGTTATTCTCTCAAGTTGTTTCACTTTGTTCACCAACCAACCATGTTGCTTTTGAGATAGTGACTTTGCTCTCAGATCATCTTTTAGAATTTGTATCATTTTATTTTATAATGAGAATCCTTCTAGAAAGTAAGATTGAAATAATTACTAATTTTAAATGAAGGTCACTGCAAATTTTTTGTAAAATATACCTTAGCCCCAGGTGGTACACTGGCAGATGACATGATGCGTACAGATGTCTGTGTGTTCGCAGCACAAGAAGACCTAGAAACCATGCAAGCATTTGCTCAGGTAAATGAAACTATATATTTATTTCAGTTAGCTATTCTCCGTCTGAATAGGAGTAGTCTGCTTTTAAGAGGTTGCAAATAGAAAGTTGAAGGAATCTGAACTGAAGATTTAGAGATACTTTTTGGTGTAATATTAACGAACTAGAAATTTCAAATGTGTTGAGGAAAACAAAGTAGAAAAGATTGAATTATTTTCCTGTTTGTCCCTTTGGAATTAATCCATTTTTAAGGAAAACCCTCAAACTGAAAAGGAAAATCATTTCCTTGTCATTTCATTCAATTAATGTTTATTTTTTTTTTGAGACAGAGAGAGACAGAGCATGAGCAGGGGAGGGGCAGAGAGAGAGGGAGACACAGAATCTGAACCAGGCTCCAGGCTCTGAGCTGTCAGCACAGAGCCCGACGTGGGGCTCGAACCCACGAACTGTGAGATCATGACCTCACAGTTAAGTCGGACGCTTAACCGACTGAGCCACCCAGGCGCCCTGCCTGTAACTTTTTAAAGATGAATGAGTTAATAGGCAGATTAGCTTACCAATCAAAATTTCATTCAAAGGTTTCATACATAGTTTGTGTTATTGTAAGCAAAGAATTCAAGTGCTCCTAACCTAGAAATTTGTTACCTGTCTTTGGGAAAGTAGAACTATATTCTCTGATCTTATTCTGTTAATAATCCTACAGATGGGTAAATGACTTGTATTTAAGCAATAAATAGTCCTTGCTTTAATATCTGGCAATAAAAATCTATCGTGGGTGGCTATTAAAGTGTTATATTGTAAGTTTTGAGAGTTGACAGATTCTTCCCAAGCGGGCTTTTTAAATAGCTTGTAAATTCTTATATCCAGTGGAAGTTTCCCTTCTTTGATGCTCTAAAGATACTGTGAGATACTCAGATCTTTTAGGAATCTGGCATCTGTAGATATCAAGTTATTAAATTCCGTTACTGTTCTTCATAGGTTTTTAACAAGTTAATCAGGCGCTACAAATACCTGGAGAAAGGTTTTGAAGATGAGGTAAAAAAGGTATGAACAACAGTATGCTTTGTGGATACAGAAGGTTGGGGTCAAAGAGGGGAACATTAAATCTTAATTTTGCCACAGATTTGAGAGGATTTTAGGTATTTAGGTAGACTGTCATTGAAATGTGATTTGGGGGTGTATCATTTAGTTTAATTTGCTACGGGGGTATATCATTTAGTTTAATTTGCTACACAGTGTTTCCTAGCTTTGTGTCCAAACAAGTGGCAAAAAAACTAAAGACCAAAATGGGGTTTGTTCAAAAGATACAGTAAGATCAGAGTTAAGCAGATTGAGAAAGAAATTTAGCATACTTGATATTGAAGTCTTAGTCTATATATAGGTAAATGAAAAAAATGTAGTAATGTTAATAGTAACATCAGGTTTCAACCTGTTCTAATTATTAACTCGTGTAATACAGAAACCCTGTGAGGCAAGTTTTATTATCCACATACATATATATGAGGAAACTGAGGCACAGAGGATAAGTAACTTGCTCAGGATCACTCAGCTAGTGTTACTGTAACTAAGACTAAAACTTGGATGGTTAGACCCCAGAGCCCACACTTTTAATCAGTACAGGTTGCTTTACTATGTCTCTTTATATAATACAGTTGCTCTTTTAACCTTTAACTATTTACTTTTATAGCTGCTGCTGTTCTTAAAGGGTTTTTCAGAGTCGGAGAGGAACAAGCTGGCTATGTTGACTGGTGTTCTTCTGGCTAATGGAACACTTAATGCATCCATTCTTAATAGCCTTTATAATGAGAATTTGGTTAAAGAAGGTAATCAGCCTTTAGTAAAGAATTGTCTTTAGTTGTGTGAAGGTGAGGATACCAAAGAGCATGAAAGATGTACTGATATAAAAACTAGGATATAACTTACATAGATTTGATTTGTGTAATAGTCTTAGTTTTTTAACTATCTTTAAATTTCATAAAATAAAACTCATTAGATATTTAATATATACCTTTGGCTGTCTTTAGGTATATAGCAGATGTGGTTATAACTTAAAAAGAGAAATGCCAGGGAAACCCAGAAAGATTAATTCCAATTGGGAGACTTGGGAAAGTCAGAGAAAGTGACTTTAGGGAGAATGTCAAGCCAAAAAGAAAATAAGTTGCCTGATGTAATTTTCATAGTTAAATAATTCTGTTAAAATAAAAACAAAACTTTTTAAAAACTAGACTACTGAGTGTTTAATGTGCCCTATTTCCCACAACAGCCCTGTCAAGTGTAAGAACTGTTACACTCATTTTACACATTAGAAAGCAGTTTAATAACTAAAAGTACCTAACTAGCAAATGAGACAATAGAGAAATTGGAGTGAAATGGTAAGCAGCTTAGTGGCAGAGGGAAGTTTGGGGATAAAGGGAGTAAGTCTGTGGTTGAAATGGGGAGATAGAATGGTTGAAATCCACTTGTTTCTGCTAAGTAAGCTCTTTTGTTCTACAGGGGTTTCAGCAGCTTTTGCTGTAAAGCTCTTTAAATCATGGATAAATGAAAAAGACATCAATGCAGTAGCTGCAAGTCTTCGGAAAGTCAGCATGGATAACAGACTGATGGTTTGTAACTTTTTTCATTCTTCCCATTCTTGCCAACACTTAAAGTGTGACAAGGGAACTTTCTCATTTCTAATCTGTGAAAAGAAGTGGTTTTTTACTGATACTATTTAAAGACCACTTGACCAGATTAAATTCTCCTTTCAGGAACTTTTTCCTGCCAATAAACAAAGTGTTGAACACTTCACGAAGTATTTTACTGAGGCAGGCTTGAAAGAACTTTCAGAATATGTTCGGAATCAACAAACCATAGGAGCTCGAAAGGAACTCCAGAAAGAACTTCAAGAACAGATGTCCCGTGGTGATCCATTTAAGGATGTAAGATATTTTTGTTTAAACCATCTTTACGAACTAACTAGAACTTAAATAAAATTTTAGAAAAAATAAGCCATCTCTATGATTTTTTATTCACTTGAGAAGCTTTAAGGTATTTCACCAGAGTGAGTTTTAATTAGTGGCTGTTGAATTATGTGCTGGGGCTTTTCATTAGCCTTCTTCACATTTAATGCTTTACTAGTGCCCAGAAATTATAGGGCTTGGGGATTTTGTAGGGTTCAAGCCAGTGAATAGATTTTATGTTTCCATCTCCATCCTTTTCCAACTGGTTTGCCTGTGTGTAAATTAAGGCTTGGACTAGAGGTCCATCCCTTCCAGTTCTAAAAGTTCTCTGATTATATGTGGTACACGTGTGGTTCCGTTGCCAGTTGTGTTTTTATGTTTTTGTAAAAGGTCTAAGATTGATGTGTAGAGTATACATATCAAAACTGATTTACTAAATTGGGATTCTTTTTGCAGATAATTTTGTATGTCAAGGAGGAGATGAAAAAAAACAACATCCCAGAACCCGTTGTCATTGGAATAGTCTGGTCCAGCGTAATGAGCACTGTGGAATGGAACAAAAAGGAGGAGCTTGTAGCGGAGCAAGCCATCAAGCACTTGAAGGTAAGTCTGACTTCACCTTTCTTTGGCTCACGGTTTAAAAACAAATACATGTTTAAAAATAGCATTGGCCTGAAATTTGTTGTTTGCTTTTGAGGGAGTATTGGAAAATATGAGCATTCCTTATTTATTCTCTAAAATACTAACATTGTATTGACAGTTGTCTGGAATCCCTGGTGCAGACAGTATTGCTTGGTTGGCTTAGTTGCTTAGAGAGCCTTCTGCTTAATTTAAGTTTCCATTACATAGAATATAATTTACAGTGATTTTGAAAGATCTGTTATGTTCTGTATTTTAGGAATTTTGAAATGGCTGGTCATTATAAGAAGTGACTACGTTTTTTTCTCTTTTCCCTTTAAAAGCAATACAGCCCTCTACTTGCTGCCTTTACTACTCAAGGTCAGTCTGAGCTGACTCTGTTACTGAAGATTCAGGAGTATTGCTATGACAACATTCATTTCATGAAAGCCTTCCAGAAAATAGTGGTGCTTTTTTATAAAGGTAATTTAAATTTTGGATTTTGTGAATACATTTAATAAAAATCCTAAACTACTCCTCTAATAATTTCAGTGAGTCTGAACATTAGCTCCATAAAATATTTTACTCTAATCATAGGACTGAATTGTCTCTAATTGAATTGGGTGCTTTTTAGTGTATTAATATCCAAACATCTTTAAACCTTATTAATAAGTTAAAATCTAAAACCTTCTTGGTGTGGCCTCAAACTTTGTCTCCTGTTCTCTACCAGTTCTCTTCCCCAGACACACTCTTCACATCTCTGTAGTCTTTGGCCCATGACAAGTTGACTTCCCTTCTTCACTCTACCCCATTAGCCATCTTGTCCTTCAAGATCAGTTCAAAATGCTCTGGTAAAACCTTCTATTTCAGTTATTATTCCCTTTTCTGTGATCCCTATTTCAGAAAACTGATCTAAAGTGGTTAATAAAGATAAGGACTTTGTTGGGAGAGAGCCCATTGCAATATATGTAGATTACTATCGTTGTTAATAATGTTTGGGTTTTTTAAACATCTGTTTTTGAGAGCATGCTCGTGAGTGGGCGAGAGGCAGAGATAGAGGAACAGAGGATCTGAAGTGGATTCTGTGCTGAAAGCAGTGAGCCAAATGCACAGCTTGAACTCAGAAACTGAAGTCATGACCTGAGCCAAAGTTGGACACTCAACAGACTGAGCCACCCAGGCACCCCTGTTTTTTTGTTTTTTGGGTTTTGGTGTTTTTTGTTTTTCTTTTTTTTTTGAAGGGAGAGAGAGAGAGTGTGCTCATGCAAGCTGGGAGGATCCCAAGCAGGCTCCACGCTATCAGCTTAAGCTCAGAACCTATGAGATCATGACCTGAGCCGAAACCAAGAGTCAGATGCTTAACCTGCTGAGTTTAATGAATTATTGATCAAGTATCACTGATTACTTAATCATAAGGTTTCTCAACCTTGGTATTCCAGATATTTTGCGCCATTTAACTCTTGTTCGTAACAATCCTGTGCCTTATAGAGTATTAAGTAGCATTTCTCCTTAGTGTAACAATCAAGAATGTCTCTAAACATTGTCAGATGTCCCAGCACGGGGGTGGGGTGTGTCAAGTTACCTTCAGTTGAGAAAGTCACTGGTTTAGTGAGTGTTTTTCCTAGCTGTAGGTTCCTATGTTGGCAAGAAGTTGACAAAACATTTCTTTATGTAGGTTTCTCATTTTATCTTTTCTATTTTTCTTTAAAAATTGAAGAAACCAGTTGAGTGTTCTGAATACAATTGTTGTTTTTACTTGACTTCAGTAGGCTATTTTTTACCATGCACACATCTGTACCTTACGTGGCATCTGACTCTGCCTGAAAAACTCCCAGATGTAATGATGACTCTCTTTCTAGCTGAAGTCCTGAGTGAAGAGCCCATTCTGAAGTGGTATAAAGATGCTCATGTTGCAAAGGGGAAAAGTGTCTTCCTTGAGCAAATGAAAAAGTTTGTAGAGTGGCTCAAAAATGCCGAAGAAGGTAAGTCTTTTACTTGGTGCAATTTGTTTGGTAAGCTGGAGAACTAATTTTAATGTGGCCATTGTATATGCCACCTTTTTTTATTCATATACCATTCTGTACCTTGAATACAGACTTTCATTCATTTCTGACAGATCTGCAAATACTCATTTACTTTAAGGCAGGGAGAGCTTGGCTTTAAATATTGAAGTATTTTGATGGCTTGGCCATTAGACATTCTGAGGAGGAAAATTGAAAAGATTGAGACTTTAATATTCATGAATTTTGAGATGTATAAATGAAGGCTTGTGAATATCCTCATAAGTGGGGGATTATTAATAATATATCTTAATTATATTAAAAAATCTTCAAAGTTATAAATGGGGACTTTTGTTTTCTTTTATTGTATAATGCTTGACTGCATCTTTTCCCCTTTTCTAGAATCTGAGTCTGAAGCTGAAGAAGGTGACTGAATTTTGAAACTACACCCTCAGTAAAGCAAACAGGAGTTGTAGATAAAATGTCATGTCTCATGTGTCCTGGTTCTTACATCTTCCTACCTCCCTATATCAAGCATGATATAAGGGCTTTCATGGCAAATTTTATTTTAAATGTTTCTATGGTTACTGGAAATGTTGGGTTTAGTTTCTAAAACCATGTTTTAAGTAGCTACAGGAGCTATAGATTTGAATCTAATGTTGCATTAGTCTTTTCAGTTATCTTCTACCTCCTGTATTTTCTACTGTAATAATGTAATTTAAGGCCTTCCACAATGAACAGTTCACTTTATTCCCTGGGTTTTCTATATAAACAGTTTTCAAGATATGATTTGGTTAAAAATAATTTGTTATAAAAATTCTGTTTGCAAATTAAACTGTAAAAGTATCCAAAGTCTCAAAAGGCAATGATTTGTGTGATAATTTAGTATGCCCAAAGCCCTGCTCATCAATGAAAATCTCATATACAGTAATTGAATTCATTAACATGAATCTTGAGTATTTGGACCGTTGCTTGCATGTTGGTATTTTCTTGCATTTTTAACCCTGGATGTCCTTGAGCTCAATTGTTTGCTCTATGGTTTTTATTCTTTAGTAAAGCCATGGAGAACAAGCTTGAAAGTGAGTTGTTTGGGAAATTGTGTATGACAGAGGTGGTGGGAAGAAGAAAGTTGAGCTTGTTCTCATTAAAAACTTTTGCATTCAGTTTGTATCTTTCCAGGCAAAACCAATGGATATTCTTTTCATACAGCCATTTTCAAATGTACCTTAGAAAAATCTTGTCATTTAAAGTATTTTACGCTTGTCATGCACTTAGATTGAAAGGAAAGGGACTCATAAAATAGTGTGCGTGCCTGCCTGGCTCAGTTAGAAGAGAGCATGTGAATCTTAATCTCACCATGGATTCGAGCCTCACATTGGGTGCAGAGATTACTTTTTTAAAAAAATAAAAATAGTATGAGTAAAGGAAGTGACTATCAAATCCCAGGAAGTTGTTAAATATTAAGTGGTCAGCATGTTCTGAGACTCTAAATGTAACTCATTTCCTCTTGCCTTAGAGTATTTGTTGTAAAGAATGAAGTGCAATGATGATACATTCCCACTTGATCATGTTGGATCAACTTCATTCTCTTGACATCCTTTTAAATAACTCAAGCATCTGGCTATTAACAATACCCTAGTTTCCATCTTTTTAAATTGCCATGAGCCAAATATCTCTTATATATAATTGATCCATTTATTTCAATGGCTGCCTTTTAATTTCCATCTTTCTTTTCTTGCTGCTACCCGTATATATATTATATATATGTGTTATATATATATATATATATATATATATATATATATATATATGTAGTCATTAGAAAACAAAAAATGACCACCACTTTGGTGGAGAGACTTCATATTAATAAAGTGAACATTTTGAAAAGGTTTTTTTTTGTTGTTGGGAAAAGAAACCAACTTAGAATGATGCCACCACACTGAATGGAAATTGCCCCTTTCAAAGGTGCCGTTCTTAGGAGCCAAGAATTCGGTGTTTAAAAGTTCATCTTGAGGGAATATGTGTAATATAATTTGAAGTAAAGGTGTAGTGACCTTATGAAGAACATAACTGATACCATTATGAATGGGGTGAAATTGTTAAAGGAATAACTTTGATAGTTTTAATGCACAGGCAAAATGTATTCACTAGGTTTCTACATAGTGATCTGCTTTTACTTTGTAATTTGTAGTCCTCAAAAGACTTTTTTTCAAAAATAATAAAGTCCATCCTTACGCCTAGGTTATAGGTCAGTCTTCTTTAGTTTTTTGTTGGTTTTTTTTTTTTGGTGTATTCCATGTTTATACCTAGGAATAGCTGTACGTTATGCGTTCAGACAACGTCTCTACTGTGCAAGCATTTAATAATCGTCCTTTTCATCCTATGATTCCCTAACTATAACACCCACACAGAATTCCAGTGTAGCGGAAACTACATTAATATTTCTATAGCCAAACCATTGCATGTTACTGTCGTACAAAGTGTACCCTATTTTATTATATACTGTGTATAGTGAAAGAGTGTGTAGTCTTCCAGAACTACATTATGATCTTTGTCTGATCATAGTTTTTTTCTTCATAATGACAAAGTAGTATTTACTTACTACAATGTTACAGTAAATGGATAAGTCACCTGTGATACTATAAAGAAAGGGAATGCTTCCTAAAGACTACAGATTTTCATTTTGAATTATAAGTGGAATTTTGGAACTTGGCTGCCAACGCCCACCTATGGCCTCAAATATTTACTGCTTAATCTAGATGTTAAAATTGTACTTGTAATTATAATTGGATAATGTTAGCTGATTTTCCTAACTTGGTGTCAGTTTCCAAGGATAAGTCGTCTTTTAAGTGCCATAATTAAATATGTTTAGAGCTGATCCTAAGTTTCTTAATTATTCTGGGAGTATTGTCCTAGAGATATTTGTTTGTTCTTACGAAAACTCCAAATACAAAAATGCCACAGGAAATTTTGACATAGCATAGTGATGGTGGGGAGAGGAAATGTGTGTGACTAAGAGATGTATCTGCGTTGTACATGAAAAAGAATAAGGGTGATTGGGGGGGAGCCCTTCTCGGGTGGTATCACCCCTATTGTGACCTAATGTATCTTTTTAAAGGGGAGGGGACCTAAAGATAAACATTTTCATTGGCAGATATATCTTTATGTATATCCATATCCTGAGGCAGTATTTTAATCATTTCCCATTGGTTTTGAAGATTTTAACAGATTGTTGATTGTAACTGTATCATAAGTAGAATCATTTGGAATTCTAATCTATAAAAATCAATTAAAACCCTGTGTAGCAGTTTATAATTAAAGTTGCTAGGCATAACGCTTAGATAATGGTATTGAAATTTTACTGATGAAACTACAGGAGATTCAGGAAATGACAGAACTGTTGGTTGGCTTTAAGTGTAACAGATGCCAAAATTTTAGTGTGCAGTATTACTTGGACTACTGAATGACCTTTGTAAAAATTTTCCTCAGATGCTATTTACAGGTGCCATGTAAAATAGGTAAAGCATTTGTGAGAGTTCTGGTAAATTGCCTTGCTATGATTTCTTTATGTAAAGTAGTAAGTAGTCCTTTAGTATTGATATAAAGTGTTTCTGTTTACCAGCTTACTGAGGCCTAAAGGTTTAAAATATAATTAAATAATAGGTTGTTCAGTGGGCTTTATTTAGGTGGACTCTAGTAGATGTGATAAGTACTTTTAAAAACGAATTGCAGTGGATATGAGCTAAACCCAATCTTTTTTTTTGTAATGTTTTATTTTTATTTATTTTGAGAGAGGGAGAGGATCTCAAGCAGGCTCCACATTGTCCACGCATTGAGCCTGACGTGGGGTTCAATCTCACAAACCGTGAGATCATGACCTGACCCGAAAAATGAAGAGTCAGCCTCTTGACCAACTGGGCCACCCAGGCACCCCTGACCTAAACCCAGTCTTACCCATACAGTTATACATAATTTCGAAACTTGGTGTGGATCAGAAAGGTTTCCCAACCCCCTTTCCTTCCCTACTTTCCCTCCCCTGTTTTAACTGGGCAATTAGCAGCCATATCAAATCCAACCTTTTTTGATTTCCATGCATTTATATTTTTTTCTTTAGAATTATAGTTTCCTCTCTCCCAATAATTGAAAAAAGGATGAGGATACTTTACAGATGCACTCAGTCACTGTCAATTTAGTAACTTTTAAAAACCTTATATAAATTAAAAGTTCAACTGTTTGTAGTGCCCTAGAGGAAACACTAGTAAAAAATCTGCCAAGTCCTTTGTTTTGTAGACTGTCTAGAGGGACCAAGACCTTGTTCAAACTATGATCAGAATGTTTATGGTTGTATTAGTGCAGGCTTGAGAACTATGCATTAAGTGTATACAGTGAATTTGGGGTGTTACAAAGTTATCAGATACAGTTGAGCTGTTCCATTTCAGGAGTTCCCGGTCTGTGTGACCATTTTACAATACTGAAGGGAAAAAAGTTTAAACCTTTTTTTTTTTTTCCTTTTTTAGTTAAAATTTCGAAGGCTGTGCTTAAACACTTGACTTAGAGGTAAACCTATTGTGTGACCCATTACAGACTGCAGCCTCTATTACTTCAAAAATCTGTTTTGTGTTCTCTGGCATCTTAAGAATATTTTCTCTGTAAATACACCTCATTTCCATTCTAGTTAGGAGTAACGGACCCCGGCATGGCAAACAGTTGAAGAGCGGAGAAAACTGGATAGCTGATACTACAGATAGTTGTTGGACCACCTCCAGTCCAGCCATCCAAACCAGTAATTCCATTGCTGCATTATTTGTGTTAACTGTGAAATTGGCTTCTTGTCTGTACCCTTGAAGTTGAATAAAATTTCATGAGATTCTTTGTTAACTTAGAGAAGCAATGACTATTGTTGCATTGGTTGTTGTATGCTAATAACCTATAAGCACTGGAGTTGCTTCTGGCTCCAGTCCTTGTCCTAGTCCTTCCAGTTTTCCCCCTGGCGTTTTGAATACCATTGAAAGGCCTATTCCTCTTTTTTTTGTCTGGACCACTTTGGCTGTTGTTTGGCTCACATGTACTTCAAACTTCTCCAAATGCTCAAAAACTGCAATCATTTCTCTTCATGAAATACTAGTGCCATCTACCCTCCCTGGAAAGTTTCAGCTCCCCTCCCTTCAGCCCTCACATCTGATGGGTCAAGTTCTGTCCATTTCAACTCCAACTCTAATTCATCCCACCAGTGTCTATTAACAGCCGGAGTAGTCTTTAATTCAAGTAAAACTACTTAAGAACTTTCTGCTGGAGGGACCTGTGTGATTGATTTTGTAGCTAAATCTTCCTTTTTCACTTATTCACCCCCCCCCCCCCCTCAGTGCCCAGCATCCGATAGTACTTGTCAAGTAGTAAGCATTAAATACTACGTAAGTGAAGAAATGAGAACAGGATGACTGTGCTTCTTGGATCTAGTCAGAATACTGAAGTTGAGGATGTGAAAAACTAGAATGGATGTTTGCATGTACAATGAAAGTTGTTCTGTGATTTTGGAATATTTATTTAGAAGCAACTTTGGTAAGGTGGAATCCAAGATACTTCTGTACTATGGCAAGGATTGCTGTGACTGATGTGACCTGGCTGGACTAAGAACCTGTCAACAATTCGTAAATGTGTGTTGTCAGGTGCTCTGCTGAGCTTTAGCACTGTGGTAACAAACAGGACTAGATGCCAAAATTCAGGCCTACAGGAGGGAGCTAATCACAAGTGAGGTGAGAGCAAAACCAAAGGCATGGTAGGTACTGGCAGGTTGGAGCGTCTGGTTTCAGGGCTTACATAGTCTGTAAACCCTTAAAACAACCATGAGAGACAAATCACACTCAAAACATGGTTTGCAAGTCCCTAACATTGAACAAATAGACCATGCATGTGAAACAGTTGGAGAAAAATACCCCTCTATTAGCTGTGTGGCTGGGCAAATAATTCAACCCTGAGCCTTGTTTTCTACATCTGTAAATAAGAATTATGACTGATGCCTATCTTGTGGAGTGATTGAGAAGTTTACAATAATCTACTTAAACGAAGGTACTTAAACAGTACTCATCAGAAGAATCTCTCCATGAACTGTGGCTGTTGTCAAGGATGTGTTCGTGGGGGAACTAAATGCCACTGACACTGCTAAAGCCCTGAATACAGGTTTCCTGTTTGATTTGAACCAGTAGAAGGTAATGAAAGTCCCAAAAACCATTGACATGATATTTTTACTTTAGCAACTGTAGAAAGAGACACAAGATTAACTGAAATCGTCATGACCTGGTAGTAACAATGGAAGTCATGTTTTGTGTGCATGTGGTCAAGTGTCTTTCCCAAACTCCATTCTAAAAATATAAAAGTTATAAGTCCACAAAGGTTAATGGCATATGATAAGTATCTTTTGTTGAGAGAAGGAAAGCAGATAGGTGACCAATTGGCGGGGTTTTAGCTTTGTCTGTTCTGCTAAGCCCCTGCGGTGCAGCAGAGAGCTAACCATAACTTAATTCAATACCGCAGGTCTAAGGGAAGACTCAGAAGTTGGGGCACTGGTTTCTTTTAAGGGTGGGAGTGAGGAGCAGGGTGGAAAGCATGAGTTTATTGGAGTCTTTAAAAGGAGTAGCCACCTTTGTCCACTCCCCTTACCTTACACTGCCACGTGACTGGACTTAAATTCAGCAGAAAACAGAAGGTTTACCATCTGCAGAAAGAAGTTGGGGCTATGGACTGGCGGATACCAGACACAGGTAATAATACTATATTTAAATGCAAAAAACAAAATGGGCAGATCCATAGCATTATACATCTGTGTGGCAGAGATTAACAATTGTCCCTGATACTATTCTCTGACTTTTTCTTAGAATCCCCACCATTTAGCTGGACATATGACTGCTCAAAAAACATCTCAAAAAAGAAGACGAAGAAGAAGAAAATACATCTCCCAGCCCAGCCTCCCTTGTAAGTGTGGCCACATGATTAAGTTCTAGATGGCGGGATGAGCTATTTCCAGTGCCTTTGAAGAGGCCATGTCTTCTTCCTTCCCTTTCTCCTTCTTATAGCTGGAAATGGGCATGATGACTAGAGATCAAACAGGGCTCTTGGACCATAAAGATGAGGGATGATTTGCTGAGCATTACAAAGCTACAAAATAGAGCCTGAGTTCTTGACACAAACTTTTTCAGTGTTCCATCTCTGACAACCTACGTCTGGACTTCTTTCAGATGATAAAGAAAATATCTTGTTTAAGTTATTTTTATTTTAGGTCTCCTGTTACATGCAGCTGAATGTAATCCTAAATAGTTGTTTAGAAATATAAAGAGAAATAGCAAAAGGGACAGACTCAAAATAGGCTCAAGATGAAAAGCTGAATAGATCAATCCTCATAGGGGAAAAAACAAGTGGTAGGTGTGCCATTTTTTAAGTTATTATCTTGTTTCAAACACTCTTGTCCTATGTGATGATGAGGCTGGAGCTCTGCAGACTACATTTCTTACATGGGATTAGAAGTAGGGAAAGGTATGGAGAAGAGTGTTCCTCAAAGAGGAAAGAGCATGTGCAAAAGGCTGGAAAAAAAAGGAATTTGGTTTATTCAGGTAAAAAATACATTAGGTCTAAAAAAAATTAAGTGTACAATGCATTGCTTTTTAATTCCTTCACAAAATTGTGCAGCCATCACCACTACTGAATTCCAGAACATTTTCATCATCCCAAAAAGAAACCCCCACAACCATTAACAGTCACTCCCCATTTCCCCTTCTCATCTCATCAGCTGTACCAACCACTAACCTACTTTCTATCTCTATGGCTTTACCTATTCTGGACATTATTTCACATAAATAGAATCATACAATATGTGGCTTTTTATACCTAGTTTCTTTCACTTAGCATAATGGCTTTAAGCTTCGTCTAGGTTGTGCCATGCATCAGTATTTCATTGCTTTTTCTAAAAGGCCAAATATTCAATTGTATGGATATATCACATTTTATTTATCCATTCTTCAGTTGATCAACATTTGGGATGGTTCTACCTTTGGACTATTATGAATAATGATGCTATGAGTATTTGTGTACAACATTTTGTGTGGATGTATGTTTTCATTTCTCTTGGGTATATACTTAGGATGGAATTGTTTGGCCACATGGCAACTCTATGCTTAACTTTTTGAAGAAGGACACAAATGTTTTTTAGAATGGATGCACAAGTTTTACATTCCCACTAGCAAATTTCTCTACATCCTCATCAACACTTATTGTTGGCTTCTTTGATTATAGCCATCCTAGTGAGTATGAAGCATTATCTCGTTTTGGTTTTTATTTGCATTTCCCTGATGAGTAATAATGTTGCAAATCTTATTGGCTGTTTGCATATATTCCTTGGAGATATGTCTATTCAAATATTTTGCCTATTTTTGAACTGTGTGACCTTTTATTATTGAGTCATAACACTTCTTTACATATTCTGCATACAGGGCATAATTCCCTTATCAGATATATGGTTTGTAAATATTTTATGTCTGTAGTTTGTCTTTTCATATTTTTAATGCTGTCTTTTGGTGTGTGTGTGTGTGTGTGTGTGTGTGTGTGTGTGTGTGTGTGTGTTTAAGTAGGCTTCAAGCCCAGTACAGAGCCCAATGTGGGGCTTGAACTCACAACCCTGAAATCAAGATCTGAGCTGAGATCAAGAGTCAAAAGCTTAACTGACTAAGCCACTCTGGCACCCCTTGATGCTGTCCTTTGATGCAAAACCAGTTTTTGAAATTGTACGAAGTCCCATTTATCTACTTTTGTCTTTTATCCCCTGTGCTTTTGTTATCATATCAAAGTAACCACCTAATCAAAGTTCATAAATATTTACTCCTGGGGCACATGGGTGGCTCAATCCATTAAGCAACCAATTTTGGTTCAGGTCATGATGTCACTGTTTGTTGGTTCAAGCCCTGCACTGGTTTGTTAGTTTGAGCCCTGCCTTGGTTTGTTAGTTCAAGCCCCACATCGGGTCATCTGCTGTCAGCACAGAGCCTGCTTCAGATCCTCTGTTTTCCTCTCTCTGCCCCTCCCCAGCTCATGCTTGTGCACTCTCACTCTCAAAAATAAACATTAAAAAAAAAGAAAATATTTACTCCTATGCTTTCTTCCAAAAGTATTACAGTTTTAGTTCTGACATTTAGGTATATGATCCATTTTGAGTTAATTTTTATATGTGGTGTGAAGTAGGGATTCAACCCCATTCTTTTGCATGTGGAAAACCAGTTGTCTTAGCAACATTTCCTGAAAATATTATTCTTCCCCTTTGAATTGTTTTGGCACCTTTTTTCAAAAATCAATTGCCCACTTTCTGGATTCTCATTTCAACTCCAGTGATCTGTCTATCCTTATGACAGTATCATACAGCCTTGATTGTCACTGTAGCTTTGTGGTAAGTTTTGAAATTGAGAAGTGTGAGTCCTCCAATTTTGTTCTCTTCTAAAATTGTCTTGGCTATTTTGGGTTCCTTAGCATTTCCATTTCTGCAGAAAAGGAAGCTGAGATTTTTGTAAGAATTATTATATCTTAGATCAGTTTATGACTATTGCCATCTTACAACCCATGAATATGAAATGTCTTTCCACTTTTTTAGGTCTTCTTTAATTTCTTTCAATGGTATTTTAGTAGTTTTCAGTGTGCAAGCTTCACACTTCTTTGGTTAACTTTATCCATAAATATTTCATTCTTCTTAGTGCTATTGTAGATGAAATTTTCTTAATTTCATTTTCAAATTATTCACTATTAGCGCATAGAGATACAATTGTTTTTTATATATTGATCTTGTATCCTACAACCTTCCTGAACTCATTTATTAGTTCTAATACTTTTTTCAGTAGATTCCTTAGGATTTTTCTTGACACATACCATGTTCATATCATTTACAGATAGAGAATTTTACTTCTTCCTTTCTGAGGAAGACTTGCCTATTTGCCTTGGATAGAATCTCCAGTGCATTATTGAATAGAAATGCCAAGATTGGACATTCTTTTCTTGTTTGTGATCTTACAGGGAAATTTTTAGTCTTTTTATCAGTAAGTACAATGTTAACTGTGGGTTTTCATAGATGCCCTTTATCAGATTGAGGAATTTTCCTTTTTTTTCAGCTTTATTGAGGTATAGTTGACCAAAAAAAAAATTGTATGTGTTTAGGGTGTACAAAGTAATTAATATATGTATACATTGTGGGCGCCTGGGTGGCTCAGTCAGTTAAGCTTCCAACTTCAGCTCAGGTCACGATCTCATGATTTGTGAGTTCAAGCCCCATGTCAGGCTCTGTGTTGACAGCTCAGAGCCTGGAGCCTGCTTCGGATTCTGTGTCTCCTTCTCTCTCTGTCCCTCCCCTGCTTGTGCTCTGTCTCTCTCTGTCTCTCAATGATAAATAAACGTTAAAAAACTTAAAAAATGTATATGTATATGTTGAGAAATGATTACCACAATCAAGTTAATTAATACATCCATCACATCGCATAATTAGCGTGTGTGTGTGTGTGTGTGTGTGTGTGTGTGTGTGTGTGTCTAGTGAGAATACTTAATATCTACTCTCTTGGCAAATTTCAAGTATTTGAAATAGTAATATTAACTATAGTCATCAAGATGCATAGCAGATCCCCAGAATTTATTCATCTTATGCCTGAAAGTTTGTATCTTTTGACCAACATCTCCTGCATCCACTATCCCTCATTCCCTGGCAACTACGATTTCTACTCTGTGGTTCTAGGAGTTCAACTTTTTTAGATTCCCCATATAAGTCAGAACATATAATATGTGTCTTTCTGTGTCTGGCTTATTTCACTTAGTGTAATGTCCTCCAAGTTCATCCATGTTGCTGCAAATAGCAGGATTTTCTTCTTTTATATGACTGAATAATATTCCAGGAATTTCCTTCTATCCCAAGTTTATTGAGTGTTTCTCTCATGAAAGGGTGTTGGATTTTATCAAATGCCTTTCCCGCATCTATTGAGATTATCAAGTATTTTTTGTCTTTTATTGTATTAATTTGGTGTATTACATTGATTTTTCATATGTTGAACCATATTTTTTGTATTCCTGGGATAAATCTCATTTGGTCACAGTGTACAATCCTTTCATATGCTGCTGTATTTGGTTTTCTAGTATTTTTTTGAGAGTTTTGCATCTGTATTCATAAAGTATATTGGTCTGTAGTCTTCTTCACCTGTGAGGTCATTGTCTGGTTTTGGTATTTGGCTAACACTGGCCTCACAGAATAAGTTGGGAAGTGGCCCTCTTCTGTGTTTGCTAAGAGTTTGCAAAGGATTGATGGTAATTTTGTAAACACTGGTAGAAGTTACCAGTGAAGCCATCTGTGCCTGAGTTTTTCTTTGTGCAAAGTGTTGTTGTTGTTGTTGTTGCTTTTAAGTTTTATTTATTTAAGTAATTTCTGTCCCCATGGGGGTTTGAACTCATGACCCAGAGATTGAGTCTCATGCCTTTCCAACTGAGACAACCAGGCACCCCTCTTTGTGCTAGGTTTTCAATTACTAATTCAATCTCTTGCTATAAATTTATTCAGTTATTTCTTCTTCTATCCTATTTTTTTAAATATTTTGTTTTAAAAAGAATTTTTTTTAATTTTATTTTTAAATAATCTCTACACCCACCATGGAGGTTGAACCCACAACCCTGAGATCAAGAGTCACATGCTCTACCAAATGGGCCAGCCAGGTACTCCTATTCTGTTTCTTCTTGAGTCAGTTATTTGTGAAAGGAAATTTGGCATTATAATAAAATTTTTAAATAAGCATATCTTTTGATTTAGCTGTTCCAATCCCAGGAATTTATTTCCATTATATATTGCTATATAATAAATCACCCCAAAATTTAGTGACATGAAATAACAACTTTTATTATGTTCACAGATTCTGTGGTTCAGGAATTAGGGCACAGTAGAGACCAATTGCCTCTATCTCATGTCTAGGATTCCTAATCCAGGAAAATTCAAACAGTTGGGAGAGGGAAGTAACTCAAATGACAGAGGTCTGGAAACATTTGGAAGATGGTCTCAGATGACTTGGATACTGGGGCTGTTGACTGGAGCACCTACATGTGTCTGGCCCTTCTCAGTGACTTTGTCTTCTCATAGCATGGTAGCTGGATTCCAAAAGGTAGTCTCTCAAGAGGGAGCTGCTGAGAGCAAGTGTTTGATGAAAACAAGATGGAAGCTGCATGACCTTTTATTGACCTCGTGTGACTTCTGCTGTTGTCTATTATTTGAAGCAGTTATCAGTTCCAAAGAACATGTGGAGTTGGAGATACTGTGGAAGACATTTTTAGAAAAAATCTGCCACACCTATCTTATAGAAAACTTGTATTTGATAAGTAAAAAAAAGCAACAGGCACAATCTTATTTGTAAAGTTTTAAAATGTGTACATATATACAGAAACAAATGCATACAGAGAGAACTGGAAGGAAATGGGATATCTATACCAGTTATCTCAGGGATGGGGGTGAGGAAGATATGTAAAGCTGGGCTTTCATATATTTTGATCTACATTATTTTATATTGCTTGAATCTTTTACAATGAGAATTATTAATCTATTATTTGCATAATAAATAAAATATCTATGTTGAAAATATCAGTTTTTAATAAATGGTGTAATACAGGGTCACCTGGATGGCTCAGTCGGTTAAGTGTCCAACTTTGGCTCAGATCATGATCTCGCAGTCCATGAGTTTGAGTCCGGCCTCGGGCTCTGTGCTGATAGCTCAGAGCCTGGAGCCTACTTCGGATTCTGTGTCTCCCTCTCTGCTCCTCTCCCACTCATACTCTTTCTCTCTCTCTTAAAAAAAATAAATGGGGAAATAAATAAATAAATAAATGGGAATGCAAGCAGGTGAAGCCACTCTGGAAAACAGTATGAAGGTTCCTCAAAAAACTAAAAATAGAACTACCCTACGACCCAGCAGTTGAACTACTAGGCATTTATCCACAGGATATAGGTGTGCTGTTTTGAAGGGACACATGCACCCCCATGTTTATAGCAGCACTATCGACAATAGCCAAAGTATGAAAAGAGCCCAAATGTCCATCGATGGATGAATGGATAAAGAAGATGTGGGATATAGATACAATGGAGTATTACTCAGCAATCAAAAAGAATGAAATTTGCCATTTGCAGCTACATGGATGGAACTGGAGGGTATTACGCTAAGTGAAATTAGAGAAAGACAAAAATCATATGACTTCACTCATATGAGGACTTTAAGAGACAAAACAGATTAACATAAGGGAAGGGAACCAAAAATAATATAAAAACAGGGAGGGGGACAAAACAGAAGAGACTCGTAAATATGGAGAACAAACTGAGGGTTACTGGAGGGGTTGTGGGAGGCAGGGTAAGGGGCACTAAGTTATCTACTCCTGAAATCATTGTTACAGTATATGCTAACTAATTTGGATGTAAATGTTAAAAAATAAAACAAGTTTAAAAAAAATATTAAATAAATTAATATATGGATGCCTTCGATTTATCAGACAAAAGAGTAATTTAAGGCAACATGTATATTGTGAAGGCTGCTTTTAACTTTATCAAGTCAAAAGGGCCCACAGTGACCACCTGGCTAAATAAAGACAGGCCCATCAGGCGACCCACCTCAAAATATCCATAGGCCCTAACTAACCAATGAGCTACTTAGAACCTGGCACACTTACCAAAAAAAAGGAAAATTCCAGATGTTCCATACCTCCTCACCTTCCCTCTTTAAAAACAGCCCCCACCTCTTGGCTGACAGTCTCCGCTTTGCTGTTCTGCCATCCTCCTGGCCACTCCTTTGCTGTGTATTCAATAAACTTCTATCGCCTTTGTTCTGCCTCAGGTGAATTCTTTTACTGCCCACACCACCGGCTCCCACCTGATCATTGCCCCACATCTGGTGGCCCCCATCTGATCAAGAGAGGCACACATATATGACATTAAATAATGCCATTGATTTGGACTCGGATTAAAAACGGGTTTTCAGAGGCATATGAGAAATATGAAAGGGAACTTTCTAGAACCTACAATTCAAAGCTCTGTAAAGGCAGAGCATTGGGAGTTATTCCATGCTTGGCACTTACCACATTTGCAAATCTAGCAGTAGAATAAATTTCACATGATGGAAGAAAACTAAGAATTTACAGTGGGCGATATAGACTTACAAATGTTTAGTTGCTTATCTATATACAAAATGAAAACCCTAAGTTTTGCTGTTTAGAAGAAAGTACCAAAGTTTCTGTTGGTTTAAACAAAGTCTGAGGATCTTCCCATGCTCATTTTTCTCTCCAATATTTTGTGGCTGTGATTTTTGCTTCTGGCAAAGGCAGGAAAACTTATTCCAAACAAACTCTCTTTCTAATAATAACTAGAAAACCTGAATAAATTGTAAAAGATGTAAGTTTGCAAACACTGGAGAGTTATCAAGGCTGTGATGATTTGAGGGGCCAACATCCTTGAGAAAAGAAGAGGGAGGGCCAAAGAAGTGACCCTTCAAATTATTAGGGAATTTACCACTAGTGGCTGAAAGATTGAGCAGAATTTTAGGTAGCTGCATGGGCTGAGAGGGAAATGGGTGGTGAAAGTCTGCCAAGGAGGACCCCAGGTCTTTCACTTGGGATCCTATAGCAGATACCATTGGTGCCCTGCCCGTTTCCTTCAGGCCTTCCCATTACAGTGAATGGAGGTTAACTTCCAACTACCAGTATCTCATTTGCATTTCTTTGTCTGAAGGCTATCAGAGCCCACTCTAGGTCTGGCAGGCTGAATGCCAAGAATTTATTCTCTCCACCCTAGCAGTCCTCAGCATTGCCCCTTTGGTAGAATAATTAGAGGCTCTTCTTCGGGAGCTCCCAGAAGTCCACAGAGGCATTAAGTTCCAGGTACTCACAATAGGAACTTCCTTGATAATGCATTCTGGTTTTGGATGCCATCCCTTTCCTGCTCACTTTACTCTCTTACTGGTGCTTTCTCGAATCACCTCCCAAATAAACTACTTGTGTTTGAAATCATGTTTCAGAGCTTCTGCTTCTGGAAAAAAACCCAAACTAAAGCATTTGGGCCAAGAAATGGTCCTACACAATGGGGTTTCCAAGAAAGGACTCTTGATTGGATCACTGACCAGATGATTAACAAGGACCATATGTAGGGTGCTGACAATCCCCGGAATGCTGTGGCACCACCACTAAGACTCTCTCACCTGTGAACTGGGATAGAATTCAGGTGTTAGGGCGGATGTGCTGGCTTATACAACATCACTGGCATTTGAGAGGTGGCAATGATAATTATAAAAACTGAGGCTTATTTTGTTGTTAAGTGCCATAGATGGCCCCGCTGCAATTTTGGGGAGCCAGGCAGGAGCTATGCTTTCCATGTGTCCAGCCCACTAGGGATTCCCTGGAGGGAGCAGTTGGCCTCAGCTGCGTACCAGGGCTCACTCATTTGCTTCTCAGGCTAGTGGCTGTGAGAGGTCAGAGTCAGCTACTCCTTGCTAGTTGACCCTGGATGGGGAGGACAGAAAGAAGTCCTTGGCAGCTGCTGAAACCTGTTGTGTTTGGAGGACTTGCTTGCTTGCCCTGAGCCGGCATTGACTGCTTTAGCAGCATTTGGTGAAGCAGAAAAACAAATTAGAATTGGCGGGCCTTAGAAATCTGACTCCTGGTAAGTTCCCCGATAATTGCACATTGGACCCCATCGGTGCTTGGTTTCCTGCTGTTGAGTTCTTTTGAACCATTTGTTCTGGGTTTTCATAATCCGTTTGTTCAGGCTAGCATAGCTTGAGTTGTGGCAGGAGCCCTTGTAATTTGTAAAGGTACCATTGGAAAGAGGAAGGAGGTGAACGAGAAGCCAGGGTCCCTTTGGGGAGATCTCTGTTGGAATTGTGTTTGTGTGCGTATGTATACACGAAATAGGGAATGCTAGTTCTATCCCCTCCCAAAGCCCCCGAGAGAGAATATCAACTGACTGGTCTACTTTTAGTTATAAACTTATGACCAAGAGGAAAATGATTTTTATTGGAACACCAGCTGGTCTATATATGTGTTAAGCTCAGAGGAAAGAATGGCCATGAATGGCTCTCTTGGATTTCTTCCTTCTATTCGCTTGCCTCCAAACAGGGGGTTTGGGTTTGGCTCTCTTAGCTTGTCTAGGAAGCTGTTTGGTTCAGTTGATAAAGGCTTCCCGACTTTTGGGGGAGAACAAATGCTAACAGCGGAAACTCTGGGCTTAGTTATAGATTTGTTTCTTTGTTCTTAACTTTTGACAAGGAAGATGGGGAATACTCCTGTCCCCAACTAAAGTCCATTAGGACATATTTTGAATAAATGGTGCAGAGGGCTGAAAAACAACCAGAGAAAAAGCCTGTTTTGCAGGAGGGAAAGATAGTAGATGGAGGTAAAGGAATGTTAGTCCAAATTTTAAATCTACCTTGGGCTCTGCTCCTGAAACCCCTGCCACCTCTGCCCCCTACTCCCGCCACTTCCTGCTCCACCCCCAGCATGCCTGGCTCTGCCCCCTCCTATACAGTCCTCAGTGTCCCCCATGCCATTAGCTCCTGCTCCTTGCCCTCACTATCAAAAAGCAAAATGCACTCCAAGCCATTGGGCCACCTCCTTATGAGGTTAAACTGTAGTTCCTCTCAAGTCAACATGAAGGGGCCCAAGAGTTCCCCAGCTTTAAACCACCCACTTGAGACTTCCCCACAGGAGTCCCAAATGAAATTGATGGTGGGGAATAATTGATTTTTAGTGGACACAGGTGCAACATATTCGGTATTAAAGGTAATTTAAGTTTGTTGGTTTACTTAAAATAGACATGTCTTTAGAGTTATCAGCATTAAAATAAAACTTTTATTCTATCAAGTTTACTAAAGGTCAAATAAACTTGTGTTACTTGTGTTGCAATTTGTCAGCAAAAAGATGACTTCAAATGATAGTTTTGTCTATCTCATAAAGTTTTCATGGACAATTGTTAAGAACAAGGAGGTTGAGTAATAAGTTTTATTTAAAGCTTTCAAAATTTGAAATTTTGGAGTTTTGCTAAGCTAAATGATGAATTGGGTTGAATTCATTGGCTAAGTCTTTCTCAAATATGATAGAATATTAAAGCATTGATTACTGAACATAGGTTTGTCTGCTTTTGGCTTCTTATTGCACAGACACTGAGGATGCTTGGGTCTGTTGGTAAACCTGCTTTGTGATTTACTGAAAGTTGTGCTATGAAAAAAAATTATAAAATGTATTCATAAATTTCTGATCTAAAGAATTGTGGTGTAACAGACAGTTTGCAATTGTTTACCACTTGGTTTTCACTTGAGGCTAAGGTTTCTTTTATTTATTTATTTAATTCCAGTATAATTAACACACACGCAGTGTTATATTAGTTTCAGGTGTACAATATAGTGATTCAACACTTCCGTACGTTACTCAGTGTTCACCATAAGTTCTTCTCTGGTAACCAGCAGTTCTCTGTAGTTGAATCTGGTTTTTTATTGTTGTTGCTTGTCTCTTTTTTTCTTTGTTTTGTTTTGTTTCTCAAATTCCACATATGAGTAAAATCATACGGTATTTGTCTTTCTCTGACTGATATTTCACTTAGCTTTATACCCTCTAGATCCATCCATGTTGTTGCAAGTGGCAAGATTTCATTATTGTTTTATGGTTGAATAATATTCCATTGTGTGTATATACCATATCTTCTTTATTCATCTATCAATGGTTACTTGGGTTGCTTTCATATTTGGCTATTGTAAATAATGTTGCAGCAAAAATAAGGGTGCATGTATCTTTTTGAATTAGCGTTTTTGTTTCCTTTGGGTAAATACCCAGTAGTGTAATTACTGGATTATATGGTAATTGTATTTTTAATTTTTTGAGGGAACTTCATATTGTTTTCCACAGTGGCTGCACCAGTTTGCATTTCTACCAATAGTGCAAAAGGATTCCTTTTTCTCTACATCCTCACTAACATTTGTTTCATGTGTTTTTGATTTTAGCCATTCTGACAGGTGTGACACAGTATCTCTGTGTGGTTTTGATTTGCATTTCCCTGATGATGAGTGATGGGCATCTTTTCATGCATTTGTTGGCGATCTGGGTGTCCTTGGAGAAATGTCGGTTCATGTCTTCTGCCCATTTTTAATTGGGTTATTTGTTTTTTTGGTGTTGAGTTATATAAGTTTTTTTTTAAATATATTTTGGATATCAACCCCTTATCAGATATAACATTTGCAAATATCTTCTCCCATTCAGTGGGTTGGTTCCCTTTGTGTTTTGTTGGTGGTTTCTTTCACTATGCAAAAGCCTTTTATTTTGGTATAGTCCTAAAAGTTTAATTTTGTTTTTGTTTCCCTTGCCAAAGGAGATAGATCTAGAAAAATATTTCTTTGGCTGATGTCAGAGATTACTGCCTATGTTTTCTTCTAGGAATTTTATGATTTCAGGTCTCACATTTAGGCCTTTAATCCATTTTTAGTTTATTTTTGTGTATGGTGTAAGAAAGTGGTCCAGTTTCATTCTTTTGCATGTAGCTGTCCACTTTTCCCATTACCATTTTTTTGAAGAAACAGTCTTTCTCCCATTGTATATTCTTGCCTCCTTTGTTGAAGATTAATTGACCATATAAATGTGGGCTTATTTCTGGGCTCTCTATTATGTTCTATTGATCTATGTGTCTATTTTTATGCCAGTACCATACTGTTTTGATTACTACACCAACGTAGTATATCTTGAAATCTGGGATTGTGATAACTCCAGTTTTGTTCTTCTGTTACAAGATTGCTTTGGCTATTTGGGGTCTTTTGTGGTTTCATATAAATTGGAGTGTGATTTGTTCTAGTTCCATGAAAAATTCTGTTGGTATTTTGAGGGAGATTGCATTAAATTTATAGATTAGTTTGGGTATATGCACATTTTATCAGTATTCTTCCAATCAATGAGCATGGAATATCTTTCCATTTGTGTCATCTTCAATTTATTTCGTCAATGTTTTATAGTTTCCAAGGTACAGGTATTTCACCTCCTTGTGTAAGTTTATTCCGAGGTATTTTATTATTTTTGGTGCAATTGTAAATGAGATTTTTAAAAAAGATTTTAAGTAATCTCTACATTGAACATGGGGCTAAAACTTATTGCCCCCAGATCAAGAGTTGGATGGCTCCGCTGGTGTCAGCCAGTGCCCCCAAAATTATTTTCTTAATTTCTGTTTCTGCTACTTCATTATTAGTGTATAGAAATGCAACAATATTCTGTATATTGATTTTTTATCCTGTGGTTTCACTGAATTCATTTATCAGTTCTAGTAGGTGTTTTTGTTGTTGTTGTTGTTGTTGTTTTTGGCGGAATCTTTAGGATTATCTTCATGTATTATCATACCATCTACAAATAGTGACAGTTTCATGTCTTCCTTACCAATTTGGATGCATTTTATTTTTTTCTTCTCTGACTGCTGACGCTATGACTTCCAGTAATATGTTGAATAAAAGTGGTGAGAGTGGACAACCTTATCTTATTCCTGATCTTAGAGGAAAATATATCTCAAATTAAGACTTCAATAGATAAAATTAACAGCAGACTGGACAAACTAAAGAGGATTAGTAAACTGGAAAACAGACCAGAAGAAAATCCCCAAATTTGAAACATGGAGATCAGAAATGTAAAGAGTATGAGAGACATTTCCAGAAAGACAGATTGAAGTACTTTGCTCCTTCCACTAAGTACAACTAAAAACCCTAAGCATTATATATAAAACAAAAGTAAGAAGACCTTATCTGGATCTTAGGAATGACATAGTTGTGAGTTTTCCCTGGCTTTTCTTTATCCTAGACTTGATGCTGGAGAAGTTGGCAACCTGGAAACATCAATAAGCACAGACAAAAATCCTCAATAAAGTCTGCTCTCTCTAGCCAAAGGGCCAGGAAAAGAGCAGCCAAGAAAAGAAAAAAAGAGAAACAAAAACAACAAATTTGAGATGGTGGAAGAACAGAGGGAGAGAGAGAAAGAAAGGAAGAGCATCTCAAGCAGGCTCCACAGTGCAGAGCCTGATGCAGGGCTTGATTGCACAACCCTGGGATCATGACCTGAGCCCAAATCAAGAGTTGTACACTCAACCTGAGCCACCCAGGTGCCCCTTGACAGAAAACTTTTTTTTTTAGTAATTGCTACAACTTATTGAGTACCAGATACTTCGCTTAAATTTTTTTAAGTTTATTTATTTATTTTCGAGAGAGAGCAAGTGGGGGAGGGACAGAGACAGAGAGGAAGACAGAGAGAATCCCAAGCAGGTTCTACACTGTCAGCACAGAGCCTAACACAGGGCTCAATCTCACAAAGTGTGAGATCATGACCTGAGTCGAAACCAAGAGTCAGAGGCTTAACCAAATGAGCCACCCAGGTGCCCCAATACTTTATTTTAGGGGGGGGGGGGGCTCAAGTGAGTGAGGGGCAGAGAGAATAGGAGACAGACAGAATCCCATGAGGGGCAGAAAGAGCGAGGGAGCTCACCCAGAGTGGTGCATGAGCTCACCCAAAGCAGCGCTTGTGCTCATCTGAAGCGGGACTTTAGCTCACTGGATGCAGTGCTTGAACTCACCAACTGTGAGATCATGACCTGAGTCGGATGCTTAACTGACTGAGCCACCCAGGCGCCCCCTTAATAGAAAACTTTTAAAAATACAATTGATTGCTCTACTCCAGCCAAACACCACAGAAAAAAACATGGTTCTACTTCCACTTTAGCTAGCAAAATTCAAGTGGGGATCTGAGATTTCCACCCTACCAAGGTTCTGACAAAATTACTCAACCTCTGACTAGGTGGTACCAGAGAAGGCTGAGTAGGGAGCTGGGGCTTTCATCTCTGCTGGGTGATAATACTCCTCCCTGTTGTATCCATCTGGAGATTTTCATCCTCATTTGTAGTAATGAGATACCCCTCCCTCTTCCTGCTAGTGTGGCATTTTGAGGCCATGTGGAGAGTCAGAACTTTCATGCTGTCCACAGACAACATGGACTGAGGCCACTCCACTCAAGGTCAGTCAGGCCATCTGAGGTAATAGGTAATGAAGCAATCCTGCCCCTCCCATGCAGGGCTGGAGGCCTGCCCCTCCCATGCAGTGCGGAGTCAGAATTGCCAACTCTGCCCAGAGGTGAGGTGGAACTCCTCTCTGACCTGGGTGTTAACATAAGCTGAGTGGAGATCCTGGACTCCTCATTCCCCTGCCTTTCCCACCAGGGTAGTATCAGAGGAGTCCTAGTGAAATAGAATATTTAAGTAAGACCCAGAGTCTTATAAATGCCCCAAATACTCAGGTTTCAATCATAATAAAAAAATTACTTGTCAGACCAAGGATCAAGAAAATATAATTTAAAAATGTCAACAGATGCCAAGATAACAGATCTTGGAATTACCCGATGATGACTTGATTTAATTTGAATTTTTTAGAGAAAAAGCGAGCTTGGGGGAGAGGGGTAGAAGGAGAGAAACTTAAGCAGGCTCCACACTGAGCGTGGGCTCAATACCATGACCCTGGGATCATGACCTGAGCCGAAATCAAGAGTTGGTCACTCAACTGACTGAACCACCCAGGTGCCCCCCTACGATGATTTTAAAGCAGTCATCAGAAAAATGCTGTAATGAGCAATTACAAAAACACTTGAAAAAAAAAAAAAGGAAAAATAGAAAGTCTCAGCAAATAAATATGAGACACGAGGAACCAGATCGAAATGTTGTAGCTGAGAAACACGACAGTTGGGGGGAAAACCCCCCACGGGATGGGCTAAACAGTAGAAAGGAAGGAATTGAGGGAAAAAATCGGTATTCTTGAATAATAGGAATTATCCAATCTAAATAACAGAAAATAGATGGGAAAAGAATGACCAGAGGATCAAGGACCTTTTGAACTATAACAAAAGATCTAGTATTCATGTCAAGAGTCCCAGAAAGAAAAAAGTGGGCAAGGCTGAAAAAGTATTCAAAGACATATGGTTGAAAACTCCCAAATTAGGCAAATGATCTAAACCTTCAGATTTGAGAAGCTGAATGCATCTCTAAAAAAGATAAACCCAAAGAATATATACATAGTCAAACACATAGTCAAAGACTATACAAAGACACATAGTCAAACATCTTTTGAAAATCCAGCCACCCACTACTTTTTGTAAAGTTTTACTAGAATGCAGTGACACCCATTCATTTACATGTTACCTACTTTCTCACTACGATAGCAAACATATACGCTTAAAACATATAGAAGAAAAAATACAGTGAACCTTCATTGATTCATCACCTAATTTCAACTATTATTATCTCACAGCCAATCTTATTTGGTCTATACTCCCTCTCTCCTCCCTTCTGCTTCTCCCAACCCCTCTGGGATTATTCTAAGGCAAAACCAAGGCATGGTAACTTTTCCAGGAATCCTTTCCTGTAACTGTTGAAAGGGAGGCAATATTCTTTCTTCCACTAGTAGAGTATAAGCCAGGACTGCAAGCAACCACTTTTGCAACCATTCAGAACGTTCTGGTGACTTCCTATCTCATCCAGAACAAAATAATCTACAAAGCAGGGGTGTCTGTCTGGCTCAGTCAGTAGAGTATGTGACTTTTGATCTTGGGGTTGAAGTTTGAGCCCCACATTGGGTGTGATTACTTAGAAATAAAATCTTAACACCCCCCCGCCCCCCCCCCCCCCCCCCCCCCCCCCATGATCTACAAAGCCCTACATAATCTAGCCCCTGGATCTCTCTCTAACCTCATTTCCTAACACTCTAACACCCATTCAGCTTCAACTATACTGGTCTTGCTGTACGATGAGCATACTAAGGATGCTTCTGCTTCTGTGGCAATTACTATCTCCTCTGCTTGCATAATCTTCCCTGGGTTATTATCTACATGGGCCTCTCCCTAATTTCCTAAGAATTTTACTCAAAAAAAAAAAAAAAAAAAAAAAAAAAAAAAGGTTACCTATTTATTCAATATTTACTGAGCATCTTCAATCTTCCTGGCACTGTTATAGGTTCTTGGGATATGCAGTGAACAAATTAAAACATCTCTGGGATCACGGAGCTTACCTCTCAAAGGTGTAAAAGTAAACTCCTAGAGAGAAACAGCAGAGAAGGGAAATATGGATGGTGTTAAGGGAGGTTGTGGCAATTTTAAGTAGTCAGGGAAGGACTCACTGAAATAAACATCTGAAGGAGAGTGAAATGTGTATACCCAGAAGAGGAAGGACTATACTTGGTATGTTTGAGGATAAGGAGGCCAGTGAGGCCACAGAACTACAGAAGAGAAAGTAGCTGGCATTGTTGTCAGAAAGATGTAGTGGCATAGAAGATATTATCTATTTAAGGTTTATTTTTTTTATTTTGGAAGGGAGATAGAGAGCAAGCAAGGGAGGGACCAAGAGGGAGACAGAATCCCAAGCAGGCTGTGTGTGGTGTGTGGAGCCTGATGCAGGGCTCAATCTCCCGAACCACGAGATCACATCCTGAGCCAAAGTCAAGAGTCAGACGCTTAACCTATTAAGCCACCCGGGCATCCCAGACAGTAGATATTGTAAAGGTGATTATAACGACTTTGGTAGACTGATATGGAAGCCTTTGGCTTTTGAGATGGGTAACTTGACATTGAGTTTTAACAGGCTCACTCTGACTTCTGTTTGTAGACTGGGAACAGTTAAGATGGATGATTGATTCCACTGATGGTCCAAATTCTCTACCACTGCTTTTGTCCCCACCTTTTGCCATGTAATCTTGTAATATCCTCCGATGCAGATGCTAGCACCCAGCCACATGCCTTTCTTTGACCAACAGGATATTAGCAAATTGGCCCTAGGACACCATTCCCGAGGGGCAGGATAAGCCTCAAAGCTTGAACTTCCTTGCTTTTAAAGGTATCTAAACCCATGTTTTTTTCTTTTAGGTTTATTTATTTTGAGAGACTGCGAGTGGGGGAGGGGCAGAGAGAGACAAAGACACAGAATCCCAAGCCGGCTATGTACTAACAGCGCAGAGCCCGATTCAGGCCTCAAACTCACGAAACCGTGAGACCATGACCTGAGCCGAAATCAAGAGTTGGACACTTAACCAAGTCACTCAGGCACCCCAAAGATCTATAGGCCCTTAAAGGTTTAGGTCATTCAATCTAATGCATCTCACTTTCAAACATGTAACCAATCCACTTTTCTTACATCTTAAAGGCTGTTAATTAGTACAACTGAATATGCAGGTCACCATCTGCAATGGCAAAATTTATGTAACTCAAAAACTAGGACTACAGTATGTAATTTGAGATTATCTAAGGTCAATTTATTTAAAATGTACTATCATTTAGAGTGTACTCTTAAGAAAAAAATTCAGAGAAATCCTCTGCACAGGCCACCTTAATGTAATTTTTGAGTGCAAATTAACCCTAAGATTATTGTATTGCAGGGGACCAAAGGAACATGCAAAATACCAGTTAATATGTGACTCCTTCCAGAGCTAATAGCTTTTGTATAATCCAGGCCACTATTCCACTTTGCTTTTCGTCTATTAAACATACCTGTAACTCTGAGATAAATACTGTAATATTCCTTAGTTTTACAAATAATATAGTCAAGAACAGACTTAGTGACATTCCAAAGTCATGCAGCTTATAGTAAGGGCTAGTTTTCAATCTAAATAGTATGGACCCGGAGTTGAGATCCTTATTCTGGCAACAAAAATTTATACTATGCCCTAAAAATCTGCTTAAAATCTCAGCGTTAATTTTATTTTTAAATTTCTAAAAAACCCCAAAACTCTTTTCAAAAAACAATGCAAGAACTGGACATCCACATGCAAAGATTAATCCTTCACAAAAATTAACTCAAATGGATTAGATTTAAATGCAAAACACAAAACTTTAAAACTCCTAGGGAGAAAAGCTAGATGATCTTGAGTATGGCGACTTTTTAGAGACAGTAATGCCATAACCCATGAAAAAAACCTGACAATCTAGACTCTCTAAACATTAACTGCTGCTCTGTGAAAGGTCAAGAGAACAAGTCAAGCCAGACTGGAAGAAAATATTTGCAAAAGACAGGTCTAATAAAGGACTTTATCCCAAATCTACAGGTAACTTTTTTTTTTATTTTTGAGAGACCACACACATATGCACACACAGGGGAGGGACAGAGAGAAAAATCCCAAGCAGGGTCCACACTGTCAGTGCAGAACTGGATGTGGGGCTCGAATGCAGTCTGACATCATGACCTGAATGGAAACCAAGAGTCAACTTGGTTGACTCAACTGACTGAGCCACCCAGGTGCCTTACAAAGAACTCTTAATGTATCTTTATCATTTAATCTAGCAATCACTTGTTTTCTACCCAAAAGAATTGCAAACTTAGGTCCAAAAAAACAAAAAAAACCCACACCCGTCCATGGGCATTTTTAGCAGCTTTATTCAAAATTGTCAAACTAGGAAGTAAGATGTTCTTTAGTAGGTGAGTGGATAACCTATACTACACCCAGACAATAGAATACTAATTCAGAACTAAAAAATGAACTATAAAGCTATGAAAAGATGGGAGGAACCTTAAATGCACATTACTTAGGTGAAAGCCGCCAATCTGAAAGGCCAAATACTGATTCCAATTATAGGACATTCTAGAAAAGGCAAAACTACAGAGTGAAAAGATTGGTGGTTGCCAGAGTATGGAAGGGGAAGAAGAGACAATAGGCAGAGCTCAGATTTTTAGAGCAATGAAAATACTCCATATTCTACAACGATGGATGGATTACACATTTGTCCAAACCCAAGAACGTATTACACAAAAGTGAACTAGAGCAATCTATGGACTTTGGGTGATTATGTCAACATAGATTCAATTAGAATACATACCCACTGGTGAGGGATGTTAACAGAGGATGCTATGTACTTGCGGGGGCAGAGGGTACATCCATCTCTGTACCTTCCTCCCAATTTTGCTGTGAACCTACTACAACTCTTAGAAGTCTCTAAAAATTTTTTTGAGAGAGCACATGTGCACAAGCAGGGGAAGGGCACAGGGAGAATCTCAAGCAGTCTCCATGCCCAGGGCAGAGCCAAACACAGGGCTTGATCTCACTCATGACCTGGGCCAAAATCAAAAGTCAGATGCTTAGGGCACCTGGGTGGCTCAGTTGTTAAGCATCTGACCTTGACTCAGGTCATGACCTTACAGTTGGTGAGTGAGTCTGACATCAAGTAAAAACATGAGCCCCAGGCGAGTCCTGCTTCTCTCGCTCTCTGCCCCTTTATCTTTTGTGCCCTCTCTTGCTCTTAAAACAAAAGTCAAATGCTTGACTGAATCACCCAGACATCCCAAAGTCTTAAAACAATAATAAAAGATAAAAACCCTGATGCAGAGTCCTAAATGGATCAAATATAAATGAAACCATCGGCAAAAGCCTGACTTTTGTCAAGTCACCTGATAACTTAAACTTGGCTGCCAAGTATTCTGGAAGTTATTTATTAAGTTTTTTTACGATTTTATATTTTTTAAGTAATATCTACACCTAACGTTGGACTCCAATTCAATACCCCAAGTTCAAGAGTTGCATGTTCTTCCAACTGAGCCAGCCAGGTACCTCTCTGGAAGCTTTTGTCATTCATTATCAGTCTTGAGCATAGGACATGAGGCCATTTGTAGTATCCTACTGGGGGGGGCGGGGGGGTGGGGGGAAGGTTAGAATAAAGAGAGGAAGAAAACTGGGGACTAATTTCTACTTCTTTGTGTCCTGTAATGTGGGCTCATTAACATTTGGTTTTAAGAAGGAAGGAAGAAGCTCCAATGCTAGCAATCCCTAAAATGCAAACAGCTAACTATTTCTGAAGACTTAAGGAAACCTCCAAGAATGGAAATCTATGCACGAAGAAAAATGGTGCTAAAACCAAGTTATAGATTCCTTTAAATTTCATAAGCGCAAAAAGTTTATTCTGAATAAATCATTTTATACAGTAATTACTGGAAAAAATGTTCATTACTTTAGCTATTTACTTAACAATTCAAATTATCCAAGCAAAATAAACATGGCAATAAAAAAAATGTAAGAAATTTACAAAAGCTATACAAAATAACTTATTTAAAAATTAAGACTGATACAGTCTATAAAATCTCTTCAAGATTTTATCAACAGCTATACTGTTACAGATCTATGTATCTTTTCTCAGGGGATGAAAGAAAGGATGCTTTAAGGCTTCTCTGAGAGTAATCCTTTTAGCTGGATCATACTGTAACATTTTCTCAATGAGGTCAAAGAGAAGTTCATGTTCAGCATCCTGAGAGAGCATAAATTCCTGAAAGGAAAAGAAATACAGTCAACAATCTTTTCTACTACCATTTATTACCATTTTATTTTCTACCATAAAAAGAAGGGAAATTCAAGGTTTTGATAATTTAAGCCCAGGCTTAAATGGGCCAGGCTCACCTTCAGAGGTTTACAGCGCCTTGAAACATATCTGCCAGCAGAACTGTGTTCATCCCAGTCTAATCGATCATGATGGAAATATTTACGTTTCCTAAAAGTAAATATCCATTCATTTATAATGCTGACAATGAAAACTTAAAAACATCTAGCAAAAGTGATTGGTTTCATCACTTATGATGATTTTATTGATCAAAGATTAACACTTTTCTAGAGACTTGGAAAATTACTTAAGTGAAGATGCATTTGTCAAACTTCACCATTTCATAAAATTCTAACCAGAATATAAAACCAAGTGGTACGAAAGATGTACCTACTCTTAAACATACCTCGTTTTCTGTATCATATGTTTTGGTAAAGGTCCAAGAATTCTTTCCATCATTGCCAAATGCTCCTTACTATCATGTGTCTAAAATAACAAACAGAACTTGTTAAGCCCATTGTGCACTTTGATCTCATTTAACACAGCTGCTACACTTCTAGTCCAGAAAGAGGTCACAAGGAAGGTGATTACTAAAAAAGGGCAAACTTTTAGCAAGTTACAGCTGATAACAAATATCAAGGCACACAGAACAAGGTCACCAATGACTTCTCTAAATCAACAGCATAATTGTTTATAAATGCTTAAAAATGTTTTTAAATAAAATAATAAATTACGAAGGGAAATACAAATACCCAATAGCATCAGAGTCACAGGACTTTCATTTCTTTATACTCATCTACAGTTAAGTCTACAAGGAGAAAAAAAGCTACCTAAATGTGCATACTTTGCATTAAAGTGCTCATTCACATAAGACTAAATAAATAAATAAATAAATAAATAAATAAATAAAGGGCTCATCCACACAAACAAGCACTTTTCTTGAGCAAAGCCATCGAAACAGATCACGGTCACTTACTGGAAATACTGTAAACCCAAGGTAGTATTCAATAAGAATACATCCTATACTCCAGACATCACACGGCTGGGACCATCCCAGGGCTGCAAAGCAAAGCAAACTGTCAGAAAAAGACTTCAATATTCCTTGAAGACCTAAAAAATGCCATAAAGATTAAGACTAGAATTCTAAATTTTAAAGTGAGCTTCAATAAAGATATATATAGAAGTTCCCAAACCATAATTAAGAAGTAACTTACCTAAAATAACTTCAGGTGCCCTATAATGCCTTGTAGATACCAATGTACTGTGATGTTCATCATCATATGTTGCACTTCCAAAGTCTACAACTTTAATATCTGGATTTATTAAGGTACGTTCATCACGTTTCTGAAAATCGTAATTCATGGGTTAAGGAGGCATAATACCTTGAGGCATAAAATATTCACTTCTAACTATGAAAATACTAATACACTGAAGACTTACCATTTTGGGATTATATGCCTCTGTGTAGTCAGACTGCACAAATAAGATGTTTTCAGGCTTTAAGTCTGTGTGAGTCAACTTATTACTGTGCAGAACTGAGAATGAAACAAACAACTACTGTAATTGGAAAATCAAAAACCTAACCAAACTCAAAGCCCTACAACAAAAAACCTCTCTGATGCCTTTTCCACAGGTCCAAAGTTGTCAACATCCAACAGCTGGCTAGAAAACCACCCACTACCTTCAGTTAGTCCACTGCCAGCTAACAGCTAACTACTCAAAAAGTAAAGAAAGAAGTATCTTTCTCTTACAAAGCCAAGATTTATCATTCTTTAACCCAGTGGTTCCGGGTTAGTATTTTTAAGAATCAAGCTAAATTACAGTCTTCTCTATGACAATGTACTATTGTACGATAGACAATATACTACTTACTGAATAAAACGCAATGAACTGACCAGCAGCTGGTTATCAACATCTTCTTCATACCTACTCTTAGGCCAGGTTTTTAAGACCTATAGGTTAGATCCCATTTTTTATTTAAAAATCCCAATCAGTCTGGCACTAGATCAGTCTCAACAAACTCAAGATTCTCATTCTCAAAGATATGCCAAGTACTCACAATTCACGGACTTGCATATCTGATATGCCATCTTCCTGATATGATCCAGACGAAATGGTAGAAAACCATTTTCCTTAATGAAGTCATAAGTACTAAGTCCTAGTAGTTCAAATACAATGCAAATATGACCATGATGCTCAAACCACTCCAACATCTGGACACAGCGGCTATAAACATATGAAAAATAACTGAGTACAGCTTCTTACAATTCAAATCTACGTGACAGAATTTTCTGAATTGTTTTTATACTTACAATGTACTGCTGGGGTCTGTTGTATTCAAGTGTTCCAGAACTTGTATTTCTGAGCGAGCAGCTTCACAGTATCTATCCACATTTTTAACTATTTTTACTGCTACATGTCTACCTCCTCTGTTAGAAAAAGTCCAAGTCAAAAAAAAAAATGTTAAAGATGATGTCCTACTCCATTTTCCTATCACTCTTTTCAAACTGTGCGACTTCTACTTTGACCCACTGTATTTATCTTCTTAAATCTGTGGTCTAACATTTGGTTTTATCAGATGTACTATATGGAAGTACTCTCTTATAACTGCAACTCAATGTAAATAATGAGAATGATGCATATTTTTTTCATCAAACCACCACTCACATGAATGTTTTGGTCCTTCTACTAAAATGTATGTTAATAGTTGTAATTTAATAAGAACATTGGGGATATCACCACTTCAGTTTGTACTCCAATTAAGACTCAAAACATGTACATACAACAGTTTCTCCTTATAGTACCTGGCAAATATTTTATCAAATTCTTCCTTTGTCTACGTTACCAGAAAACTTTAGAGATAGTAGGAGCATAGTATGGAGCTCCAGCTCTCAAAACCTTACTAACCAATAGTAGGAAGCCTTCTCTAGTCATTTGTTTAGAAAAACTCTGCCATTCAAAAGGGTGGAAAAATTCAAATAGAAGACAAAAAAGGTAAAAGGAGAGTTCTTACATTATCTCAAGAAATTTTAATTTGAAGAACATGAATAAAGCAACATGTAATACCATTTTACAAGAGTATTCAACCCTAATGGTGTAATCACAATGATAGCATCTAAAAATACAGATTCCTAGGTTAACTACTCTGATAATTGTTTCAACATGCCTTAGGTAAGCAAAATTCCAAATACCCCTAACATAAAACCAAGGCTTTGAAAAGTTCTGATTTAGATCACTGATCTGGGGCAGGGGGGGATCACAATTTCCCAGTGGGATAACAAAAGAATACTTTCTAAAACAATAAAACCTGCTCTCAGCTTAAAATTAAAGGCTACGTACACTACTAATAGCTAATACTTAAAAAATGCAAAGTGCTAGTACCTTTTACTGGGAATTTCCCACATTACAGTAAAAAAACCAAATGAAAGGATATAATAATATATCTCATTCAGACCAGTCTAAAGCTAAAAAAATTTTCTAATGCTGATGACCTCCCCAAATGCAATTACAGTAGGAAACTTACGCTTTATGATCAATGCACTCCACGACTTTTCCAAAAGCTCCTTCTCCTAAAGTATCAACAATTTCATCTAAAAGAGAGAAATAAAGCTCAGTCATACCAAGAAGTGGAAATAATTTACTTATCATAATAAATGTTATCAATGCACATTATTCTAGTTGATGCTACAAATTTCCTTATCACTAGACATTTTACTGGTCAACACTGTCAAAAAACATTTATAACTATTTTTAGGTCTAATTTCATTTTATTAACTTGATTTACTGTTTTGGAAGTTCTGCTTAACAAATATTAAATTTCTAAAGAAAGAAAAAACACAATCCCCACCCACCAAAAGAAATGGAAAACAAACAAACAAAAAACAGAGAAAGAAAAAAAGATTTCCAAATCCCTGAAATGTTTATATATAGATTATGTTATCTGAAAAGTTAATAAGTGTTGAAAAATATTCTATACATCTTGCACTTAGTACGTCTCCACTCTGACAGATCAGGTGACCCTCCTCATCATCCTCTACACTCCTGGTTCTTTTCCTTCGGTGACTCTTCTGGAAACGTCAAGTGGGCGGCACCAAGATCATCCAGCCAATCAATATACCCGAGTGAATTCAGGGCAGAATACGAAATTCATTCAGCGGGGAGATATTCAGGCATTCAGATACACGCCAGGCCACAAACGGTTGGCAGGAGCAATTTCAAATTCAGTCCCCAGAAATTCACAGGGCACATAGTTTATGTTAACAGGAGAAAAACATGGCAAGGAACAGATTTTCAGATAAGATACTCAAAGTGGCAAGGCAACAAAACATAATACAATTGTTTTTCTTAAAAAAAAAAAAATGCTTAGTTGTAGCATTCACTGAAACATAATTTTAAGTTTCTAGTGTTCTAATTTAATGTTGCAAAATTGTAGGATGTAATAGTTACTTGGTCAAAGTAGACTGTGGCCAAATTAAGACTTCCTAGCTAATCTAACAAATATTGAAGCAGTAAATAAAATTAAAGTCCTAATTTTGGGGAGAAAAAAAAAAGATTTGGCATACAAGAATAACACTATGTCATTTAAAATGTCATCTGAACTATCTTCAAATTAACCCATAACCCATAATGTTCCAATCTGTTAAGTGGTTTGCTTAATGAAAAAAGAATTAGAAAGCATGCTTTGCTAGAAAAAGGCATGCCTAAACCTTTAATCTTACAAAAATAAAATGCCTATTCTACTTTTGTGATAAACTTCAATTTATCAAAACAAATCAGATTTCTTGAAGTACCACAAAACTAAGTTAATCACCTCCACTGTTTCACTGGAATGACAATTAATTGCTAACTAGTAATAAAAAGTTACTCTATTACTTAATATGTATTGTATTCAGGAGTTTCCTATGCAATGCACAAACACAGAAAGAATCCTGCAAGTTAAATTGAGATGACTTCTTTTTAAACACAACTTTCTCAAATAATCAAATTCAAGTTTTCCTGTCCCAAGGGGGAAATAAACTTTACAGAATGTTTTAAAAGAGCTCATACCCCATGTGAACGATGGTGTGAAGTACTATGGTGAATCCTATGTTTGCTTTTATAACTACTTCTTCCACTTCTACCAGAAGACTTGCTACTATGGTTCTGGTATCTGCTTTCATGGTCTCTATGGCGATGTCCAGGTTCACATCCTTGACTGTAGTCATTTCTGTATTCATCAATGTAGCGTCGACTATGATAATCTTTCTCATTTATGGACCTGTTTTCCACATAATGGCTAAAAACAAAAAATATTGTTAATTATTTATGCTAATACTAGATATCCTCAAACCGACAGTACTCTTAATACCTTTTGCTTTCCCCACCAAAAAAAAAAAAATCCCATGCAATTTTAGAAACGTCATAAGCCATCATTGGAAACAGAAACAAATGCTATTCATGGCTACTTATTTAAGTGATGCTGTAATTTTAATCATGAAAATATACCCCCTCCACCGTTTTACTGAGGTATCACTGACATACAACATTTTGATGCAATATATGTTCCTATATATTATCATTCTTACCTATCAGATGTTTTAGAGTGATTATATTTGCAGTGCTTATTCTCCCGGGCACTGCTATGTGATCTCTTCTTTCTTTTATGACTGCTGCTGCTTCTCCATTTTCCACAGTCCCAATCTTTTTCCTCCCAATCAGGGCAATAAGTTCTCTTCAAGTGTCTCATCTACATAAAAGAGAAGTTTTAAGTAGTATCCTACCTGTCAGCACTGAACACTTCAATTAATAAAACTCTTCTTTGCTAATTCATTCTAGCTGTGATTTTTAAACTGTTCTTTTATTTTTGTTTCTTTAAATATTTATTTTTAAGTAATATCTCAACACCCAACACGGGATGGAACTCACAATGTAGAGATCAAGCGTTGCGTGTTCCACCGACTGACCCAGCCAGGTGTCCCTAAATCGTTCTTTTATTTGTATATTTATTTTTTAATGTTTGTTTGTTTTTGAAAGAGAGAGAGGGAGAGTGTGAGCTGGGAAGGGGGGGGGGGGAGGGAGTGGCTGCAGAGGATGTGAAGCAGGCTCTGTGCTGATAGCAGAGAGTCCGATGTGAGTTCGAACTCAAAAACCATGAGATTCTGACCCAGACGGAAGTCAGACGCTTAACCGACTGAGCCACCCAGGTGCCCCTAAATTGTTCTTTTAAATCAAAGTTCAAAATTCATTGTCAGCCAATCTAAAATCACCGATAAATCCGATGAGAGCATTGCGCCAAAATGTGGAGTCCAAACTATTAACAATATTCTGCATTATCTATGTTATGCTAAGATTTATTTATTTTATTTTATTTTAATTTTTTTTTTTAACGTTTATTTATTTTTGAGACAGAGAGAGACAGAGCATGAACAGGGGAGGGGCAGAGAGAGAGGGAGACACAGAATCGGAAGCAGGCTCCAGGCTCTGAGCCATCAACCCAGAGCCCGACGCGGGGCTCGAACTCACGGACCATGAGATCGTGACCTGAGCTGAAGTCGGACGCTTAACCGACTGAGCCACCCAGGCGCCCCTATGCTAAGATTTATTGAAAGTGTGTAGGAAAAGAAAAAAACGGGGAGAGGGCTGGAAAGTCCAATTCATCAACTTGGTAAAAACCTTACCCCTTTCCTGTCAGTAGCATAATTTACTATAGGTCCACATATGTAACTCTCCCCATTTAAACGTGTATCGGAAACTAGCCTCCCAACTCAAATGCAATCCGAAACGTTCTTTGCGACAGAACACTCATTATTGTGTATTTCTGTAAAGGAGATATATCCCCAAGGCCTTTTACTATACACAAATCAATGGTGGCATTAGAAAACCACAAAATACCATCTTCGATGACCATTCCCCCGGCATGTATATATATAACAAAACCTAGCTTATCTTAAAAGCAATCTTACATAATCAATTTAGAGGAGGGCAGCACCTTCCTTCCAGAAATGTTTCAAGAAGAATCCCTAACAACTTGGAAAAAAAAAAACACGCACACACAGAAATGACTTTTCATTGTCCACTATCGTTTTTACCAGTACTAACTGCTGGGGCTCCACCACGTCTCTGCACACAACTCCGAGTCAAAATATTCTGAAGGTTGCTCTCAACATGTTGGGGGATCGAGGGCGCAAAAACTCCAACGCATAAGATGTCTGATAGCCTGACTGCTCTCACACGCTCCTTCAAATATATCCTATTATTTCTCCTTTTTCTAAACCCTATTTTTGTTAACGCCACCGAGGGCAAAGACACTCGTGATTTTCACTTTATTAAATCTTTTAAGACTCGAGTAGACCTTAGGTGATGTCGCCTCGTATCAGCTCAATGCGTTTTTCTCTCTGTTTGCTAGGAACACAGTTCCTCACAGGAGGCTGACATGCACATTCCAAGAGACAAGTAAACACCACCCACAGCAAGGAAGCTTCGCCTCCTCCGCCCCGCCGCCATCTTACAGTTCCGCCGAGGTGGCCAGGGCCGCCGACGACAAAATGGCGCCTACGGGCGTCCGGCCAAACCCTCCCAGCTCAGCCAAGTCACTACGCCTCGCCAATGTCCGGGGAGTCGCGGTTCAAGGAGAAACTCGCGGCAACAGTCTCGGCAGAGAAGACAAGCGAGCCGCCTCCGTGCGACCCAAGAGGGTGAAAGAGGAAGGGAGGGGGAAGGGTCGTCGTACTAGAGGTTGTATGCCCCACAGGGCGCTCTCCGGGCACAGAAAAAGGGTCTTGACACCTAGCCCGCTTCCTCCTGAGTCTTACCTTCCTGGCCAGAGCGTCCAAGCCGAAGAAGACAAAAGATTGCAACGCGACGACAGAGTAAGCCCAGCTGGCTACCACGAGCTCCAACAACAAAATGGAGCTGACAGCCGCAGCGTCTGGACTCTCCTCGAAAATATTGGTGACGCTGCGAGCGCGTCCCCGCCGCGGGGCGGGGCGGGGCGGCACGGGCGCGTCACTGGAGCGCAGGGATGGAAGACTAACGTAGGAGCGGTGTGCGCAGGCGCCGGGTGGGGAGCTCAGCGACAGAAGGTGGAGGTGGGGAAGTTGCGGACGGTGGCTCTGTCGGCCATGTTGTCCACTGTCTAGGTCTTAGGAAATAACGTAAGTACTGTGGAAAAGTCTCGTCCATGCTCTTTAAAAATATTTGGGAACGCTGGATACAAGAAGAAGTGAGGCAAGCATGATACAAAATATCCTGCGCCCTGAATGCAACCACTAAACAATCTTTTAAATAAAAAAAAAAAAAAATAAATAAATAAATAAATAAATAAATAAAAGCACCACTTCTATCATGTAGCCCTAAATTACTAATTGTCTGGATTTCAGCATTTGCTAAGGTTCTGAGACCTATTTTAAACTAGTTAAGGCTTTAGTGGCTGGGACTCACACCCTGAAATTGGATTGGAAGAATTTTCAAGATTTTGAAAGTTTAAACGAGTGAACATTTTGGAGACAGGAAGTGGATACCCTACACAGTTAAACATTTTGGCATTAAGCCGGTCCTTTTCAGTGTTAAGGCCAGATGAACTGTAAAAAAAGGAAATGGAAGGTCGTGAGGGAAAAGCGCCAGGAAACAACCTCTGAACAACAAAATCTTCAAACTACACTTCAATGGACCAAAATGATTGCCAATCCTGACCTCGCACCCTTCCTCCCATTTTGTTTCTTGAACAAAATGATTGCTTATTCATTCCAAACAGTTGAAAATGTATAAAATCAAACATTAACGATTAAGCATAATTTTACTGCTCACACTTGCACAGGAGAGCAACGTATATTGCCCAGGCCTATGCAGATGCACAATTATGGGTAAAAAGTGATGAGGAATACATATTTCCAAAGTATCTGTGGTAGTTTGCATTTCTTAAGCCCCTTTTCTTAATGGATTTGAAGATGCTTTAAAACCATTAATACTTAAATCTTTACATTGGGGCCAAGATCACCAAATACAAGGTAAATATTTCAGAGGGAGAAATCACAATAAATTGTGAAATTTGTAGCTGTTCAGGATACAGTTAGCACACTTAAATGTTAAACAAACCTAGGGAATCCTGGTCTTTGGAGGATGATAGCTAATCATAGTGGGCTAATTATTGTGCCAAGCGCTGTACATACATTTTCACTTAATCCTAACAACCTGCAAGATAGGCATCAACTATATTCTTCTATTACAGATAAAAGTTGCAGTGCATGTGCAGAGAGCAATTTAGAATCCCTACAGTAAGATAAGGGTGAAAGAAAATGAACATTGAAAAAATCTTATATATACTACCAAAATTCGTTTCTAAAATGTGTTTTTTTCAAAATGGTTTTAAATTTAGCAAACCCTCTCACACCTAGCCAGTTACTAATGTGAGATTTACCCAAAGTTACATTTATGAAATGAACTATTTTGTGTGTTAGTGCTTATGATTGTTTGGGGCATGCTATGTCCCCCCCCCCTCCCCCCCCAATAATCTCTACTACCTCAGATTGTGACTGTATTTGTAGATAGGGCCTTTACCCAAGTACTTAAGGTTAAAATGAGGTCATTAGGATGGGCCCTAATCCAATATGACTGACGTCTTTATAAAGAGATTATGACATAATTACCCACTGAGGAGGATCTTGTGAAGATAGAAGATGGTCATCCACAAGCCAAAGTGAGAGACCTTTGTGTAAATAACCCTGCCCATGCCTTGACCTCCTAACTGCTAGTCTCTATAACAGAATTTTTTTTTTTAAATTTTTTTTTTTTTAATGTTTATTTATTTTTGAGACAGGGAGAGACAGAGCATGAACGGGGAAGGGTCAGAGAGAGGGAGACACAGAATCTGAAACAGGCTCCAGGTTCTGAGCTGTCAGCACAGAGCCGGACGCGGGGCTCGAACTCACGGACCGCGAGATCATGACCTGAGCCGAAGTCGGCCGCTCAACCGACTGAGCCACCCAGGCGCCCCTCTATAACAGAATTTTAAGCTACCCAGTTTCTGGTACTTTGTTATGGCAACCCTAACAAATTAATACAGTGCAAAGATTTTAAAATGGTATTTTGGTGAGGGGCACCTGGGTGGCGCAGTCAGTTGAGCATCTGACTCCTGATTTCAGCTCAGGTCATAGGATCAAGCCCCAAGCTGGGCTCTGAGCTGAACTTGGAGCTTGTTTGAGATTCTCTCTCTCCCTTGGCCCCTCTCTCCCACTCAGTCTCTGTCTCATAAAAAAATAAATGGTATTTTGGTGGAAACTTGTAACTTTATTCCCTAATTAGTGAAGTTGAACATTTTCTCTTTTCTCTTGTGACTTGCCCATTCATACCTCATTGCTTTTTTGAATGTACAGTTCTATCTTTTAAGCTTTTTAATTGCAATGAAGTTTTTGATTTTCATATAAACCTGTTTCATCTTTACCTTTGTCATGTTTGTGAACTGAGAAATTCCTCTTTGGAGGTGTTTCTCCCCACCCCCGCCACCCCGGAAACTTATCCATCTGGAATTTTGGTACATCATGTGAGGCAAAATTCTTTTGCTATTTTTCTGCATATAATTTACTGGTTATCCTAACACAATTTATGGAGTAACTCTTTAATGATTTTGGATATTGCTTTAATTATATATTAAACTCCTGTGTATACACTACTCTACACTCTTATACTCTACTAAAATACTACACTCTTTTAGTATTCTAGCTATATTCCCCACACCATTTTATTTATTATTACTATTCTAATGTTTATTTTTGAGGGAGAACAAGTGGGGGAGGGGCAGAGAGGGAGACAGAGGATCTGAAGTGGGCTCCGTGCTGACAGCAGAGACTGATGGTGCTTTAACTCAGGAACTGAATGATCTGACCTGAAATGAATTCGGACAATTGACTGACCCACCCAGGCGCCCCTCCCCCACACCATTTTGATGTTTGCAGCTAATAACATTTTCATTGTAATTTGTTTTTTAAAATTTCCATTATCAATTATTCTGGATGTGCTTTACAGTTATTATGTTGAGTTCCCATCTCTACCTCTACCACAATTGGTACAAACTGAATTGAAAAGAACCATCAGTTTTCTTTTAAATTCAATAGTGAAATGGTAACTAATCAACTTTTCTAAACTGATGAAAAGTTGAATCCTATGTATTAAAATTTAACTATTCGGCCGCCTGGGTGGCTAAGTTAGTTAAGCATCCAAATCTTCATTTTGGCTCAGGTCATAATCTTATAGTTTGTGAGATCAAGGCGGGCGTTGGGCTCCAAGCTAACAGTGTGGAGCCCACTTAGGATTCTCGCTCTCCTCTCTCTCTCTGCCCCTCCCCTCACTTGTGGGGTGAAGCATTCTCTCTCTCAAAATAAACATTTAAAAAATTAAAAAATAATAAAGACATTGTAAGAATGAGATCTGGGGCGCCTGGGTGGCTCAGTCGGTTAAGCATCCGACTTCACCTCAGGTCATGATCTCGCGGTCCGTGAGTTCGAGCCCCACGTCAGGCTCTGTGCTGACAGCTCAGAGCCTGGAGCCTGCTTCGGATTCTGTGTCTCCCTCTCTACCCCTCCTCTGCTCTTACTCTGCTTCTCTCTCTCTCAAAAATAAATTAAAAAAAAAAAAATGAGATCTAAGAACCAAATACTCACCATATTGGTACTTTAAAAAAAAAAAAAAAAAAAAGGACAGTTTAGAATAAAAATTGAGGGAATACCAGTCAATACAAAAACATTTTGACAGTAAAAGCCTCTTAAGAGTGAGGACAAAAAAATTCAATGACATTCAGTTGGAGAAGAAAAATATCAGGTATAAGAAATGTCAAACCAAATTCTGGCCCAAAAGAGGCTTTAATATTAATTCTTGAAACCTAAATGATTAAAATAAAAGGGTGACTCAAAATGTGAGGGCATTAGGGGTACCTGGCTGGCTCACAGCTACAGCATGTGACTCTTAAAATTTTTTTTAATGTTTATTTTTGAGAGAGAGAGAGAGAGAGAGCATGAACAGGGAAGGGGGAGAGAGAGAGGGAGACACAGAATCTGAAGCAAGCTCCATGCTTTGAGCTGTCAGCACAGAGACCTATGCGGGGCTCAAACTTAGGAACCATGAGATCATGACTTGAGCTGAAGTCGGACACTTAACTGACTGAGCCACCCAGGTGCTCCTACAGTGTGTGACTCTTGATTGCAGGGTCAGCCCATGTTGGGTGTAGAGCTTACTTTAAAAAGTGAGGGTTATTAGTATAATTGGCACATCAGTTTAGTAGAAGGTATAAATGGTAATAAGAGGGTATTGCAAGCTAACTTCTAAACTGTAGTTAAGAAAGAAAATATGGGGGCACCTGGGTGGCTCAGTCGGTTAAGCAGCCGACTTTGGCTCAGGTCATGATCTCGCGGTCCTTGAGTTGAGCCCCGCGTCGGGCTCTGTGCTGACAGCTCAGAACCTGGAGCCTGTTTCAGATTCTGTGTCTCCCTCTCTCTGACCCTCCCCTGTTCATGCTCTGTCTCCCCCTGTCTCAAAAATAAATAAAACGTTACAAAAAAAATTAAAAAAAAGAAAGAAAGAAAATATTATTTAGATCAACTATTTGCAGAAATGATACAAACAAATAAATACCTGGCATCAGTTTTAGAATACCCAAAACCTAATCAAGGTGTGGAATATGGTTCTTGATGAAACCAATGGGATAGCCTGATAAATGATAAGGCCTGATTCAGTGAAAGCCCTATGGTCGAGATAAATGTTAGGAGAGAAGCTTCCATTTACTCTACAGAACACTTACCGCATGCCAGAAGTTTTATACACATTATCTCATTTAATCCTTGCAATAGTTTTATGAGGGAATATTATTTAGGGATGAGAAAACTTGGAGATGTTAACCTGCCTAAAGTTACTAGTAGGGGGCACAGCTGTGATTCAAACAGTCCAGGACTCCACAACTGGTGCTTATAACCAACTAATCGCATTTTCAAAATGATCACCTGTAGAATTCTGTCCTACAGTACTGTAAATGATAGGCCTTAAAAAAAATGTTCCATGGGCAAATTGGGAAATTGAGTGTTTGCTGTACTATAGGACTTCTCTGTGCCTTTACTGTAATTCTAAAGACCAGAAAATAGCAAATGGATTGGCTGGTTTTTCTAGACCATCTCTGTATCTTGTCCTTTCTAACTATGCAAAGTGAATAATTAATGGACAAGGATACTTCCAGGATATGGACTAGATATGGCAGGAATATGTAACTAGGGTGCTCAAAAATACTTGAATTTAAGGCTCAGAATTTGTTTGTTTTTTGCTCAGTGTCTTTTTAAATTATTTTTAAATGTTTCTTTATGAGAGAGTGTGTGAGTGGGGGAGGGGCAGAGAGAAAGGGACAGAGGTTCCAAGTGGGTTCCGACCTGACAGCAGTAAACCTGATGTGGGGCTCAGACTCACAACCACGAGATCATGACCTAAGCATAAGTGGGACGCTCAACTGAGCCACTCAGGTGCCCCGAGGCTCAGCATTTAAGAATGAATGTTTATATGTAATAATTAAACAAAAGGGCTTAAAAAAAATTAAACTTAAATACATTAGATGCTAGTTTTAGTAAGGAATATGCTCTAATAACGGGATTAAAAGCTGTGTAGGGCCCTTTGATACCACCAACTCATAGAAAATCTTATTTGTAAACAAGCAGAAGGATGATGCAGTCTCTTGACATAATTTAAAACTGGGTAAACCACAATAGGTGTGTTCCTCTGAATAGTCTGCCAAATATTCTTCCAGATCTATTATAGCTACTGTGCAAATGGATTGGCATGAATAGTTATGTCCTTAATGTGTACATCATTAAGAGGTCGGTATGTCTTCTCATTTACTGGTAACTTCTCCAATTCATCTAGAGTCTCTAGACCATCTATTACCCTGAAAGAGAAACCATATAAATGTATGAAACATACTATCGAAATACCTATAGCATTAGTTTCCTTAAAAGAAAAGGATAATATCTCAAAGTTCTTTGAATTTCCTAGTTGAGTGTACAATAAAATATTGATTTGATTTTCTACCACAGATATGAGCCAAAATTCAAGAATTCATTTTTATGCCTTTAGATAATAGCAATGAATAGGAATATTACCACTAAAATATTCCCACAGCATAGCTACAAATGGGTCTAATATAACCATTCACAGATTTTCTTTACTATGGGAAATACCCAGAGAAACTATGTAAGGGTGACACTGTTGTTAATCAGTACTGCCCTATACTGAAGGTGCTGAAGTGGGTGGCCACTTTGCACTTTATTGTGTAAATATGGTATTTTTATACTTTTTTACATCTGGGCAACAACAAAAAACAGTAGTAATAAAATAAGAGGAGGGGAGATGGGACACTTAAACCCATTTACAGCAAACCCACTTCATGTTTTCACCAAGAAAAAAAAATATTGACAGCTATCCTTCTGGCAAGTTAGTCTAAAACATTTGCTAAGAAAAGGTGGCTTTAGATTATACCTCCTAGTTCAACTCAAATCAATTCTGGACACTTGTAGTATTACTCAAAAAAAAAAAAGATAACATTGGGGCGCCTGGGTGGCTCAGGTGGTTAAGCATCCGACTTCAGCTTAGGTCATGATCTCCCGATTCCTGGGTTTGAGCCCTGCGTAGGGCTGTGTGCTGACAGCTCAGAGCCTGGAGCCTGTTTTGGATTCTGTGTCTTCCTTTCTCTCTCTGCCTCTCCCCTGTTCACACTCTTGTTTCTCTCTCTCTCAAGAATAAACATTTAAAAAAATGTTTAAAAAAAAGATAACACATTTACATTTTATTTTGCATTTCTTCTTTAAAATTTTTTTATTTACTTATTTTGAGAGAGAGAGAGAGAGAAAATCCCAAGCAGACTACACACTGACAGCACAGAGTCCAATGTGGGGCTTGAGCCCACAAACCCTGAGATCATGACCTGAGCAGAAACCAAGAGTCAGATGCTTAACCAACTGAGCCACCCAGGTGCCCCCTATTTTGCCTTTTTTTTTAAATGTTTGTTTATTTTTGAGAGAGAAATAATGTGAGTGGAGGAGGGGCAGAGAGAGACGGAGACACAGAATGTGAAGCAGGCTCCAGGCTCTGTCTGGGCTGTCAGCACAGAGCCTAATGTGGGGCTGGAATTCAAGACCCCCCGCACGAGATCAAGACCTGAGCACAAGTCAGGCGCTTAACCGACTGAGCCACCCAGGCACCCCTACATTTCTAATAACCTTTTGAATTTACTTCCAAATGTAGAACCATTAAAGTCTTTAAATTTTAAGTTTCAAAAGCTGTCTCTCCTCCTGGGTCAATAAGAGAAACAGAGGATATGGGAAACAGATCTCAGGCAAAAAAGGGCATGTACAATTGAGGCCAGTAGGTCAAGTATTTTGGGACACGGGCCCCTTTGAGAATCAAAGGAAAGCTATGTACCGTATTCCCAGAAATAAATGTGTTGTATATATATAAAACACAGTTGCAAGGAATTAAGGGACCTAAGGTTAAGAATTTTTTTTTTAACTTTTTTTCAATGTTTTTACTTGTTTTTGAGAGAGAGAGAGAGAGAGAGCGCGCGAGAGGGAGCATGAGCTGGGGAGGGGCAGAGAGAGAGGAAGACACAGAAGCTGAAGCAGGCTCTAGGCTCTGAGCTGTCAGCACAGAGCTCAGCTCTGGGCTCGAAATCACGAACTGTGAGATCATGACCTGAGCGGAAGTCAGGCGCTTAACCAACTGAGCCACCCAGGTGCCCCTTTTTAAACTTTTTTTTTTAAGTTTATTTATTTATTTTTAAAGAGAGAGAGGGAGACAGTGGGGAGTGGAGGGGCAGATAGGGAAAGAGAGAGGATTCCAAGCAGGCTCCAAACTGTCAGTGCAGAACCCAATGCAGGGCTGAAACTTACACACTGAGATTATGACTTGAGCTGAAACCATAAGTCAGATGCTTAACCAACTGAGCCACCCAGGGGCCCCAAGAAGCTTTGTTTTTAACTCTAGTTTTATCACAAATCTAGTAACATAAACCCTAGTAATTAATGATTAATAATTCTGAATGGTGACTTAAAGGAGAAAATAAAAGGAAGAGAACCTGAATTATTTACGTCCAGGCAAATACTACTAAAGGATGTAATATTTCATTAATTTCACTGGTTATTAATCTATAAATTAGACATATGTATATGGAATGAAATATAAGAGTTGCTGAGTCTTCTATTTTTCATTAACCTAACTTGGAATTCAAACTGTTAAATAAAAGAAACTATAACTGTACCTTGGTTTATTGAGCATGTAAATATTTGTTGAATAAACAGACAAGTTGACTTCTTGCTGATTTATGAAAGCAATTCCCAGGCATAGTGCTTATAGTGAATATTCTGGCAGAGCCTGCTAAATGCCTCCCTAGGAGTCAGGCACCCTCTCTTCTTGCAGAAACCTCATTTTACTAAGAATGGCAATGTGTCTAGCCAAAAAACATTTCCTACCCTCCCTTGTAGGTAAGAGGAGGCCTCATTGCTAAGTTCTGGGTCTTCTAGGGAAGGTCTTTAAAAAGGGGCTTACTTGGGGTGCCTGGGTGGCTCAGGTGGTTAAGCATCCGACATTGGTTCAGGTCATGATCTCACAGTTTGTGAGTTCAAGTCCTGTGTCGGGCTCTGTGCTGACAGTTCAGAACCTGGAGCCTGCTTTAGAATCTGTGACTCCGTCTCTCTCTGCCCCTCCCCCACTCACGCTCTGTCTCTCAAAAAATAAATAAATGTTAAATAAATAAATAAAAATAAAAAGGGGTTTACTCAGCTGACAAGCAACTAGTAAACTTTTGCTCTTCCTCCTTCCTTCTGCCTGGAACTCACGTTGTGACTGGAGCTGTGCTGCTTACATTATGACCATGAGCTGAGCTTGGGGATGGACAATAAAGATGGTTGAGGAAGAAGAGGCACCACTTAGAATATTGGTGACAAAAATGAACCATCTTTCTTCATAAGAAGAAATCCATTATATAACTGATACTTTGCATAATGATCCTGAAAAAAGTATTGGCTCCTATTTTGCAAAATAAAGGAATTAAGGCTTGAAGAGGTTATAAATTCCCAAGGTCACAGGGCTGGTAAGTGGAGGGCTTACCAGGTATATTTAGCTTTCTTTTTTTTTTTAAGCGTTATTTTAAAAAATAAATTCCAAAAGGAATTTCCAAAGGAAACCATAACCAGAATACTCACTTTCCAAATACTGTGTATTTCATATCCAAATGTGGCTGCTTGCCATAGGTGATGAAGAACTGAGATCCATTGGTGTTTGGGCCATTATTAGCCATAGATACAACACCTCTAACATTGTGCTGTAAAAGACAGGCCAAAATATTGATTTAACTGTGTTTTTATATAAATGTTCCAAATAATAGGACTGAAACAAGACCTGAACTCTTTCAGGGACCAAGAAAACACTTAATCAGTTTCTATTAGGGCTAATCTAAATGATCAGTTTCTGGATTATCTATATTTCTGAAACCTTGTATGTAAATTATTTATATCAAATCATGTGCCCCAATTAATTTCATTTTCACTTTAGAGAAGTACAGTCACAAACACTTAGCAATACCAATATATGATAGGAATCCTTACATTTACATTAAGGAACAGTGTGCTGGCATGAAACAATCAGGCAGACAATAAAACCAAAATCCCCATAACCTCTTCACATATACACTGGACTCTGGCTAGTTTCTTTATCTGTAAAACAAGGGAGGGAGGTTGGACTAGTTTAGGGGTTTATTCAGAATTGAAATGCTCACAAGGGTAAGCAAATAATAAATTAACTGAACAGAATGTAAACATTACAGAGGCTGGCAAAAGGAATGGTGTTATCTCTTGCCTAATGGCCCTAATTTTTTTTTTTTAAACCAATGGCCATAGATAATACATCTGTGGATCTTCCACCCAAGGGCAGTCAGTTCACAACCCAGGACTAGATGATCTAAGGAAGGTCTCCTATAGCTTTAATATTTATGATACTATTTGTTATAAAAGGGACTTGTGTAAAAGAATTAAAAAGACTTTACTGATAAGATTGAAGACATGACAGAACTGTGTTACAAGGAGGTGCAATATAAAAGATCATAAATAACTCTAATGATTATTCTCTCTTTAGCTATTCATCAGGGGACACTAATGACACAAGCAATGGAGATACAACTGCATCAAGATATTAATGCTTTATTGACTTCCTAAAGGTGACTACCAGTCAAATGTTATATTTGATACATGCACCAGAATGTATGTACCACTTATAACTTAATAAAATACTTAATAACCTATTTCTAAGATTTAAGAATTCAAATTTGCCAAACTGTTGCATATGCCTACTACTCCTCTCATCTATTACCCCAGCCTCTCCAAAAGTGAACCATTATCCTACTATCTTTATATATGCCTAAACAATATATTGTTTCCTTTTTCTTGTTTCTGAGCTCTCTAAAGTAGTATCTTACTATTTGTAGTCTTCTGGGAAGTGCTTTTTACACTATCATTTTCTTTCTAAGATTTACACACATACGTGTGTAGTTCTGATTTTTACTGCTTTATATTATTCCACAACTGAATATACTACAGTGTACATTTTATGATCAATGGACATTTGGGTTGTTTTTAGATTTTTGCTGTTAAAAAAACACTCTAGGAATACTCTTGTACTGTTTCCTGATGCATTTGTACAAGAGTTTTCTAGGGTAAACATTTGGGAATGGAATTGCTGGATCAGGGTATGTGAATATTCAATACACACCCTCAACTCTGCATATCAAGATAATGGTTCTTTTCAAAAAAATTTTTTTTGTAACATTTATTCATTTTTGAGACAAGAGACAGAGCACAAACAGGTGATGGGCAGGGAAAGGGAGACACAGGATCTGAAGCAGTCTCCAGGCTCTGAGCTGTCAGCACAGAGCCTGATACCGGGCTGGAATTCATGAAGTGTGAGATCATGACCTGAGCTGAAGTTGGACGCTTGACCGACTGAGCCACCCAGGTGCCCCTAAAGGTAATGATTCTTAATCTTGACTGTAGGTATCACCAGGAAACCTGAAAATATAATCTAGGTCCTAATCAGTCCTCCTATTTTTCTCTACATTTAGGGGGTTGTAAGACCTTAATATTTTATATTTTTACAACTACACGTGAGTCTGTAATACCCAGTGTTGAAAATCACTGGTATAGGATGGTGGATTAGTGTTGAGGAGGCAGTTAGTTATTAATTAATGCCTAAAAAGTTCTTGTTTGTAATTCATGAAAAGAATGACTTATAATTTATCACCTCCCAACCCCAACTCCTATAACCAAAGTAATGTTTCCTTATGATAGAAAAACAAAATGAAGAAAAAAAAATTACTCCTAGTACCACCATCCAGACATAAACACTGCAATGAATTTTTTTCAGAGTTTTCTTGGGCATATTTTAATGTAACTGAAATACAATACTAAGTTATATATTCTTTAAAAAAATTTTTTTTTATGTTTATTTATTTTTGAGAGAGAGAGAGAGAGAGAGAGAGACAGAGTGTGAGCAAGAGAAGGGCAGAGAGAGAGAGACACACACAGAATCTGAAGCAGGCTCCAGGCTCTGAGCTGTCAGCACAGAGCCTGATGCGGAGCTCAAACTCACAAGCCATGAGATCATGACCTGAGCCAAAGCTGGACGATTGACTGACTGAGCCACCCAGGCACCCCCTAAGTTACATATTCTTACTGAGCAGAATTTATCTTTTTCTAATTTCTAAAGTTATCATTCTATGCAGATACAAAGCTTAAAAGACCATATGATAAACTGTTAGCAGATGTCACCTCTGGGAAATGACACTTATTTATTTTAATTTTTTAAATTTAATTTAAAATAAGATTTTTAAAAAATAGGCATGCATTAGTTTTTTAGTAAAAAAAAAAAAAAAAAAGTTCTTGGGGTGCCTGGCTGGCTAAGTTGGTAAAGCATGCCCTCTTAATTTTCGGGTTGTAAGTTTGAGCTCCATGTTGGATACACAGATTACTTAAAAATAAAATCTTAAAAAAAAAAAGGAAATAAAAGTTTGAAAAACACAGAAAAATATGACAAAGGAAATAAAAACCTCTAATTTTACCATGCTATGCATTTCTCTTTAACGTAGTTGGGATCTACCACAGGTATTAAGTTAATACAGGAATATTCAAAGATCTAACAGAAAATGTTGAAAGTTGGACATTGATAATGGGCAGTATTGCAACCAGGAAGTCTTTCCTCCCTACTACCAAAAAAAGCCCAATGATTCAGGTCATTCAACATAAATTTTATAGTGAGACATTAGGCCCTTTTGGTACATTACTGATTAAAACATTTCAGGTTGGGCATACAGATAAGCTCACTTAATATCAAGATTCATGGGATTGTGAGATTCTAGAATATATTTTAGGCAACAACTGCCATTTATAATTTCTCCCTGGCATTTATCAAGTGTACTACTAGAAAAAAAGTATGTTTGTATACTAATAACATTAACTTGTGTTACTACAACATATGTATTAAAGGTTTCAAGTGTAAACAAGGCATTAGAAACCAGATGTTGATACATTGGAGATATACCTTAAGATATTCACTATATTCATCCTCAAATTTCTTGCCCCAGATACTGTTACCTCCTCTTCCGGTACCTATATTACAAGACAAGCAAATCAAAAGAAGTATCTAATTAAAGTTGAGAAAGGGTTCAATTTCTAAAACAAAAGGGCTATTTTATAACTTGTTAAATACAAATAAAATTTGACATGTCCTCTCCTCAAAATTTCACTTTACAGACTGGAAAAATAAAGTATCTCTACAAAAAACCCAATCCCCTCCCTATCAATATTGTTCATATTTTACTTTAAATCTAAGTGCTGGTAGCTTCGACTAAAAATTTCTTGCTAGGGTAAGGGGCCTGGTTATAAAAACTCTATGTAGGGGCTCCTGAGTGGCTCAGTTGGTTAAGCGTTTGACTCTTGATGTCAGCACAGGTCATGATCCCAGGGTCAAGGGATCAAGTTCTGCGTCCATGCTCAGCATGGAGCCTGCTTAAGATTCTCTCTCATTCTCTCTCTCTCTCTCTCTCTCTCTCTCTCTCTCCCTCCCTCCCTCCCTCTCTCTCTCTCTCTCTCCCTCCCTCCCTCCTCCCTCCGCCCCTCTCCCCCCACTTTCACTCTCTCTCAAAAAAACAAAAAAAAACCCCAACACAACAATCCACATGCTTATATTTTATCTATTTTATAAAAATTAAATAAATTTTATTTAAAAAATATTTTGAGTATAGTTGACACACAATATTACATTATATATTTTTCTATTCTTTGTCTACCCTCTTTTTCACACTATATACCCAATTCTCTAGATATTAATAGAATAACTTACCTGTTGGATCTCCTGTTTGAACCATAAAACCCTTGATATTTCTATGAAATATACATCCATTGTAGTAATTACTGGCACAAAGAGCCAAGAAATTCTGAAAAGAGTAAAAATAATAACTGGGAAATGATATAGCAGAAACATTTAAAGAACAAACTGTATTTACTGAAAACACTATAACAATGTATTTATGTCTTTTAGGCGTTACATTGGATAATGTCACTTCTCTGCCTAAAACACTTTGCTTCCTTCTGTTTTTGGAATAAAACACACAATCTTCAGTAGGGCCTAATAGGCCCTTCATGACCTGGCCTACCTCTGCATCTCATGTGATAATAACTTCTTTCTGTTACTTACTGTGTTAACCCCATCATCCTTCTGAAAATTCATCCACAAGAGGTAAGCATTCCTACCTTGAGGCCTTTGTACTGCTATCTCTATACCTGGCATATTCTTTTTATGTGTCTTTCTATGGAGATGCCTTCATTATTTTTCTGCATGTGATTTAAGTATCACTTTCTTGGTTAGGCCTGCCCTCACCTTCTTTTAAATAATTATTTTCTGTTAGTCCCTACATCAACACTTTATTTCTTTCAAGACATTATCACGTTCTAGAATCACTTTTTTTTTCTAGAATGAATCCCTCCCTGTCCCCACTCCCTCCTCCAATGCTTATCTTCTCAGCTAGAATATCAGTTTCACGAAGGCAAGGAATGTCTCTTGGTCATTACAGTACTCCCAGACCCTGGCAAGATAGCCTTTCATAAATAATTGTAGATTTTTTTTAAGTTTGAGAGAGAGAGAGTGCACGCGTGAACGAATGCCCATGTGCATGAGGGGCAGAGAGAGAATCCCAAGCAGACTCTGCACTGACAGCAGCAGAGCCTGACTTGGGGTTTGATCCTACAAACCATAAGATCATGACCTGAGCCAAAATTACAAGTCGGTGCCTAACCAACTGAGCCACCAGGTGTCCCCATAAATAAATGTTGAATGAATATATAGAGAGCCAGTTCTTTCCTTCTTTGTCATTTAAATATGTAAAATAACATAAGAAACAGTTATCTTACCTAACATGGTAATGATTACTTATATTTCCAGAGGAAAATAAGTCAAAAGAAAAAGATACCAGCCACTCTATGGTTAGAGAAAAATTATCTACTCTTTCTTTGATCCTCAAAGGTGAAGTGGAAACCAGGCCAATAATTCTAATGGATAGTTTTTCCTGACAATGGTTTTGTATTTTTAAATTTTATGTTTATTTATTTTTGAGAGAGATCATGTATGCATGTGTGTGCAGGGGAGGGGCAAAGTGAGGGAGGGGTAGAGGGCTGCCATGCTGGCAGCAGAGAGCCTGTTGTAGGGCTGGAACTCAAGAATCTGAACCATGAGATCAGGACCTGAGCTGAAGTCAGACACTTAACCAAATAAGCCACCTAGCCGCCCCATGACAATGGTTTTATACACAAGTTTTTTTTTAATTTTTATATTTTTAGGTTAGATAATTTGATTTCAAAATGGTTATCCTGTTGCATTAACTCATTTTTAATATGTACATAATGGTACTTACCTCACATGTTTTGGGTGTCCTTTCACAGAAGACTTCTATTTTAATATCACCTACATCTGTATGCAGTGTCACTGACTAAAAAGGAGAGAGAATGTGAGAACAATTAAGATTTCTTCGGATGACTTTATGCATTGTATTATTTCCCAAACTAGATTAAAGATGACAATCTGAATGAAAACACAGAAAGAAATACCATTTCAGAGATGACCTATCCACATAGCTGAAAAGCTGTACTTCTTCAAAATTTATTTCAGCAGTAGAAAAAAAACTCCAGATGATAAATATATGTTAATGTAAAATAGTATCCACCCTAAAAACTTGACAGTAAATACTGTGATGGAAATACTTAAAGTTTGAATTTTTCATCAATAAAAATGAAAACAATGGTTAGTTAGTATTACTGATTTAAATAGCAACTCCCCAACATCATTAATATATATTGAAAAATAGTAAGAAAATGACTTTTCAAAACATAGTCTGCACCATTTCCCTTAATGTAATTAAATTGAGAGACAGTGTTAAAAACAATTCCTTTCTTCACTAAAGACAACAATTCTCAGTTTTTCTAGATTCTAAATGTGCAGAGATAACCATATTACTCTTGCTTGCTTGTTTTTTGTTTATCTGATGTTGAGTAACATTCCTTTTGTTACCCATTGTGGGGTGGGATTCTGAGAGGTTATTATTTTTTTAATGTTTATTTTTGAGGGGGGAGGGGCAGAGAGAGAGAAGGAGACAGAATTTGAAGCAGGCTCCAGGCTCTGAGCTGTCAGCACAGAGCCTGACACCGGGCTCAAACTCAGGAACCTCAAGATCATGACCTGAGTGAAGTCAGAAGCTTAACCAACTGAGTCACCCAGGCGCCCCTGGCGGGGTTATTCTGAGGCTTCCTTTTTCATTTCTCTTCTTCCAGTAGTATCCAGCAGTCAGAGAGTATGTTCAGGTTGATAGAGGGCAGGAGTGTGTGTGAGGTGGGGTTGGGGGGTGGGGGGGAGACAGCATGATTCTCATTGCTTTTCTTCTGCTTCAAGCTCTAGTTGCCCACCTTAGAACAAACAAAAGGATCCAATTAAAATGATCACACCTGGCTATACGCTTCAACTCCCTCTTTCCATCTATATGTTGTAATCAGTCTTTTTCTGTAAAAAGTAAATTCTATGCATTTTAAGTGAAAACACTGAAGAATTTAAAAGTAGTTTTGTTTCTGGCTTTGTTTAGAGGCATCATACATTTTATGCTTCTACAGTTTATCATTTCTGTCTTGCCATTGAAAGTTCATGCAATTTTATTTCCCTTCAATGAATTTCTAAAAATTATTTATAATGAAACGCATTCATAAGAATTGTGTAAAACTTACCATTTTTCTTCCTGATGGTTTCGGGAAGTATTATTGCTTAATTTCTCAGTCTCCCCGAGAGAAGTTAGAAAACGAATCTTTATTCCCAAAAGAGAAAAGAATTAAGTTCATTTTCCTCTCTTAATTCACACGTGCTCATTTTTAATGCATATTTAAAATGCCTACAATAGCACCCTCTAAGTAATAAAAATTTGGTTATGGAAATGATGAGATCCTATCCGACTCAAGCCCCTCAATCTCTTACTTCCCCTGCTCACTCTTCTTCAAAAGCCTCCTCGCAAACTCCGCAACTAGCCAGGTACATTTCCGCCTTGGGATCTAGGCACTGGGTGTTCCCTTTGTCTGGAACACTTATACTTAGACATCTGGACAGCTATTTTCCTCACGTCCAAGTCTCTGCTCAAAAGTCAGGTCTCACTGGCCTGATAACTCTATTTAAAACTGCCTTGACTCTAGTGCCTGCCCAATTTCCTTTTTTCATAGCACTTATCGCTAATACAGTACATATTTTTCTAATTAAATCTGTTCCAACACCACCCTCCCCGCCCAGAATGCTGACGCAAGCCCAAGAACTAAAACACGGAGCTTGACAAGTGTCTCAATAAGTGAATGAAAAAGTGTGTGATATTACTTACCACTTCAGTTAGCACAGCTCTAATTGAAACGACAGATGCCCTTCCTTGCAGATGCCCATGTTTCGAAACAAGTGTCTTAGGGCTACCGGAAGTCGAGCGCGGGACCCATTAGCGAGAACGCCCCTCTCCTGCTCGCCTCCTTTTCCCTTCCAGCCTCATTGCTATCTCAAACCAAAATGACTAGAACTAGGAAGACAGTGTCATTTATCTTCACCTGGTACGCTTTTGACAGTGAACGGGAGCTCTTTTAATAATAATACAAAGACACAAAACGTAAACCGGAACTATTCTGGGCAACCTCCAGAAGTGCCTTGGGTTCAGACGTAAAATGGGAAGGACCACTTCCGCCCAGCTCCTTTCCCCCGCCCCATCTTGCAATGCCAAGAGTCCCTGCGCAGGACCGGAAGTGGTGCTAGAGGAGAATTGGTGAGTCCTGGGCTATTTATTCCCGCTTGGCCAGGCCCAGGTTAGCGTAAATTGTAGGAGTTGTGAGATTGCGTCTGTGAAAGGAGGCAGAGGAGGAGACAGGGGCAGGAAACTGCCTTGTGGCATAAGAGCATAGGGCGCCAGGGGAGCAGGGGTCCTAACTCAGGAGTTTCTGCCAGTGTCTGGTCTCGTCACTGTCCTGGAAAAGGTCTGAAGTGGGACTGAAATGTCAGGTAGATAAAGTAACGTAAGAGGGTGCAGTTCGCAGGCTGTAAAGTGGTCCCTACTAATGTATTTTAAAAACAGTGCTTACTCTAGGCCAGGCATTGTTCCCAGCTGTACGGTTAAATCTTGTGACAACACTATAAGCAGGGCACTTTTATTCTCATTCTAAAGAAGGTGAGACAGCAGAGGTTGAGACATTTGTTACACAGCTGTGGTTCTGGGAGTTCGTTGCGTTTCAGAATGGGTCCTCCAACCCACAATGCTATGCCGTCTCCCATTGTTAATTGTTGCGTCAAGCTTCTCGGTTTTCTAAAAATGGAGGGTGTTCTATGTTATTTACAAGGGTTCTTTCAAATTTAGCAGTAAATAACTCAAAAGTGGTATGGTGGCCCACTAGGGCTTCACTTTCAAGGCCTGCCAGATTTAGAAGAGTCTGGAAAGTGGGGCAGTATCAGAACTTGGAAATTCGAGAGTGGAAGTGGTATAAGGACCTTTAGAAGGTCTTCCGAGACCTTAGGCTCCAGTGGATTTTGTAGGCTCTGCATCATTTCTTTGTTTTTGTTTTTAAGAAAAAGCGTGCGGGGCGAGGGGCAGAGGGAGAGAGAGAATTCCATGCAGGCGCCGTGGGGCCTGACACGGGGCTTAATCGCAGGACCCTGGGATCATGACCTGAGTCAAAATCAAGAAGAATTGGGTACTCAACCAACTGAGCCCCCCCCCCCCCCCCCCCCGCCCCGGGCGCCCCATTCAAATCAGATACTGAACAAGTACTCACATCTCTTAGTAAACATTTCTGCTGAAAAAAATAGTTTTTTTCAACAAATTTGTTAAACATTTTTGTTGAAAGAATTTGTTTTTGAAATTACTGGGTTATGACTAATTTGGTAAAATTTACAATTGGCCATGCTTTTCTTGTTAATTATTGTGCATACAATGAATGCTTTTCTTCAAAAACAGAAATGTTCCTAGAATCTTAATGGAATTAACAGTGTTTTGTATAGGGGCTAGACACTGAAGATGTTTATTAAGAAAAACTTTATTTGAGGCACCTGGGTGGCTCAATTGGTTAAGTGTCCAACTTCAGCTCAGGTCATGATCTCACAGTTCCTGAGTTCAAGCCCTGCATCAGGCTCTCTGCTGTGAGCACAGATCTGGCTTCAGATTCTTCCTCTCTGTCTCTGCCCCTCCCCTGCTCACACTGTCTCTCTCAAAAATAAATGTTAAAAAAAAGAAAAAAAGCTTTATTTAAGAAGTTAAAGGATGGGGCACCTGGGTGACTCAGCTGGTTAGTGTCTGACTCGATTTCAGCTCAGGTCATGATCTCCCAGTTTGTGAGAGCCCCGAGTTGGGCTCTGTGCTGACAGCATGGGATATTCTCTCTCTCTCCCCCACCATTCCTCTCCCCACCCCTCCCCCACTTGCACTCTCTCTGACTCTCTCAAAATAAATAAAAAGTTGAAGGAAACTTGTAAGGAAAGATAGTATTTAGAGTAATGGAAAAGGGATGAGGGTGGTTGAAGCAAGGATGGGGAGAAAAAGAACTTTGTGTTGGGGGCTGAGGAAGTGGGGATGAATGCGTACTATGTACCAGGCTTGTGCTAGGTGATTTACACATCTTAATTGATTTGCTTCTATGGATGGCCTTTGATTTTGGTTATAGTAGCTCCCATTTGGTAAATGAGAAAACAGCCTCAGAGAAGCTAAGTGACTTACCTAAGGTATCATGTGCTGGTAAGTGGCAGAATCAGTATTTGAACCCAGGGATATGTGACTATAGTCACATAGTTCTTTTGCTCATATGCTTTGCTACCTCAAAGGTCCAGGCTTAAAGTGTACATGTGTACCATTTCCTGTGTATTGACTTCAGATACTCAATTTTACCTGATTTCTTCTCTCCCTTTTGTTTTGTTTTGTTTTGTTTTGTTTTGTTTTGTTTTGTTGTTGTTAGTGTGCAAGCAGGAGAGAGGGGCAGAGAGAGAGACTCTTAAGCAGGCTTCATGCTCAGTGGGGAGCTCAGTGCAGAACTCGATCCCACAACTTTGGGATCGTGACCTGAGCTGAAATCAAGAGTCAGACGCTCAACCGACTGAGCCACCCAAGCATCCCAGTTTTACCTGATTTCTGTATGTTATCTCGTGTACTCCTCACTCCCACAACAATCCGGCTTGTTCATTCCCTGATCTGCAGTTCTTCCCGTTCCTTCATGGATTTGAAGGTTCTCCTTTCCTCCTTGAATGACTTTGCATCCCTCTCACTTGCTGAGAGTTGGGACAATGTTGGATTACTGGTGGAACCAAGCCCACCACACACTGTAAACACACTCTTCCTTACCAATGACTTGACCGAGGAAGTGATGGAGGAGGCGCTGCAAAAGAAGTCGGATCTTATTCTCTCCTACCATCCGCCTATTTTCCGACCTTTGACGCACATAACCTGGAAAACCTGGAAGGAGCGCCTGGTGATTCAGGCTCTGGAAAACAGAGTTGGTATTTACTCTCCTCACACAGCCTATGATGCTGCACCCCAGGGAGTCAATAGCTGGTTGGCTAAAGGGCTTGGTGAGAAGCCTCTTCTTTCATGTTTAATATTTTCCCTACGAATGCTTTGAAATTTTAGAATGTCTTTCTAGTAGAATTTTAACTGCTTTAGATGTGGGTACCATTCTATTTTTATATATTTAAAAATAATGTTGTGAAATCTGGCCATTAAATTGCATTTGAGAAATTAAATTTTCATCCTTAATAAGGAAAGCATAGGAAATCTTTATTGCTGGACTGAGCTTTGTGAGTCCTCACTCACGTGACACAGTGCCTAGCACCCAGAAATTCAAGAAGTGCTTGTTAAATTGAGCTCTGAAATCTCAGATCTCTCCAGGATATTCTTTGTATGTCAGTTAGATAGAAATCAGATTTTCACTGAATGCTTACTCATGCCCAGCACAATGACAGAATTCAGCCTATGTGTTTTAGCTTTATTTTTAGTTAGTTATTTTCATTTACTCATTTGGGGTTGAAACTTTTATGATGACATAATCTGAATTAATGTGGTCAAGTAGGTTATGAGCATTTGCAACCTGAATGATGATTTACCTGAATAAATTTAGTAAGCAGTCACAATTCTATGTATCATCTAAAACTTCATGAGTCCAGTTTTTGTGGTATTTAACAGTCTTCTGGAAAATAATTCTGAAAATAAATTTGATTTTATGTCAATACTAAATCACTAGATTATGGGGACTTTTGGATGTATATGTAAGGGATATATATATGTGTGCATATTATATAAACATCAGTTTCTAAAAGCTTATTTCTTAAAATTTTGTCCATAATAGTTTATCTTTTTAATTAAAAAAAAAAAAACACAATTTTATTCCTAGGAGTTTGCACCTCCAGGCCCATACATCCTTCCAAAGCTGCCAACTACCCAACGGGGGGAACCCACAGAGTAGAATTCAGTGTTAACTCCACCCAACACCTGGACAAAGTCATTTCTGCAGTGAAAGAAATTGCAAATATTTCTATCACTTCTTTTTCTACTAGGTATGATATATTTTTCTTCTTTTTTGTGTGTACTTATCTGCAAGGATCTTCTTTATAAATTCTATAACTCTAGTATTGTGAACTGAAACAAATTGTTTCCCCCCAGGGTGGGTTTACGAGGCAGTATACTTCTCATTTGCATGTAGGTGCTCCAGAAGAACCATGGGTTTTTTTTTTCCTGAAACAATAAAAATGACAAGTAACACTATTTTCTAGGTGGGAGGGACTATACTATGCCTTTTATTTACAACGTTTCTAATTCCCCTGATAATGTTGAAAGGTGGTTTTTACTTTATAGTATATAGATAAACCCTACTGACTCACTGATTACATAGGTTTACTCTTACCAGTTTCAAGCAAATCAGTGATTCTCAAACACTTTAACGGAAGAAGACATTCAGGTGCCTCTTAAAAGGCCAATCATTTATTTAGGGCAGAGATATCAAAATGGTGCCTTTAGTGGATTTTCTTTGAAGCTAATTTATCCGAACATCTTTTGAAGCAAGTTAGGAGACAAGTTACACAAAGCTGGAACTTAATAATTGTTTAAAAAAACAAAGATGAATATAATAACTTTAAGAAGATGGAGATCTGTTCCAGGCTACAACAAAAAGGGACTCTTGTGAGTGGTTTTTAGGTGTAGATACCTTGTAATAAAATTATTGCAAATGCTTTCTAATAGTGTTGAGGGATTTAAAAAACCTCAAGAAAAATTGTTTCCAGGACTTTGTATAGATTCCAGTTATGGATGTCTTTTACCATATTGAAATACTGTGTAAGTACTGAAATTAAAAAGATACACATGAAAATTTCAAACAATGTAAAAGTCCTCCTTGTTCCCTCTACTCAATTCCAGTATCTTCAATTCATGTTACCTTTTCCTTTGTTTTCAGAGAAGTGGGTATCTTTCTAAACACATACAGGAACATGGAGAAATGCAGATTTTTGTGGGTTTTTTTTTTTTTTTATTGTTAATTAAATGGCATGCTGCATTTGCCCCTTTTACTGAACAAGAGGTCTTAGAGATCTTTCTATGTAGGTATAGAAGATCTCTTTAACTGCTATGTAGTGTTTCTTATGGATCTACTGGACTTTCTTTAAGCATTTCTCTTCCTAACTAATGAACTTTTTCCTTTTTTAAAAAGTTTATTTATTTTGAGAGAAACAGAGACAGTGTGAGCTGGGGAGGGGCAAAGAGAAAGGGAGAGAGAGAATCCCAAGGAGGCAGTGCAGAGCCCAATGTGGGGCTCCTAATTCATTAAACCAAGAGATCATGACCTGAGCCGAAATCAAGAGTCAGACACTCGACCGAGTCACCTAGGTGCCTTCCTCCCTTTTTTAAAACTGATGCACATTTAGTTTGGTTTTAGTTTTTCCTTATTACGGGTGATACCTGGGTTTTGTGATTAGATTGGGGTCCAGGCACTTTTTCCTTTTTTCTTGTCAAAGCTCTACAGATGATTCCAGTGTTGACAACTACTCTTCCAGATTCTTTTAAGGTGTCTTTTAGCTCTAGAATTCTATGATTATATTTTTAGAGTTTATGGTTAAATACAAAACTTTTCTGATGCCAATGTTTTTGGAGACACTTCAGGGCATTGCTTCTCAGGGTCATTCAAGACCCCCTACAGAACGTTGGCTTCATCCTAAAGCTATGTAATTAGAATGGGGTTTGCCTGAAAAATCTGTCCAGGAGATTCTTGTTTCAGTGGTTTGAAAAATTAACTTCTTTGGGCCTTAAAAAATTCAGTTTGAGGGCACCTGGGTGGCTCGGTTGAGTGTCCAACTTTGGCTCAGGTCATGATCTCATGGATTGTGACTTTGAGCCCCACATCGGTCTTACTGCTGTCAGCTTGGAGTCTGCTTTGGATCCTCTATCTCCCTTTCTCTCTGCCCTTGCCCTGAGCGCGTGCGTGCGTGTGTGTGTGCGCGCGCGTGTTTTCTCTCTGTCTCAAAAATAAAAAGCCCTTCATTTGGGAAAAAAATTCGATTTGCTTTGGCAAATCATAGAAGTTCATAGAAGTTCTATTTCACTGGATCTGTAGAAGGGTCCAGTAGCTATCATTTTAAGAAGGTAGCAGATTTCTGATGCATACCTGGGATTAGGAACAATTCTAGAATAGTAGTTTCAAAGTGAGGTCCCTGAACCAGCAATATCAGCATCACCTGGAACTTGTTAGGTAAATTCTAAGACCCCACCTAGATCTACTGAATCTGAAACTGGGGAGGTGGGGTGGAGCTCAACATTCTATTTTAATAAGTCTACAAGGAGATTTGGATGCATGCTGAAGTTTGAAAAATATTTTTATTTATTTATTTAATTTTATTTTTTTAAGTTTACTTATTTTGAGAGAGCGAGAAAGAACACGAGAAGGGGAAGGGCACAGAGAGAGAATCCCAAGCAGGCTCCGCACTGTCAGCACAGAGCCTGACAGGGGTCTGGAACTCACAAACTGAAAGATCATGTCCTGAGCAGAAGTCAAGAATCTTGACACTTAACCGACTGAGCCACCCAGGTGTCCCTTGAGAAATACTATTCTTGGGGCACCTGGGTGGCTCAGTCGGTTGAGCGACTAACTTCGGCTCAGGTCATGATCTCGCAGTTTGTGAGTTTGAGCCCCACGTCGGGCCCTGTGCTGACAGATCAGAGCCTGAAGCCTGCTTCAGATTTTGTGTCTCCCTCTCTCTCTGCCCCTCCCCTGCTCATGCTTTGTCTCTCTCTGTCTCAGAAATAAATAAACATAAAAAAATTAAAAAAAAAAGTATTCTTGAAAATGGTTTGGTTTGGGATTGCAACCTAAATTTCATGTAAATTTTTTTTTAAGTTTATTTTGAGAGAGAGTGAGTGCAAGTGGGGGAGGGGCAGAGAGAGAGGGAGAGAGAGAATCCCAAACAGACTCTGACTGTCAGCAAGGATCCTGATGCAGGGCTTGAACCCACAAACTGAGATCATGACCTGAGCTGAAACCAAGTGTCAGAGGCTTAACTGACTGGGTCACCCAGGCGTCCCCTAAATTTCATGTAAATCTAATCTTAATTATAGGAGGTTGTAAAGTGTGGATTGTTTATAATATGTTTTACTTACATTCATCCTAGAACAGCAAGTGATTTTTTTTTTTTTTTTAATAGGACTGATGATGAAGAACAAACACGGATTAGTCTGAATTGTAGTCAGGAGGCTTTGTTACAGGTGATGGCTTTTCTTTCCCAGAACAGACAATTCTATCAGAAGACTGAAATTCTGTTACTGGAGAAGGTAATAAAAATATATACTGTGCATTTTTGTTTGGCAAATTCATTTGTAAGTTGTTATATCAACACGCTGTTAACTGTTACCTAAAGAAGCACAAGGTAGTGTTGAGGACATAAAATACCCTGGAAAATATACTGTACTGAGAAAGGGAGACATTCCAGGAATGGAAAAGTGTTGGTAGAGGTTTTAGTTCATTCAGGCTGCTATAACAAAATACCCTGGACTGGATAGCTTATGAGCAACAGAAATTTATGTCTCACAATTCTGGAGCCTGGGAATTCCCAAGATCATGGTGCTGACAGATTTGGAGTGGTATCTGGAGAGGGTCCACTTCCTGATTCATCATCGGTACCTTCCCTCTGTGTCCTCACGTAATGGGAAGCACTAAGGATCTCTCTTGGAATCTGTTTTATAAACTAATTCCAGTCACGTGGGCTCCCCTCTCATGACTTAAGTACCCCCTAAGGGCTCCACCTGCTAATACCATCATCTTTGGGGGTTAGGATTTCAACATAGGAATTTGTGCAGGGGCAGACACATTCAGGTTATAGAAGTGTAGTATTGTGTGTTTTTTTTGTGTGTATTTTTTTAAATGTTTATTTTTTTTTAGAGAGTGACAGAGTGTGAGTGGGAGAGGGGCAGAGACAGAGGGAGACACAGAATCCAAAGCAGGTTCCAGGCACTGAGCTGTCAGCACAGAGCCTGATGTGGGGCTCGAACCCCCCCATGAGATCATGACCTGAGCGGAAGTTGGACGTTTAACCAGCTGAGCCACTCAGGTGCCCCAGTGTGGTAGTTTTTTTTTTTTTTAATGTTTTTTTATTGAAGTATGGTTGAAACCCAGTATCATATAGTACTTTTTAGGGTTAGAGACTCGGTTACAGGTTCTATCACTTTTATACCCTCTGCCTGGACCATTCTATTTGCTCCTTTAACTTGACAGCTATTCATATGGTGATTTCTGCATCTTTACTTTCTGGCTCAGAATGCTTTCTTAAGGTAAAAACTTAAAAAAATGACCCATATTTCCTGGAACTCTCTGTTCCACTTAATGGATCCCACATATAATTTAGTATATACAAATATTGACCTTATTCCCACATCTCCCCTTTGAATATTACTTTTTTCTATTTCATTGGTGGCATCATCTTCTGCCTGATTTTCTAAGTTTACAGAGCTCTCCCTTGCCTCTCATAAATCCATGCCTGCTGATTCTGTCCCCAAATCTATAGAATGTTTCTCTTCTCTATGTCACCACAGTAGTTGAAAAGTTGTGCTTTGTCACCACAGTAGTTGAAACTCTCCTATCCCAGGTGACAAAAGAAGAGTAGTCTCCCTAGTGGGCACCGGAAGGGCGACAGTCCATGCTTTTTCTCATAGTGTACTGGCCATGGCCTCTGTCTCCATCCCTTGCTCTGCACATCAGCTGTAGCGTCTGCTCTTGGAACCGCTCTGAGCTCGTACCTTTCCACATCTCACCCTATCCCTTTCCTACCACACTATACTTGACATCACCCCCTTTATTATTATTATACATTTTTTTTTACTTTTTTCTGGTCTGGGAGGCCTACGTTTTTGCAAAACCTTTGGTTCCACTTCCTCCAAGTATCCCCACCCCAAGTCCCAGCTCATTTATTTTGTCATTTCTTTGTGCTCCCATAAAATGGTTCCTGTCTTGTATTTAAACACTTTTATTGTGATTAGTTATCTAAACATTTGCCTCTCAGGAGACTGAGCTCCTAGAAGTCAGAGAATGTTTTTGTCAGGCTTGCATCCTTGAACTTCAACCGGGACCTGGCTGTAGTAAGCTCACAGTGTGCATGTTTTATTGATCTCAGTATTTGCTGTATGTTTTCTAGGACTGAGATGGACAGTTTTTCTAACTTGTGTTTCTCTTCAGCCTCCACTTCCACAAACTGGGATGGGACGGTTGTGCACACTGGATGAGCCTGCTTCCTTGGCAACCATGATTGAGCGAATCAAAAGGCACCTTAAACTAGCTCATGTTCGTCTTGCTCTTGGGGTAGGAAGGACCTTAGGTAAATATGATCCATTTATTTGTCCCGTGTACCTACTAATAATGTAGTATTACATAGTATTTGGGCAAAAGTTGATGGTTTGGGTTGTAGTAATGTGACAGGAAACATGTTAGTTCACGGGGGGCTGACTGATTTATTTTATCAATCCAGGTGGGCTAGGTTATGCTGTGGTGTACATCTTATTTGGCTCAAGCAAGATTTGTCTCATTCCTACTCCATGTTCATTTCAAGTCAGCAGAAGAAGTCTACTCATCGTACACTGATTGCTGTTGCAGAGGGGGAGTTTTGGATGGTCTTGGACCATCAGTTAAACATTAACCCAGAAATGATACATTTTCTGTTCAAATCATTGTCTAGAATGAATCACATTTTGAGCACAAGTCAGGGCATGAAGCACAGTCCTACCATGGGCCAGGAAGGGCGCCGGAAGTTTTTATTATTCCAATTACAATGCAAGTATTCTATTTTATAATACTGATGGCATTTTACAGCAAGATGCCAAGTGATCCACTGCAGTTTCCGAGTCTTGTAGTCTTGGTTTTTGGCTTTTAAATACTGCAGTAAACATAGGGGTGCATATATCTTTTCAAGTTAGTGTTTTTATTTTCTGTGTGTAAATATCCAGTAGTGGAATTACTGGGTCATATGTATTCCTATTTTTAATTTTTTGAGGAACCTCCATACTGTTTTCCACGGTGGTTGCACTTAGTAATGTTCCCACTAGCAGTGCATGAGGGTTCCTTTTTCTCCACATCCTTGCCAACACTTGGTATTTCTTGTCTTTTTGTTTTCAGCCAGTCTGAGAAGTGTGGGTGATCTCTCATTGTGGTTTTGGTATGCATTTCCCTGATGATTAGCGATGTTGAGCATCTCTTCATGTGTCTTTTGGCCATCTGTATGTCTTTGGAAAAATGTCTTTTCAGGTCTTCTGCCCATTTTTAAATTGGATTATTTGCTTTTTTATAGTGTTGAGTTGTAGAAGTTCTTTATATATTTTGGATGTAAGCCTGTCATTGGATATATCATTGCAAATATCTTTTCCCGTTGAGCAAATTGCCTTCTCATTTTGTTGATGGTTTCCTTTGCTGTTCAAAAGCTTTTTATTGTGGTGTAGTCCCAATAGTTTATTTTTGCTTTTGTGTACCTTCCCTGAGGAGACCTATCTAGAAAAGTATTTCTAAGCCGGTGTCAGAGAAATTACTGCTTATGTGTTCTTGTAGGAGTTTTATGGTTTCAGGGCTCACATTTAGGTTTTTAAACTGTCTTGGGTTTATTTTTGTGTATGGTATAAGAAAGCTGTCCATTTTCATTTTTTTGAATGTAGCTGTCCACTTTACCCAACACCATTTGTTTTTTTGTTTGTTTTTTCTATTGATAACCAACTTTATTGTTTTTCTTTAATTAATTTATTTATTTTTAAAATATAATTTATTGTCAAGTTAGCTAACATACAGTGTATACAGTGTGCTCTTGGCTTCGGGAGTAGATTCCCATGATTCATTCCTTACATACAACACCAGTGCTCATCCCAATAAGTGCCCTCCTCAATGCCCATCACCCATTTTCCCCTCTCCCCATCAACCCTCAGTATGTTCTCTATTTAAGTGTCTCTTATGGTTTGCCTCCCTCTCTGTTTGAAACTATTTTTCCCCCTGCCCTTCCCCCATGGTCTTCTGTTAAGTTTCTCAAATTCCACATATGAGGGAAAACATATGTATCTGTCTTTCTCTGACTGACTTATTGCACTTAGCATAATACCCTCCAGTTCCGTCCATGTTGTTGCAAATGACAAGATTTCATTCTTTCTCATTGCCAAGTAGTCATTCCATTGTGTATATAAAACACATCTTCTTTATCTTTTCATCACTTGATGGACATTTGGGCTCTTTCCATAATTTGGCTATTGTTGATAGCGCTGCTGTAAACGTTGGGGTACATATGCCCCTGTGATTCAGCAGTCCTATATCCTTTGGATAAATTCCTAGTGGTGCTATTGCTGGGTTGTAGGGTAATTCTATTTTTAATTTTTTGAGGAACCTCTGCACTGTTTTCCAGAGTGTGGCTGTACCAGTTTACATTCCCACCAACAGCGTGAGAGGGTTCCCGTTTCTCCATATCCTTGCCAACATCTGTTGTTTCCTGCGTTAATTTTAGCCACTCTGACTGGTGTGAGGTGGTATCTCAGTGTGGTTTTGATTTGTATTTCCCTGATGATGAATGATGTTGAACATCTTTTCATGTGTCTGTTGGCCATCTGGATATCTTCTTTGGAAAAGTGTCTGTTCATGTCTTCTGCCCGTTTCTTCGCTGGATTATTTGTTTTTTGGGTTGGGAGTTTGGCAAGTTCTTTATAGATTTTGGATACTGACCCTTTATTTGATATGTTATTTTCAAATATCTTCTCTCATTCTGTTGGTTGCCTTTTAGTTTTGTTGATTGTTTCCTTCACTGTGTAGAAGCTTTTTATCTTGATGAGGTCCTAATTGTTCATTTTTGCTTTTATTTCCCTTGCCTTCGGAGACATACCAAGTAAGAAGTTACTGGGACTGAAGTCAAAGAGGTTGTTGCCTGTTTTCTTCTCTAGGGTTTTGATGGTATCCTGTCTCATATTTAGGTCTTTTGTCCATTTGAGTTTATTTTTGTGTATCATGTAAGAAAGTGGTCCAGTTTCATTCTTCTGCATGTTGCTGTCCAGTTCTCCCATCACCATTTTCTAAAGAGACTGTCTTTTCCACAGGATACTCTTTCCTGCTTTGTCAAAGATTAGTTGGCCATATGTGGGTCCAATTCTGGGTTCTCTATTCTATTCCATTGGTCTGTGTGTCTGTTTTTGTGCCAATACCAGACTGTCTTGATCATTACAGCTTTGTACTAGAGGCTAAAGTCTGTGATGGTGATGCCTCCTGCTTTGGTTTTCTTCTTCAGCATTACTTTGGCTATTCGGGTCTTTTGTGGTTCCATACAAATTTTAGGATTGTTCCAACACCATATGTTGAAGAGACTTTTTCCCATTGGATATTCTTGCCTCCTTTGTTGAAGATTAACTGACCATATATAAATGGGGGTATATTTCTCAGCTGTTTCATTGATCTATGTGTCTATTTTTATGCCAGCACAATACTTTTTTGATTATTAAACCTTTGTAGTATGTCTTATTTTTAACGTATGTTTATTTTGAGAGAGAGAGACAGAGAATGAGCAGGGGAGAGGGGCAGAGGGAGAAAGAGAATCCCAAGCAGGCTCTGTGCTTTTGGCACAGAGTTTGATGTGAGGCTCAATCCCATGAACTGTGTAATCATGACCTGAGCCGAAATCAAGAGTTGGACCCTTAACCGACTGAGCCACCCGGGTGTCCCTGTAGTGTATCTTGAAATTGGGTAGTATGATGATGCCTCCTGCTTTGTTCTTTCTCAAGATTGCTTTCAATGTCTTTTGTGCTGCCATACAAATTTTAGTATTATTTGTTCCAGTTCTGTGAAAACTACTGTTAGTATTTTGATAGGGATTGCACTGAATCTGTAGATTGCTTCAGTAGTATGGACATTTTCACAATATTCATCACATCCATGATAGAGGAATATCTTTGCATTTCTTTATGTTACCTTCAATTTCTTCCATCAGTGTTTTATAGTTTTCAGAGTAGAGGACATTGACCTCATTGGTTAAGTTTATTCCTATTTTATTCTTTTTGGTGCAGTTATAAATGGAGTTGTTTTCTTAATTTCTCTTTCTGCTATTTCATTATTAGTGTATAGAAATGCAACAGATTCCTGTGTATTAATTTGTATTTTGCAACATTATTGAATTCATTTATTATTACTTTTGGTGGAGTCTTGGGGTTTTCTGGTGTATACTATTATGTTGTCTGCAAATAGTGAGAGTTTCACTTCTTCCTTAACAATTTGGATGCCTTTTATTCTTGTCTGATTGCTATGACTAGGACTTCCAGTGGCAAGAGTGGGCATCCTTGTCTTGTTCCTGATCTTAGAAGATAATCTCTGTTTTTCACCACTGAGTATGATGTTAGCTCTGGGCTTTTCATATATACCCTTTATATATTGAGGTATGTTTCCTTTAAACCCACTTTGAGGTTTTTATCATGAACAGATGTTGAATTTTATCCTGTTCTGCCCCTATTGAGATGGTCATATGATTTTTATCCTTTGCTTTGTTAATGTGTTTTACATTGATATTCTGAATATTGAAGCATCATCCTTGCGTCCTTGGAATTAATTCAGTTTGGTTGTGGTGGATGTATTGGTGAATGTGGTTTGCTAGTATTTTGTTGAGGATTTTTGCATCTATATTCACCAGGGATATTGGCCTGTAGGTTGGGAGTGTCTTTGTCTCGTTTTGGTATCAGGGTAATGTTGACCTTGTAGAATGTATTTGAAGCTTTCCTTCCTCTTCTATTTTTTGGAATAGTTGAAGGAGAATACCTATCAAATCTTCCTTGTTTGGTAAATTCATCTATATATCTAGACTTGTATTTGTTGCGAGTTTTTTGATTACCCATTAAATCTCATTGAATTGGTCTGTTCAGATTTTATTTGTTTTTACTTTAGAGAGAGAGTGTGTGCATCAGTGGGGAGAGGGGCAGAGGAAGGGAGAGAATCTTAAGCAGGTTCCACTCTCAGTCCATCATGGGACTTGATCCTACATCCCTGGGATCATGACCTGAGCTGAAATCAAGAAGCGGACACTCAACCAACTGAGCCACAGTGTGTTTAGATTTTCTATTAATCCCTGATTCAATTTTGGAAGTGTGTTTAGATTTTCTATTAATCCCTGATTCAATTTTGGAAGATTGTGTTTTTCCAAGAGTTTATCTATTTCTTCTAGGTTGTTCAGTTTGTTGGCATATAATTTTTCATAGTAGTCTCTTTGGATTTCTGTTTTGTCAGTTGTTACTTCATTCATTTCTGATTTTTTTAAATTTGGGTCCTCTATTTTTCTTGATAAGTCTGGCTAAAGGTTTATCAATTTTTGTTTATCTATTCAAAGAAACAGCTCTTGGTTTCCTTGATCTTTTCTATTGTTTTTTTATTTTAGTCTGTATTTCATTTATTTCTGTCCTGATCTTTTATTTCCTTCCACTAACCTTGGGTTTTGTTGTTCTCATTCTGTTAGATATAAGGTTAGATTGTTCAGATATTTCTTGTTTCTTGAGGTAGGCCTGTATCACTGTAAATTTTCCTTTCACTGCTTTTGCTGTGTCCCAAAGATTTTGGACCATCGTGTTTTCATTTTCATTTGTCTCTGTATTTTTTGATTTCTTTGTTGACACATTGGTTGTTTAGCTCCCACATGTTTGTGTTTTTTTTCCAGTTTTTTTCTTGTGATTGATTTCTAGTTTCCTACCATTGTGGTTGGAAAAGATGCATGATATGATTTTAGTCTTCATAAATTTATTGAGACTTATTTTTTTTTAATTCTTTTTAAATGTTTTATTTATTTTTGAGAGAGACAGAGACAGAATGCAAGTGGGTTAGGGGCAGAGAGAGAGACACACACACAGAATCCACAGCAGGCTCCAGGCTCCAAGCTGTCAGCCCGATGCGGGGCTTGAACTCACACGCCGTGAGATCATGACCCGAGCCGAAGTTGGACGCTCAACAGACTGAGCCACCCCGGCGCCCCAATTGAGACTTCTTTTTTGGCCTAACATGTTTTATCCTGGAGAATCTTCCATGTACGTTTGAAAAGAAGGTATATTCTGTTGTTTTGGGATGGAATGTTCTGTATATATCTGCTAACACTAATGTGTTGTCCAAAGACACTGTTTCTTTATGGATTTTCTGCCTGGATGATTTATCCATCAATATAAGTAGGTTGTTAAAGTCTCCTACTGTTACGATAGTATGGTCAAACTTTCTCTTTATATCTGTTAATAGTTGTTTTATGTATTTAGGTGCTCCAATGTTGGGTGCAGAGATATTTATAATTGTTATATCCTTTTTTGCATTGATTCCTTTACCATTATGTAATGCCTTCTTTCTCTCTTGTTACATCTTTGTTTTAAAGTCTATTTTGTATTGCTACCTTTGTTTTGTTTTGTTTTGTTTTGCTTCCATTTGCATGGAATCTTCTTCCATCCCTTTTCCTTCAGTTTGTATGTATCTTTAGGTCTGAAGTGATAAAATACAGACCCTTCTATATGCTGCCTACAGGAGACTCACTTCACCCTATATTTTTTGATTGTTGCATTTACACCATTTACATTTAAAGTAATTACTGATAGGTATGTGCTTATTTTTATTTTGTTAATTGTTTTCTGGTTATTTATGTAGTTCTTTTCTGTTCCTTTTTTCTTCTCTTGTTCCCTTTCGTTGTCACTGGTAATTTTCTTTAGTGTTATGCTTGGCTTGCTTTCTTTTCAGTTTTTGTGGATCTGTTACAGATTTTTGTGTTTGTGGTTACCAGAAAGTTTCT